>NC_140496.1:86627890-87266015 GCF_964271855.1 Acomys minous | reverse complement strand
TTATCAGTGAGTATATACCAAAGATGTCTGTCTGGGTCTGGGTTACCTTACTCAGGATGATCTTTTCTATGTCCATCCATTTGCCTGCAATTTTCAAGACTTCCTTGTTTTTAATAGCTGAGTAGTATTCCATTGTGCGAATGTACCACAGTTTCTTTATCCATTCTTTGGCTGAGGGACATCTAGGTCATTTCCAGATTCTGGATATTACTAATAAAGCCACTATGAACATAATTGAGCACTTGTCCTTCTTGTGTGGTGGAGCATCTTTCAGGTATAAGTCCAGGAGTAGTATAGCTGGGTCTTGAGGTAGCACTATTAGCAATTTTCTGAGAAAGCTCCATATTGATTTCCAAAGTGTCTGTACAAGTTTGCACTTCCACCATCGATGGAGGAGTGTCTGCCTTTCTCCACATCCTTGCCAGCATGTGCTGTCACTTGAGTATTTGACATTAGCTGTTCTGATAAGGGTAGGATGGTTTTGATTTGCATTTCCCTGATGACTAAGGAAGGTGAACATTTCCTTAAGTGTTTCTCAGCCATTCGGCCTCCTTCTGTTGAGAATTCTCTGTTTAGTTCTGTACCCTATTTTTAGTTCTGTTATTTGGTTTGGTGGTGTTTAATTTCTCGAGTTCTTTATATATTTAGAATATTAGCCCTTTGTCAGATGTAGGGTTGGTAAAGATCTTTTCCCAGTCTGTAGGCTGTTGCTTTGTTCTGTTGACAGTGTCTCCTGCCTTACAGAAGCTTCTCAGCCTCATGAGGTCCCATTTATTAATTGTCGATCTTAGAGTCTGAGCTGTTGGTGTTCTGTTCCTGTGTCAATGAGTTCAAGGTTCTTCCCCACTTTTTTTTCTAACAGATTTGGTGTTCTAACAGATTTGGTGCATCTAGATTTATGTTGAGGTCTTTAGAAAGAAATTAGGGAGACTACATCCTTCACAATAGCCACAAATAATATAAAGTATCTTGGTGTAACTCTAACCAAGCAAGCGATAGACTTGTATGGAAAAAACCCTCAAGTCTCTGAAGAAAGAAATAGAAGAAAATATCAGAAAAAGGAAAGATCTCCCATGTCCATGGATCGGGAGACTTAACATGGTAAAAAAAATGGCTGTCTTACCAAAAGGGTTCTACAGATTCAATGCAATCCCTATAAAAAAAACCTACACAATTCTTTACAGACCTTGAAAGATTAATTCTCAACTTCATATAGAAAAACAAAAACCCAGAATTGCTAAAAAACAGTCCTGTAAAATGAAAGATCTTCCAGAGGATTCTCCATCCCTGACCTCAAGCTGTACTATAGAGCAGCAGTAATAAAAATGACATGGTACTGGCATAGATATAGGCTGGTTGATCAATGGAATTCAATAGAAGACCCAGAAATAAACCCACACACCTATGGACACTTTATTTTTGACAAAGAAACGAAATCCATAAAAAAAAAAAAGATAGCCTCTTTAACAAGTGGTATTGGTCTAACTGCATGGCTATATTTTGAAAAATGCAAGTAGATCCATATTTTTCACCCTCCACAAAACTAAAGTTCAAGTGGATTAAAGACCTCAAGCTAAAACCAGACACACTAAATCATATGAGGACTTTTAAAAAGTTCAGAAATAGACTGAGCATCAAAGCTTTCACTCATTGAGGCAGGTGTTGTTTACCTCTGTCCCTTGGTTTTTTAATCTCGTGAAAAAAGCAAAGATTAAGGTTTCAGACCCCACACTGAGAGACTGGAATTTCCTCATATACAGAATGATAAGTCAGGAAACTAACAAACCTCAAGAGAAAACTCTTGTCAAGCCACCCCTGTGTTCTATGGGGTGAATATTAAAATAATCACTGCAGAAACCACCATGGATATATTAAATGATACAAATCCAGTTTCTGAGAAAGGGGATATATTTTTCCAATGCAATCTGTGTGCCATTTATAGGGTGGAGAAGTGTTAGGACATATTCCTTCATTAACAGTGTGAAATCACTATACCAAGCAAAATGACTATACCAGAATTTTATGGTGGTACTTCATTTGAACATAATATTATGATACTATATCATGATAGTAACATTTCATATTACTGAGCAATGCGTTCAGCTTTTGGAGGGCTAAAACACACTTCCAATAGTAATAGTATTTCAACAATGTTTTAAAAATATGCAAGTCCTAGTGATGTGGAGGAAATTGACTGGGAACAAGTGAACTAAACACTGCAGGAGCTGAAGAAATAAAAATAGTCCTGGGTGAGTAGGGCACAGCAGGAGGAGACTCCTCTAAAAGTAATAATTTCAGGAAGGCTTTAGGATAGATGTGGTACATCCCTCTAAAATTGTTACTGCCTAAGAATGTGTGGTCAGTCCAGTCCCTCTCTAAGACAGTGGGCATGCCATCGATGTGGTTGTGCTCAGTGGATAGCCACAATGCATACAGTGCTAAAACTGTTTACCGAACTAAAGGAACTGGAAACTAGTGACATTCTGTATAGAAACAGAAAGATCACCATTGGCAGAAATCTTGACAGCCAAATGTACAGCCTGTTACTTAAAGTTCCGTGGTTAGTAAGTAAAACAGTGAGATATGTCACAATGCAAGGCTTAATGTGCCTTCCAAATTTATTTACCTAAAAGTAACAGGCCTTGTTCTTTGTGTCAAGAGAACTCTGCACCCAACTTGGCATGAGACACTATGCAACTAGTGACATCTCTTCTTTAAAATGACAACTGACATGAGGGCTGCTTTAAACTCCGTAACTACGAATTTACAAAGTGACTGAAAATGTCATACCACTGAAGAAACAATGTGTTAGTGTGATGTCACTTTACTTTAAAAATAATATTTTCTTTTATTTTTTTTGGTTTTTCCAGAAAGGTGTTCTCTGATAATCCTGGCTGTCCTGGACCCGCTTTGTAGACCAGACTGACCCTGAACTTACAGAGGTCTGCCTGCTTTTAATTATTTTTAAAATACTTCTTTATTTTACTTTTTTTTTTTTTTACAAAAACATTTAGCTCTGTACAGTGAAAATCATTTCTGTCCTTTTATCCAACTGAAATGTAGGAAAAAAGGCATTTTAGTGATGTTCTTAATACATGGTCATATCATTGATTATTTTGTTGTGAAATGTATTTTTACATTTAGTTATCTACATATCTATCTGGACATCTCTGTCTTATGGTTATCAGGAAAAGTGCTAACATAATAGTAAATTATGGGTTAGAGAAATGGCTCAGAGGTTAAGAGCACTGGCTGTTTTTCCAGAGGTCCTGAGTTCAAGTCCCAGCAACCACATGGTGGCTCATGTCCATCTATAATGTAATCTGATGCCCTCTTCTGCTATGCAGGCAGAAGTGTACATGCAAGCAGAATACTGTATACATAAAAATTAAATCTTTTAAAAAATAGTAAGTCATACCTGGAAAAATTAAATATATACACTGAAAACAAGAAAGATAAATAATATTCACATATTAACTTATTCTCATCTTTATCACAAATTCTCAAGCTAAGATGAATAAACAAAAGCAATAGTGCAGAGACTTCATTAGAAAATTTATGTATTCACAATTTATCCTTGATACATCAAGAAAAAAAAACTTTTGAATATCAGACTGGTTCCTTTAGGGCAAGTATATCTAAATATGTATATAGCAATAGGTAGAAGCCTCTACTTAGACAGAATGTGAACCATAAGCAAAGTGCATAGCTTACACATACCCAACAGGTAAACATTCATCAGACCTGATGAGCCATAAACGACTCTTCACCATCCGCATATGAAGTAGAAGTAATTAATTGCCAGGAGTCTAGTGTTGTTTTAATTGAAAATTCTAGATCCTTCTATTTTACCAATAAAGACTTAGGAGCCAGATGTTGTAGTGAAAAACTTGCTAGCTCAGAGAGGCAGAGAAAGCACCCAGCTGAACATCCTACTCATCTCACATCCCAATGGAGAAGGCCTAAAAGGCTCAGCTGACAGAGCAGGAGGAAAAGCAAACAAACAAACAAACAAACCAAGGACAAAGGATGCTAGCTCAAAGCCCAAAAAGCCAAAGGTCAAGGAGCTGAGGATCTCAAGAGCTAGAGCTCTAAGGGCCAAAGAGCTAAATGCTAAAGAGCTAAAGCTAAAAGCCCAAGAGCGAAAAGCACAGAAGACCCCTTCTACTTCTTCAAGCTGTCTTAAATACCCCTCAACTCAAAGTCCCTCCTACTCTTTAATCCCTGTCATCTGGTTTCTTGCTCTGCTTCTTGACTAACGTTAACTTTATTAAATCCAAGATAGCTCTTGGATTAAAGGTGTGTGTTAGGGCTCAACCACATCAAACAAAAGACAGGTTTTTTTTTTAACAGTTCACAATCTCAGGGATCTCATTGGGATAAAATGCCTTGCAACGGTCTAGAGATTATACATAAGAATGAGGTGTGGACTGGATATAAAGATACTTTTTTTCAGTTGAAGATGAAAATATATTAATTAAAAATAGAATTAAGGAGTAAAGAATTCAACATTTCGACGAAACGCTTGTGGCAAGTAGATCCTGGCTATGTTTCTGGAGACCGAGATGCTTCAAGCATATGCAGCCTCAGGCAACTACTTTCTTGGAAGAGCAACAGGTATATAAAGAAGTGTAGCAAAGAGAAAGACCAAGAGTGGGTGCAGGGTGCTCCCCTAGCATGGAAGATGAACAGTATAAGCAATCGAGTCTGTAGAGATTTGCCTGAATGTGTAAGAGAAAGCTCTGGATAGGCAAGACATTCTGAGATTAAAAAAAAAAAAAAAATCAGCCCACTGTTTACTTTCCCCCTTCCACTCTCTATATATTCCTGAAAAGACAATGCCTGTTTGGAAAAATGCAGGAGGTTCATCACATCGGGGTTTGATTTTATTCCTTGGCAAGAAATAAAGGAAGAGAACAAGGGGCCAGAAACCATGGTAATTAGAGGAGGAGGCTCAGAATATAAACAATCGAAGTAACCGAAGAGAAAAGCTTTTAAATCAATTGTAAATTGAATTTAGAATAATCATGCAGCATTATTTTCCTCTGTATCTTCCAAAATGATCCCAATCTGCCAAACATCGTCCGCAAACTTATCCTGGACATTTGTTTCCACTAAAGAGTGAAAATTGTTTATCTAATCCTGCCCATTTTCGATGCATGGTCAGGAGCATGGCTATAGGCCTTGAAATATTCAAAATTCATTTTGAAAAACCTTCCACAGGCATTCCTACTTTGTGCATAAAATAGCATCTGGGCATAAAGATTAAGGAAGTCAGTTAATTATGTCTCAACCAGAGTAAACTTATAACCACATAGGAAAAAACATATTACATGATTAGAAAATAGATTCAAGGTATAGGCTTCTTACATGTTCTCTGTATGGTCTTATGAAGAAGAGCACAATAGTGCCTGGGACAGAAACAAATATAACGACAAGATCATTTGGGGATAGTCCTGTTGGTAATGTTTTACAATAACAGGTTGCAGATCTCAGAGTTTAGCACCTTGACTCAGGCTGTCATTTGCAGAGTGTCAATCACATCTCTGGTACTACAGATGTTTGTTCCCTCATGCAACCTTTACCATAATTCACAACTCTTGATAACTCACAAATGAGGATGAGCTAAGCACCCTAGACTCCCATGTGTTCAGAAGTCCCCTGGAGCTGTGGTGATGAGGGGCAGCCTGGAGAAAGAAGACGTGAAGGGACTTTCTAGCAGAACAAAGTGACCATACAGTATTTTGAAGTATGCCACCAAAGAATTTTGAGTGTTGATTCTGCATCTTTTTTATAGAGAAGAAAGCAAATGGCCCATTCAACTAGTGGAGCTACTCTTTTCTATCCTCTACTCTGCCAATGACTATGTCCGACTTTGCTAACCTTGAGAATCTGTGTGTCCCTGAAGTTACAGCACTAGCCAGTAGTCTGAGGGGATTTGTCAGGGTAGATGTGTTTAACATAAGCTGTGCATGCAGGCCTAAGAGCTCAATATCCAAAATTCCCTGTAGTTCCTTAGTTCCATCTATGAAAACACAACTTAGGATCTGTTTAGCCTACATAGCAATAAAGGGTATCGTTAATAATGTAAGCATTGCTCTATATTTTTAAGGATTCCAAGAAACACCATAAAAACCACTTGCTTCCTCTCAAGGAGTAAAGATACATTTATTTTGACAGATGATCTCTTTCCAAACACTAGTTATAAATTAGTCACTGTTTCCCTAAGGCAAGTTCCAAATTCCCTAAACTAGAGAAGACAGTTTTATTTGCTATCCCCCGTGTAGTTTCATTGCCAGCATCATGTTCCCAAAGTGGTGGTGTTAATGCGAGTCACCCATGACCACAGTGGGTTAGAATGAACCTGTTTAAATAACTGTCCAACCCCCAGGGCTCATGGGACGAAATATACTCTGAATTGTTCCATTTTAACTTCCCAGGGAGATGGCTATTTGTGCATTAAAACTACTTCATAGAGAGTGTATGTAATATTGAGATCCTTGGGGTTGATAATTTCACAGTTTGAGGTTATCTTTTAATAAGGATTCTTTAGCTCACAATTTTATGACACTCTATTTTACAGAACATGCCTCTGTTTTTCATCCTGCAGATCTTCATGTTTTGTTCCACACATTTTACTTAGATTGTCTAAAGTGGACATAAAATTCTTAGTGGTACAGCCAAGTGTGGAAAGCCAGCATGACGCTTCCAGACCCAGTGCTTTTGGTAGGGATCACCTCGTTGGTCTTGAAAGTTCTCATGGATACATGAGATGCCCAGGGAAGACACTTGGAGTCCGGCCAAACTCCTCTGACAGTATCATTTGTACTCCCGCCAATTCTCCACTTGAGTGAACTCTTGGATTTCTGCAATGTCCTTCAGGCTCATATGCTTCCAGTAGAGCATTCTCTTCAACTCAGCCAGGTATCTTCAGAATGGTTCCTACAAATGAGAGGACATTAAAAAAAAGTAACCTACCTAATGATCTTGCTAGTTGCAATGAATTACTTTTGATCCTAGAAGTGTAGAAAAAAAGGACTTTTTCTGCTTTACCTTCTGAGGGATGGAAATGCAGCACCACCTATAAAACCTTTCAGTGTTCTCTTTCTACATAAAGGCTTCCTCTTAGAGATGGCTCTGGCTGTTGCTAAGAATGTGGCTTTTGGTGTGTATTTTAAAGTCTTGTCTATCTTTGAATATATGAGTCCTTTTTATCCTTTTGTCCTATGCCTGGAAGGATAGGCATGCCTCTTTGGTTATCACCTCACTGAAAAAGAGCTAGAATGTCACCTTACCTGTCGTCACCTGATCAGGGCTCCAATATTCTGTACAGCCTCCCCCCACCTCCACTGTCATGCAAGGACTACTTCCTTATAGGAGGGTAGCCCGTGGCTGTGCTCTCTAGCATGTCTGCATTGGAAGCCAGGGCCAAAACCACCATTTGCTCTTGCTTCTGCAATAACCCAGAGATAATGAGCATTTATTGTGATGGGTTTAGTGACCTCAGTGATGAAGGCATTAGTTACCAGGGTGCTTCAGCCAGTGTAGCCTCGAGCATCACAGAGGCCTGGACAGAAGGGTAATGGTAAACAGAGGAGATAGAGGACTCTGCTCCTTTTCAGAAACAAACAAATCTTTCTTTTCCCACTGCTGTTTGTATGTTGCTTAGCCAGCTACAAGTGAGAGCACTGCCCACAGAGCTGGGTCCAACAGTGTCTTTGACCCTTTATCTTAGTCCTTCTTTTGGTTTTTCTCTACCCTTGAGGACATTCTTCCTAGGCTTTTTTTTTCCTTCTCACAGTTTTCTGCAGTGTTGGGGCCACATCTGAGTCACGATTTGCACCCAAGGAAGGAGCTGCAGACCACCTGGACCCCAGCAGCAGAGCTTTGCTAAGTCATCCCTGAAACTAGTGGGGAGCAGGGCTGACTCTGCACCTTTCATGACGTAGACCCAGAACTCTACCTACCATGTGCAAACTGAGCATATTCATGTTAGTGTTCATCCTGACGTTGATCTTCCTCATCTTCCATGGGCAGGTTTAACACTCTTCTCAGCCCTTAAGAATGAAAATCATAACCATTTTTTGAGATATTCAAAAAGATGACTAAGCCAGAAATGATAGTTTAAGATTCAAGACTTTAAGACAGATTCTGTCACAAGTGGAAAGGATGAAAGAGGTTTATTTTAATTAATAAAAGTTTACGCTACTTCAAAATATCAACAAAATTTATCATCTAAAATATCTAATTTAACTAAAGCTAAAGCAGGAATATTGCAGAGAATTCAAAGCCAATTTCAGCTACATAGTGAGTTCCAGCATAATTTGGGCTATAGTAAGATAGAGTGTCTCAAATTTAAAGTAATTTTAAAATGTAATTATCTTTTAAATAAAAAGTAATATATCAAAACAGAATTATCAGCACATATGAGTAGTTTTAAACATTCTAATATTTCTAGGGAAATCCCTTATGTTAAAGCTTATTTAATTTATTCTGTATTTTAAGAAACAATAGTTTACTGTAATATTATAATTATTTTCTTACTAACTCATTCTGTCAACAAGGAATAATTTATATTTACTGTGCATACCAAATTCTATCCTGTCTGTTTCAATAGAATAGTTTGGTCTTTGCTGTTGGTGGGTGGTATTCCAGAAAGTAATATTACTGTATTTTACTCTGTGTGTGTGTGTGTGTGTGTGTGTGTGTGTGTGTGTGTGTGTGTGTAGTATGCAGGCCTTGGTTATATATTTTATATCTAACTTAAAATTAATAAGAAGCATGAGGACCTTTCCTGGGTAATTACTGTACTCTTAATATAATGCCCTTTAAAGACTCGGGGTTGATAGTCAAATATATCCTCACATTTAAAGTGAGAAAACCAAGTCAAAGAAAAATTAACCTGAAGAACTTTACCTGTCAAGACCCACAGTATAAGATGACAACCAACAATGCAACGTACGTATGCAGTGGCCTACTTCACTCTTGGCTTATAAAATACCTTCTGGGAGACCAGAGAGAGATGGATCAGCAGTTAAGGGTACGACTGCTCTTCTAGAAGACCCAAGTTTGGTTCCCAACACCCATGCCAGGCAGCTCACACCTGCCTGCAACTCCAGCTCCAGGGGATCTCACACCCTCTTCTGGCCTCCGCAGGCACCCACAGACACACTGATGAAAATAAAAGCGAGTGTTTAAAGTACAACACTCGGGGAAGGGAACAGGAAAGATGACTCCTCAAACTTTGACTCGGGATAGCTGAAAGTCCCAGTTGGATTCTCTGTGGAGTCCATGGAATGCGGAGCTTTAAATGTCACAGAACACCAAGTCAATTGTGACGTTCAACAGCCTGAATGGAAAGGTCGGCAAACTTCTCCACCACTAAATTTCTCATTCTGGGATCTGGAGTTGTCCATTTACTTGTTCAAAGGAGCAGTCACGGTGTACGGCCGTGAGCACGCATGGGCACCCTTCGACTTTGCGGAAGGTTTTAGACGAGGTATCAAGGAGCCAAGCGAGTAAACATTAAAGACGAAATTTAGATGAGCGTCCAGGGAAACCATAGAGTACTTTACAGGGTAGCAGTGATTCGGAAGTTTAGAAGGTCCCTGAGGGCTTCAGCGACTATATAGGTTGGAAATGCAATAGAATGAATGCTCTACCAAGCTAGGGACAACGCGCTACCCTGATGGAAGGAGCCAGTGGAGGGGACAGGGGACAGACCTTACCAGCCTCGCTTCTGTGTTAGCACCTGCTCTGACAGCCAAGGCTTCCAGACGAAATTTGACTGAGAACATTTTGAAACGTCCTGAGTTGAAACAGACCTGATGACTTTAAGGATTATGGATGAAGAGGTGCATCATGGGAGGGAAGCCATGTCCCTGTTCCTAGGAAGGTGTAAGCAGATGCTTATTTATGTCTATATGTTAATTTATTAAGTGGAGAGTCAACTGAGACAATATTCAAAGAGTTCAATAGTCCTGACAAATTGATGTAGGTTGAAGAAAGGCAAGGTTAACAGATCTCAAGAGAATGGCAATTCATGAGAAATACATTAATGGAGACAAAAATGATAAAAATCACAAATGATTATTGAGAGCCAGACATTGTGATTCAAGGTACAGTGCCATTGACTTAGAGCACATCTCCTTCAGAGGAGTTGGAAGGTGTAAAGTGTGTTAGCTTTTCTGAAGATGCACTACTTGAGAGCAGTTGAACTAAAATGGCCTTGCAGGCCGCCGGTCCCAGTCTGTGGGCCTAGTCCTTGTACTGAGGACAGCACGCACAAAGAGCAAAGCAACACCATGGGAGGGGCCGGGCAGCCAAGGTGGAGAGTGGGGAAGTGAGGCTCTGTACCCCAGCCTGACCAACACAAACTGGCCTCTCGGTTCTCTTATGAAGCTCTTTCCAGGCCTAACTTCATGGCTTCCCACTGGGTACTATTCCTGAAGCCACAGAGCGTTCGCCCCCATCTCAGGCATGTTTGTCCCCCTCTTCTCTAACGTTTTTAATATTCAAATCTAGCATTTTCTGTATCATGTTTTAACAGATGTAACACCTCCCTCCCCATTCTAGGTACAGAAAAAGTCCAAAGCTAGCTAAACCTGTAAGTTGTATTGTCCTTGGTTTGAACAAGGATTAAATTCCATTTTTTCCTTGTTTAGAGAAAGTAGAAGATACACATTCAGTGGTTTGTTATAGTATTTTCATTTTAAACAAAATCCTTTGCAGTGTAGCTATAGGTAATTATCTATTTGCGTTGTCACCAGCTCATAGATAAGGGGGAGGGGAGAGTATCCCATGTTCAGTGGAAATAGAAAACTCAGATAACCATTGAGATGTAATATGAATAAATTAATAAAAATAAGTAGATAGATAGATAGATAGATAGAAAGAAAACTCAGGGGCTAGTAAGATGTCTCATCGATTAAAAGACCCTGGCACCACACTTGACAATCTGAGTTTGATCTCTAAAAACTTCATGGTAGGAGCAAACCAGTTTCTACAAGTTTTCCTCTGACTGCTACACACACATACACACACACACACACACACACACAAATAAATAAATGTAAAAGAATAGAAAACCGAGATTTATAAAAATCAAAGTGACTATGGTAGTTGATAGATGTTTTCACACAAGGAATGGAAGAGTGTGGTCTGCACTGGAGAACCTCTGGGATCACCAACCATTGTTTGAAAAGCAGGAGTGTGTGGCTATTCCCCGTTTCTGCCTCACATTCTCTCCTTTGAATTACCTTCAAGACACCAATAAGCTTTATCTTCCAGATAAGAATCTTGGGAAGCACACTGGCCAGAAGTTGAGCCAAACACACTAATAGATGAGCTAATGCTTTCTATCAAGCGTCTATGCAGTGTCTGGTAAAAAGATAAAAGGTTATTTAACATGCATGTGGTGAATGAGTAAACAAATAACTTTAGTGAAAACTATTGCTAAGAGTCTTTGATAAAACCCGTTGTCAAAAGTTATTTAGAACAATTTGTGTGAACTGCTCCTGTATGTGCCCACACACATGGAGTGGTTCAGCTTACTATTTAAAATATCCATTTCGTTAGCAATGATAATCAGATACAAATAAAACAGAAATAAAATAAAACAAATAAAGCATCAACAGTGATATCGTAGCTGTCAAAACTCTTTTTGATTTTTAAAAAGATTTATTTATTTTATGTGTATCAGTGTTTTGTATATATGTGTGTGTGTGTGTGTGTGTGTGTGTGTGTGTGTGTGTGTGTATCAGATCCCCTGGAATTGGAGTTGTAGACAGTTGTGAATTGCCATGTGGGTGCTGGGAATTGAACCTGGGTCCTCTGGAAGAGCAGTCAGTGCTCTTAACCACTGAGCCATCTCTCCAGGCCCTCTTTTTTATTTTAAATCAGTCTGTTGTTTTTTTTTCCTAACATGCAAACATAGACTTTCTGTTTCTAAGAAGCCTGTAGTCAGTATTTTTTAACTTAATTATACTCCATTTTTTAACTGTGCCCTTTCCTTTTTAATGTTTTATTTTATTATTATTTTTTTCTGTATGGATGTCTTGCTTGCATGTATCTCACTGCACAGCTTGTGTGCCTGGTACCTGTTGAGATCAGAAGAGAAAGTTAGATTCCCCCAGAACTGGAGTTACAAGTGATTGTGAGTCACCATGAGGGTGCTGGGAACTGAACCCATGTTCCCAGGGCTAGTGGCCAGTAATTTGAACTGTTGAGCAATCTCTCCAGCTCCTTGTCTTTTTTTTTTTTTTAAACTCATAGAGCTATTTAGAAGAAAGTGTGCATATATGCTTGGAAAACACAAAGTAAAATATTCCTTTCCATATTAAATATTGTATGTCTGGGGCTGGAGAGATGTCTCAGTGGTTAAGACCACTGGCTGCTCTTGCAGAAGATGCCAGTTCATCTCCCAGGACCCCCTGTGGCTCACAACCATATGTACCTCCAGTTATAGAGGGTGTGACACCCTATTCTGGCTTCTAGGAGCACTGCAGAGACATACATGCAGACAAAACAAATATACATAAAATAATCTGTAAAAAAAACTACTGTTTCTGTTTGCTTTCTCAACTTTGAAAAAAGGGATGTAGTCCCATCAGAATCCTTTGTGGGCAATAAGAAAGGATTTAAACCCTACATGACATCTCATGGATCCCACAGGCTGTTTTGAGATCTCAGTGTTGACGGCTGGTTCTTTTCAAAGAAGCTGAATAGACAACGGTTGCAGTTATTCTGGCCATGTGGCCTCACTTAAGCTATCAAGGTATCACTCCCCAGTTACAGACCTTCTCTGATGGGGTCTGGATGTACCCCACGATCCATGCATTGACACTTAATCCCACCATTCTGGTGTGAAGTGGCTCTGTTAGGGAGAGGTGAGCACACCATGAGGGTTTTGCCATTGTTGGTGGAATAATGCCCCATAAAATGACTAGCGGGATGCAGCCAAGGTCGCTTTTGACCTCCTGTCCCTTCTGTTGTGTGAAGTCATAGCATTTGCCATTCCTGGATGGGGCAGCCACAAACATGCTGTCAGCACATGTACCCAGTTCCTCACCAGACACAAACTGGGTGCTGCTTTGCTCTTGGCCAAGGCAAGATTTCCGTATTTTACAAATCACCCAATTTAATGTATTTTACCGCATCAGCTCAAACTATTTAAGATCCTATTCCTTTAGCAACAACATATAGGTACGAAGGTGTCACATACAGACTTACATTTTATCAGTTATTAAGCAGATAGCAACAAGGTGCTTTCTAGTTCCATATTTTTCCCCTTATATTTGCTTCTCTAAAGTAGGAAATTATTACAAACTGCAACTAGTTTTAAATATTTCTGTATTTTTTAACTTTGTGTGCATGTATACTTGTGTATTTGTGTGCTTATACACATGTGTGTGCATATACATACACATGTGTGTGCATATACATGTACATGTGTGTGGGCACATACAGGAGCCAAAACTCAATGTAAGTTGTCACTTCTCCTCAGGCACCCTCCACTTTGAGTCATTCATTTGTTTGTTGTTGTTGCTGTTGTTGTTGTTGTTGTTGCTGCTGTTGTTGTTGATATATAGTCTTTCACTGGCCTGAAACACGGAGCAGCATAAGCTGGCTGGCCTGTCAGTCCCAGGTATCCACCAATCCCCTGCCTGCCCCCCCCTGGGATTTTCAGAGAGCATCGCCATGCCTGGTTTCTTAAAATGGCATCAAAATCAGGTCCTTTGCTGGCAAAGCAGGTGTTTTACTTACTGGCTTCTCTTCTAAGCCTTCTTTTCTACATGTTATATACAAAAAGGGAAGTGCACATCTCCAATTTCTTTTTCCTTTTCTGTTTTGCGGGAGCTAGTCAAATTAATGCAGAGTTAGTAATTAGGATTTCATCCTACATTGTGTAGGCAGTCAGAACTGACAATGAAGTGAAAAGAGAAAATTGGATAAAGACTGTGGAATGTGGACCATTTGGCTCTTGTGTCTGGAGGCTGGCACAAACTTTAATCAGGTGCAACAAATTAAGTGTGGTGTTCATACCCTCTGCGTATTACATGACTCTTCATTGTATAGATTGTATGTTTCAGTCTCTGACTTCTGTGCAATGGAAAGGAGCAGGTTAGTAGAATACAAATAAGATAAGTCCGCCGCAAAATCATTTTCCTTCTCCGATTCTCCAGGACAGGTGCACTTCTGAATGAGTCCTGAGTAATATTGCTAAGTATATATCATTCAGGGGAAAGAGATGGAAAAATCATTTTGTGTTCATTTTTCCAAGATCCAAACATTGCTCAGTAAATATTCTGTCTTCTGGAGGTGGCAGTGGTGGTTAGCTTTAAGATTCCCTGACCATTGAAAACAAATGCCCTGTAGTAACGCAATAGATGTAAAGCCAAAATGTCCATAACACGCTCTATCCCAGAGCACATGAAACAAATAAAGATATCAAATGCATTGACATTCTGTGTAGTGGTATAAAGTAACATCCTGCATGGCTTCTCTGTGCCCAAGCTCGATTTCAGATTCCTAAATGCTGGCTTTGCTTTCAAAGAATAACATTTCAGTTCTGGGACTGACTGTGCAGAGGCAGGATCTGAAGTTGGGGGAAAGTTAAGAATGCGGGGCTTTTTGGCTTTGGAATTAGCATGCTTTCATAAGCTGCTGTTTAAACTGGTTCTTATTAGTAGATCATGCAAGAGCCATTCCCCCCCCCCCCGCCCCACACAAATGTGACACATTCTCGTAATCAAGAGCAAATGTTCAGTCTTCAAGTCTTGTGCTTTTCCCCCTCTTCGGCCCACCCCGACTTTCACTGTGATACGAGGATGCAAGGGACAGAGGAGTATGTTGAGGGTGGTGTGGGAGTGATTGTCTCCTGGAAGGGAGGGGAGCATTACTGAGTCAGGTGTCAGTTGTCAGGCTTACATTGCCCTCCAAGGAGAACCAGGATTTCTTCTAAAGAAGTAGGAAGTCTATGAAGCTGTGTACAGAGGGTCTGATAAAATGTGTACCCCCCACTCCTGCCATTTTCCCCCTATTTAAAAGATAGTGTTTTTATCTTAAGGATTTTGAAAGTGATTGCTTTAACACTAAATGCTATTTTAAAAATCTTTTCCAGTTTCTCCTCGTTTCTGCTTTGCTGCCTCTGGCTAGGGAGACAGTATTTGAGATGTTATTGATGTAATTTACATTTTCTTTTTTCTTTCTTTCTTCTCTCAGTCACTAGAGTAGATTTCTTTTAACAACTGTCCTCTCTCATGGTGAAATGTCCTATAACTGCTGATGATCCTCTACTGTACCTTATATTCACTCTCTGTTGGTATGTACTGTGGCTTCCTAATAAATAGATCAGCCTATCGTATTGATCTCGAATGATTTTCATCTTGATGTGTCTTACTCTATTTGCTCTGACCAAAACCACAGCTGAGATGTGAATGCTCTTTTCTTTTCAACCACCTACCCAACCATTAGTAAGTCTTCAAAATCTGCCTTCAAAATATATCCAATATTTAACGTGTTCCCACATTTACTGCTACTAGCAAGTCCAAGTCCTAGGGTTTTTAAAAAAATATCTTCCTTTGCTCATTGGTGCTCTCCATCTTCTACGTCCAACAAGCTTGGCATTCTGAGGATCAACCATTGTTCTTGGTGACATCTGCTATTTTGCAGTAAATTGGATTCTTGTGTTCATTATAATTTTAGATTGTGACCTCATGTTGTGTGAGACTTTATCTCAGGAAGTATCATCTGGGTTGAGGGTAAATACCTCCAGGGACATTAGGTTTTGGCTTTAGCCAGGTGTTCCAAATGTATACATAGCTTGGGACCATTTTTATGTTAATTTCAAGATTGGGCAGGAAATTAAAACACCTAGACTATTTGTGGATAAGTCCTAGGTAAGTACTATAAAGAGAGATGTTTGCTTCCTTCTCTCAAAGTATAAACTACAGTTAGTATTACCTACCTCTGCAGGTGAGACCCCATTTAGGCTCTCATATCTGCATACCCAGGTCCTTCCATAGGCCTTACTTGCTTTCTCTACATAGTTGTTGTAAACCACCAGGTTGGAAAACTAGCAACATGTCTCCAGCACCCTACTTTTTAAGAGCCATACCCCACACCTCAGCTTATTGCCCTGACTCCCCTCAAATCTCATTTACTTATGTTTGTTTGTTTGCTTGCTTGTTTGTTTGTTTCGAGACAAGGTTTTTCTGTGTACCCTTGGCTTTCCTGGACTCACTTTGTATACCAGACTGGCCTCGAACTCACAGTGATCTGCCTGCCCCTGCCTCCCGAGTGCTGGGATTACAGGGGTGTGTGCCCAGCTTCTCATTTAACACTTTACATTTCAATAAGAAATTTTATATTCCATTGACTATGTCTAAGTATGTTTTAGGAATAACATCTCTAAGTGCTTCAGAGCATATGACTTGAATAGATGGATATTTACATTTTTCAAATGCTTATAAATTAAAGATCACATTTCCTTGTTGAAAATTTGGAGATAGTAGGAAAGGAAGTGTTAATTTCTTCAGACAAGTTCATCTGGTCTCCCAGGCCTCATGTGGCCCGGGTTCTCCTTCTTCAGCATGGCCGCAGGCTTCTGTCCCTTAGGTGTATCACCCTGTGGTTTGAACATGCTTCCCATATCTCCAGAATGTGCTCCATGTTGTCAACTGCAACAGAGAGCATGGCTGCAGTGGACTTTGACTATTTCTTTTTAAGATGGGGAAACTAAATGTTCCCAGGACCTTTTATTACCCGCAGTCACTTACGTCTCACATACCAGCACACCCATTCAGGGCCACTTCTAATACCAAGGCTGTCTGGAAAACAAGGATCAACATTTCACTTTCCATGGCTCATGTTATCAAACCATAAAGCACCACTTTTTAAACTGTGGATTGGACACCATATGGGATTGGATGACCGCCTGTTAGGTAATGAGGAGAACTTGACAACAGTAAAAGGCTTCAGAACAAAACTTAATTCAAAATCAAACATAAAACCCAAGGGTTTCTGGCAGTGCTCACCCACACAGGGTCACACAACTTCATTGCAGCCTTGGTTGTGAAATTGAAAACATACCGCACTGCACCTGCCCAATGCTCTGCAGCCCTAAAGAATAAACACCTTGGACAACTGTGCTATAGACTAGAAAGAAGCAAGACATTTTGTATCCTGATTGTTATCCCCTCACTTGTATCTTCCCATTTCCCTCTCCCTCCCTCTTTCATCCTATTTCCTTCCCCTAGACCTCTGACAGAAGAGGACCTCCTTGCCCACCATGTGATCACAGCCTATCAGGTCTCATCCAGATAGCCTGCTTCCCCTTCTTCTGAGTGCCACCAGGCCTCCCCACTAAGGGAAAGTTGTCAAATAGAGGGCATCAGAGTTTATGTCAGAGTCAGTCCCTGCTCTCCACACAACTGTAGAGAATGTGCTGTCCATTGGCTAGATCTGGATAGGGGTTCTAGGTTTACTGCATTCATTGTCCTTGGTTGGTACAGCAGTTTGAGCAGAGTCCCCTGGGTCCAGATCTGTCAGCCTTAATGGTCTTCTTGTAGGGTTCCTGGACCCTCTGGGTCCTTATATCTCCCCACTCTCCCTTACCACTCTCACCTGGAGTTCCAATAGCAAGTCTCAGCATCTGTCCTAAAGCCCCGCTAAGTGAAGACTCTCATAGGCATTTAAAAATGCCATTTTAGAAAACACAAAAAATGTTTTTGGGTTGGTGAAGATCTTTTCCCAGTCTGTAGGCTGTCGCTTTGTTCTCTTGACAGTGTCTCCTGCCTTACAGAAGCTTCTCAGCCTCATGAGGTCCCATTTATTAATTGTTGACATTAAGGCCTGGGCTGTTGGTATTCTGTTCAGGAAGTTGTCTCCTGTGCCAATGTGTTCCAGGCTCTTCCCCACTTTTTCTTCTAACTGACTTCATATAAAGGGGGAAGAAGTCCCCCTTAGCCACAGTCATAGGGGAGGGGAGTAAGGGGAAAATGGGAGGGAGGGAAGAATGGGAGGATACAAGGGATGGGATAACCATTGAGGTGTAAAAGAATAAATTTAAAAAATGTTTTTGGGATAAAAGTATCTATCTTTCAAATAAAGTTAGCAAAAATAAGAATAAAATGAATCTTAGAACATCTCAAAACCTCACTTCACAGACTCTCTCACTGAAATTGTCCTTCTCCTTGTCCTAGAGACCTGGCAAGGCAGTTTCTCACCAGTCATCTATCAATCTTTTTTACTTTGATTCTTTTTCTAAACAGCTGGCCTTATTTTAGCCGGAAACTTTCAAAATCATGAACTGTGAATTGGGAATGAAGATTGTAAATCCTCTCTTCTCGGCTAAGTGTTACCTTCTTGATATAATAGGAGCACTGGTATCTCAAGCAACAAATAGGAGGATCTGTACCCAGCGTATACAAAGCTAACTAAGAGTTCTCATGGCCTCCATGTGCCTCTTTACAAAATATCCCAGTTGTTACATCAGAAAAGACATACACACGCCAGATGTGGCATCAGAGGAGAACTTTCCATGTTCCTCATTTTTAGGCTCAAATTTTGAGTCTTACTCCCCAAGAAACTCTTTGCTCTGTGTATCTCCACTGTTCAACTTTCTTTGATAGCTGAACTCCTACAACCTTCTGGACACTCTTCTGCATAGTTACATCGGTATAAGGGGCAAGTTGTGTGCTATGCACATTAAGGCATTTTGAAGTTCTCATTAGCTCCTGTAGTTTTCAAAGCCAGTTCATCCTGGCAGAGGTCCTGGCGATTACTATCACAATATTGCCTGCTGGTCTTGTGACTGTAAGTCATTTTATGCCTGTATATGAGAGTATAAAAGAAGAGAGATGTAGGGTCAGCTTCATTATTTGAATCTTGCTTTGTTTCTGATTTACTTATCAGTCCATGTTAAGAATGTTTTTCAGAGAAATTTGGCATAAAAAAAAACTTCTGATAGTTTGTCAGACCTCTCAAAAGAAACTTCTGAAGAATGGGAAATGAGTTATTTGCCATCATCAAATGAGGCCACGTGGTGTGGTGCTTTGAATGAAAAATGTTCCCTTAGGCTCATAAGGAGTAGCACTATTAGGAGGTCTGGCCTTGTGGAAGAACATGTGGACTTTTTGGAGAAGGTGTGGCACTAGGCGTGGGTGGTGAGGTTTCAGATGCTCAAGCCAAGCCCAGTATCCCTTTCTGTCTTCCTGCTGCCTTCCGATCCAGATGTAGAATTCTCCCTTACCAATCCTGTACTATGTCACTCTACGTGCCAGCATGATGACAGTGGACTAAAACTCTGTACTGTAAGCCAACCACAACTAAATACTCTACCTTATAAGAGTTTCTATGGTCATGGTGTCTCTTCACAGTAACAGAAACTATTACTAAGACAAGTGGGAAAAAGAAAAAATGAATGATTTTTACATTTTTTAAACAACAACAACAACAGTTCTTCCCGAACTTTAAACCCATGTTTTATGAGTGCTTTATGTACTTCCGGGGATATTTTTCCAAATTCTGTTCCTTGCATGCAGGAATGTAGACATAGACATCAGAAGCCTGATTCCAGATCATATGTGCATTCTCAATTTTCCCTCACTTCAAGATCTTTCTCTGAAAAGGCTTCTCTTGCTCTCTGCAAATCCACACAGATCATCTAATGCTCCTGAGATTCCCAGTGCACTTGTACCCCAGTCGTTGGAGTCTCTTGTTATTGATACAGGGTTCTGTACAAGCCAGTTCTGTCATGCATCCTTGGATTATGGTGTAGCAAGCATGATGGGTTTTAATTATGGTGGGGTTACTGTTCTGAACCTGGCAACAAGAAATCACCTAATTCCTGAAAGTGGCTGCCTGATGCAAGGAAGACAACCCATGCTTTTATAAAGAAAAGGATTTGAGCAAAAGTCAGAGGGCACACTCCCAAATGCAGATTTGTTTTCTCCTAAATCTAGGACAAATTTAAATTAGAATATTTAAGGTATGACTGCAAAACTTTGTTTTGACGTTCATTCTAAAGTTTGAAGTTGGACTAAAAACTTGGTGATTCTCCTAATTCCTGTATACAAATCCAACTTGTGGTCAGTATTGAGCAACACACAAGCATTTGAGCCTGATTGGATGTCGAATTCAGTCTCACAACTTCACTGGGAATATGAGAAGAAACCCAAAAACAGATATTTAGCCACTTAATGGTCACCATAATCATTAAAACATACAAAATTTGAGTAGGGAAATTCATTGTGCATATTAAGATATATAAAATTTGTATGAGTTATAAATTTAATGTTAAAAGGCTTGAGAAATCATGACTCCTGAGCTTTAGACCTCCAAACTCCACCTTACTCTCAACAACTTGTCCTGCTTTCCTATATCAGGAAAATGAAGAAAAAAAATATAACAAGCATGAAAAGAATTAATGGCCTCCAGGGCAGCAAAGAGGAGAGAAAGTTGAAAGTTCATGAATAGAAACCATGGGCTTATTACTGACTAACATAAGAAAAGTATGCCTGGAAATGTTTAGTAAGTGAGCAGTTGTTGGCTTTCTTATTAATACAATACAATAATACAGAGAGACATATAAACCTTTTTCAAAGTAGACCTTTGCAAATGCTCAAGCTATGGGTTTGTACACATCTAGAAACAGTGTGTAAGAATCATGATTGTGCATCATGGAGTGAAAGCCAGTTCGCGCATTGTGGCTTATCAACATGGTATTAGAACTGTTATACTTACCAGCACAACTGAGTGCAGAGAGACCTCTCTCATATGACTCGATATCTGGAATAAAGGCCAGGCTTCATGCCTCTCTTTGGGCTGACACTAACATTAGCTTTAAGACAAGGTTCTGAGGACTGTGAATATAAGGGCAGTCAATGGAGTGAAATGTGCACCATTATATTCTATGTTATTAGGTATTCTATCACATGACACTTCCAAACTGTCATGTTCCAGGAGACTGACCAATTTTCTAAACTTATTTATAAGCTTTTTTTTAAAGGAGGCTTGCATTTTCAAATTATAGATATTGCTATACAAATATTTATATAAGAAATTGGAAAATGTTTCCTCCAGGCTGTATGAAATTCTGTTAGACTCATTCAACCATCTAGTGGTAAATATAAATGAGAATTTTTTTCTCATCTCCTGATTTCTCATAGACTGCACCACGCCACTCATGTAGAATCAATGCTTTAAAGCTGTTGGCATGGAACTTGCTACCACTGTGGATCCTACACTTTACTGCCCAGATTCTCCACTGCTGACCTGGGAATATTTACTCTTACAGTCTTACAGCTTAATTCTTTCAGAAGTATCTTCAAAAGCCAGAGAGAGCTGCCTTGACCATGATTCTGTCTGTAGTAGTAATAAGTAACCAGTCTTTTCCAGATCTACCCAGTCAGACTTCTTTATTTCTTTGTGGTCTTAGTCCCATCAGCAGTAAGTAACATACTTGCATGCAAAGGCTTCCTAAGTAAGCTATACTCACGAATGCACCCAAGATAAAGATAGAAAATAGCAGCTATGTATAAGCTGACATTGTGATATGAGTTTTTTGGCTTTTTTCCAAATCAGTCTGTAAGAGGTATAATGAAAATGCATTTACTTCCTACAGTGTGCCAGGCATTCTTTTGATGTCTTAAACAAACCCTTTTAAACTTCAGTACTAGGAGCTGGTAATATTTCCATTTTCATATAAAACTTGAAATGTAGAGGCAGTATGTTTTCTGTAATATGGTTTATAAATGATAATATTATGCTTTAATGTGTAAAAAATTATGCCATTGACTCCCTTCTAATCTATAGATTTTATCTACAGTGAAAAAAGAATAATCAAAGCATAGATTTCATTGAGATATTTGAGGTTTATGCATAACATATGTTTAATAAATGCTATGTTAATAAATAAGCACATGACAAGTGAACATTTTGGATCAGAATATTTATTTTTAAAAGGAAGGAATATAATGGCGCACAATTCACTTTGATAAATGTCCTTATACTAGTGGTCTTTTGTTGTTTCTGTTGTTTGTTTTTCCAAGTTTCTCTGTGTAGGCCTGGCTGTCTTAAAACTAGCTTTGTAGACCAGGTTGACCTCGAACTCACAGAGATCACCCTGATTCTGCCTCCTAAGTGCTGGGATTAAAGGTCAGAGACATTAAATCGGTTAGAGGAAAAAGTGAAGAAGAGCCTGGAACACATTGGCACAGGAGACAACTTCCTGAACAGAATATCAACAGCCCAGGCCTTAAGGACAACAATTAACAAATGGGACCCCATGAGGCTGAGAAGCTTCTGTAAGGCAGGAGACACTGTCAACAGAACAAAGCAACAGCATACAGACTGGGAAAAGATCTTCACCAGCTCTACATCTGACAAAGGTGTAATTTCCAAAATATATAAAGCAGTAAAGAACTTAAACACCACCAAACCAAATAGCCCAATTAAGAAGTAGAGCTTAGAACTAAACAGATAATTCTCAACAGAGGAATATCAAATGGCTGAGAAACACTTAAAGAAATGCTCACCATCATTAGTCATCACAGAAATGCAAATCAAAACAACTCTGAGGTTCCATCTTACACCCATCAGAATGGCTAAGATCAAAAATTCAAGCAACACCACATGCTGGCGAGGATGTGGAGAAAGAGGAACACTCCTTCATTGCTGGTGGGAATGCAAACTAGTACAACCACTTTGGAAAGCTATCTGGCGCTTTCTCAGAAAACTGGGATTAGGGCTTCCTTAAGACCCAGCTATTCCACTCCTTGGAATATACCCAGAAAATGCTCTACCACACAACAGGGACATATGCTCAACCATGTTCATAGCAGCCTTATTCATAATAGCCAGAACCTGGAAACAGCCTACATGTCCCTCAGTTGAAGGATGGATAAAGAAACTGTGGTACATTTAGACTATGGAATACTACTCAGCTATTTAAAACAAGGAAATCCTAAAATTTGTGGACAAATGGATGGAACTAGAAATGATGATACTGAGTGAGTTAACCCAGAAACAGAAAGGCTCACATGGTGTGTACTCACTTATAATTGGGCACTAGTCCAAAAGGCGTGTCCCATGAAAGTCTTCACTTACTAGGAGATTGGGATAGATGTGAGGACATCCTACTAGGACTCTAGGTAAGAGAAATATAGGAGATGGGGAAATAAAAGGATCCAGAGGCTCTTAGAAACCTACGAGAAGAACATCGTAATGGGTGGATCAGGGCCCAGGGGTGTCTGCTCAAACTATTGCACTAACCAAGGACAATACAAGTAGTAAACACCGAACCCCTACTCTGATCTATCCAATGGATAGAACATTCTCCACAGTTATGTGGAAAGCAGGGACTAACTCTAACAAGAGCTCTGGTGCCCCATATCTGATGACCTCCCCTTGGAGGGGAATCCTGGTGGCACTCAAAGAAAGAATAGGCAGAATATCAAGATAAGACTTGTTAGCCTGCAAACATAAAGTGGGGGAGGTGATCCCCCTTGGACATGGACCTAAGGGAGGGTAATAGGATGGGGGTGGGAGGGTAGGAGGAAGAAGAGGATACGAGTAATGGGAGAATAATTGAGTTGTACTCTGAATAAAATTTTTAAAAAGGGAAAAAAAGGCATGTGTCACCATGCCCAGCTACTTGTGGTGTTTTGAACTTTGCCTTAAATGCTAATGCTATGGTCAAGCCACATTTGGGAAGTGAAGTCGGCCTCTTTAATCCAGAGAGTGGGACCATCCGCTAGCCAACCTGCCAGGGTTCACACTCCTAATGAAAACTGACTTTTGATTAGCAACTGTCAGTATCTTCTCAGCTAAAGGTGAGGGTTCATGTGTCTTTCCCTCCTCCATGATCAACTGCTCGTGACTTGATCTCCTGGACATCTTTTGAGACAAGCAAAGCTGTTGTGAATAATGGGCACTGTCCTATCCAGAAGAGCCTGTGTGTCTCAATTCTCCCTCATCTCTGACCTGCAATCTTTCTACTCCTTCTTTCTCTATAATCCCTGAGACAAGAGGTAGGATGTAAAGGTCCATTTATGGATGTACACTCCCTGAGTGTTTACTCTTTGCTCTTTCATCAGCTGTGGATTTATAGGCTAACTGCCATATTTACAATGTATTTACATAGACAAGGAAACTTCTCTAATATGGACTGAGACTTACACTAATCTATAGGTAAAGAGATATGAATTTAGCTTCACTAGATCATTCTTAACATGACACTAAGATGTTCTCTAAGATTGGAAACAAAGGAAAAATATCTTCTCTTGTCATTTCTACTCAACATCATACTAGGAAGTCCCAATTAGTCCAATTCTTTAAGAAAAGGAATTTAAAGACTTCAATGTATATAAAAGGAATTTATACAAAAGAAGAAACAAAATTCTTTTTTGCAGATGACATGATTATTTACATATAATATTACAAAAAATTGACTAAAAAAGAAAGTTGTAACAAGTAAGTTACTATAGGCAAATTCTAAGATCTAAGATTAAGTAAAAATATCATTTGCTCTTCTACACATCCCAATGATCAAATTGAAGTGCAATTAAAACTAATTGCAATGATTTTTAGAATGAACTATTTAGTCATATGCCCAATACTATATATCTAGGATCAGTATATAGAAAAAATTTGATTTAAAAAAATCTGTTGAACATTATCAAAGAATATTAACCAAATGGAAATATAGTCTATGTTCATGAATTGGAAGACTCTGTTATTAAAATGTTATTTCCTCACCATTTAATTCAAGATTCTAATGAAACTCAAGAAAACTATTTTGTACATATTAACAAGCTAGTTGTAAAGTCTGTGGGAAAAATACAAGCTAGCCAACATAGCCAAGACAACACTGCAGAGAACAGACTCAGGGCACAGACACTTTTTCCTTCCAGACTTATTATACGCTAAAGCAGCTAAGACACAGGAGATGCGGAGATCAAGAGGAGAACAGGGACCTCCCACAAATAGAGTCTGCCAGATTTGATAAAAATGTCAATTCAATGAATAAAAGTTAATTGTTTAAGTAAATAATTCTGGAAAAATCGATGTCTACATGCAAAAAGTATTTTTAATCAAGAGCAGACAGTTCATAAAATTATGGAGCAGAAACCTAAAAGTCAAATGGAAAACTATAAGTCTTCTAGAAGCAAATATAGGAGAAATACTGGATATCTCTGGGCTTGGTAAAGAGACTTTTAATTAGAACTCCTAAAGCACTATCTGTGAAAGAAAAAAGTTAAAGTGTTAACAGGTTAACTTTTCCAGATAATAAAAATGCATTCTGAAAAGACACAATTAAGAAAAGGTGAGCTACAGCAAGGGAAACATGTCTTTGTAAAGCACATATCTGATAAAGATATGTCTCCAAAGTATACAAAACTATTTAAATTCAACAACAAGAAAACTAACAATTTAGTTTTTAAAAAGTATGCCAAAGATCTAATCTGAACCAATACCTTATCATAGAAAATAGAAAGACGGAAAATAAGCAGTCACAGTAGAAATCAGTCATTAGGTAATTGCAAGGCAAGCAATGAGGTATCTTTGTAACTGCCCAAATCCACAACACTGGCAATACCTTGTCCCATAAAGGGCAGAGAAGGATGGGAGCTCCATTTAATTGCTGGTGGGGATGTAACATGGTACATACATTTTGGAATATAGCTTGATAGTTCAATGTAAAACTATACATAATCTTCTCAGGTGACGCAGAAATCACTCTCATAGGTATTTGCCCAAGTAATACAAAAGTATGTGATAACAAAAATGTCTGTATGCTAATATTTATAGTACCTCTACTGGCAATTGTCAAAATCTGAAAGAGGCCAAGATGTCTTTCATTGGCAAATGCATAACAAACTGTGATAATATCTTTACAATGGTACATTGTTCAAGGCCTAGGAAAACATGAGTGAATGTTAAAGGCATATGGCTCAGTGAGAGTCTGAAAGGTAATATACCATGTGATATTAATTAGATGGTGTTCTCAAAGGCTGACACTATACAAATAGTAAAGAGATCACTGCTTGTGGGATCCAGAGGAAGGAAGAAACTTTGAAAAGATGAAGTGAAAGATGTTTTAGAGCAGTGAAACTACTACACTTTGGATATGCTAAGCTTTGAATACATAAATTCTACATTTGTTTAAAAAAAGAAAAGAAATCCTCACAAAACAGAAAGCAAATCTTAATACACGCAAGCTAAAAAAAAAATCATTTAGGAGTCAGGGGATCTCAGAATGAAATGCATATGTGCAAAAATAATTTAACCACATAATAAATACATGAGACAGATTCACTATGGGTGGTGAAAAATAGACACTGACATGAGTAACATTGGAAATGAGGAACCGTGTGAGTCGAGGTTACAGGGTCTACACAATTGCTAGACTGGGCAATAGTGTAATTTCTCATGGGCCTGTGGGTAGTGGTCCTTGATATGCACGCATGATGGAACTGAACAACTGGGTGGATACATGGTGGGTGGCAGAAGCCAAATTTCTCACTGTTGGTTTGGGAGTTCAGAGAGGAGCATGGGAAGAAAGCAAAAGTGTCACATCTGGTAATGGTTTAGAACCGGAAAGTTCAATATGAACTGGTGTCTAACTTTGTACATGCACTCAAACATAGAGAAATAGCCTTGCTTAGTCAGCCAGGAGGGCCTAGAATCAATGGCACCCAAAGAAGCAAATAAATTTATCCAGACTCTAGATTCTAATACTAAGAAAATGAGCCAGGACCTACGAGAAAGGACCAGTTCTAAGCAACATCATAAACTGTATATGAACCTGGAGCATCATAACAGAACTAAAATTTTAAGAATAGTCAAAAGTACAAATAAAAACAAAAACACATGGCAAGTATAGGCATATGTCAAAAGGACATCAGAAGGAATGAAAAACATGGGCAATAGTCAAAAGCAAAACAATTTGAGCTGGAAAACTGAGTAAATCTAGATTATAATCCAGTAAAATATGAGTCTACATGTCTAGGCTGACACAAATCAATGGTCAAGTAAATGGAGAAGGACAGGATACCCCATACAGAAAACATTTGGGTATTTACTGTAGGCAGTCTACACCTCACATTGGGACCATAAGAATTAGTTCTTTCCAGTAAAAAAAAAATGTAGAAAACTAGGAAGTAGGTTGGGAAAACAGAATTTTTGGAGAAGAACATCACAGACAGATCTTTGTGAGTTCAAGTTCTGCCTGGTCTACAGAGCTAGTTCCTGGACAGCAAAAGCTACGCAAAGAAACCTTGTCTCAAACAAACAAACAGTATCTGGCAAAGATGATCTCAGGGAAACTACATCAGCTACCCATAAGGCACGCTGCTTGGATTGTTCCCTCAGATGCTGTGATGGAAAGGGTGCTTTCTCTCTGTGCTCAGCCTCCCCAAATACCAAAGCCAAGTGTAGTCAGAGCAAAACATCAAAATCTAATTGAGAACATGCTCCACAAAAACTCCTGACCAGTGCTCCTTAAACTGTGAAAATCATTAAAACTGTGGATGTCTTAGAGACTACCTCAGGTAAGAGGAGATGGGAATGACAGGATTGTATGTAGTGTGCCGTGAACATGACCCTGGGACAGCAAGCAAGTCATGACCATCAGGGAAACCAAAGAAACAATAACAAATGAAATTCAATTTTTATGATGTGTCCATATTCATTTATGGCACTGACACAAGATGTCCATCATAGGAGAGATTTATGGTAGGCATGGAGAATTTAAAAATCCCTTACTAGTTTTACTATTCTCATTTTGTGGGATTAATCTAAAACTATTCTATAAAATAAATTAGTAGTGGGAGCCAGGCTGGTTAATGCATGCCTTTAATCCTGACACTAGAACAGAGGCAAGAAGGCTAATTTGGTCTATATAACAAGTTTCATGACATCCAGGGATGTATAGTGAATTGCAGAGAAGGGGGAGGGAGGGAAGGAGGGAGGGAGACAGAGACAGAGACAAAGACACAGAGACACAGAGACAGAGATGCACAGAGACACACAGAGACACACAGAGAGAGGCAGAGGGAGAAGGAGGGAGGCAGAGGGAAAGGGAGGGAGGGAGGGAGGAAGGGAGGGAAGGAGAAGGAGAGATTGAAAACTGCCCATAAGGTACCACTTCAACATCATAGAAATGATATATAACATTCAAAGTAAAATCTCTAGAACATACATTTTAAACAATTATGCACACTTATGGTGTTCTTTTATAGTCACGATATTTCATTCTCTTATCACCTAAAGGGATGTTGTATCAAGCCTTTCACGTGAGAGTGCTCCCTCCCCCAACTCATAGGAACAGTTTATTCTCTAATATCAAAACTTAATAAACAGTATTAAACTGAGTTCTAGTGTAATTTTAACAAGCAGCAAAGTGTGCTAATCAACTCTGCAGTGGATACAGAGATATGAAAATTGAGATAAATCAAATCTAAGGAGATAGTTGATAAACCAAAAATATTTTAATAATCATTTTAAATGATGTCAAATAATTTATACACCATGTGACAATCCACTCTTTTTGTCTTTCTTAGATTTCAGAAACTGTCTGAAGAGGATTATTGATGTAATTAAGTTAAGTTTTTATATGGGCTAGAAAGGCAGGCACCTTTGTAATTATTTGATCTACTTGAATACACACACTCATTTGTTCCACCAAGAACAGTTATAATCAACTCCAGAACATGAATTTTTGGTCACTAAAAACACAAATACAAGGTCAGTGGTGGGAAAGCAAATTGGAAAGCTTCCATTCATTCATGAACATTGTGAACTGTGGTGAAGCAGGTAGGTATCGTTTTCAAAAGACAAAGGAAAGAAGATAAAGGGACTGTGATAAAGGTAGAGGCAGGTGTTTTATAATTCATTAGCTATATTTGTGACAGCCTTTGAAGACAGATATGACAAGCATGGTTATGACTTTGCTTTGAGGCCCCAGTTCAGTGGCAGATTAGTAACCTGATAACTTTTCTATATTTATCTCCACAACAGAGATCCATTTTCAAATCAGCTAACACAAAGCATGCTTTCTTTTCATGTGATTGCAACACTCTCTGTTAGAATGGGCCATCTGGCCAGATTGTCTGGGGTCTGCCCAGCACTTGGGAGATGCCTGTGATGAACCATGGTTACCTCTGCTGCACTGCTGAGAGGCAGGGGAAACCTTTGACTGTCTAGGATGTGGTTTACCACAGCTTTTCTCAGATTAAAGCATTGCTCCTTTAAAGGAGAGGGGACCTTTGTTTGTTTTCATGAATCAAAGGAGAACAAAGAAAAGCATAGCCCTAAAATGGGAGGGAGGAGGTTACATCAGCTGCAAGAAGACGTAAGATACTTCTAGAACATTTGCTAGCACTTGTGCCTCATTCCAGGTTTCTTCTGTTCAAGGGGGAAATGGCCCTTTTTACCTTCCCCTTCCTGTTTCTCAGCCTGGAAATTTCAGTTGAGGATCATGTGTGTCCCCCCTCTTCTGGATGCAGAACACAAGTATTCTTCAGCAGACAAAGGAACACAGGAAGGGAACAGTGAGCTAATGTCTCATTGATCACATGCTTAACATAGAGGCAAGAAAATAATACTAAAATATCTGAGTTCCTTCTTCCCATATCTCACTCTTTCATTTCCTGAAACAATCTTTATTGGGTGTATCCACAGGCTATATAGCAGTGGCTGGCTGAAGTCAACGTTTTCCTAGCTTTGAGTATAATTTAAATTTCTTAAGAAAATGTCACAAGTATTCCAGCGGTTAGGGGCGGGGGAAAGAGACAGATGGCATAATACTCTGGACAGGAAGGGTTAGGTATACTTTTTTTTTTTACATTGTGCATTAAAAAAATTATTTAATTAATCTATTCAGATTACTACCCAATTGTTATCCCATCACTTGTATCCTCCTGTTCCTCCCTCCCTCGCTCTTTCACCCTATTCCCCTCCCCTAGGTCGGGTTAGGTATACTTTTTATAAAGAGGGTTGGGGATAAGGATATCTATGTCTTTACCTGACTTTGATCTGTGTGGCAAGACCTCAGATAGAAATGCTTGTGCAGTCCATCAAGCCCTAAACATAGGGTCCTGTTGCTCCAGCTTGCCAAAATGTCACTCTCTGTTACCAAATCATTTAAGAAGCCCTGGCATTGTCACAGTTTTAGGGAACACTCAGACCAGGGTGACAACAGGCTTCCTTCTAATCATCGCTAATCTTGGAGGTCCTTGGCTCCATCTTGAAAGGGAAATAGGTTATGGATTGATGCAATTCCAAAGTTATACCACAATTCAGCTGATGGTATAAAATAAAGATCATTTGGTCCCAGCTATATTTGTAACTAGAACATCATACTGTACACCTAGCTTGATTTACTTAATTCTAAAAACAATTCATGCTCTAAGCTTTTCTGCCTCCTTTTATCTCCTGAAGAGCTAGTGTGGTTATACATTATATATTCTGCTGGGTTTCCACACATTAAAGTTAATTTATTTGAAATCTTTGGTGCATGACACCTCACCATTGATCCAAACTAGACCACATTCATGCAGCTAGCAGCTTTCTGATTATTTTTTAAGGACAAGCACACAGGGCTGAAGAGATAGCTCAGTTGGCAACGTGACTGCCATGCGAATATGAGACCCTGAGAACTATCTCAAAATCCTGTGTAAAAATCGGGGTTTTGTATACACACTGCAATTCTAACACTGGGGTACAAAGATGGACAGGTCCCTGGTGTGCACTGGCAAGCCCATGTAGGCTAATATGCGAGTGAGAGACCCTGATGTAAACACTAAGGTAGGTTACAAGGTTACACCAGAGGAAGGACTCCAGAGGTTGATTTGTAGTCAACACACACACACACACACACACACACACACATACTCCAGCACATAAAAATTTATCACTCAAATAAAAATCTTGACCTCAATATACACCTAATTATTTACCATTTTTGCACTAATCCAAGATGCCAATCATCTCAACTTCTATTTCGTTTGTCTTTTTCCTTTTTATATGAACTTATTAGCTACATTTATACATTTTGAGTAAGAGTACTATGTAAATTTTTATTTTTCCATATTGTGGAAAGTGTATTTTGTTATATATGCATTTTTGAAGCTGACTTTTTGCTTACTAATTATTATTGTGTTGCACCCATACCACTGGGTGGGAAGGTCTTTAGTTGACAGCCTTACAATATTCTATTGTGTGGCTCTACCACCATTATTCATTGCCCCTGCAATGGACATTTGGCTTGCTTCCAGGTTTTCCTACTGTAAACAGTGACTTGTTTTTAATATGGTCCCTATTGAACATCAGGTGCTGTACCCATGTTTCCCAGCACTCCATACTCTAGCCCGTGCTTTGCGGCTTTCAGCGAAGCATGAGTAACACAACACGTGCACCTTGGCCAGAATTCAGGACAGTTCTATAGAGCCCGAAGAGGACCTCCCCTGTAGACACCATATGGAAAAGTGATATGACCCTAAAACAGGAAAAGGAAAACATCTCAAAGCAGATGGAAAACAATGGTTACTATAAGCAAAAATAAACGTTGACCTCATCCCAAAGAAGTCCATGAGTGTTTGGTGATGGGTGGCACAGGACTGAAAAAGAGCAAAGTCCTTTAACAAATCAGTAGACTAACAGGCATGAAGATTAGGGAGCCCAGAAACCGGAAGTAGGGGCAACCTCAGAAATGAGGGAGTGTCAGGGTGAGCCCAGGCCTGCAGAAGGCTGGACCCACACACATCAGTCCAGGAAGCTTGAACTAGCATCTATAAACCGTGGTTTGGTTGGCATGGGGAAGAAGATAATGTGCTTTTGTTTTACACACATCTCAATACCGTCCTTGATAAACTTTTGTCAACCATGCTAGCACTAAAGCAAGGCTGTCCATAGTGTATTTCAGATAAGATCAAAAGAAACCATCTAGCTCAAGTCTAGTCACTAGGGTAAGGGCCCAGTAAATGAGATCTCGTGAACGGTGAACAAATGCTGGGATGAAGATGACCCACCCTACTCCGTTCATCCTCTCGGTACAGACGTATCCCAGGTGACAAGCACAATACAGACACATAGTTCATCCTTACGACCTTCTCAGGACAGATGGCTTGGTTGACAAGTGATAACTAGTTAGGTGTGGTCAGCAATTGACTCATTAATAAGGAGGGACAGAACTGCCTTGTCCCTCAGCCGACCCAACACTGCCAACGAATAGCTATGTGTTTTAGTGTGTGGTAGGCCAGAAAAAAGTTGTTCTTGCCTAAGATGACATCATTTTTGCATCCTGTTTACCATATCCAGATTTCCTCATTTCCTCATTGTGCCTTGCTTTGCCTCTATACTGCATGCACATTAAATTCTTACTTTGTGCCCTGTTTCTGTGAATATATGTCTGGACCGTTCTTAGTTAAATTCAACTTCACTAACTTGCATAACTTCTCCAAAAGCAGCTTAACTCTCATTATGGCAAAGTTTCCATTTTACCACTATGCTTGATAACAGCACTAATAATTGGAAAATTGTGAGTCATAATTATAGTACAAATGTATATAATAGCATATAAATTTAGCATGACATATGTCTCTACAATTTTCTTAAGTTACAAATAATGAGACAGAAGAATTAAGATTAGTCACAAGTCTCCATTGCTTATCCTGTAAGTGGGTAAAATTATTCCACAATATTGGTAGCAGCTTAAAAGATAATTACCTCCCATGTAATTACCTGTCATGTAATAAATGCTTAGTTAATTATTTCCAGTCATCAACAATGTAAGTTCAGCATTTTAGCAAACAAGGAGATAGACAAAGATAGTTCCTACAAGCCACAATAGACAAGAAAATGCTGTGGAAGAGGGCAGTTCATGCACTCAAAGTATAAAAAGACTGAATGAGAGAAGAGGTCAATCAATTAGATGAGAGTGATTTGTGTCTGCTCAGGGACACAGGAGCTTTGAACCTCAGAGATTATGGGGAGCAGGTTTATTGACATTAATGATGTGTTGCATACTGGGTGTGAGCATGTACTCAAGGAAATCTTATGCTGAGGGCCTTTTCATCCACAGTGCTTGGGAAAGTCTGAGAATGGTTGTCTACTTCCTCTTCACAGGAAAATTCATTCTTCTACTCAGCCTGCAATGAAGGTGAAAGGAAATTGGGCTTCGCGTTCAATACAAAGCTACTTCCCTCTGTCCAAAAGCAAGAAGTGCGCACTCTGCACAAGGAGGAAGCAGAAAACAGAAAACAGAATGATGCTATCATACAGAAAAGTGAAAATCATGAAACTGCAATCCCAGCCCCAGAGTCTGTTATTTTGAGCCACACCCCCCCCCCCCGCCGCCGCCCCACTCTGGTATATTACAAGTAGAAATAAAATGTTGTCTTTCGTTGGATTCATGTAAATTAAGCCTTTTCTCAGAGCTGCCTCCTTTTCCTCCTCTCTGTAGAGCCAGCGCCACAGGAACACTTGCTGATGCAGCATGGGGACAGAGAACAAGATGGTCATGGGAGCCAGACAGAGAAAGTGGCTCCAAGAGCAACCTATTCTCACCTCCTGGGGCGTGGGCTGCCCTCTATCAGTAGTAATTAAAGCCAGGGTAGCAGAAAGCAGGAATGAAGCGTGGCCTCGAATGAAATGTAGCTTATTTCCTATGACGAGGAGTTAATGTGTATTAAGCTACTGTGCTCTGAAAATGTGGTCATTTCAGAGGATGGAGGAGCCACAGGAAGCAGACCACACAGAGCGCTTCTAAAACAGAAGAATATAGATTCAGTCTCTGCCAAGATGTAGGGAAAAAAATGCCTAAGGAAGGTCAATTTGATTTAGAGGGATTTATTTAGATTTTTTTTTTCATTTTCCCCTTCTTTTGAAAGCTCTATTTAACTTCACATGGCTGAGTGGAGAACAAAGAAAAACAGCATATTCGGTTTTATTTTCCCAGGATGTGAAATGCTTCAGCACACAGAACTTCCAGCAGATTTAATCAGGCATTTGAATGGTTGCCCACAATGAAACTGCGCATCTCAATATAAATTAGTAAAAATATTGTGATACACCCTTGATAGCTATCTTTTCAAATAGATGACATGAGGAACCACCTCGGGCTGCTGGCAAGAGCCTAAGATGAGCAAGTACAAGAGGAGGGGAGAAATGTATATTTGAAGATGTTTTCTTTCCATTCCATTTGGAGCCCAGCATCGTTCTCATCTATTTAAATCCCAGAAGAGAGAGCAAGTGTGAGAATGTGACTCACAAAAACTATACAGCTATGGGTAAAATTGAGTGTGTGCAGATTGCGTTTGACCACACAGACCATTGCGTGTAAGATGAGAGGGGATATAAAAAAAAAATTAAATACGTGTGGTCAGATGAAAAGATAAGAGCCGTGAGCCAAAGCCTTCTATTCCAGTCAGAACTGTTCTTGGTGTAGAATTGTGTTCTGAAGAAATAGTAACTTGTAATCAACTAAGTCATCTCTTGTCTCATTCCTTCTTACAAATTAGGCCCTTGAATTAAGTTATAAAAAGATTTGATCAACAGTATCATTTTCCCAATTTGTATGTTAAGTGGAAACAACTCTTGATGTATCAGTCACACAAACTTTAATTCAGAAGGAATTTAAAGATTGTGCCCTTCCAAGGACTTCACTGTTTTCTCTGTTACTGTGGAGAACCTCCTCACCTCCCCCCCCCCAGGATCCTCCCAGTGCACACACTATAAAAGGATCAGATTAGCTGACACTCATTCGCCTACACACCCTTCAGTCTCCAAAGCCAATAAAATAGGATTTTAGCGGCTTCTTCCCAAGGCACTCTCAGATGCCTTAGACACAGCTTCTGTTTCCAGGGGCAGGGAATCCCCAGTGTGAGAGAGCGTGCTTTAATCTTTCCAGCTAATTCAGATAGACTGTTTTCCTCTGTGGGAGCCTTGACACTGGTTCCTGGCTTCAGCATTTCTTGCCTTTTCTCAACCCTCTTAAAAGTATAGAATCTGGGTTTGGGGAGATGGCTTAGTGGGTAAGAGCACTTGCTACATAAGCATGAGGACATGGGTTTGAATCTCCGGCACACATACAAAAAGCTGAGTATGACTCTGACATGAACTCTGGTGCCCCATATTTGACAACCTCCCCTTGGTGGGGAGGCCTGATGGCACTCAAAGAAAGAATAAGCAGGCTACCAGAATGAGACTTGATAGCCTATGACCATATAGTGGGGGAAGAGGTCCCTCTAGGTCTTAGACCTAGGGGTGGGGAATAGGGTGAAAGAAGGAGAGAGGGAGGAAGGGGTGGATACATGCCATGCGAGGGGAAAACAATTGAGGTGTAATCTGAATAAATTAATAATAATTAAAAAGCTGAGTATGTCCATGAGTAGGGCTGCTCCCCTAGCATTAGGGGTGGTGCAGAGAGGGGAAGCAGAAAGATTGCTGGGCTCACTGGCCAGTAGGCTAGCTCCAGGGAGAAACCTATTCTCAAGCAAGCAAGGCAGAGAGTGATAAAGCAGCATAGATGACTTCCTTCTCTGACTGTCACACATACCTGTACACACATGTGCACATATACTACACACACACATACACACACATGCACACACACATGAAAGTAAAAAGGACATGGATCTGCATTCCGTGCCATCCTTTCTCAATGCCTCCCCAGCCCCTCATTCTGTAGCCTTCCATTTGCTCTATCTCCTACAATTTGCAAAACACAGTAACCAACCTTAGAGGAAAGTAAAACTTACAAATGTATATACAAAAGAGAAATATCCCACTTTGAAACAGCCACGTCTTGAAAATACCTTTTTTTTTTAATTGGCTAAGTGTGGGCAAAACTAGCCACTCATTTCCTGCTGGTGAGAATCTACACTGAAAACTGAAAAACATTTTTAAAGGCAAATGGGCAAAAGCAATGAGTTGTAACTGCATCTATTTTTGACTCAGCAGTGATCCCCCTTCCAGGAATTGATCCTGAATAAACATTGGAAGAAATATGCATTCAAGTATAACAGCAGCAATAAAGATGACAATAACATCAACAAAGTGAGAAAACAGGAAGCAACCTGAAGGTCCAGTATCAGGGAGCTGAGTCAATTAGAGTCAGAAACCCATGTAGTGTCTCTGTACCCTATAACAGCTTGCTCACAGTATTCATCAGCAAGTGAAACAACAACAACAGCAACAAAAAAACAAACAAACAACAACAACAAAAAAACCCAAAGGCAAACAAACAACCCTTGGAATGTGAGTGAGTGGGAGATCAGCAGCATGGAGGTGCTCTCTGCCAAGCCTAACAATGAGGTTTGATATGACTCCTAGACTCTACAAAATGGTGGGAGAGAACTGATTCCACCAACTTGTTCTCTGACATCCACATGCATGCTGTGGCATGTGCACACACACACACACACACACACACACACACACACACACACACACACACACACACACACACACACATACACACACAAACATACACACAGCCACACACAAACAAGCAATAAGAAATGTAAACAAACTTTCAATACAATATCTGAACAGTGTACACAATTATCTCTCCACCTGTGTATAAATGTGTGATATAAGAGAATATGTATGTAAGTACATGATTATGCACATAATGTTTAAGAAAAGAGGGTCTAGAAATCATATAAATTATCCCACTGTCTTTGCTATAACACACCCGATGCTAGTTACTTTATAGGGAGACGTTTTCAACACACAGTTTCAGAAGCTAATCCAAGATCTGCTGCTTCTGTTCGTTCAGCCTCTGAGTGGGTCACCTTGACACATTGTATCATGGCATACAGCCATGGTGGTGAGAACAATATAAGAGCAAGAGATCATGTGACGAAAGTATCACAGCTATACATAGATACTGAGTTCGATAAATGGTCTAAGATCATGAGAAATGCAAGGAGTTATGAGTGCAATCTCTCTGTAAAAATAGTGCTCTGTTGCAAAGACACTCAATCAGATTCAAGGTGAACACTTTCCAGAGGACACATTTACATAAGACCTCCAAGTACATGTGTAAGTGTGTGAGCTTTCTTCTATAAGTGAGCTGGCCTATTTATGTACCTGCTCCTTCTTGGTCCAAATTTGTGATTTAGTGTCAAGATCATGATTCTAAATATCCTAGACCTGGCCACAAGATCAGACACAACAGTAATGAACACATTAGAAAATAAAACGGAAACATCCATGTCCTGAACGTGCCAAGGCAGATAATGGGTAACAAACAACATTCCCTAACAATGTTCTGTCTATACATTTGCCTCCTTAACAAGCATACTCATTATTGGCGGTTTGAATGAAAATAGCCCCCATAGGCTCATCATCAGGAGTGGCACTATTAGGAGCTGTAGCCTGGTTGGAGTGGGTGTGGCCTTGTGGCAGGAAGTGTGTCACTGGATTGGGCTTTGAGGTTTCAGAGGCTCAAGCCAGACCCAGTGTCACTCTCTCTTCCGGCTGCCTTTGGTTCAGAATGTAGATCTCTCAGCTACTTCTCGGCACCATGTCTTCCTGCACACTGCTGTGCTTCCTGCCATGATGACAATGTTCTAAATCACTGAACTGGAGGCCACCTCTCAATTAAATGTTTTTCTTTATAAGAGTTGCTGCGGCCACAGTGTCCCTTCACAGCATTAGAACCATAACTAAGACGCTCATTTTTAAAAAACTTTTTCCTCGTCCTATGTATCTCAACTATTTGTCCCTCCACAACAAGTCTCTAGGGCAGTGGTTCTCAACCTGTGGCGTACCACCCCTTTGGGGGATAAACAGCCCTTTTGTAGGGATTGCATATCAGATATCCTGCATATTTCATAACAATAGCAGATGGCTGGGCTTCACTGCAACAGGGGAAACTGTAATAACTGGACGCAGCGTTAGGAAGTTTGAGAGGCATTGCTCCGGAGCCTCCGCTGCTTCATGCTTATGCTGTGACAAGAGCCTCTGTTGGTTGCTCTCCCGCCACCACCACTAGCCCCTTTAAGTCATCTGGCAATGCTTCTGGATTAGTCTACCAAGCATTATGACTTCCTGTTGCCTCAAAGAGAAAGTATGAATATGTAGTAAGCCCTTAACTTTGTGCCCTTCCTGGTTCACCTTGCACTGCTTTGACATGATATAGAATTTGTACGTAACACCTAGAGGGCAACTCATCTCTAAATTAATGAGGGGTGCATACTTTTCTCCTGTACATTTCTCCATCTCCAGGAGTGCTTTCCCTTGTGCACTGAACCTACAGCCCTTGTACTGTGAATTCTTTAAGGATGTCACCTTTCTGTAAATGAATGGGCTTTACATAGTCTGGAAAACAATATTCCAGTGGCTAGAAGAAAAATTCAGGAGGAATATTATATATTCTGCAACACATACTTAGATGGGAAGATCCAATCAACAAAAATCTGCAATCTGTTGGGGGCCTCAGGGTTACAGGAACATCATTGACAGCCCAAACATCTCTGTTAGGAGTCTATGATTCACTCCTTTCTGACTAAAAATTTTGACTAAAAACATAGAGATGAAAAGTGGTTCAAAATTACTTATATAGAAATATGAATTGCCCATTTGAATTAGTGGGCACTGCAGCCTTCAAAGAAAAGTCTGTAGAGCTTTAAGAAGAGTGAGTTCCAAAGGGTCTTTAGACGTGTGAAGGGAACAAATATTCCACACTCAAATTTGTTGTGTGGGTAGACTTGGGAGCTTGCAGTTTAGAGTCATATATTTTATAGTTGCTTGGATTTAAGTGACCTGGTCCACTTCAGTATTCTGATTTCATAAAGGTAATTAAATCCTTTGCCCTCTCATCAGGCATTTTGACATCTTACCATCTCCTCCCCTAGCTATGCTGATCTAGACATGTCTGGGTGAGTCTGTGAAGATGTTTCCAGGATTACTGAGGAGCAAAAATCCTCCTGCAAAGAGGGCATCACCTACAGGCAATGGTGGTCCAGATATAAAGAGGTTTACAATGAACATTTCTGATTTTGCCTGGTCCTCTAGAGAACTCTGACTAATATATTGTCAATTTAAAAGTTTAAGGGTCAAGCCACTGACATTGGAAACAAATACTCATCACTGTTTCCCTTCACTATTATTATATGATGGGTTTCATCATATAAAATTATTATGCCAGAAGTACTCCGATAAACATTGCATCTTCCTTTTCTTCCCATCCCAAGAAACTAATGGTGCCCAACCTTATCACATCTACCTCACTTTTTTGGCTTTATCACCTCCATAACTTGATCTTGCTCTTAACTTCAGTTGTTCAATGAAGTCTTAAATAATAACATCTTGTGAGAGACAGTCTAAGCTCACAAAAATGGATAGATACTGACATTGTTAGAAATTTCTTCCAGGGTAAATGAACTCAGAGAAGCCTAGCCAAGCCTTACAATATAGAGGGGATAGTCTTGAAGATCAAGAACTAGTAAACAGAAATAACCAGGCAATGTCTGAATTGGGTACTTTCCTGGAAGACAGTTGGTCAACAAAAGGTTCATGTAGAAGGAACATTGACTAGAGTGTATGAACAGCCCATCTGTGGTTCCATGTAGAGGGAGCTTAAGGGGGAAGGCATAGAAAAGGCAGAATACAGAACAACAGATGCAAAGGAGGAACACATAAAAGGGTCAGACTCACTATCCCAAGATTTGGGCTTTAGCTTCTGTATAGATAACCATCTACTGCTCTAAGTAGGGAAGCTACATAGTAGGATTTGCAGGAGGTCATTGAGACCAAAGGAAAGGACAAACTTGAAGAGATAATGACAACAACCCCGAGAAGAATTAATGAATATCAAAACTTTGGACCACAGAGAAAGAAGGGATGCAGACAACTGGCACTGATTTACAGGCAGCACTACAAATTGTTGGAAACAGTTGTATGCAGGGGGATTTTGGGAAGGGTAGCTAGAGGAAGCCTCACTCCAGCTCATATGTCTGCCACTGGTGGAAAAAAGATCCCCAGTTCAGCCCTGGGCAAAGTGAGGCTGAGGAATCTGTGTGAGCCTTTGATGTGCTTGTATTCATCTTCCAAATGGCTTACTTTTAACGCTGGGGTGGGAGTGGGGTGGAAAAAATAAGGCAGAGGAGGGAGAAAAGAACCCACATAATCCCTCATTCATTTGTTCAGACTCCAACATTGAGGTTTTTAGAGCAAGAGGTTTGAAACTACCAAAATAAACATGTAATTGCAAGAGAAAGAAGAAGTTGCCTTTTCATAGTTTGAATATTTCCTCATGGCTTCCAAATGCAAACCTTTCTGAACAGTTCTGTTGAAGGTAGAAGAGGGAAGTTGATACTTTTTAACATGGGAAAAGCTTTATATAAATTGCATTTTAATTCTTAAAATACGCCTCCATAAATGGGTGTCATTATCTCAATTTTACAGATGTGATACCTCAAAGCACAGAGAAGTTCATAGACTTTCTCTTGCACCCAAGATGGAAATGGTAGCGGCTAAGTCTAAATCTACAGCTGCCCAGTTCCAAACGCCAGGCTTCTTCCATTACATGATGCTGGATGTCAATTACTCAGGGAATAGTGTGTCTGCAAAAGTGAAACTTGCAAAAATAGCTAATTATGGGGAAACTGAAGGGTTTCTTTGTCCTGGAAGATGTCCCGTGTTCTATAAAAAGCATTCCTGTATAGAAGTATTCCTGCCAGCGTTTGAGATTCAGTTTCACAAATAATCACACTTATCTTCTTCCATCCAAGAAACTCTTCTCATAGTTTGTTAAATGAAAATCAGTCAATCAAACATCAAATAGATCAGTGAGAAAATACAGAGAGCAGGAGCTTCCTTTTAAATCTACACATGGGGAGGCAATTCCTATGTCTTTCTTTAATTAGACAATTAGCACCAGTTCCAGCTCTCAGTGCCCTTCAACCAGGCTAGAAGTTCTCTGTCCTAATAGGACCAGAATGACTGCAGAGGCCAAAAGATTTCTCTTGGAAATGCTGTCTTAAGAAGTCAAAATGCCATTTAAATTAAGAACAAGTACTATCTAATGTGTAGATTACTACATTATCATTTTCTGATGTGAGTAATCTTATCCAGCGTAGTGGTACCTTTCCATCAGAAGTTTCAAAGCAGCCTACACATGACCTTGGGGAGATGTAAGTGAGGAGAGGGGGCAAAAGCCTACTTACAAAACAATTTACATTTGCTTAGGAGGGCTGACCACATTGTACAACATATGTCAAAATTTAAAAGAGAACAGAACTTCTTTGCTCTGTGCAATGTATACAGGTCTGGTCTTTGATGTTTCTATTTCTGCCCCTTCATTTGTACAAAATTGTCTGGTTAAAAAAATAATCTTTTATGTCTCACAACTGACCTGTCAAACATTATTTTAACTTAGAGAATTGCCAACCCCATGCAGCAAACCTGGAAAAGCCCCCTGTTAAAAACCATCTGTCCCTTTCTGTGTGTATTTAATATGTTTTAATTGAGGGAGAATGCCCCTGAACCCTCTTGTGTGCAGGCTTGAGCGAGTGTAGACACACAAATGGCAACTATCATCCATATTCTTCTATGTCCATTGCTTGTGGCTCACTGGGTTCAGATGGAAATAGACCCATCCTCTTTTTTTTAAAGATTTATTATTTATTTATTTATTATGTATACATATACACCTGCAGGCCAGAAGAGAGCATCAGATCACACGATAGATGGTTGGAAGCTACCATATGGGTGCTGGGAATTGAACTCAGGACCTCTGGAAGAGCAGGCAGTGCTCTTAACCTCTGAGCCATCTCTCCAAGCCTAAACTCATCCTCAGCACCATTTCTCTAATTATACATACTCACAGATTTAGAGCAATCTTCTAACTCCAGAATCAATGGACTCTCTTGAAAATGAATTGCATATTTCTTTTGGAAAACATCTCACTTGACCCAGTCAATATTACTAAACCACAGCCACCTACCTCCACATATTTTTCTATTGTGTGACAGATACTGACTTGATTCCCCCTATCCAGTTGTGCGATGTTCTAGAAAGGGCTATTTGAAGCACTTCCTGACAGCCTTGTTGAGGAAGAGGAGGAGGTCACAATATACAGAAATGCTGTATGACTTAGTGAGCTTGGAAGACCTAGACATCAGAGGGAAGGAAATAGGGGGATTGGCATAAAAGGAGTGTTGCTCATGATTAAACCCAGTGGAATGGTTGGGGAGGAAGTGATGCCTGCTCTCAGTCACTGTGGCAGAAGGTGGTTGGAGATGCTATAAATGGACTCTTACAACTGTTCAAAAGCCCTGGCATTATCATCAATGGTGCTTTTTCCATTTATATCCTGCAATTGTTATCCATTGTTTCTGAGAATACTAGAGGATTATCTTGTATTATTTGCTGTTGTGTAAGTTACTTTAATTGATAACGGGCTCTAGTCAGAGATTTTGAAGTCCATCTTTACCTCAGGGATGCTTAATAAGCCTCTGCGGGGATGATGATAAATGAAGACACTTAAAGAAAAAAGTCTTAAGAGTTAATTAAAATACACTAACAGTTGAGAAACTTTTCCCTTGGAATTGTCCTTAATTTTGAGGATTCAAGATAGAAAATCTGAAAAGAATTCTTAATTGTAGTCCCTGCATTCCAGTAATTTTCTCTAGGAGAAAAACAATGGCTGTGGTCTGACTTTCTAACTGTAGCAATTCATTTAAAAATATTTATTTACTTAATTTATCTGCATTTACTATGCATACAACATGTGTGTAGATGCCCACAGAGGTCAGAAGAGGGTATTGGGTCCTCTGAAACTGGAATTACAGGTGGCTGTGAGTCCATGTGTAGGTGCTGAGAATCTGGGAAACAACCTGCTTTTTCGTCAAGAATAAACTGAACAGTCTATCCAGTCACTATAGACATCCTAAGTACCCAAAGATAACACTTTCTTATGTATTTTATCATTACAATTTCAATAAAAACCAATGATCCTCCCAAAGAGAAACTGCAAATGAAGTCAAAGGGACTGTGCTACAATCAGAATTGGATGCCTCTTATTCTTCCATTATAGGGCAATGTATACCATTTCCAAATGCTGCATGCTACTTCCATTTGGAATTCTCACTTTGAATTTAAGTCTTTAATGTTAATACATTTATTAATTGAATGTTACCATGAGAAGGACAACAGTTGAGGGGGGAAAAGCTTATCTTACTAAGCTGCTGTCTCCCCAGTAATAGAAAAACTGTGCCAGCCTGGGAGAGTAGGAAAGACCCTGCTCCACCAGCCATGCCATTCTTTACTCTAATCAAAGAGAAAAGGCTAGTGAAGAACAAACGAGCTGCAGTCAACATGATCACATGGGATCAAACAGATGAAGAGGTTGCTGTGGCCCCAGGTTTGTCTTCAAGGGGCTGACAGGAACTTTGAGACTTTTGAGGAGAGGGAAACCAGGTGGCACAAGTCCCCAGACAGATTATCTCATGCAGCGGGTAGGGGTGTTGGTGAATTTCATCTTTATTGTGCTTCTGCAAGGTAGTTCAAGAGACACCATTATCACTGTTGTTGATGGAGGAGGGCTGTCTGGTTCCAGAAAAGTGATGGATTGTTCCTGCTCCAAGGTGAAGCGTCAGGTCCCGCATGGAGCAACCGTTCCCATGTGGTGGATGATCTCATCATGAGTGATCAGTTTTTGTAAGACTACAGTTGCTTGGAAGGAGTCTTGATCCCTTGTCATAAAGACACTCATCAGTCCTGTCCTCCCTAGAATCCAAGAACTCCAGAAGGCAGTGTGTAGGCAGGAAACAAAGAGGGAAAAGATACAGAGGAAAACTGGGTGACTTGGACCAATGGCTGAGTTCATACCCCTCAAATCACCCTTCTTTAAGACAAAGACATATAAAATTAAATTTTTTAGTTTTTCTTATTGTATGTTGAACAATCAAATAAATACATAATGACACCGAGGAAATAAAGAACTAACTTCAACCTGGACTTCCCATGTTGCTCTGGTTTTTGTTGGTTGTGTTTTTACACTACCACTCCAGGGCAGGTATCCAAAAGATGCTCCACTATAAAACAAGGATGTTTGCTCAACTATGATTATAGTGGTGTTATTCATAATAGCCAGAAACTAAAATCAGCCCCATGTCCCTCAATATAAGAATGGATAAAGAATCTGTGGTAAATATACACATGGGAATACTATTCAACTATCAAAAACAAGGGCATCATGAAATTTACAGGCAAACAGATGGAGCTGGAAAAGGTCATCTTGAGTGAATTAACCCAGATCCAGAACACACTTGGTATATACTCATTTATAATCAAATATGAGCCATATAATGTAGGATAAGCATATTATTGTTAACAGACCTAAAGAAACTAGGTAACAAGAAGGACCCTAGGGAGATGATTAATTCTCACTCAGAAAGGCGAATAATATAGACACTGGGAGTGTTAGAAGAAAGGCAACAGGATGGGAGCCTACCAAAGATGTCCTCTAAAAGACTCCACCTAGCAGAGGATTGAAGCAGAAGCCATGTCTCACAGCCAAACTTTGGGCAGAGCATAGAGAGTCCTATGGAAGAGTGGGGGTATAGAAGGACCTTAAGGAGACAAGAGCTCCACAAGAAGACTAACAGAATGAACAAATCTGAGCCCAGTGTGGCCAGTGGAGACTGATGCACCAACCAAGGACCATGCATGGAGAGGTCTTACGCATTCTACTCAGATGTAGGCGATAGGCAGCTCCATTTCAATATGATCCCTGATTAAGGGGAGCAGGGGCTGTCCCTGCCATGGACTCTGTTGCCTGCACTTTGGTCACTTACCTGTGGCGGGATGCCTTACCATGTCATAGACGAAGAAGATGCAGGCAGTCCTGATGAGACTTGATGGGCCGGGGTCAGTTGGTAGGGGAGAAGGGATCCCCCTTTTTGGAAGACTAGGGGAGGGAATAGCGGGGAGAAGGAAGGGAAGGTAGGACCTGGAGGAAAGAAGGGACTGGGCTAAGATTGGGACATAAAATTAATAATTTTTCAATAAAGAATTAACTTCAGAGGAAGCTACTTATATGTGTATGTTGTTGAATAGTCTATGGTTAATCACTGAGGTATTTATTGTTTTAGTTTGATAATTCACTCATTATAATATTTGAATATCAATCTCTTTATGTTAACATCATTACATCCATAATGAACTCTCACAGTCATGAGTCAGTACCCTAAATTTCCCTTACCTTAACCATTCTTTCTGGCTCATACTCAAATGTATTTACCATAATACATTCTGGGTAGACCAGATGGTTCAGAAGCTAGGAAGTCATGCTGTTTTTAGGGAGGATCCTACCTAGTTCAGTTCTCAGTACCAACATCAGGGGATCATAGACATCTGGAACAATAGCTCCAGAGGGACCACAGGCCTCTAGACCCTGAAGTCACCAGCATTCACATACAAATACCCACACATGGAGATAGACACATACACATAATTAGAAAAGCAAAAATAAATCTGTACTCTCTACTTACTAATATAGGCTTTGCTTTTTGCTTTTGTTTTGTTTGGAGAAAGAGATAAAGAACCTGAAGGAAGCGATGTGGGAAGGATCTGGGAGAAGTTGATGGAAGGCAAAACATGATCATGATCAAAACCTATTGTTTGAAAAAAATTTAAGTAAAAAATATTTTTAGAAGACCTGCTGCTTAAATAAGAATATATAATTATTTGAGAAGTTTGGTATCTGTAACATTTTTCAGTAAGTCTTCGTGAACGGGTGAATATACTTGTAATTTTTCAAATATCAGTTACACTTTTAACCTTTTATACCCCGAACTGCCTCTCTGCCAAAGAAGTCTTCACTTCCCATGTCCCTTTCTCCTCCCCTCCCCTCAAATGCCTGTCTTCAGAGCTTTAACAATAAGTGACTACACCTGAGGAATTAAAAAATGATTTATTTTTGCCCCTTTCCTATAAACATGTCCAATGAGTTGATTTTATGATTACTTAGCATTAGTTATTTTTGACATAGATGACTTAACCTACATCATCTTTGCAACTGTCTGTTGGATCTTTCCCCACAAGAAATTGCTTACAGGCTACCTCACTTGCTAGTACATTTCATTTTCCACTGCTCTTGCATAACCATTGGGATCCCACTTAAATGATTTTACTTTCAACATCTTCTTTCACACTCCTTTTTCTCTTCTAGGTAAGTTTCTTTGAAACATTGAAATACTTGTTTCCTTTATTTTCAAGTAAAAAAAATGGGACAATAGAATCCCTAGTAGGATCTCTCTGTAAAGGGGAGGGTGGCACCAAGCACTTTTGCTTGTGTTCGGTGACCAACTCTAAGTGACTATGTCCTGCCTCATCTCCAGCCTCAAGTTGCTTTTGCGCAACAAAGGAAACTCATTAAGAATGTAAAAAGCAGAAGTGAATTTTGATGAAAATAAGTGTAAGTTGGAATTTAAAGTTTTAAAGAAATATTCAAGAAAAATGAAAAGTAGTTTAAAAACAGGGGGGAAATGTCCACCATAGACTCAACAGCCTTGGAAAATGACAAAGAAGATGGACTGAGTGGTAGGCTGGTGACCTGCAAGTGCTTAATCAAGCCAGCAGAAAATGCACAGAGCTAGACATAAAACATGACAGTTAAGAGATGTGGGACTCTGTGCCAACCTCCCCCAGAGCCTGTGGCTTATGTGGCTGCCCTGCTGGTATTGTTTATATATAACACAATGGGTGAGTGCAACTCGGACCTAACTAAAACACAATTGTCTTTTATATCCTATTGTCCCTCTAAAATGAATCTGGTGACAGAGCCAGGAAATTTACTAGAATCACTAATTCAGTAAGGCTTCAGGATGAAACCAATATATATAAGTTCTTTTTATTTCTATATACTAGTGAAGACTCTCTGAAAAGTGAATCAAGGAAACAATGCCATAGTCAGGAAGAAAAAAAATGCTCAGAAATAAATGTAAAACAAAGATGTGACAGATATTTACATCAGAAAATGTGAGAAATGAATGGAGGAAGTTGAAGAAGACACAAATGGTAAGAATGGGGTCCTCTATTCACAGAGCAGAAGAGTTCATTTTGTTAGTATGATAGTACTGTCCAGACTGACCTAAAGATTCGACAGAGGTCTATGAAATCTCCTAAGGGCTAAGTATAGCAGTGCATGCCTTTCATCTCAGCACTTGATAGACAGAGGCGGATTTCTGTGAGCACCAGGCCATCCAGGAATATTGGGTAATCAGAAATGGAAAGAAAAAGGTGTTCTAGCCACCTTATCCTTTCCTGTATTCCTCAACATTTCTAGCTACCTAACTGGCTCTCAGTCATACCTAGAGACATCTTCTTCATATTTCAGCATGAGGAAGCCTAACGATTGAAACACCAATAAAAATAGAAAATTTATGCTCAATTATAAAGCCGCCATCAGGATATCCCTGAGTGCCTATTTATTTGTCTGAGTCATATTTCACATTGGGACCAGCCCTTGTCAGTAACAGCTGTAGACCCACGTTAGCAAAGTCAACTCATTTCCTGGAGATCGTACATGAATGACACTGGCCAGGAGGGACTGCAGCATAATAGAGAAAATGGGCCACCCAAGTAGCAGATGCTTCAGTGAGGACAGTGGCATCCGATATACCAAGGTTTCTTGAAATTTTGAACATTTACGTTTTTATATGAAGTCTCCGTAATTGTTGACGCAGTCTTAAAATTTTTTTTAAAAAGTTTGTTCAGAGTTTATACTAAAGCATGCATAGGATGGATTCACAGGGAAGAGCACACAGCAGAGTTCTCGCAGCCGTGCTCAGCTGTCACTCACAGATAATGTTTGCTGACAAAGGCTGAGATAAAGGAAAGAAAGCTGAACATCAGAAATTACTGCTCTGCCTAAAACATTTGCATACGAGTATTATGAACAGGACAACCAATGTGGCTATGGAAGAGTGTGAGTGCTGGGTGAAGTGTTCTTTTGCTTTGTGGAATAGATGGGAGCTATTTCTCACCTTCCTCGTGTATTTACAAGCAGCCAGAGAGGGCAAGGTTTCCTTTCATCACATTGATCCTAGGCTAAGCATGTTTCTCTTTCTGCTTTTCTTCACTTCTCAAGTGCTGGTACTCCTGCAAATGTCAAAGGTCACTGTCTACAAGGGGATTACTCTCCACTGGGCTGATGCATTTGCAACCTAATTTCAGAACATTCTCTTCAGATGCCTTGAACCAACAGAGATTAAGCTGCTGAATCTTAGATACCATACAAAGAAGGTCAGTAGAATATTACATTATGCAGAGAGATGCACCCCCACAGGTGACCAAACACAGTGGAAAGAATGTTTTAAACAGTGATGGCTGAATAATGGAGGCAGGACATTCATTTATTTCTCAGCCTACTTTTGCTTACATTTGCAATTTTAATGACAACATGTTGACATGTTGAAAATTCAGAGGTGACATGGCTATAATCAATATCATAATAATCAATATAAACAGATGAGATTATTCACCATGACTAATTTTTATTAATAATATCATTATATATGATAGCCACTTGTTACTACACCCTGAAGAATATCCTGATACCACTCATAAGATAGCTGAACTTGAAACTGGAAAGCTTCGTATGTCTGGTTGGTAATACAGACAAAATGTTACCAGTTCTGAACTCACCTTTTTATTACAAGAACAAATTAAATCAAACCATTTGACAGAACTTTTTAAAAACAAATCCTAATTTCAAAGAGGTCAGTGCAATGTTTCAAAGTAAGCCAGAACTGAGAACGACAATTTTCTTCATCTTAATTTCGAGGGAGATTTGTTACAATTTTGACAAGAAAATTGCGTTGAACACCCCAAACAAATGTTTATAAGACTACCCATTTTCCATCAGTGAAGTTTGGTAGGCTTAGAGTAAGTTGAGTTTTGTTGAATTTGTTAACTGTGTTGAGTCAAGAAGGGTTTAATGATTTTACATGGCAACACATGTGTTAACTAATATGGGGAATTATCTTGATAATTTCATCAATTAAAAAATCTTAAAAAGAATAGTTTAATAAGTTTTGTGTACTATCCGCCTAACTTATCATTGATTTAACACAGCATAATGTCTGATCAAAAATGAAAGCTTAAAATAATAAAAAGTAAATATATACTAACCAAGGCAGAATACAAATGGTGTAGTGATACAGTGATTCCAGCTAAATTAATGACAAAGTGTGTCTCAGAGCTGCTGACATACGTTGAAAACTGCTGTATGCATTGTATCTGTCCTCATACATACAACCAGAGACATATAAATACATATATAAGGATTCATTTTCAATCTTTATGGTAAGTAGTCAAGAATTATTGAAGAATAATTAACCAGAGTATGCAACCCAATTGTTTTCATCTCTAAATTGCAATTTAAAACAACCCATGTAACTTGATGATGTTCAAGGAAACTCCACATTTCTCAATGACACGCGACTACACAGTGAGCTCAGATCTGAATCTCCTTTCTAGAGGTCTTTTCTCAATGACTTGGGAGAGAGATAAAACAACAAGAAGAGCAGTCCATCTGCAAAGCAAAACTGATTGGTTCCAACACCTCATTATTGCAGCGTCTTCAAACTGTGGGTATTGAAGGGAAAGATATTTTTACTAGAGTCAGAAAATGGAAAGGAGGAAACTGTAGCCAAAGTGTTGTCACATTAAAAACAGAACCAAGCCCTCATGATTCCCCCCCCCCCATTTTTTTCCTTCAAGTGCATCAAAGATGCCTTGCTTACTTTAAGTCCAAGCTGCCTGTGATCTGCCTCGTTTAAAAGCCAGAACATTTAGGTTGGGCCCAGAAACACATTTTTTCATTAGCTGCAGATTTAGAAACTGGAAAATACCATGTCAGCTGTGAGTGGAGATGTTCAAGAAAGTGCGATAAGTGGAGATGGTCAAGAAAGTGCGGTTAACAGCGTTCTGGGAAGGAACAGCAAAAACTTGCAAAAGTCAAAGTCTCTGTCCAGAAAGATGGCTTTTCACAGCAAAGCACCACACAGAGCCAGGATCTTTCCAATGCATTCGTTGTTCTCAGAATTGCTCTTCTTCCTGACATCTAAGGCATCTTGTCAGTAAATAAGAGTTATCTGCTAGAGTCTGCTTGATGCTTTAAGTGAAAATGACTTGTGTATGAACTGTGGGCAGTAGCTGATATCTTATAGATCCACATTCAAAAGTTGCACAAATAAGACAAATATGGTGAATCTGATCAAAAGCGACAATAACAGTCTATGAACTTTATGGCATTACTCTCCAAAGACTTCAAAGCATCTGATAAATTGTGTCATGAGCCAGTCCATCAACAGATAGGGAAAATACCATTCTCCTTACCACATGGGCATAATGTCTGAAAAGATAAAAGGAGTGGCCCTCACTCAGGCTTTTTAGTAAAAGGGGGGAAAAAAGCATCTTATAAATCTAGCAGGATGCTTCCAACCAGAGCTGTGGGGCTAACTTAAGAAAAAAAAAAAGACTTTTTTAATACAGTTACCATGATAATTTTCACACACTGAACGACCAGTACCCTCATACATTCCATCTCTAGTCAGACCTTCCAGACTGCCTGGAAAAATCTGGTCTGGTGTTTTGTTATCTTAATACAAATCTTTAGTGGATCTGCATAGTCCTGATTAATGGGAAAATCCACTCACTGGCATTCTTCAATTTGTGTGACTCCTCATGCATTTATTTATTCTTTCACCAATTATATATCCCTACTACAATTTACACTCTCATGCCACCAAAATGCTTAATATGCCTTATAAAGAAAGACGATTTCAACATTCTCATATCTTCTCCTATTCATCATTATCAATTGCTAATGTTAATACTAGATAACTTGATGTTTTTCGATGTGCAGTTTGGGACTAGAGATGTATCTCAGTGATATTACATTTCTCCAGCATGAGTGAGACCACTGTGTGTGCAAAATAGAAAACAAAACTGGCTTTAATCTGAGCTTCTTAGGAGACTAGGATAAGAAAAATGCCAGGCTGGTCTGGGCAGGCTCAGTGGTAGGGCACGGGACTACCATCGTGAGGACTGAAGCTCAGTCCTCTATGAAACAGAGACATGTGTTTCATAGCAAGATGGAACACACACATTATAAATCTTAAGAATAAATTGCCAAATCCTCGAAAACAGTAAATCTTTTAGATCTCTGTCACTCCAGAGCACTTTGCCTTTTCCATGGAATGCTTATTGTTTTACAATTACTTTTAGGTCTTTTTATTTGTGATACTTGCAATTGAACCTGGGACTTAGTACATGACAAGCAAGCACTCTACCTCAACCTAAAATCCAATGCATATTTAATATTAAGATTTTAGACATCAGGAACATGTATATGTTTCTTTATTAGAATCTGGGGCATTTACAGAATATCAATATCTCATATTGGCTTTGCTCATTATCTGCTGATGACAGGGAGAGTGACTATCAGCAATGATATTCTATCTCCAATAGAGCAGTTAGGCTTATTCCTCATTTACACAATACTCTTATTAACAGTATTACTCTATTATTATTATTTTTTTTTTTTTACCAAGAAACGTGATCTAAAGTCTCAGTGGTTAAGAGAGCATAATGTTATTGCAAAGGACCCAAGTTCAGTTCCCACATCCATTAGTTTAAAAGTATCCATAACTTCATCCCCAGGGCATCCAAGAGTCTCTTCCATTCTTGCCTTAATGGACACGTGTGCTAATGGGCATATACCCACACACAGACTTGTCTAAATTAAAAATAAACTTATATACTCTGTATACTCTCTTTCCACATGAACACAGGCACTATGCATTGATTCTTCTGAAGTTGACACTATTCTAAGGGTATTGTCAGTATCAAATATTTATCCAGCTGCAGCACTTCCGGTAATGTTCTCAACTTGAAATACTGTTACCTGCCAGTGTTCACCTAGAAGCCTTATCTATAGCATTTCCTGGTGGATTTAGAGTGAAGAGGATTTAACAGCATCATAAAACTTGCTCTAGAGACATTTCTAAGAGCCCAAAGCCACCATCAGAAGGTCTAATAAATACACATGACCATTTTTGCATATGAGAGAGCGTCGCACAGTTCTAGCCTTTGTTAGCATCTATCATTGGCCATAGTGACGTCATACACCAGGTTCTGTGGAACGCAGTTCTAGCCTTTGTTAGCAGCTATCATTGATTCCTAAGTTGTTCTTTTAAAAGGAGCCTACAGTAATGGATAGCCAGAACAGATAACATTTTAACATTAGTTGTTCCTGAATGATTTCTGCATAGAAACTACATTTAATGTGATACGTTAGTGACAATTAACATGATATACAGTTCAGAGTGAATTAAATGAGCTAATGTGACCTGCCTTTCAAAGTCATATGGAGCAGTTAGCAAAAACTATTCAATCTTTATGTACTTTGTAAGTGGTACAAGTACCTATGAGTCTCTAACATAACCACTGAGGTGTATTTATTATCTGTTGGTTTGCTTAAAATATATTTTTCATATAATAAATTCTTATTATGGCGTTCCCTCCACCAGTTCCTCACAGATCCTCCTCACTTCCCTACTCACCCAAATCACACCCTTTCTGTCGCTCACTAGAATGCAAACAGGCACCTAAAAATAAACATATGACGAAATGAAAACAAACAAACCAGAACAATCAAACACAGGAAAAACAGAGAGTCAAAGAGAAAGCACAAGAAACATAGAGAGATGCAGAGGCATACATGTTCACAAGCACACACACACAGAAACCCCATAAAACTACAAAGCCAGAAACTGTATTAGATATGACACAAATGACCTCTAAGATTCTTTTTTAAAAAGTTGTTTTTTTGTTTGTTTGTTTGTTTTTGTTTGTTTTTTTGTTTGTTTGTTTGTTTGTTTTGTCCAACTGTTACAGGGCATGTGGCCTAGCATTAACAGTGGTTTATATTCCCAGTGAGATTTCATTGGTGAAAACTAATTTTTCATTTGCTCATTTTTCATTTTCAATGCTTATCAATTTGGAGATTGTTTCTTGCTTAGAGTCTTGTGTTCAGCATTAGGACTCCACCTGGCCCAGACCCATGCATCCTTGCGCATGCCTCCACAGTCTGTGTGAGTTCACATGTGCATCTGTCCTGCTGTGTCTAGAAAGACTCATTTCCTTGATGCCCTCCATCCTCTCTGCCTCTTACAATATTTCTGCCTCCTCTTCTGCAGGATTTCCTGAGCCCTGAGGGGAGGGATTTGATGGAAAAACAAAGATGAATTTTATTTGTCAAGGTGTCATGTAAAAAAGAGGCATTTGTTTAGTCCCAAACATTCCAGCACATTTCTGGACTGAAGCACACTGAACTGTGCTGTTTTATGTGTGGTGATGGACACTTTTAGCTGTAAACCAAAGCAGTGCAATGTCCCTGGATAAATATGATGCAGAGTAAGCTATATAGTCTCATAAGCAATAAGTGCAAGCCATTGAACTTGAGGAAAAGTAGTGGTGGTAAGAACGTGGCTGCATGCCAATCAAAGTTTTACTTTGCTCAAGAATGCTTCATTTTAAGTCAAGAAAGGAAGATCAAAACAGTATGTAGGATTGTGCCGGAAATTTACATCTTAGAGATGTGATAGGAAAGCAAACACGTCTCAAGAGAGACAGCCTATGGCTGGAGAGACAGCACAGCCATTAAAGACTAGGCTCACAACCCAAAATATAAAAGACAGCCTCAGACAAGAGGGCATCCCAAGTCTTTCTGTTTCCAAAGACATCACACACACACTTTTTTACTTTTTATTTGTAATTTTTTTGCACAATATGTTTTGATCATTTTCTTTTTCATCCCATAGCTCTTTCCAGGTCCTCTTCACTGCCCTATACACAAAGGGGTATTTGCAATCAATACCAATCAAGAAGTGGAAAATCGATTTTCTCTCCAATGGAATTTCACTAGTTATATCAGAACCACACTAAAAGGAACACACTTTTTTTGACGTGTAGAATATTCTCTGAAGACTAGAGAATAGGGAATAAAGTGGCATGGTTAAAGAATTCCTAATTTATTTAGTAAATCTGCTAACTTTGTGGATCTACTGAGACCATCAAAAACTGTACTGCTCATTCTAAATAAAACAAATACCATGCATCTGTCTGTTTGTTTTGACATTAATCATGATCAAACAACAATATGAGTGGTTGCCATTGGTCTCCTGTTAGAGTTCCATCCATACAAACATATGACTTTGAGCTTACCTAAACTTAAAGAGCCAGAAACAGTTCATTTCAATAAGCTCCATCACTTATTCCTGACGTAAGTCAAACCACTGATAAGATGCTGTAAGGAAAGGAATTTTGTGTAAGTTGTGTCTAAGCATCAGCATGCATAAAATGTACATAATGAACATAAAAGGGTAAGTTCTGATTCAGAGGACAACAGACACCACTATCTTTTCTATTTTTCTATTGAGTAAAATAAATTTTATTTCCTTGTTCTTATATCTTCATGTTTCTTTTGAAAATACACTCATCTCCTTTGGTCTTGATCAGCATTACTTTTTATCCCCCCGCCTTTTTCATGCCGTGTCTCTAAGAAATGCTAGATTCATTTCCTTCAGTACTCAGCTATTTTCGGCTAAGCCACATGTACCCCACATTTTGGTGACATTTGGTGATCATCAAATGACTACAGTGGAATGGAAAATAAGAAGAGGCATTCCAGCTCCCAGGCACAGTCACTCAAAAGCTTTTTAATTCATTTACAATCCAGAATTGTAGGTTCCATTAGAGGAATGATAGCTTTCTCATGCCAAAAAGTAGATCAGTGAGAGTAACAGCCAGAGTATTTCCAAAACATGCTACCTTGACAACCTTCTGTCTCAACTGCCATGCCAACTTTCTCTTTGATATGTTACCAATATCTATTTATTAGATTGAAAGTTTATGTTATAAATACTAAATTGGGACAATTATTTTTGCTAATGGCCATGGTTATAGATTATCTTTGTCTAAGCCTACTGGTGAGTTAGTCCAGAGCAACATTCTTCTGGTGACTTTGATTCTGCCAGAAACAGTAGTTAAGTCTTGGCTTGAGGATGCCTTGATGTGATGCTAAGAAAAGATCTGCCAGAGACAGGGCTTTATATAGGAAGGAATTTGGAAAAAGTACTAGTAACAAATCATACAAAGTTGTTAAAGGCTCTAAGCTATCTGCACCCTACTCCTATCTGTCATCATTTGGATCATTTCTGTGATTATCATAAATATGTCCAGTGTTCCTTCTATGGGCTTATGGCATGACTATAAGAGACAAACTACCAGGAGTCCCAATACAAAATTGGTATTGCCAGAAAAAAAAATCCTTCAAGTCATTTACTTTAAAATCAAAATTATTCAAGTCAGTTATCTTTCAAAATGTAGTTGTATCAACCTCACGTAACATCAACATTAATTTGCCGCGATACTTAAGCATGGATTTGTAACTAATTCATCTTGGCAGATTCACCAAGATCTGTTTCTTAAAACCAGATGTTCTATCAGTGCCTTTACTGAAAAAAAAATATTTTCTATAGCCATAGTGGGTGGCTGGCAACTTATGCTTTGAAAATGTTCCAGTCTTAATCATTGCGGTCACATGGTGAGGCGAAGAACTTTGGAGACATAATAAGTCATTTATTCATGTGCTAAAATAGGCTCCCAAACTCTTAATTCACTAACCCCTTGGACCTGCCCACTCTTGGCTCACCTCGATGTGGAGAGTGGGTGGCCATCTCCTCAAACAGTCGTGTTGATTTCTAGTCTAGTTTTCACAAGAGACTGTCCACCCTCTTATTCAGCTAGTTGACTTTTAAAATAGAGAGCCACTCCTTAATCAACAATGAAGAACTGTCTGTTTCTTGCCAGAGAACAAGCTCCAGAGTCAAGGCTAACTGATTTCTACCAGGAGCTATATGAAAGAAATTTCAGTCCTGGAGATGATTTTTGAAAAAACTAGAAGCACATCACTCTTAGACAACCACATTCCTGACCATAAACGCTATTGTACCATCAAAAAGCTTTGTCGGCCTCTGACAAGACAGTTACTTTGTTGTAGTTGGCCCTCAGCTTACATTAATGGATGCTCTAAAAGAGTCTTTCAAAGCTTTATAAAACAGACTACTGTAATTACTTAATAATGTCATTAAAATGTCATCTACTAGCACCCGGAGTCCTCTAAACAAAGACACACTCAAGAAGTAGGCCTCTGGTTCTGACCTCAAAAATGACAAGGGCACCTTCTCCTCTCTAGTGACAGACTGCTCGAAACTGACCAGAGCATCTTTGCTTCAACTACAAAGAAGCTCAGAGTTCCTGCTATTAACGCAAATATGTAACTACGCAAGTCTTTACAAGTTTGTGTTTCTTCTACATTTTGCCTCAAATTTTTCATGACCTCAAGCTTTTGTTTCATGTGTTTGTATATGGACTGCAAAGATATCATTGAAAAAGATCCCAAAAGTTATATTGGAAAAGATATCTCATAGCTAAAAGGAAAAATAAAATCTGTTGTCCTATGAAAGGTATAATTAGGGGAGAAGAAAATGAAATGGTGTTAACAAAGAAGCCTACACTCTTCCCTCTTTTCTGTTTAAAAATACACAAAACTATTTTCTTGCAGTGTTATTTGATATATAAATTGTATTACACATTAACTAAAGTATGGTCATAATTTTTTTCAATTAAAAAACTCTAAGCATTAACAGTAAATAATATAGAAATGGTAAGTTTTTCATTCGGACTTGAAAAAGCATTAATATTAACATAGAATGAGGCTGAAGGAAAGCTGGCCAAAGAAGAAACCTTATACTCATGGGGATGCAGTAAGTGAAAAGAAATATAAAACAAAGGCTTGTCTGCGGCAAGACAAGAATGACTGCTTTGACGCAAGCACAGAAACGAAGCCATTCAAGCCATGTGCCAACTATGAAGGCAGCTATTCCAGTGTGTGATTGATGCTTAATTCTGGGGCAAGAATGACCAAACCTCAGTGACAGTCTGCCATGAGCACACTATGTCAGAAACACAGATGGACACATTGGTGTCTTCCCACAATGTCAGACCTTATTGACTAACAGTAAATTCATAAGATACAGCTCTTGGGGGGCATCAATTTGTCAAACAGTCTAACTTCCTTTGATTCTCTTGGCTGAGGCAAACATGTTCTTTCATTCAAATCTTAATCTCTAATACTAACTTTCAAGTCACTCATTCCATTTCATACAGTAAGTATGTGTTTGTGTGTATGTGTACATGTGTTTGTGAATGTAGGTCACAGGACATCTATTAAGGATTAAAGAAGCCTCATCAGAGTTCAAGGAGGTCTACCTACAAAGAGTCATATCCTAAGCTGATAGAAATTCAATAATTCTCAGCTGGAGTCAAGTCATGAACAGGGCTGGAGTCTGCTGGAGATACAGCTGTAACAGCCAAGCAAGTGGTTGCCTAGATCACAGATTTGAGCTGACCTACAAAGTTGAATTCAGTTGACCAAGTCAGGTACAGAACGCAGAATACCATAGAAGTGAATGGCAAGACTAAGAACAGATAAACAGGCAGACGGATGGATGTCAATTCCAGATGGATAAATAAGCAGGCAAGAGGATGACAATTCATGCAAGCCTTGTCAACAGAAAGCTGATCTGAAGTCCCCGGGACAGATAGAAGTTCTCTGCCCATTGTTCCACTAATGAACACACGTGGTAGTGAGGTGATGGGTCAGTGGGAAGGATGCCATTATAGTGTCAGGTCCCCCCCCCCCCCGCACCTGTAGCATTCAGTTGATTGAACTGAGTGAGCTCCTCAGACCTGGAGGGTCCTGTAAGTTCTCTTCTAGATTTTTCTGACATGATTTAAATGTGCTTCTCCAGTAACATCTGATAAATTTATAGGAAAACATTTTTTTTTGCTTTCAGGATTAGAGTATTTATGAATCTGTTTCACTGTACAGATAGATGATATGATTCACGTGTCCACCAAGGTGCACAGTCATTCTGAATTCTCAAAGTAAAGCCAAAGATGTTTGTAAAATGAAGTCTCCCTGGCAAGCTACAGTCTGAAAAACCACTGTTTTACACAATATGGAGTAACTTAGGACAGGGCTTAGCCTGATCTCAAACATATTCACCTATATTGGTATGTCTTATTCATAGGAATTTTTATCTTCTTACCAATTATTGATATTCTACTACAGTTTTCTTATTTAATATAGTCAAGACCATGAATTTGCTTAGCACATTAATAAATTCAAATGTAGTGCACTCAGGACGGTTGGAGTCCTACCCCATAATTTCCAAATTAAAAATGATGGCATAGGCTGATAGACAAATCTATGATGGTGAAAAGCCTTTTACATCCAATGTTCCTTCATGTCTAACAAGCAACAAAACCGTGTTTCTCCTTTCTCTCTTGAAAGTTTACTTTTGACAGTAAACTTTCACTGGCACACAGGGCAATTTCAAGATTGATCTCTGAGACCAGCAAACTACAGTAATAGCTAGGATTACTAAAAGCACAAATTCCAGGGTTTGCCTTGGAATTTATAAGTCTTGATGCAGGGCCTCACCCTAGTGTTTCAACAGCCTTCCAGTTGGTAACACACACCCTACACTAGAAGATCATGTGAACACAAGGAGCAGTTCATTCACACGTGTGTTGAGTGTGTGTGGTCATACATGGAAAGGAAGCCGACTCAGAAAAGAGGCCCAGTCAAAGAAATCTCGATGATGTCTCCTACTCTGCTTTCAGAGAGTCAAGTGTGAGCTTGGTGTTCATGCCGAAACTGATTTTTAATGCATTATTTGTAGGTTTGTGTTGATGCTGGAGATCATTCTTGTTTTGGGCTGAGAAGAGAAGGTTTAACATGGAGTTTACTGGGCAACACAGGTACTAAGCCTTCACATTCACCTGGCTTTCTTAACTTATTATCCGCAAACAGACAACATGACTCACCCCCTAGATCCTAAGTCATTCACCGAGTGATCAAGTTTCCTCATAGTTTCAGCTCCATACAGGGATCAGCATTACCAGAGCAATTTAGTCACCCCTAAGGTAAAACTTTGCAGCTGTTTAAACAGTGTGTGGCCCATAACAACAGGACAGTGTAGAGCAGGAAGCAAAGAGGGATCCTATTTCTAATTGAACCTCTGATGGGAATAGAAATCGGTGGTATTTGATTTCTTAAATCAGGGTTCATTTGCTTATCATGAATTTCTCAGCCATAAATTACACACACTCTCTCTCTACCCAAGTACTTTCCCTCTGAAGAACCTGCCACTTCTGCCACCTCTACTTAGCTAGGGATTTCACTATTGAATGTGCTGCCATCTTCTTTGAACTTGTCGTTTCAAAATGTCTCTATGCTGTTACAGTGGGGGGAAATTACCTTCTTCATTACCAGGAGAGAGGACTTAGGGAAAAAATAATAAAAAGGGTTTAAAGGGGCATGTAGAAATATTGGATTTTGTAACTTAATTTAGAGATATTAGTAGATAAGTTTTCAAATAAGACAGAGGAGTATATGTAATTACGTATGTCACCAAGTCAGTATGCCCATACTGGAACTGAGCAAAATGTGAGTAGATTTATTATCTAAAATCAAATATATGAAGGGAGGATTTTAATGAGAAAATGTGTTTATCAACAGAAGACAAAGTAGAAGGGAAAGCAGAGTTGACCTCTTGTTATTGTTATTCGTTTATGTTTCCTGAAGTTCTTGTTGTCATTGGGCTCATTCATTCCTGTTATAATGAGTTTGCATAAACTAGTACCTTAATCATCCAGTTATTGGGAGTAATCAAACCACCTTAGCTTGAAAGTGGCAGCTGTGAAAGTAGGTCTAACACGAGGGTTAGAGTTGCTGTCTATAGGGAACACCGACTCCACAATAATGGCTGCTCAGCAGTTATGCGAATTACAGTAAAATTATACAATTACATACCCCTCTATAGGCAAAACACGAAGACATTATTCCCAGATTTCTTTCTCATCTACAGAGTATGAGATTTCTCTTCTGTTCTTTGGAAGTTTTCCACATGTAACTAATCTGTCCTCCTGTGTGAGAACTGCTGAGGGATGGAATACAGAAAGCCGTTCATGACAGACCAGGCAACGCAGCTTCACACTTCTTTGTTAATATTATTTTTATAATACATCCACACATACTGTTTCCTGTAGAATTTCTCCTTTGACACTCTTTTTTTTAATTTATTTAATTTAGTGTGAGGGTGTTTCCATTGGAACTGGTATTACAGACAGTTGTGAGCTGCCATGTGGTGGCTGGGAATTGAACCCGGGTCCTTTGGAAGAGCAGACAATGCTCTTATCCACTGAGCCATCTCTCCAGCCCTCCTTTGACACTCTTAAGGTCTCTAAAATATAAAACTTGACATCTATCTTAAGGGTCAGATGTATTCATGATATTAGATTTAATCACAGAGTCTGACCTAGCAGATCTTGGCTTTCAGGTGTTTGATTTCCAGAGGAAGGAAAGAAAAAAGGAAGAATGGAAGGATGAGCAGTGAGGAAATGGAGGAATGGAAAAGAGAGATGACAGGAAAGAAAGGAAAAAGAAGAAAGGAAAAGGGAGGAGGGCAGGGGATGTATGCAATGAACTCACCTAACACACGCATTCTCTAAAACATTTTATGCCTTTTAATTTATTAGGATTAATATCAGCTATATATTTTCTTATTTCACCAACTTCTTTGCTATAAGGAAAGAATTAAAGAAGTATGTTGAGCATATCACAACATACTTTTATGAAGTGGAAATATAGAAACAGGTTTTTAAAAAAGAAGCTAGTCCACTAAAAAAGTTCTTAGGCAATGTGTCTCACCAATTCAATGACTTTGGTTTTTTGTTTTTTGTTTTTTAATAAATGATCAGTTCAAGAATTCAAAAGGAGAGGGGTTAGGAAGAAGACTCAGCCAGTAAAGTGCCTTACAATAGCCCCCTCATGCCCTATCTCAGAGAACTTAAAAAAGAACTTGCTAGAACAGAGATATGACTTTTCTTTCATCTCTTAGTTAGCTGACCTGACAGGAAAAAGTTACCACATACTCAGCCTGACCGTCCTTCCCGGGACATGTCACAAAGTAGAACCGATTGAATTTCATGCGCTCTCTGAAGAGATATGGTGAGACAACATAGGAAGCCTTAGAACAAACCAGTTTTCCTAAAGATGTAATTGAGTGTGGCAGTGAAAGAGACACTCAAACATTTTCCCATGCAAGCTCTCTAGACAAGGGCATCAGGCTATTATTTGTGAACCAAGGAACCCACCGGAGGCTTCGATAAAGGCTTCTAGGAGCCTGTGAAAAGAATGCAGTAACAAGATGCAGAAGAGAAGGATATCAGACACAAGTGAGCCAGCATGAACTTTATTTCAGTCATCCGAGGCAGAGGCTAATGCGGAAATGAGAGAGAAATAGAAGTCATCACAGTAAACAGTAAAAAAATGCAAATTATAATGTTCTTCTTGTAGGTTTCTAGGACCCTCTGGGTCCTTCTACTTTGCTATTCTCCCATGCTTCTCTCATCTAAAGTCCCAGTAGGATGTCCTCCCCTCTGTCCCAGTTTCCTGGTAAATGAAGACTTTCATGGGACATGCCCCTTGGGCTAGTATGCAGATATAAGTGAGTATATACCATTTGAGTCTTTCTGTTTCTGGGTTAAGGCAGATTTGGGCCCAGGGGTCCCACTCAAACTAAGGCACCAGCCAAGGACAATACAGGTCATAAACTTTAAACCCCTACCCAGATCTAGCCAATGAACAGGACATTCTCCACAGTTGAGTGGAGAGTAGGGTATGACTTTCATACATACTCTGGTGCCACATATTTGACCATGTCCCCTGGAGGAGGAGACCTGGTGGCACTCAGAGGAAGGATAGCAGGCTACCAAAAAGAGACTTGATATCCTATGAGCATATAAAGGGGGAGAAAGTCCCCCCTCAGTTACAGTCATAGGAGAGGGGAGTAAGGGGAAAATGAAAGGGAGGGAAGAATGGGAGGATACAAGGGACGGGATAACCATTAAGATATAACAAGAATAAATTAATAAAAAATTATTTCAAAAATAAATAAAATATAATATAAAAAATAAAATATAAAAATGCAGATTAAAATGCTGCACAACATAATCATATTTATTTCAGAATGTGTTCCAAGATCAAATTACATAGTTTAGCAAAGCAAAGAGGCAAAACCTGACATTACTTTTGCACCAAGCTAACACTAGCTAACTGTCAGAATAGAAAAGAGATGCTACAGCTAAAAGAGTAATAGCTACTGAAGGATGCCACTGTCTCTGGGGATGAAAAGAAAAAGGAGATGAAAATAGTAGCACTCAGAATTTAGAAGAGAAATCAGAAAGAGTGGGCACTTAGCCCTCTGCAGGAAAACACTGTGAAGACATGTTGGAGTGTGGCCGTTTTCCTCCATGTTAGAGTACCTTGTCGAGGTTGCTGTGACAGTCAATTGAGAAGAACTAACAGAGGTACCTAACTTTTAGATGATGGGATGGAATATTGACACTCCTTCATAGTAAAAGCAGTAGAAGAGAGTCATAGGACCTTCACCCAAGATTCCAGTTCTTTCTCTCTCCTACCTTCCCTCAGCTACAAGCGATTTCAGGAAATGTTAGTGTTTGCAGAAGTAGGAAAGGAGGAATAACTGAAAGTGGTATTCCATGACACAGTTCCATTAAGTCATCCTCCACGACAGGGTGGGACTTTGTGCTGGCATAGCTGTTTGGAGAGTCAATTGTTGAGTTGAAAGAAAAGTCCTCAGCTGTATTCTGTAAGTAAGGCGCCATAAACTCATTGCTTCACCAAGTTGGGCTTTGGTGAAATCATCCTTTGGTTTTTCTTTAATGTCTTCTCAGGGGTAAATAGACAGTTGTGTTTTCCTTGAAAAAGTTAACTCAGCCAACTTAATTCTCAAATATCCATGCTTGGGTTGAAATTGACAGCTTATCCTGTACTGAGATAGATACCTGTGGAGAGGAAAGAATTCAGCTGATGCCCAGGAGGGTGTGCCTCAGTATGCATAAACCCAAAAGGGATCACGTTCTGGGTACCCAGCAAGGCTGGTCCTAGAGATGAGGAAAGAACTGGGAGGCTGGGAAAGACACTTAACTATTGTGTGGTGATGCACCAGGAGCAACACATACCCCTCTCTCTCTCACTGTCCAATCCTTCTTTATGGTCCCCTACTGGCAGAACTTGTAAGATGCCAGTTAGTAAGGGATTTGGGGCAAGGGATTTGTTGAGTTCTATTTCCAGCCAATTAGGATAGAATAGACAAGTGTTTCTTGAAGTTGAAGGACAAACAGCCTCTAGTCTAGAGAGGAGTTTGTAAGGAAGCAGAAGTAAGAGTGAGGTTTACAGAAGAAAGGGGAGGGAAACGGCAACAAATGAAGGAAACAGGACAGAGAACAGACTCAAGGAAGACTTTGAATTTGGTTATTAACTTGTAGATGAAATGCTTTTAAATAGTGAATGTTCTCATTAAAAACATTGCAAACTTCAGCATCTTTGGTCAACTACTTACTGTGGATTTCTCACTTGTTAAGAACGTTAAAATATTAAATGAAATTTTCATTATATTAATAAAAGATAAAATATTCCTACACATGTAGCAAAAGAGAAGTGTATATTTCAAACAAAAGCATTAACAGTGAGGTGTAAAATATTTATTATTCTACCAAAATACTAGTGGCTTTGCCCAAGGAATGCGTTTACACATTTTTATTCTCTATTATCTGTACTTTTATTATCAATACATTTAAAACTTATTATTTTTTCTGAGTCACTGGACATGTGCGAGTAGCCCATGGGAAACAATAATTTAATATTGTACAAGGATGCCAGTGGTCCTGCAGTGTAAAGGCTCAGCATGGAAGAGTGGCATAAGGAAATTCTCCTCCTCCCTCCTGCAGAGACTAGAATTCCATCACACCATCTCTGCTCTTTTCCCTTTCCCCCTACAGAGCTTAAAATCTGCCTTGAATGTACATTCCACAGTCCTCTGATGTATTACAGTAATAACAATAAATTCCTCACATGACACTTGGACAGAATCCAGGCAAGGCATACACATAAAAACCTTGCTTTCTTTCAGGTCTGAAATGGGCTTTAAAAAAAAATAACTTGTTTAAAAAGGAACACTGCGTTTTGGTAATTCTCAGTGCACTGACTTCATAGGAAGTATTAGGAAACCAGCTAATGCTGAACACTGTGGCTGCTGCAGCATTAGTTTTCACAACATCATAGAATTAGTGTCATGCTTTGTTAGAGGCACAGTAGGTCAGAGGTTAGAAGTATAAATGCATATTAACTTCATGCCTAGAGGGGAGCCAAGGCTCTTTCTCACACTGATGGGCAGTCTCCTAAGCGCCAGGTTGCTCCTGCTTCGGGGTGCTGTGAAGCTGAGAAAGGCACTATCGGGCTGTGCTGGACAAAGCTGGGTTCATTCCCACAAGTTTATTTTTCCTAGAAAGCTACATACAAACATGTCTCATTCACCTGTACAAAGCACAGAGTTTAGAGAGATTACTAGACACGCTGCTATTTTACGTAAAAGGGAAATATACTCGGGACCAATAGAGTTTTAATTTAGTTAACTTATATTGCTTCTGTTACCTTATAAGTGTAAATAGGAAATAAATATAAAATGATATGAATGTGCATGTTTATAATATAAAAATGCAGTAGCAGGTATGGGGATGAGGTTAATCAGAATTGAGTGGCACCACGAGGGGGAGGGCTTAAGTTTTGTGTTCTGGAACAAGGAATTAGACAAGGGTATGTGAATAGTAAAATCTATTAAGCCAGGAGACACTTCCAAGGGAGGAAGCTGGGGCAAAGAGTGTAGTAAATGGCCTCGTGTACTAAGGGATGGGTTGCTTGTGTTTTTTATAGGATGAGCTTTTGGGGTTATTTACATAACAGGGTTTCTCATGTATTCTCTGATACATGTAGTTATATAAACTTCATCATGTATGACAGTTCATTATCATTTTATATATTTATTCTGGGACATGTATTGTAGTGTAAAAATGAGCCAAACGCTGTCTTCAGACACTATGGGCTGCCTTTTCTCCCGTGACAGTGGCCAGATGTTGCTGACTTTGCATAAGATCATCGGGATTTCATTCTTCACACTATTCTTTCAGTGACCACATACAGTTGCAGGGTTGTACTGTGATCTATAATAACCAGAGAAATTGATTAGCGTATGGGAAAAAGAAACAAAAAAAGGAGTTTATCTGAAGCCATACAGCTGGTAACTGACAGAACTAGAAAGATTTCCAGGATCCAAGCTCTTTCTACTAACCTGTGTTGAAAGAGAAAAAAAAATCAAGCTTGGTCTAACTGGATGGCTATATGTAGAAAAATGCAAATAGATCCATATTTATCGCCCTGCACAAAACTAAAGTCCAAGTAAATTAAAGACCTCAACATAAAACCAAACACACTAAATCTGTTAGAAGAAAAAGTGGGGAAGAGCCTTAAGTTCATTGGCACAGGAGACAACTTCCTGAACAGAACACCAAAAGCTCAGGCTCTAAGATCAACAATTAATACATGGGACCTCATGAAACTGAAAATCTTCTGTAAGCCAAAGGACACTGTCAACAGACTAAAATGACAGCCTAGAGACTAGGAAAAGATCTTCACCAACCCTACATCCAACAAAGGGCTAATATCCAAAACATATAAAGAACTCAAGAAATCAAATACAATGAAACCAAATAACCCAATATAAAAATGGGATACAGACTTTTTTTCCTATTTCAATTTAACTAGAGCAACCAGCTCCGGTCTTGTTATCACAACATGACATTTGTGCCAAGAGACAACATTGACTCATCTGTTTAGAAAAGTTCTGCCCTTTGGAATTGTTCTGCCACCAGATAAATTGAGAGAGAACAACAGGAAGCCCTCTAGAGACGTCAGCAGTGGCCTGGGTGTGAATGCTTCCCTGGATGAGCAGTGAGGCCCAATCCACTAAATGGGATAACGATATTACCTAAGAGGACATGTGTGCCTCTGGACTGACATACCACCTGACTCAGGCATCACCCAGAGTTGTTGAACTAATCATCTGGGAAAGAAATAAATAGACCATAGGTTAAAAAAAAAAAAAAAGAATGGTTGGGATGCTCAAAGCTAAGAAAGCAAGACTTAAAAGAATAGTTGTACTTCCCGGAAGGTGTCTCAGGAAAACTCGTTCTCAATGTGTGAGATGTGCACTGTGGGCCAAGCTGTGCAGCTAAGACCCTGAGAATGACCAAGGAAGGCAATGCAAAATAGGTGGCTTGTGTCCTCATATCATGTGAACGGCTTAGCAAGATACACAGAGATAGTTCTTGGATTTATCCTGATGGAATGACCCATCAATAAATAGCTAGTCTTCTTACAATGGAAAGAAAGCATATTTTGAAAACATATTTTACTTTCAATTTAGCTTTGGGATTTATCATATTAAAAGAGTGAGGGGAAATATGAGAAAGAAGAGTGTTCACGGGGATAAAGGATGTTTTAGCAGCACCTTCCGACATCTAAGGTATCTGAAACTAGAATTGTGCTCATGGGTCCCACCTGTCCACTGCAGGCAAAAGTCTGCCTCTTGGCCAGCAGAGCGCATGCTCGAGGTGTGTTTTCCAGGAGTAGTGCACTGACTGCTACAGCCGGAATCTCCTCCACCAGGGCTGTGTCAGGGGACAACTATCAGAAGGTGTGGAGGTTGGAACGTCAAGATCATCCAAAGGTAGGTTATTCAAATAGCTGAATGTAAGTATGAAGTCATATTCCTCTCTGACTATAGGACACAAACTTAGAGTCACAGCAGACATTTCTTTTTCTTTTTTAAATGTGGGTTGAGTAATTATGGCAAATGGCCCCTAATTGCATATACATACTAAGCTTTGCTTATTATTTGGCTAGAAAGTGTATCAGAGAATATGTTAAACACCTCTCATATGCTACACAACACATACTTTAGATTATAGATTACATAAAACATCTTTCAAACCTATGTATGTAGAGTTATATTTAGTATAATTCACATTTAGTTTAATATCAATTTGTTTATAATTACCCTTAAATTATTATGTATCTGTCTCCCAACTAATAAACAAAAAAAAAAAAAAAAGAGAGAGAGGTTAAAAACTGTAGAAAACTTAAAGCTGTCACAGCAAAGCTTATGTAATGGAAGTACCAAGTAGCAAACTGGCAGATGAGATGACATTTCCAAAGGCTTATGGGAGCAGGGACCTATAAGCCATAAGCCGTATTTTAAAATTTTGAGTTAGGGTTTAACATATTGCAGGCTGGCCTAAACTCACTATGCAGTCAAGATGACCAAGTCCAATTCTCCTGCCTCTGCCCCTCCATGTGGTATTCTAGGAATATAGCATCACACAGTTTTATGTGGGACTGGAGACTGTTTCTGGGGTTGCTGGGGTTGCAGGCATGATAGGCAAGTCCTCTATCAAACCCATAAGCCATATATTACTGAGAGCTAGAAAAAGTTACACTTTCATCAAGTGAAAATATTAACTTAACATAATAGTGATTTTTAAGTAATATTACAACATTCCATATAAATTAGGCAAGTCAGATTACTTACTGTCAGGTGATACGGATGACAATTTAATGACACTAATTAGGAACAAGCCACCAAAGCATACATTTGGTTATAAAATAAAGCATGCACTTTAAGCAAAGCATTCATAGTTATGGTAGTTCTGATGTTTTCATACTCCTATATCTCGTATTATAGAAGGTGCTAATTTCTATTCTCTTGTGTCACAGAATCCAATGCCTCATTTTGTAAAATTTAATACTGATGTTGTGCTTGCATTTGTTTTTAATGACTGATTTGTGGGAAGACTAAATGTGTACTGAGTGCTTAAACTGCCTTCAGAAACACTCAGGAAATTACTGCTGCAAGTAAAACAACACGGAAGGATAACCAAACCTGGAAAACAAAACTAAGGTCACCCATACTCACCATTCGGTTTTATTCCTAAGTCCCGATGCACTCACAGCGTTTACTTTCCATGTAACTCTTGAGAGGATGCCCTGGAGAATCCTGTGGCTCAATGTGTAGTCTGTAAAGCCCCGGAACTGGCCTCACCTGGGCATCTGTGAGAAGTGGGGAATGAAACTCTACTTCAAATGCACTGAAAGATAGAGGCATCTGTGACACCTGTGAACATGACAGACAGTGAGGACAAGTGCAAAACTACAGTGGTTTAAAGAACACGGTGCCTTCCCCAACAAGAAACCCTCCTTAAAAGCACATGTTGGGCTTAATCAATTCAGAAAAGAATGAGAGGATCTCGGAATGCATGTGAACCAATCATCACATCCATCTTCCTCTCTTTTTGGTGGTATGCTCTTTGCTATAGAGGCATCAGCGGCAATTTAATTATCAACAGTCATACATTTTGCTTAAACTTTTCTTAATATTCTCATGGAATGCTTAAATACTGACTTTTTATATAATTTTACCTTTAAAAAGTCAAACTATAACTGAAAAGTGTTTTTTTTAATTTTTATAATCCCATAGCTGGTGCCCTTAATCAAATCCATTTTATTAATATCATCAATTATTTCTACATTTTTGATTTTCTAATAATTACTTCTAACTCATGTTTAATAATTATATTTTCTATGCACTCTAAATTTTTTCCTTAGCCTAAAATGTAGTAAGTTGTAGTCCCTGAATAATAATATTTAATTATTTTTATTTTATGTGTGTAGCTGTTTTGTCTGCATCTATGCCTAGGCACTGTGTGTGTGTAGTACCTGCAGAGAGGCATCAGATTTCGTTAGATCAGTGGCTCTCAACCTTCCCAATGTTGCAACCCTTTAATGCAGTTCTTCATGCTGTGGTGACCCCCAGATTTTGTTGCTAATTCATAACTGTAATTTTGCTAATGTTAAGAATCATAACATGTTACGAATCTGACATGCTGAATATCTGACATGAGGATTGTTGACCCACCCAGGGGTCATGACCTATAGGTTGAAAACCACTGCCTTAAATCTATATCCTACCCAAAAATGTGGGTACTTGGAATCAAACCCAGATCCTGCAAAAGGGCAGCAATTGTCCTTAACTTCTGAGCTGCCTCTGTATCTCAAACATGGTTAATATTCTTAAAATACATGGTATTGAAATTTTATTGTTGGGCAGGTGAGATAGCTCGACAGATAGAGGCACTTTTAGGCATGCTGCTTGATAACCTGAATTTGTGCCCCGATCCCACAAGTTGTCAAGACAGACTAAGTCCTGAGAGTTGTCTTCTAGCCTTCAAATGTGTGCCTTGGTTCATGTGGTGCCCCAACACTCACATCACATAATACCAACACTAACAACAGTAAGAAGAACAATAGTTTATTGTTCACAGTGGTTGTGGGGTACACACAATAGACATCCCTGAAGATTTTTACAAGGATTTCTTTCAAATATATTCCCACTCATTTTTATGATTATACAGTAGTGTTTCATTTCCCGGTTGGGTGGGAAATTTTTTTTTTGTTCAAATCAGAAAGAATTACTTTTCATATAAAAATTAGATTCCTAAAGAAATAAAACATTACTTTCAGGAAAATATTGATTCCTGGCCGTGTTTATTGTGGCTTCCACCTGGAACCTGACATCCATACTCTTACAGGAGAAAAGAGCTGAACGCAATGAAGTTGGTGGTTCCTCCTGGGCCCATAAGGGAACTGAGGAGCCAAGGCACCGCACCACTACCACGCCTGGGGAGTCAGGCAAGTTGCAGATGCTCAGCTGGTATCAGCCTGGCTAGACCCGAAGCTTAGGATATGAAAACTGGTGGGAAAACATACACAGTCATCATTGCAGAGCACGGGAAGCGTCTATGGGCTGCAGATTTGGATGCACGGGCACTTTGGGTTTTCCTGGAAGCACACCATGTACCCACAGGGCACAGAACCACTCTTCTCTTCTTGGCAGAGTGGCAGGGGGTGGGGTGGGCAAAGTGGTCAGCCTAACACTCTCCATGTCAGGTACCTACTGTCCTGTGGAACCAGAAGGAGAGGACATACACAAGGTCCCTGGAAGAAGCTGAAGTCTGTGAAGGCACAGCAAGGCTAAGCTCTATCATATTAAAGCTGAAGAAAGTCAGAGACAAATTAAAATCCTTTCATGGAATCCCAGCCCGGTGGCACGTGCCTTTAATCCCAGCATCAGGGAGGCAGAGGCAAGCAGAACGCTTCACTGTGAGTTCGAAGCCAGCCTGGTCTACAACAAAACGAGTCCAGGACAGCCAGGGCTACACAGAGAAACCTTGTCTTGAAAAACCAAAAAAAAAAAAAGTCTTCAAAGGAAACACAGGGGAAAAAATGAATATAATGAATATCACACATATGTGGGAAAAGATAAGAGTGATGATGATATCTCATCTAAAAATTAAAAACAAATATTATTCAAGAAAGAGGATAATAGAGTGAAATATTTGAAGTATTGGAAAAATGTAAAATGGTAACTCATTTCAATCTATAATTTCCTATCCAGGAAAATTATTCCATAAGAGTAAAATTGCAATGTAAAGATAACAATGCCAGCAGACCCACCCTACAAGCAATATTGAATGATGGGAGGAAGAAGATGGCACGAGTCATCAACTCAAACTTGTGAAAGAGAGGAAGGGAGGTGGAGAAGGAATATGGTTGTAAAATAAAATATTTTATTTTCTTGCTCTTAATCAAACACATAATTGTTAAAATTATAAGAATCACAGTTATATGGTTATAGTATATAAATGAATCAGTCAATCTAACAGCATTCATCAGGAAGTACAATATTGAAGATAAAAGCACACACTTATGGGAAGTTTATGCTACAAACACAAGAGCAACCACTAAAAGAATTCTATAAGAAAGTATAATTGATGTTAAGAGAAAATGAAATCATATAAAGTGCATAATTAAAACAAGAGAAGGCTAAAAAAAAAAGAAATGAAAAAACAAGCGAAACAAATAGAAAACCTCTATAGATACATCAGTTATTAATTTGACTACATTAATACTCACATTCAATCTGAAAGTTTTAAATACACAGTTAAGAGACAGAGACAGCAAACACTGAATGTTGTTGCCTAAATCTTCAAATATCAAAACATGGCTAGGATAAAAGTCAGTGGTGTTGGCTTGGGACTGTGGCTCAGTGTTTATGTTAGGTCCTCGGCATTGAAAAGGAAAAAGAAAAGGAAAAGGAAAGGAAAGAAGTCAGGCAAGGAGGAGGGAGGGAAAGAGAGAAGGAAGGAGGGAGGGAGGGAAGAAGGGAAAGAGGGAGAGAAAAGAAATAGATAAAATATATCATGATGACACTGGTCACACCAATAAATGCAGAGAGACAGAATAGCTGTGTATTTCTCTGATAAACTAGACCTCACAAAAGGGAAAAGCAAAAAGGACAAGGGGGATGTGACATAGTTACTAAAAAGATTCATAACGTTCAGCCTTTTGTGTGTGGCTACCTAACCCAGGACAGCATCTAAGCCTGAAAGCCTTTATAGCAAAGATGCTTAGCAAGGACTTGAAAGTACATTTGACATGGCATCCTAGAGGAGAGCCTGGGAAGCAAAAGACATAACTGGGGACACTTGGATATACTGTAGATTTGTGTTCGTTAAGACGTATCTGTCTTCGTTCTTAATATTAACAAATGCACTGTAAGTATAATGACAGTAATCACAGGAAATGGCTGAGGGAAAGCATGGAAAGTCTATGCTAAATTTTCTGTTTGTATAGAAATGTTATTTTGTGGTTGGTATTGGTTTGTCCCTGTGCTTACTGGCGACAAAGCCTCATTATCTAGCCCAGACAAGACTGAAACTCACAGGCCACTCCCTCCACTCCTGAGTATTGTGGGCATACCATCCGGAGTACAGAAGTGCGTCAGTCAGCATCCCTGGATAAGAATCTTAAACTGTTTTTTTTTTTAAAAAAAATAAACTATCAACTTTCTTCAATTAAGACTTAATTAAAAATACAAGCCACCCACCCACAGTGGTTATACTTACTTAGGTTAAATGTAAGTTTAAGTATAAAGTATGAAAGAATGGTAGACTTTTTTTTTTTACAAATTTAGTTTTAGTGGGGAAAGGAAAGGAAAGCACCAGAAAACAACCAATGTCTGCCTTATATACCGTACCCTTCTTGGCTATCTGAATCACAGTAAAGCTACGGGATATGAGAAGCTGTTCACAGCTTTCTGTCCGTTAACTGGGGTGTGTAGTCCCAAAATCCATCTGAAGAGCGGGTGGCTGTGATGCCATTTGCTCTTGCTAAATTAGCATGTAGAAGCAGATGCTACAGAATACAGGCCTAGGTTAGATGCACAGCTTCCATACACTCTTCCTCTCCCCTCCCCCTTCCCTCCCCCTCCCCCTCCCCTTCCCTCCCCCTCCCCTTGTTACTCTTCCTAAAGCTAGATCCAAGCTTCTTATTTGTCTTACAGTATGGACACATAGGGAAGGGGTATGTGCGTTGTCTAAAGGCAGCGGTTCTCAACCTTCCTAACACTGCAACCCTTTAATACAGTTCCTTGTGCCCTGCTGGCACCCAGCCATAACATTATTTTCGTTGCCACTTCATAACTGTGATTTTGTTCCTGTTGTGCCTCATGACATAAATATCTGTGTTTTCTGATGGCCTTAGGCAGCCCCTGTGAAGGTGTTGGTCGCTCTCCAAAGAGGTGGGGACCCACAGGTTGAGAGCTGCTACTCTAGGGTCATTAATGTATTAATGTAATAAATAACCATAGGGCCTTAGTTGTAAGTCTCGAAACACTCTGAAAGTTTGAGTTGGGTTTCTAAAATGGATCAGAATAGAAACTTTAAAAAGTGACTTAAATTGTAAGTTCGTACTGTTTTGAATGAGTAAAACAAACGCGTGTGGTTTACAATTGAAACAAATGTTTCACGTGATTAGACATATATATTGTTAGGACTTCCGACGTAAAGCCAAGAGACAGGTATGATCACCTTGGGTTTCACAGGTCACTGTCACCGTGTTACATGTAACTTGCACACATCTGTGCATTGTGCCGTTTCCTCCACCCACAGAGCTGACCCATCACTGTTCACATGAGGTATGCCTTTGGGTGAAGATCAAAGCACTTCCTGGTAGATGAGGCATGGTCCTTGAACAAAGACGGACAGTTCTGAGCCCTAAGGCTGCAGTCCACTAACGCTATTTATTTGCAGGAGAGACAGAACTTGAGAAGCTTCCTATCTGATTAGTTTTATGGACCTAATAAAACATAAATATGAAATGCAGTGGCTTACCTATGCCAATGATTGTTCCCTTATGTGGAACAACACGGAGCTTTCAACTTCTGCCTTCCTTTAAACGTTGGTAACGTTACTGTGATTTTGAAGCTAATAATAAAGTCATTCAAAAGAAATTCTTAATAACAGGATGTTTGTATACAGCAAAATAATAAATGTTAATTGCTTGCAGCCTCCTTTTCTAGCATCCTAATTTTTGCCTGTTGAACTCACTGCACAACATATGATCAAAGGTTTGAATTACATTGTTTAACAAATAAAAGATGTCAGTTCAACCTATCTCATTTTGACAGCATGATCTTACCACTCTGTCATAAATACCAACTCGGAAGAACCTCTATGATAACAGGAAACTAGTCCTTCAAAGTCAATTTTTAACCTGGTTAAGCAAATTTAATCACAAAACAGTTTTGTTAATACTGTATGATTTATTGGAGATTGCTCTGACTTAGACACATATAAAAAATTATGAAGTTATAATTATATAGCTCTGTGGATACAAAAAAAAAACTACACACAATAATGGAATCAAGATAAATTTCAAGCAACATGGAGCCAGTATTAAAAACATAAAACACATGTGCAGATCTTCGTGTAGTGGGAGGAAAGATGCATGTTAATAAAGTCTATGCGTTCTTTACACATGTCAAATTGTAAGTCACACGACTTTGTCCTAAGGCTTCAGCAATTCCACAAAAGCTGTGCTCCACTCATCCCCCGTGAGCAAAGGCACACAAAGGAAAGGGAGAATAAGGCAGAGAGAAGCAATCAAATTGTTTCTTGAACGTTTCATCTGCAAGCATAAAGTGGATGGCCATGACATGAAAAGCAGGGTTCTTCGTCTGATGCAGGACTTCTCTTGAACTAAGATGTGACACCTCACGTGATACCACATCTTTCCTTCCTGATGCAACAATGCATGTCACTACTCATGATTTGGACAGCATGCATGTTTCAGGAGTCCCATTTCCGTTCTGTGAATTTGGTTATCAAGAGATGGATGCAACGACTAGGAGCATAGGAAATAAAGCACACGGAGGTCTTGATTCCTGGAAGCCAGTTATGTCTCCCCTACTGTAGCATAGTCTGCTCCTTATTTTAAAAAAAATTCATGTTACACCCTCATCATAGCTCCATCTTTCCTCTCCTCTCAGTTCCATCCTCCTCCCTCTCTGCATCCCCCCTGCCCTATTCCTCAGAAAAGGGAAGGTCATCCCTTCCCATCCACCCCAACTCATCAAGTGGCGTCAGGACTGAGCTCATCCTTTTTCTCTGTGGCTTTACAAGGCAGTCCTGCCAGGGGGAAGTGATCAAAAAGCTGGCAACAGAGTCCATGACAGAGACGTCCTTTGTTCCCCTTACTAGAGGATCCACATGAAGCCTAAGCTGCCCATCAGCTACATCTAGAGGACCTAGGTCCAGTGCATGCATGGTCCTTGGTTGGTGCTTTTGGTCTTCTCGTAGAGCTCTTGTCACTTACAGGTCTTTTTATTTCCTCCCCCAACACACACACACACACACACACACACACACACACACACACACACACACACACACTTTTCCACTAGACTCCCTATGCTTCACCCAATGTTTGGCTGTGAGTGTCAGCATCTGTTTCAAACTGCTGTTGTGCGGAGCCTCTCAGAGGACACTTCTGCTATGCTCCTGGCTGCAAGCATAGCAGAATATAGTTAACAGTGTCAGGGGCAGGCTCTCTCCTACGGCGTGGGTCTTGGGTTGGGCCAGGCATTAGTTGGACATTCCCTCACTCTGTGCTTTTTCTGCTCTACCTAGGGAGAGCTGGGGTGGGAGGACAGAAGGTTTACAGAGAAAAGAGAAACTATGGGCTGGGGCATCTCTGTGACAAGCTGGAAACCTAAGTCAGGGCCGGCTCCCGGGAGGATATGAGGGTGACTCTAGCAGAGACTCCTAGTAGCAGGGGTCATAGAGACTCAAGAAGACACCCTCTAAATAGACACGTCTCCTAGTAGAGGGAGGGGAACACCAAGCCACCCACAAAAACTTCAACCAAAAATTTACCATGCCTACACATTCCTCTCCTTGGGGCTATAACCCGCTCCATTATTTTCACTCTTAGTTTTTATGACCCTATTCAAAAGCTGATCATTATGGAAGAAAAAGCACTGAATCACAGAGAGTTCCCATTGATTTCAATAGAAAGTGTTACTAATAACTGTGTTTGCAAGTTCCATTTGTAAACTTAGGTCATTATAAGAATGTTGAAGCCAGAGCTGGCAATCTGTGGGAGCCCTTCAAGTGGTTGACTGCTGGGAGCTGGAATGCAGCAGGGAGCAAGGCTGGACTAAAGGTCTATTCTTGCCCTACCTCACGTTCACTAAGGCAGGATTGGGGCAAGTGCAAAACCTCACTATGGAATAGACACGACATTTTTTTATTGAATAAAACTGCTATACATATAAAAAGAGATGTCCTGTAGGAGGCACGAGGACAGCTGGAATCCAACCGTGGTGGTGTGCTTTTGACAATAGCAGAATGTGGTGTCTCTTTGCTCTTTTTAAGATCACTGCGTTAGCAAAATGGAAGAATAATGTCAGCTCTTGCCACACTAGCTTCTCTAAGAAATTCCTAATTCAGAAGTACGCCTGTTATGTTCACTTCTAGGAAACTAGGATGGTTTTTGATATGAGGTGGCCCTGGAAAATCAACCTGACCCCAGCCCTTTCCCGTATCCCACTCTGTATCCTGCCTCGCACGATACAAGCTCTGCTTGACTGTGGCCATATATGCAACCTCACTTCCAGACCACAACAATGAAACCCACCACCCGTGGACTGAAGCCGTGAGCTGAAATGAAATCTCTCTTCTTTGAAGTTGGATATGTCAGGGGTTTGGTAGCAAAAAAATGGAAGCTCTAATGCAGAGACTGTGTGTGTCTGAGTGGCTTTATTGACATACGCAGCGTCATTAGTCCGCGTGGGCTATACGGTGTTGTGATATGAGGACTAAAGGCTCCAGTGACTTTGCACAACCTAAGGTTATGTCTTGACATGTTGCCAGTGACTCTCCGTGTCCTGGCAGCATGCTTTTTCCTTTATTATCATCTCCAGATGGGAAGAATAACTCCATTTGGAAAATATTCTTTAGCAAAAGAACAAGTGCAGAACCACGCTGATGCTCTCTGCTTAGGGACAGAGTGTATGCCTTCTGCGGTATTCTACTGGCTAAAGCAGGCCACATGGCAAGCCCTGATGCCTCGGATATGAGGACCATCCAGAAGAAAGGACAGCAGGGAATGAGGGGCCTCTTTTGGTACCAAATTCTTAAAACAGCAGAGCTTACTATACAGTAGATAAAGTATAAATTGGCACCCCTATGGCTAAAATCGAGTTTTATTCGATTTTCCACATACTAATTTTTGTGAATAGCCTACAAAAGAAGTGGAAAGTCTACCAAGAAATATTAAAGACATACCAAGTAAAAAGAATGTGTCGATGCTTTTTTCTCTTTAGTTTCATAGGTTTGAACACTACCAGTCAACAGCGTGTACAGTCAAAACACAAGAAAGGTAGATGGGCACTGAATACTTTCTATAGGAAGTAATTGTTTTAAACCCTACTTCTGCACCCAATCTCGCCTTTTACTAGCCAAAAGAACTGAAGAATCATCACACTAGCCTAAGCTATATTGCATGACAAAATGCTATGGATATATACATCCATAGATTTCAGAATGAAAGTGTAAGCAGAAAGCTCAAGGAAAGGAACACATTGACCTATTTAGTTTACTATCTGTAAGTGTCACGCAGACTTTGGAAACATAAGTGAGCTTCCTGGCATAGGGGCTGTCAATATCTTTGAGAGGGTCTTTTTCAGAGTCCTTGTTTGAGCATTGATGTGAGATAAGATATGTTAAGCCTCTTTGAAACACAGCCAAACATAATCACCATTGCTGTCAACTTGTTGAGTCAGGGAATGAGCGAATCATTTTAACTGTCTCGCTACTGAAAACAAATATATTCCTGTACTTTCAATATAATTTAACGTACTTCATAGAAGACTGAGAAGTCTGCCAGGAACTAGCCGGTGAATACATCGCCTAATGACAGGAAGAAAGAGGTTAAACTGTAAAGGTAAGCTCAAGTCTTTTTTTTTTTAACTTAAAAAATAATTTATTCACATTGCATCCCAATCATACCCCTTGTCCCCTCCACTATGCCTTTTTCCTATTCCTCAGAGAGGGTGAGCCCTTCTCCCATATCAACTGACCCCAGCCTACCAAGTTTCATCAGGACTGCCTGCAACCTCTTCCTCTGTGGCCTGGTAAGGCACCCCACCCTACCCCACCCCCTGGGCAGGGGGAAGTTATCAAAGAGCAGGCAAGAGTCCGTGGTAACGACAGCCCCTGCTCCCCTTACCAGGGGACCCCTATGGACACTGGTAAACTCAAGTCTTACCTTTACAGTTTAATCTCAACCTGTGAGGGTAGGAACATGACCCTTCAAGTATAGTACTTCCAAATTAAATGCAGTAGAAAACCTAAAATACTATGACATGTAACAATGCTAAAAAGAAAGAGGGAACCTGGAGTACATTAACATTAAAAACCCCACTGGTATTAGACAATGAATCATCAATCAAAATCAGACCAAACGAAGTCATAAAATATTTTGTTACTATTTTGTGCATTGATTGGCTTTCTGTGCTTTAGTACATAGACCCAGGTGTGGAAAATTTCATGAAACAGTGAGGGAACACAGAAAGGAAAAAGTGTTCACTGGGAATGTCCGATTATAGTTAACAAGTGTTGCCTAAACAAAGCCCATTCTCAAAATTATCTGATTATTTTGGAATGTGGTGAAGGACCACACTCACCAACGCGGAGAAGCAAAAGCGCTAACCCAACGGAGAAGGCGTTGCTCAGCCTCAAGAGTTCCTTCCCTACATGGCTTCAGGCTAAACATATACTACCAAACCACAGGCACGGAGAATTGGCCCTCAGCCGCCACTGCATTTGCCGCTGGGCGGGACTGTGGAAGTGTAGATGTCATGGTGAATGAATAAAGCCACTGTCAGGGCTGGCTTGTGTCAGTGTGGGCTGCATCAGACTACACATGTTCTCTCTGACAATTGTTCTGTGGACATACTTGCCCCGCAGTGCCCAGCTACTTGTGGGACCTGTAGGTAGACCGACATCCCACCTGAAGGTTTTAGCAGGTGCAGGAAGCAGGGGTCTAAGCATCAGGAAGCACTCCATCTGGTTTTTATATCTGGAGTAAAGCACTCTGGTGCTCTGGGAGAGGGGGGAATAATCTGTTCTCAGTTCACAGGCTGTTGAGATACCAAAGTATCCAATGTGAATGGGAGAACAGGAGGGGATCCGGAAGTAGGCAGTTTTACGAGTCTGCTAATCAGAGACGGACAAGGCCATCTTCCGGAAGTTTCCATTTTGTTTTAAATCAGGCTGAATTTTCTCTGGTTAAGGAAGATTGTGTACGTGTGTATGAAATTTGTGTTGGGTTATGGAGGCGTCTGCTGGAAAAGCCAGAAATTACTTGCCTTGTTTCTAAATGACTATCTTCAAATCCCTGCGTCATATCAAAATGCCAAGAGAACTTGTTAGTGTGAATTGATTTTTTTTTTCTGTTTAGGATTGAATTCTCTTTGTACAAATTAAAAATGGAATTATGGAGGGACATGGAATGATAAAACATGGAAAAAAGCTGTTTTCCTTCCTCTGCATAAACTTTGCCAGACTTCAGCCCACGGTACTGTATCCATTCACTGAGTAAGATGGGTTACGTTTTGTTTTACATTCGTGTGTGTGTGTGTGTGTACATGTGTGTGCACAGGCACTCTCATGTACATGCACGTGGAAGGTACTGGAGAGCGAGGAAGTGACCACTTTTCTTCCACCATGTGGACTGCAGGGGCCTGACTCAGGATTTCACTCACAAGTACCTTTCCTAGCTGAGTCATCCAAAAAGACCAAAGCACTCCTTGAAACACACCAACAGTAGTCTACTTGCTGATGAAAATAATCATCCTAAGTGTTGTCCTGTTAAGCAAACAGACAGAAAAACCAAAGTCGCAGTCCTAAAATCAGCCAAAAGGGGGAAATTACATTTAGAAAAGACTTTGACTCCCAAATAGCTTTTTGATCTATCTACATAATGACTTGCAAACTGTCCTCCGATTGTCTTATTTATTGAAAGCAAGTTTGAAAAGTGTTTGAAGGGGGATACTAAAATAGCATATAATCCTCCCTTGAATATTAGAATGTTACTGTAAGTACAATTCTCTGAATGAATTTAAAACTTATTTTTACCATTAACTTTTCTTCTTCTTTAGATATAGGATCAGATACATAGGAACATGGAGTTCTGGTCCTACTGGTAATAATAGGCCTGAAAGAAGAACAACAGAGGGAAGACGTGGGGTGTTGAGGAACAGAACAATTCTAAACTTGCAGACACTCAACCAACATGTACATGTACGCTGACAGAAGAAAACCAGGAGTAAGGAGTGGGGGAGTTTGGCTAGAGAGGTGGCTCAGTTGGTAAATGCACTTGCACATAAGCCTAAGTTTAACCCAGGGGACCCATGTAAAAGGCTGGGTGTTGGGGTGCTCATCTGGAACCACAGTTCTCCTGTGGCAACAAGCTAGGAGGTCGGACAGAAGAATCAGCCAGTCGCTTGCAGCTTGGAGTATGTGCCAGAGTGACAGAAACATGGAGACTGCATCAAAACAGGGAGAAGAGAAGTGGCTTCTGGTTAACCTCTCATTTCAATGCGTGCACTGTGGCACAGATGTGCCCATACACTCATACACAAAAAAGAATGGAAAAAATAAAGGAAGGAAGGAACAAATGAATGAACAGATGAACAAGGAAGGAAGGAAGGAAGGAAGGAAGGAAGAAAAAAGGACAAAATGAAAAGAAAAAAATCTGTATCTAATCATCTTCATAACCTACATCCTCAAAACTTACACTTCTGGAAACTAGGCCCCAAGCTGTTATAAATACAGTTGTTGCTAGATTCAAGACTCAGATTTCCTGTGCCTTTTCTACTATGTTATATTTTCTCATTTCAATGTGTTTCACCTCAGTGAAGAAACTCTGACACGGGCAGATTCCTAAAGGACTCTATTGTCTTACTGAAGATATATTTGCACATTCAAATTCCTTTCTGCTGTACACAAAATAGCCAAGAAATAGAAAGAACCAAAATGTCTATCCATAGATGAATACATCACAAAACTGGCACAATGGCACAATTGAATAATATTTAGTTATTAAGAAAAATAAAACTTTCAAGTATTTGGATAGAGCTGGAAATAATTATTCTGAATGAGGTAACACAGACCCAGAAAGACAAAAATCACATGTTCTCTCTCAAGTGCAGTTTAGTTTTCAGCTTTTCTATATGAATGCTGAAACTGGAGTACACGTATAAGTCGGGAATCTAGTTAGCGGCCATTTGAGGGAAAGAGGCATAGAACACAGGTGGCAGGAAGGGAGAAAGAGGACTAACAGACCAGGAAGTGTGCATGTGGTAGGGGTGGGAGGGCAGAGTAAACAACAGAGTATGGAGAAGGAGAACTAACTCTAAAGCCATTTGGCATTTGACACTTGATATATTTAAATATTTTAGTAATAATATTTTAAAATACTTATAATAAAAATGAAGGTTTTTGAAAATGCCATATGGTGACCTACTACTGTAGATGTTTCTGAAAATATATACATATACATATATCAAAGGGTTTTTAATGACATTACACTATACATATATACATATACATATACATATACATATGGACATCAAAGGGTTTTAAATGACATTATCCGACAATAGGAGGCAATGCCTACAGAAAACACATCAAATAAAAATTCTAATGCTCAGTATGTGCTATCTTCTTTGGAATTTGTTTGCCAGGAGTGCAGGTTAGTAGCTTACCAAATGAGAAGATGACAGAGCCTACTTTCTATAATGCTGGAGCATCTTCTTCAGCTTTCTGGCCCAATATATCTGACAGACATATTTGTGAGGCAGGAACTATTGAGGATTTGCTTACCCTGTCTTAGCAGAGTTTGGTCATCGACTCTGTCTACATCTAAGCTTGCCTTTTTTATGCAGAATTCTGTCTGTGGTAGAAATGAGGACATTTTGCACAGTGGCTTGTTTGCCACATTTGAAGCCATCTCCATAAGGAGGTTCTTTGATGCTCAGCATCCTCTTTGAGGTAGGCTAGGTGTTGCCAGGAGTTAACCTGTATCATTTTCAGTGAATCTTTAAAACAATAAAAACATTTCAATTGCCATATTCTGCATCTCTCTGAGGTGATTGAAGACCTTATCTAACTATCCTGCCTTATCTTTCTTTAGAATCATATCTATTTGCCACATTTCAGATGTATATTTTCTGATAAAAGTAGACTAGTAATTTATATGACCATGATCTGATCGTGTAACTTATTTATCCTAAAAATAACCCTGCAATAGCACGTTCAAAGTATTGGAAGTAAATTTGTATTACAATTGAGGTACATGGGTATAATCCTTCATATTAATATATATATATGAATATTCTTATATTTGTATTCTATACCACTGTATCTAAAATTAAACTTATTTTGCATATATATACAAAATTCTATACCAGTGAGTTATAAATAACCTTGTGAGTGACAATTGAGGCATTAGGTTGAGGAATAGATGCACTAATCTACTTTTTGTCTTATCTTTCCAATATATTTCTATATTTCCCCTTCTTTCCTTTTCAACTCATATCTCCAAACCTAAGAATGTAAGATAAAGGAAAAGAAAGACATCCCTGAGTCTAACCTTGTTTTCTCTCTAATAAGACCAATAATAACTTGTAACCAACTCCCATTGATAAAAGTCCTCTCTAGCCCAAGAAAATAACCAAAAACCTACCCAACCCCTGCTTAAAGGAAATGGTGCATCATTCTCTTAAGGTTTCTTCCAGGTGATTTGGAATGAATAAGACCTTTGTAGGGGCCCAAAAAAATTGGGGACATGGTTAAACAAGCTGGGAATAGCATTTGTGGTCCAGTTTCTAAATGTTGAGAAATTCCAGCCTTAATTAGAGTCCTGTGTGGGACAGGCTGAAATGTTGGATCAATTGGATTGGAAGCTTTCTTTGAAAGTGTCCTGGGAGCTGTCCTGTTCTGATGAGGAACAGCAATTGAAGCGCCTGCTGGAACATGAAGGATACAGGATGTCAGTGTCCAGCATGCTGAAAGGAATTAATCCTGTCAGGTCTGAGCCAATGGCAGTGTCCAGTTCTTTTGTTCTGCAAGCATATAATTTCTCACAAGCATTATACAGACCTAAAATTCTAAGGGTATAAGGTGTGCGTGATGCACAGAACAATTAAGGCTGGTTTTCTGTTCTTTGTATGAGCAGAAAACAAAGAGATCTGTAAACCTTCCTTCATGCCACATGAAGAATAGCATCTAATAGTAATTCATAAGGGGTTCTGTAGCCAACAAGAAGCATTATCTATGCCTGGACATTCGTGTCTCTGAGCTATTCCTATATAGTGGGATAAGCAATATAAGTTACTGCTTATTCTGCAGTTTAAATTCTTCACATCCCAACTGTATCCCCTCCCTCGCTGCCTCTCAATCCTCTCTCCTTCCCTCATTCCCTCTCCCTCCCTCCCTTAGTCCTCAGAAAGAGAGCCCTCTTCCTCTAACATCTGACCTCAGCATATCAAGCCTTATCTGTTCTGCCTGTATCCTCTTCTTCTGTATGTAGCCTGTCAAGGGTGTCCTGCCAGGGGGAAGTGACCTAAGTTCAGAGTGCATGTCTGAATAGTCCCTACTTTCTACATTGTGGCACCCACAAGGAGACTGTGCTACTTCATCTGAGTAGAGGGTCTCAATCCACATCATACATGGTCCTTTGTTGATGTTTCAGTCTCTGAATGGCAGTGTAGTTATCCTGTATTGTGTGGCAAATATCTGCTTGTGAATGAGGATATACCATGCATGTCTTTCTGGGTCTAGGTTATCTTACTCCATTAATATGCCTACAAATTCCAAGATATCCTTGTTTTTCATAACTGAATAGTATTCAATTGTGTAAATGTACCACAGTTTCTTTATACATTCTTTAATTGAGGGACATCTAGCTTGTTTCCAGATTCTGGCTATGATGAATAAAGCTGCTATGAACATAGTTGAGAAAATGTCATTACATGGTGACTGGCATAGAAATAGGCTGGTTGATCAATGGAATTGAATCAAAGACCCAGAAATAAACCCACATACCCATGGACACTTGATTTTTGACAAAGAAGCCAAATCCATACAATGAAAAAAAGATAGCATCTTCAACAAATGTTGCTGATCTAAGTGGATGGCTACATGTAGAAAAATGAAAATAGATCCATATCTATCACCCTGCACAAAACTGAAGTCCAAATGGATTAAAGACCTCAACATAAAACCAGACACATTAAATCTGGTAGAAGAAAAAGTGGGGAAGACCCTTGAGCTCATTGGCACAGGAGACAAATTTCTGAACAGAACATCAACAGCTCAGGCTCTAAGATCAACCATTAATAAATGAGACTTTACGAAACTAAAAAGCTTCTATAAGGTGAAGGACAATGTCAACAGAACAAAACAACAGATTGGGTAAAGATCTTTACCAACCCTACATCTGACAAAGAGCTAATATCCAAAATATATAAAGAACTCAAAAAATTAAACACCACTAAACAAAATAATCCAATTAAAAAATGGGGTACAGAATTAAACAGAATTTTCAAAAGAGGACTAACGAATGGCTGAGAAACATTTAAATAAATGCCCACCATCCTTAGTCATCAGGGAAATGCAACTCAAAACGACTTTGAGATTCCATCTTACACCTACCCAAATGGCAAAGATAAAAAACTCAGGTGATTGAGCCGGGCGTGGTGGCGCACGCCTTTAATCCCAGCACTCGGGAGGCAGAGGCGGGTGGATCGCTGTGAGTTCGAGGCCAGCCTGGTCTACAAAGTGAGTCCAGGACAGCCAAGGCTAACACAGAGAGACCCTGTCTCGAAAAACCAAAAAAAAAAAAAAAAAAAAAAAAAAAAAAAAAAAACTCAGGTGACAGCACATGCTGGCAAGGATGTGGAGAAAAGGGAAGACTCCTCCATTGTTGATGGGAGTGAAAACTTGTACAACCACTTTGGAAATCAATCTGGAGCTATCTCAGGGCCCAGCCATACCACTCCTGGGAATATACTTGAAAGATGTTCCACCATACAACAAGGACATTTGTTCAACTATGTTCATAACAACTTTATTCATAATAGTCAGAATCTGAAAATATATTTTTAATGACAATATGTGGTATTTGCTCAATATTCAAATCCAGAACATCTTTCTCCCAGTAACAGTTGAAATCCAGAATGGGTTTTGTTTTCTAAAATATCAGATTTGGTATTTGGTCTTTCCCTAGCCCAGTGGCCAATCTAGTCTCTGGATCTTGGCCACCTGCGCAGTGTTAAGCATGGTATCCAGGTCATAATGTGAGCCTTAAATCAAAATAGTGTGCTGCTTACTTACACAATGTTGTACCACTATTGTACCTGTGTATCATGCAAGCAGATCACCATTTCAAATAACAAGATTTATAGCTGGGTTGGCAGTTACCTTTGCTCCTGTGGTGGCATGAAGAGTACCCTCCAGTACCACGAACACTAGTCAATTGGCAAGAAGAACCTAATTAGGAACTAGCTTGAATTCTCTGTGTTAAATGTGATATGAGTTTTCTTCAGCAAAACTGTTTTACCATCCATTTACAGAGAGCAACCAATAGCTTTGGCAATATCCTGAGCTGTTTGGAAATTCCCATGTGACTCTTTAGTTTTGCTAAAGGAACATAGCAATAAAGTGACTCTTAACAACCTTGTGCTATACCCATAGGTCAGTATCTCACTTAGCTCCCATTGTAGAAACTTCCTCCTGCAATAGATGGAAACTAATACAGATACAACTGGACAATGGATGAGAGAACTTGGTACACTCAGTTTTAAATGATATGTCTCCATCAAACCCCTCCCTTCAGGCAGGGCTCCAGAAATAGTACAGCAGATGTAACAGAAAGATTGTAAAAGCCAGAGGAACTGGACACCAAAGAAATAGTGTCTTCCAGATACAACAAGAGCAGTGCATATATGAATATATAGAGACTGTGGCAACATGCACAGCGCCTGCCAAGCTAGAGAGCATCCCAGCACTGAGAAGAGGTAATCAGCATCAGCTCCCATACCTAACCAAAAACCTATCTACAATTGACAACCACTTGCAAAGGAAAAATTAGGTTTTTTCCAATGGAGTTTCACTGGATATCTAAGCAACACTTAAGAGTGGGCCCTAGGCCCAGGAGTCGATGTCCAATATGAAATAAACTCAATGAAAATGTTGTAGATTTTTTTATCTCATATTGTTTTGTTTGGGCAAAATTTTATTTCCCAAGTATTTTGCTGGTATATTACTGTTTCTAAATATGTGTTTTTATAGTTTTTTTTCTTGTGTTTTATTTTTTAACAAAAAAAAGACTTATTTGCTTGGTTTTTATTTGACTGGGTTTTTTTTCTAATGAGAAATACAAAGAAGGTGTGGAGTTAGATGGTGAAGAGCTGAAAGGAAAGATGGCAGAGGAGAAAGCAGGAAGAATACATGGTGCGAAAAAAATCATTTTCATTAAAAGTGGCAAAAAAGAGGAAAACAAGAAAATATAAAAATGTAGTTATAGTGTCTCTCAGCTCAAGCTTTTCCTAAATTCCTCTGAAGCATTTAGAGGAGGCAGCAATTGCGGGGAAAACACACTGGAGTCCTCACACGTACACAAGAGAAGATAAGAAAACGCTATCCACATTAGCCACTTGGAAAAGATGGAGGAGGCACTGTTGACAAAATGGCGACAGCTGTCTTTCCATTTTAGTCATCTCCCGTGGCAGATGCTCCAGAAACAATCGTTTGTTTGTAGCATGACTTCAAAGCCCTAGCATGAGGATGACGCTCTGGACACTTGATAACATGTGCATAGGAAGGAGTTTGCATGCCAACTGCAGCCAGTCCGCCTCATGCCCATAGCACATGTGCCCTGCTTCCAGAAGGGCTAGATCAGTTGCTCCTGCGCACACAACTGATCATACCATTGATAGATTTATTTTCTCTTCAGAGGATAGGTCAGTCATCACTTGTCATATTTAGTGGTTAGCTTAGAGAGCTTGATTACAGGAGTTCTAGGCATCGAAACATTCATGCATTGTTAAAAAGAAAAATGCCATCCAATTGTTTTCAAAAAGGCCTTCAGTTTAGCTCTCCAAACAGCTGTAATACTCAAAGACATTTTTGACATCTCAAAACGTATAAAAATAGACCTAGATTATTTTTCTGTCATGATTTACGGGAAGTTTGTAGTTTTAGTTGCTGTTGAGATCATGGACATCACAAAAGACTAATAAATACCTTAGTAAAAATGAGAGCACTGTTTACATATGTATCTCTAAAGATACTGTTTTCTTGACAAACGCTAATTCCGTCTCTAAAATTCACCTCACCAGTGAAGTGCAGAAATCTTTCATAGCAGCTGGAAGAAGGATTATTGTACTGTTACATAGGAGAATCCCTTTTCTTTTGTCTATCTATCTATCTATCTATCTATCTATCTATCTATCTATCATATATATATATATATATATATATATATATATAATACCTCATCATCTATATCTCATCTACTTATCATCTATTTATTCCCTTCACAACCTGATTCCAGGCCCCTCCCTCCTCTCCTCTCAGTCCCACCCTCACACCCCTCCCTCCCACACAGCCACACAGTTCCCATCTTTCCTTCTCAGATAAGAGGAGGCCCCCAAGGGGTACCAACTCACCCTGGCACCTCAAGTTGCAGCAGGACTTAGCACACCCCTCCCGCTGAGGCCAAAAAACGGCAGCCCGGCTAGGGAAAAGTGATCCAAAGAAAGACAACAGAGAACCCCTACTCCCATTGTTAGGGGACCCACAGGAGAACCAAGAGGCACATCTGCTACATATGTGTAGGGGGGGTCTAATTCCAGTCTGTACACGGCCTTTATTTGGCAAAAAATCTTATAGCAATTGTGCTAATGTCAATTGACAGACCCTGGGGCTTTTTACTGATTCCTTTTGCTGGGGGGGGGGGGGAATGTAGAGATAACCTGGAGAGAAGTGTGTGTGATATTCGAAAACCTGAAATGAAGCTGAAGATGCGGAGCTCGGAGGTCAGCAAGGGCCATCAGGCATCTCTGCAGCTGGTGAGCATCAGCACCAACTGGGGTGGTTTAAGTGGTCCTATTAGGAGGTGTGGCCTTTTGGAGTAAATGTGACCTTATTGGAAGAAGTGTAGCACTGCAGGTTGGGCTTTGAGGTTTCAGGTGCCCTCTCTTCCTGCTGCCTGCTGATCCAGATATAGAACTCTCAGCTCCTCCTCCAGCACCATGTCAGCCTGCATGCCACCACGCTTCCTGCCACAATGATACTGGACCAACCCTCTGAACTGTAAGCTAGACCAAAGTAAACACCTCCGCATAAGAATTGCCATGGTCATGGTGTCTGTTCACAGCAATGGAAACCTTAACTAAGACAACAAGGTCAATATACGCAGGGATGGGAGAGCAGTGGTTCTGCAGCTTTTCCAGTCTGCGTTGGATCTGTTGCTCCCTTGAGTCCTGAGACAAGGGGGCTCCAGCTCACAGAAAAGGGTACCGGCATGCTCTGTGAAGCATGTACACAAGCCAGACAAAGTCCAAGCACAGAGAGAGGCGGTGACCTCCAAGTCCATCTCAGGCAATAGATGCCTGCTGAGCGAGTCAGTTTTCACTAAGGGAATGGATCAGGGTAGGTTCCTCATACTGCATTAGATGGCCACTCACTCAGTAGTATATGGGCAGCATACAGTTGACTGAATGGATTTTACAATTAAAAAAACAAAAAACTGAGGACACAATGGGATGGGTGGGGAAGGGTGTAGATCTGGGAGGAGTTGGGAGATGAGGGTGAATATGGCCACAGCACATTATATGAAATTCTGAAAGAATTATTAAGAATAAAGATCGAAGGAATGAGGCCACTTTAGCCTCCTGCTGCCACTCTGTCAGAGTCTTCTTGCTTTTCTTCATTCCTTGCTTCAGTTGCAGCCTTTCTTTGCGACACAGTTGACCTATGGCAACTTCCAACCACGAGCAGCCCAACAGACCAGCAGCAAGCTCGCAGAGCAGGTTTAAGCACCAGCTGCCCCGTGCACAATGCCTGTTCCTTACAACTCTCCTGTACCACGTGCACTGGCTCCCCTCCCACATGTGTCACGACTGTCGCAGAACTACAACCAGAGTGTAGGATTGGATCCTACTCATAGCACTGGCGACAGGCTGCTGGCTGGGTTTAAGGCATAGCATTGAGCGGTGACTACTATAAGCCTTTGGTCTTCCCCTTTGGGACAGGTCTTATTATTCTATGGTTGTTTTGCCATGTGTATGTGGGAATAGAAAATTACCTCTACAGAGCTCAAAACCCCACAGTCAGAAAAAGCGCCCTTACGGCATATGTGTGGAGCCTCTTACACAGCAGAATGTGATGAGACGGTGAAAGCCTGGACTTCAAACCTCTGCCTCCTCACATTAGTGAGACAGGATTCATTCTTGGGAGTGAAGTGATGAAATGTATATTTAAACACTTGATACAGTTGGAGCCAGGTAGCAGACCAAGGAAGCTAGTTCTCAAAGACTATCCCCAATGGACCACACCTTCCAGTATCTACAACCTTCTTTAATATTTCCCTTTGATCTTAATTCATTTGACATAGATGAGGTTCTCCTTGGTTCTCACACAGGGAAGAGGCAGATATCGTGCAAGGATTTTGACCACTGAAGTTCTAAGAGAACGTCGTACCTCGTTTGCTGCTCTGGGATGGGATATGAATCTAACAACATCCATAATGGAAGACTTACAAGTTCAGTCTATCCTTGTTGGGAGACACAAACTGAAACATTGCATCCATCTCAAAAGATAATAACTTGGCTCCCCTCTGTCTGCTGTGTCTGGTATTTTTACTGTCTCTCCTTGCTCCTTTCTATTAGCCACATCAATACTATATTAAATCATCTCATCTAAGAATATTATACCCGATCCAGAGGGTCCTAGAAACCTATAAGAAGAACATCATGATGAGTGGATCGGGGCCCAGAGGGGTCTGCTCAAACTATTGCACTAACCAAGGACAACACAAGTAGTAAACTTCAAACCCCTACTCTGATCTACCCAATGGACCGGACATTCTCCACAGTTATATGGAGAGTGGGGACTGACTTTGACATGAACTCTGGTGCTCCATATTTGACCACCTTCCCTTGGTAAGAAGGCCTGTTGGCATGCAGAGAAAGAATAAGGAGGCTACCAAGATGAGACTTGATATCCTATGACCATATAGTGAGGGAGGAGGTCCCCCTCAGTCATAGACCTAGGGGAGGGGAATACGGTGAAAGCGGGAGGGAGGGAGGAATGGGAGGATACAAGTGATGAGACAGCAATTGAGATGTAATCTGAATAAATTAATAACATTTAAAAAAGAATATTATATTCCTTCTGTCACCTTAGTATTAAATAGCCCTTCAAAGGGGTCCATTATATGTGGGGATAAGTCTAGACTCTTTCATCTGTCTTCCATCTCTATTTCAATCTCATTTTCTATTCTTCTCTGGACTGAATACTCTCACTCCAGCAGAGTTATTTCTTAATACCCCAGCTATGCCATGGATTTGTCTATCACACTTACCCAATAGAAGATTTCGTATCCCACACAACCTATGTAAGCTGTGCTCATTCTCCAGTGTTCAACTTAATTCTTGCCTACTCTGTGAAGGGCTCTGGTCTCTCTTCACTAACTTATATCATCCTTGTTGTATAAATTATACTTATTTTTCTGTGTGTGTGTGTGTATGTGTGTGTGTGTGTGTGTGTGATTCTTTAATTAAATCATCATTATCTCAATGAAAAGGTACTCTTTGATTTCTCATCACAAAGGGACTGGTGAATTTATTTCCCCTTTCATGTTCTTCAAATAAAGTATTTTCAGGGAAAATAAGTTGTCTCTGCTCATATTGAAGCAATCATAGTGACAGCTTTCTGTGGAGTCTTTAGTCAAACGATTGCTGTCTCTAACAGTCTCACTCCGGAGAGGAATCTAGAGCCACTATCATCAAGTATGAAAATCTCTTTTTAATTAAAAGTATCAAACCCATTGATTCTTGTGATTATGCTCTTGACACTACCAAACAAAAACTATCTGCAGTGCCTGACTCTTTTAAGTACAGACAGAAGCATATCCATAAAAATCATAAATTGCTTTATGAATCTCTGTGGCATCTTCTCTGTGGCATCTGCTAGTTGTGTGGTTTGTTCATAGTTAGTTATTGAGGTACCTTTAAAATCCAGGATACTTTACAATAACTTCATTTTTCAAAAATCCCTACCCTTTTTTTTTAATTAGACCTTCTTTAAATGAATTTCCCCTTAAAGAAATATTGTCGTTTCCCTTAGTAACACACAGGACAGTTTGACTTGGTTTGAAAACAACTTAGAATGCTCAGAAGCAGAGAAATGATCAGTGGTGGGCCCCTGTAATCACCATGAACACAACAAAATGTTAAAATGTTATAATAACGTAGAAACGTTTATAATCAACAAAGATATAGTCAAACTATGCTGCATGAAGAAAATCCTTCACAAATTAAGCTGTTGCCACATTTCCTTAGCATAAGGAAACTTCTCTCATCTCTGTGGTACATTTTCCCACTATACTGTAGTACCCCAAGCTCAAATTCCTTGCTTTTACATTTATATTAGAGCATTCTATGAACAATGTATACTATTGCTTTATAAGAAATCATGCGAGCAGAGTGCCTGCTAATATGAAAATGTGAAATGCAAAATATTGGTTTGACCTGTTGTCACAAGTATAAATGTCCGTATCTGACCTAGCAGACCTGTCACAATCAAATTGCAGGCACACTAAAAATATCTCAAAACACATTTGTGAATGCTTTATAAATTAAATACAAATGAATGCACATGCCTGTATATGAGACATAAATTAATCATGAATGAGTATCACATTTAAACTTGAACTGCATCTCCAAGCTGAATAGTTTAAATATGTAGTCTTCCAAATACATTTGCCTAAGTAAAAACCATCCACAAATCCAAGACATTTTTTACCTCAGGCTATTTGGATAAGATCCATTCACCCTGTACAATCAATTTCTTCATGTTCAGAGATGCTCTGCAAGCCCTTCCTTTGTAGTTCTACTAGCCATCCATAATCTTAATAATCCCAGAAAAATACCCATTCATGCAGCCTACGTTGCCTTTTAAAGAAAATTCATTCACTAGCCATCCTGCTTGTCTACAGTGAAATAATGTTAAAGCTACACAATATACAATGAGCTCCACATCCTTACATAATTTTATGGAAAGGTCTGTATTCCACATCATAATCGACCTTACAATAAGGCTTTGATCATACTTCCTTTCAGCTTTTATGTTTTTAGCCTAAAGCATCCAATTTCTTTAATCGATGTTCATATAGGAACCCCTTGATCATTGTACTTATTCTTGTCTGGGATTCCTCCGGGTCTTTCTTGTTTGAGAAGATGTGGTCAGGAGACTATAGACGACTCCAGGTCTTATGCAATCATAGGATGATGTCTTCTGGTTTGTTTCCAGGGCTTATTGTGAGGTAGGCCATTGGTGCTCTGGAGAGCAAGCTGAAATAATTTCTTAGGTTCCTTTACAGGCATAAGACCCTGAAACCATCCATCACTTCTGCAATCATACCTTTCTTTCCTTCAATAGGTCTCTTCCCTTTGTACACCAGAAAATTCGGGGTTTTTTGTTTGTTTGTTTGTTTGTTTGTTGTTTGTTTTTTTTGTTTTTTTGTGGGTTTTTTTGTTTTTTTGTTTTTTTGTGGGTTTTTTTGGAATTTTACATGCAACTAACTGAGAGCTCATCCTTTGCTTTATACCTGTACCTGTCAGCTTTTTGTCACCATCACAGTTAGGAACTTCAGCTGTAGACTTTGTTGCTTTGGCAGCTTTTAGAATGTTAACTATCTTTCTGGGCAGCCTTCCTCAGAGGTCTCTCTACCAGCATGCTCAGCCCCTGCCCTTTATTCTCACACTTTGCTTCCTGTCTTTCCCTGAGTCCTTAACACACAATAAAAGCATTTCCCCCCAAAGACATGGGAACTATTTTTAAAAGTGTCTTTTATCAAATAGTTTATTTTTACAATGTGTATTAAAGCAATCTGACCATGTTTTACACATTCCAACATCTTGTCCTGGGAACTAGTGAAAGCAATTTTTCACATATTTCTACTGGACACGTTTAAGTTCAAGGGAGCTCTAACAGCTTAGAGTGGCTGGTTAGAAAGTCTTATCACTCACCTCACAGCATTCTCTATCCCAGAGATTCTGAAACGGATTGAAGCCTGTTGAGATGGCATTTCTCCATAGCCTTCTCACTGATGGCTTTGTCTCCTCCATTTGGGTTAATTGGTATCCTATGAGGCAAATTATGAATACTGTCCAAAATGTATATGATACCAATGTATCCATGTAGTTCTATATAGGATAAAAACCTGTTAATGTTATATGCAGCTGTGCTTATTCAAATCTATGATCGAAATAATTGTAACTAACAATGAGGTAAGAAAGGAAGGCTCACGTTTTAGATTTTACTCCTCAAAATTCTTTAAAAATTGAATAAGTATTAGGGAGCTAATGTTTAGGGTCTTAGAAATGTGTCACAGTTTATAGAGGGCATTCCTGGAAGACAGGAAGCCATGGCAGGAACTGGGCGTGGTGGAGCATGCCTGCGTTCCCTGCATTCTGGTGGTGAAGAGAGGGGGTTCAGAATAATGATCATTTCCAGTCCACAATCACCCAGGACCATCCTCAGGTACATGAATGAGGCTTTTTCTGGAGAGGGTAGGAATAAATACTAGCCTATATTTAGCACCTTGTATAAAAGCAAGTTACCAATGTGGTAATGTAGAAACCTAGGTATAAAAATTTAAACTATGACATTTCCTGGTGAAACCCATGACAAAGTATGAACCTGGAGTCAGGAAGCATTTTCCTAAGTTGGACTCACACACACACACACACAAAGGAGGAAACCTAAAAGAAAACAATTACTCTGTGTTTCATCCAACTTTAAAACTTCTGGTTTTCAAAACATACTAGTAAATTATAATTAAGTCCTAATCCTCAAAGTGATGCTATTTGGAAAATGAGGACTTTGGGAAGTAATTAGATGAGGTCACGGAAGTGGTGTTTCACAACTGGATTAGTGTCTCAATTGGAGACAATAGATAGTTCCTGTGATGGCTAATCTTGGTTGTCAACTTGAGAATATATGAAATCAGCTAAAACCCAAACATCTGGGCACATCTGTGAGGGATTTTCTTCATTGGGTTGTATGAGGTGGGGAGACCCACTCTAAATCTGGGACACACTTTCTAGTGGCAGCACACATAAAAGGACATGGAAGAAGGGATCTTTGGCTTTTCCCTGCTTAGCCTCACTCTCAGCTGAGGCATCCCTTCACTAGTGCTGGAACCTTCTTCTTCAGGGTTTGCACATAGACTGAATACCAGCTGCTCTGTAGGAATCCCCTGGGACTCCAGCACAAGACTGGGACTGCTGAGACACCTAGTCTCCTGACTGGACAACTATGGAATTATTGACCTTTCCATTTAGTCATTCTATGTTTTAAAACGTATGCATAGTGTGTGCATATGTAATATATATGACATATACATATATAATACATAGATATTCTTCCCATCAGTTCTGTTCTTTTATTGAACCCTTACAGTTGGTTCCTCTGTAGTTTCAGCACATGAGAAGCCACTGAAGATGCGGCTGGTTGTGAACCAATGACAGAGACCGAATACAACGTATCTTGCTGGCACCTTGAACTTGGTCTTCTAAGTCTCTAGAACTGTGACAGATAAGTGGATAGTGTCTAAGCTACCTATATTGTTGTGTTTTGTTATGACAGTCTGAGCTAGCAGATCCCCTACCATATTTTGTGTTTCAGTGATCTGTAAGACTTCCAGGAGGATATAAAGATCACATACCCCCAACTCAATGTCTTCCATACTGGTCTTCCATACTGAACGTTGAGCTGTGACACCAAGTATACTTGATGCTGGCTATATTCTCAGGAGAGTGACAGGCTAGAAGAATTAATCTTCTCAGCATATTTTATACATAACAGCTTTGCAGGTTAAGAGTGATAGAGCAGAATGGAATGGGGCAGCAGTGGTACTATTTATACCACACGAGGCCACTTCAAAATGGTGAGTGGAGAGACGTGAGTTTGGGACAGAAGTATACCTTTACTCAAATGCTGGCCATTGCTTATAATCTCTGTGATTCTGGGAGAGTTATTTCCAATCTTATACTCAATCTTCTCACCTGTATAATGGAGAGAATCAATTTCTTTTCTTTTTTCGTTCTTTCTTTCTTTTCTTTTCTTTCTTTCTTTCTTTCTTTCTTTCTTTTTTTCTATTTTTTTTAAGAAAAGCAATTTCTACCCTAGGGATTGCCATGGGTATTGGATGAGGTAAGATATGAAAGGAAGATCTAATATGCAGTATATTTTCAACAAATGTGATCCTCCTACCTGCATATGCAAGGGTGTCCCTGAAAATCTGCCGCATAAAGGTAAGATCAAAACACCAAGCAAGTTCTGTCAAACGACCCTAAGCAGGGTCCCATCACCCAGAGGACCTCTTTGCGATAATATCTACAAATCTACAATATCTCAAAACCAATGCACTGACGCTGTCATATTATGTTCAAATAGCAACTCTTTGTGGTAGAAAAAGTCACATTAAATACTTTCAAAAATCAGAAATGTTTAGTGCTAATGTGGCATATTTCCATATCTGAAAACTGGAGAAGGGTCTTAGCTTGTGTGAGACTATGAGAACTTCATTGAAGTAGCTGGAACACCACAGACCCCCCTCCACATATATCCACAGTCCTTACAGATTAACACTTAGTGTAGCATTTTTAAAGATGCTCCACCAGTCAGGACCCCTAAAACCTACTGAGACAGCCTCCAAAGAGGTAACAGCTCACAATTGATTTCTATCTAGAAACTGGAAACAAATGCTAAGGTGTATTCTGGAATGCAATTGCCAGCCATGTTTACAATATCTGTACAGTCTTTATATAATGTATAGAACACAGCGAAGGAACTCATATCTGCTTTCTCTCAGTCAATGGTACTGATGAGCTTTCGAAATCCGAAGGCCACCTTCTTAGAGTCAGCACTGCCCTCTAGTGGCAAGCATGAGTAGTCACAACTTTGTCCTTCTTCAGTGACCTCAGGGAGAGCAGCCAGGTCAGGCCAGAGACTTGAGGAAGAGAAAAGTCCCCAGTGTTAGCAACACTAATTACCAAATGGAACTGAATTCCTGATTTTGACATTTCTGATTTTATTTTATTTTTTTAGTGCGAGCACTTTCCTCAATCCCTGGCGGAAATCTGAAGGTTTATGGGGCTTGATAGAAAAACTAAGAAACAAAATAATGGTCTGATCTCTCTCTCTCTCTCTCTCTCTCTCTCTCTCTCTCTCTCTCTCTCTCTCTCTCTCTCTCTCTCTCTCTCTCTCTCTCTCTCTCTGTGTGTGTGTGTGTGTGTGTGTGTGTGTGTGTGTGTGTGTGTATCTGTATCTGTCTATCTGTCTGTCTCTCACAGACTTTATAGAGCAAAAGAAGACTAGTCTTTACTTCTACTTACAGGGACAAAGGAAACAAAAAAGGAAGGGAAGACTCAGGTTTAGTTTTAGCACTCTCTTAGATGAATCAAGCACACAAGTACCTATCTGTAAATAAATATGTAAGAAAAGAAAGAAAGAAAACAAACAAGAAAAAGAGAGGAAATACACACCTTGGGTGAATACAAACCTGGGGCATTTAACTTTCTCTAGGCAGTCGTCAAGCCAGGGACCTTAGTGATAAATACCTACTGTAGTCATCCTGCATAGGAGTGTGTGTACCTATATATACATGTGTGTGTTCCTGGGTGCACAGGTGCGTGTGTGTGCATTATGTGGACCCAGTGGACAACCTTGGAATTACTCATCAAGAGCCTTCCACCTTTGTTTTGGTATGCGATCCTTCATTGGCCTGAAATTGCCAAGTAGACCAGACTAGCTGACAAGAGAGTCCCAGGAACCTGCCTGTTGCTGCCTTAGTAGCTCTGGGGTTTCAGGCACAGGCCACCATATATGGCTTTTTGATGAGTTGCGTGTCCTCAAACTTGTGTGGCAAACACTTCACTGACAGAGCTATCTCCCCAGCCCTATGGCAAACATTTTTTTTATGCAAAGCAAACAGCAGATGCAGAATTGTGGCTTGGCTCCTTGAGATCCTCAATCAGCCAGGAGAATGCTGACCCAGATCCCTGCTTGGGTAGTTTTTTTTTTTTAACCCCATGGCTGTGTCACACCTAATGGCAACAACACATCTGTTCAACTTGACTCTGGCCTTTGAAGAAAACCACAAGGCAGATAAACTGCACGTGCTCCAGCCAGGCCTGGAGTTCTCAGAAAAGTATCTCAGAGATAAAATACCTGTAGTCACTCTTTGATGACTTGCCTGTTCACAAAGTCATGCTACACAGTGGGTTAATAAGTACAGCAACCGTATAGGCTGGCACAAAGGACCATGGTTTAACTTCCAGGATTTATAGAACTCAAAAACATGTATAATTTTATAAATCAAGACATTGTCACATCTTAGAGGCCCAGAGAGGTTAAAGGGATCATTCAAAGACATCCAGCTTTTTAGTGGCTCTGTCCTATGCACCACCTAACTCACGTTGCCATTAATAGAGTGTGTGCACAGCTTTGGCTTTGTACTAACCTGCTGTGGTGTGGGAGCAAGTGAAAAGCACACTTCTCAGTGTCTTCAGAACATAGTTCATTGAAAAGATGCTTGGGTAGCTGCTTGATGAGTGAGTTTTCCAACTGCCTTATTCTAACTTCACTATAGGGTAATAATGACAATTTTACATCTTTCCCCAGTGTCTCCTAAAGCCTTACTACATCTATTAACTTTGATATAATAGTCATATTTCACATATTAAATGACTTAAATATCCCATAATATCCTACCTTCAAAATAAAAAAGAAACATATCTTGCTAAAATGCTTTGATTAGGAACTCATGCTGTGATACTGGGAATCTCTTCATTTTTGTTGTGAGGATGGCTATGTCCAATTTGATCAGAATTTCAGCTGAATTATATTTGAATTCTTCCTTTGGTTAGATTATCTCAATCCCAAATGGTTTGTGTGTATGTGACAAACAAATAGAGAGTTACAGAAAAAGCAGAAAAAATATATAAAACCTTTGTCTCACCACTGGAAAAATAATGTTTTTAATATAGAAGGAGGCATTCTACACTGTGTATCAAGTTTTCACTTTGGCAAGTGAACATCATGTAAAATACTATATAAAATAGTAAAAGTGAAAACTCAAGCTTGTTTATAATTTGAATCCCTCTTCTACCAGTGCTTTAAATGAGAAATGCCCCCCCCCCATAGCCTCCTGTATTTGAACTCTTGGTCACCAGTTGCCAGCACTGTTTGCAACCATAATTGGACTTGCTGTCACCAAGGGAATGCAGACTAGTGCAGCCACTTTGGAAATATATCTGGTGCTATCTCAGAAAAATGGGAATAGGGCTTCCTCAAGACCCAGCTATTCCACTCCTTGGAATATACCCAGAAGATGCTCCAGCACACAACAGGGACATATGCTATATCATGTTCATAGTGGCCTTATTCATAATAGCAAGAACATGGAAACTGCCTAAGTATCCCTCAGCAGAAGAATAAATAAAGAAACTGTGGTACATTTATACTATGGAATACTACTCAGCTATTAAAAACAAGGAATTCCCGAAATCTGTGGACAAATGGATTGAACTAGAAATGATCATAATGAGTGAGTTCACCCAGAAGCAGAAAGAGTCAAATGGTATATACTCACTTATATCTATATCCCCAAGGGGCATGTCCCATGAAAGTCTTCACTTGCCAGGAAAGTGGAACAGAGGAGAGGACATCCTATTGGGACTCTAGGTGAGAGAAACATGGGATAATGGGGAAATAGAAGGATCCAGAAGGTCCTAGAAACCTACAAGAAGAACATTATGATGGGCAGATCTGGGCCCAGGGCTCCTGCTCAAACTATGGCACCAGCCAAGAACAATACCCCTATACAGATCTACCCAAAGGACAGGACAGTCTCCACAGTTGAGTGGAGAGTGGGGCCTGACTTTCGCAGGAACTCTGGTGCCTCATATTTGACCACGTCCCCTGGATGGGGAGACCTGGTGGCACTCAGAGGAAGGATAGCAGGCTACCAAGAAGAGACTTGATACCTTATGAGCATATACAGGGGGAGGAGATCCCCCTCAGTCACAGTCATAGGGGAGGGGAGTAAAGGGAAAATGGGAGGGAGGGAGGAATGGGAGGATATAAGGGATGGGATAACCATTAAGATGTAATATGAATAAATTAATAAACTATATTTTAAAAAAAGAAATATGTCACCAAGAGATTTGAGAGCTTATATACTCTCATCTAACTTCCTGTTCTCTATCTCCAGGCTTCCTGTGTGAGAAGTACAAGCAACCATCTTCCGGCTACGCTAACCTGCTGTCATGCCTTCCCAACCATTATGGATTCCCAGTCAAAGTAAATGCTTCTTCCAAAAGTTCCTTTTATTTGGTGTTACTATTTTTTTTTTACAGTAACTAGTAAAGAAATTGTTACCAAGAATATATTTGTTGCTGCGAAGAACATGGCCATGTTGTTTTACAGAGGAATGTGTAGGACATAGTAATCCTGAACCCAAAAAGGGGATTGAAGCTACAGAGTCTGATGAACCATTCTGGTAGGAGCCTGGACACAGCGCTAAGAGTAAAGTGGATGATGGAGGTCCAACTCATTACATTTTATAAGGGAATAAAAACTCTGTTAGCTAAAGCCCAATCGTGTTTATTTTGACAAATAATCTGAGTGTTTTCTGCCCATGTCTGCAAAACTTAAAAAATAAAAATAATTTGGATATAAAAACTTAATACTAAAAAAAAGTATTATAGACTAATTTCTTTGGTGGATAAAATTCTAAGACAGTGAAACTTTGAGTCTGTGTCATGGGTATGACTGAAAACTCTTTTTTGTTTTGTTTTCTATTGTTTTGTTTTTCAAGACAGAGTTTCTCTGTGTAGCCTTGGCTGTCTTGGACTCACTTTGTAGACCAGGCTGGCCTCGAATTTACAAAGATCCGCCTGCCTCTGTCTCCCAGGTGCTGGGATTAAAGGCGTGCACCACCACCGCCCGGCGACTGAAAACTCTTATGTAGGTCCACAGTGGTACAGAGTATGTGGGACAGGAAAGAAAATGAAAAACGTGCACCTTGGAGAGAAAAGAAACTAGGAAACCTAATGTTGCCACAAAGGCATGTGCTGAAAAACATACTGAGATTGTTAAAAGATATTAGCACCATTAGGAAGTGGCCTTATGCTTTGAACTGAAAAGCTAAGAAAGATCCTCTGAGTGTAAGATTCAGCCCCCAGCTAAACTTCCATCTTGTGAAAGAAATAGGCCTGAAGAGTTTTCTGCTATAATCAGAACTCAAGCACTATTATTTTAGTATTGAAATTTCTATGATTGTTTACTATCTTTATGAAGGAAAATCTACATGTATGATAAAAATGTCAATATCTTGTTAGCCAGCCTAATTAAAATTATTCTCAATCTTTCTAGATAATTGGATGCATAAGAAACTATTGAAACACAAAATTGGCAAGAAATTAGTCAAATTCTTCTTTTATTTCTGCCAAAAGAAATAAAAGAAGGCTTTAAAAGTTAATTCAAGTCAATAATTATTTTTGGGTCTCTATTATGTTCTTAGTATTTCTCTGGGAATAAACATTTGTTGCTAAAAGCATTCTTGGAACATTGTTCTATGTGAAACCTTGGAGCTACTTAGAATTTATTAGAAATTGAGTCCTTTTTCCATAACAATGTCTCCTTAGGTAAAAATTGCTATAATGTATATATGATTTACTTTAAAATTAAATTTAGAGTGGTGGTAACTTTACCTAACTTTCTTAAGTGTATTAAAATTTTAATTTGTTTTTAATTATACTACGAAATAGTTGTTCTCTATTATATATCATAACTCAACAATTATTTGCAGGACCTAATTCTAACTTCAAGAACAAAAGGTACTTAGAAGCCAGGATGGCCTACTACCACAAGTGAAGGCCTTGGAGTACATCTTTTGCAACTAATTTTAGATGATCCTTCTAATATTTCTACCTTATGTTCCCATGTTGTAGCTATAAACCATCAATTAGTTGGAATGCAATATTACAGTTTCACTTATAGCCATGTACATTTTGAAATAGCCCCAAATACATGTGTTCGTTTCCTCTTAGTTTACCACATTTCCTTACAAACAAGTACCGTATCTTATTTATATCTGTATCTCGCTAAAGACTAAAATCATGGTTTGCCTGCAGAAGACACTCAAGGGAATACTCTGTGAACTGAATTATTAAAGAAGGTACAAGTAGGTTATCACGGAGAGATAGTTCTCTGCACAACATTGCTCTATAATTTACTGGCATAAGGAGGCACTTGTTTAGCCATGATTCTGCTAGTTAAAATTTATGCTGGGCTCAACTAGGAAGTCATGTCTAGCCTCTACAGTCAACTGCTGGCCCCTTGAGGACTGATTCACCCATAAAGACCTCAGACAGCATGATTCACATCTGGTCCACATCCTCTGTCTTTCATCCTCTGTCAGGAGATCCTGGGTTTGTTCTCATGTTGTGGAAGGCATCTAGGAGACACCAAAACTACGCAAGGTCTTTGGAAGTGTATACTCTGCCTGAGAGTATGATAGTTTCCACAAGATTTTCTCAGCCAAAGAAATAAAAAAAAACCAGCCAATATTTTAGTGTTGAAGGAATAGACTTTACTTTTGAATGGCAGGACCTATAAAGTTTTGTCTCCAAACTTTCACTTATAGGATCGGAGTGAAGATTTTGGTGCATTGGAAATCAGTTAAATGCAAATTTTCTCACTTAGAAAAATCTATCATTGTATAAATGTTATTAATGTAGTTTCCTAAATAAAACACCACCACTGTCCAATTGATATAACTTCCCACTAGCACAATAGAGGTACAAATGTCATAAGAGTAACCAAACACTTTCTGGTTGGATTTATGGCCCATTTGTTCTACAAGATGAAACCCACACTGGGCACCATGCTTGAGTGAAGACCTTATGACTAGATAGGTCATAGACTTTAGGGAAGAACCTAATACTATTGTTTTTCTACGTGGGTATAGCATTAAGCAGACTCCCAATGATGTAATGTTATACCCACATTTTAATGCATCTATCAACCCTCTTCAGAGGTGCTTCTATTTACAGTAGATGATGATGAACGTGGAGACCCACAGCTGAAAAAGGCACAGAAAATAAGAGAACGCATAATTCACAACTACAAACGGAACATATATACTGTATCACTTTCTCCAAAGGCTCAAGGATCATTGTAGAAGAAAGAGTATAAGACCCAAGGCATTGGATAACTACAAGGATAGTGTATTCTGGGCATAGCAGGAAAGCTGCACATATGAAGTAATAGCCATGTGACAGCTGTATAAGTCTAAGCCACACCAAATCCCAGCATGCTGTGTTGGGGGGGGGGGGGCTATAAATTCCCAGCTTGGCCATGAAACTATTGGCAGTTGTTAGCAGCAGAGAGTTAGAAAGAGTTTTCTCTAAGAGTGTCATCCCTGATAAGTTGTCCATACTCTACTGGAAGGTTATACATCTGAGAATATTTGGGCACCAGAATTTGACATTGATGTTTAAAAAAAAAAAGAAGAAGAAGAAGGGGCTTAAGTTGGGTCAATAGGGAAGGAATTGGATCTTGGAAGAATTGAGGGAATGAATAGCATTAAAATATATACCAAACTTTTTAAAAACTACTTTTTTAGAACTCTAGCTTCCTATTTTTTTTCTGCCTTTTACTTTGAGTAAAAGACATTAGGTTTTAAAAAAATGTATCTTTATGACTCATTTATTCATTTTCTTAGCAAATATTCTTGATATACTAATAACATGACTCTATCCAAACGTCACTGTGTAAAGACACACAGAAAGTAGTTAAATAAAGTATTCTTTACTAGCACTCTGAGCATATCTTAGTGCCATCAATAGAGAAGTTGCCTTCTCCTCTCACCTCCAAAACACTACTGAGAAAATGCAATCTTTGCCAGAAAGTAGTTCATCTGTAGGACACTGTGGAATACTCACCTGCCATGTAGAAGGTTCTGGGTTGGCAAAACCATGAAATACTCTAGAGCCAGAGAGTACCGAGAGGCTAAATATATGATCAGTGTGCAAAACGGTGGGAAGGTAATTCATAGAGAAGGAAGCATAAATCTGAAGGCTGTAAACTTCCTACATAACTTATATTATTGTACTTTATTAATAAAGAGCCTGGTAATGACTGAGCAGTGAAGGTGCATGGTCAGTTTTGCATGTTATAAAAGTGATTCTGATACTAATGACAACAGAGAGTTATAAAAGGGACAAAACTGACAGGTAACTTTAGGAAACCAGGGTATGAAAGAAATAGAGCAGGACAGACACACAACTCTCATGAATAATTATTTTTTAAAAATAAGAACTTTATGTATTTAACAAAAGAAATAAGTTGAACTATACCAAAAGGGCCCAAACAACATAGGAAGCCCAGTTTCTCTTTCCTGGAAGAACATGAAGGAGAGAAGTTTCTTTTCCTGGCAAGAAGATAGCTGCGAAGCCAGTGGAAGATCACCCCTCTACCTAGTCTCCAATGGAATCCAGGATTCATCAGCTTGGAGAATGAGCTATCCTGCGTGAAGAAGCAACAAAGGCCCAGCCAGGGTCCTGTAGTAAAAGAATCCCTGACCTGTGTTTAAGGTTGATAATGGTTTTGTTTGTTTTGTTTTTTTAATGTTTTTTAAAACAAAATGTTGGAATGAAGTTGAGAACAACAACAAGGCTATAAAAAGGAGATAAGGAATCTGCACAGCCTGTCTGTCCTTCATAACTCAACAGAACCAGTGTTTGCACAGTTCTAGAATATTCCATGCTGCTTTCTAGAGCACAGCTTCTTTGCTCATGCAGCTCCCTGTGACTAGAAATATCTCCTTCCCTATGTACCTTCCATATTCCTTCAAATATTGTACCCCAGACAGCATGCCTCCAACCCCAAGCTATCTGAAGTGCCTTCCATCTGTTTCTGTCTTCTCAAAGCATCCTGCTTCTTCATAGCCTCCATCTAGCTTAGGCAACCCTGTGATTCCTTGGCTGAAATCTGCCTCTCCCGTAGACTGAGAGCCTAACATGGACAGTGTATTGCTGCCACACACATGGCTTACGTCATAGTTGGTGTTCCCCGTGTTTGGAATGACTAATGAGTGGGTGAAGGTTTGAATTCATAAGTAATTAAAGAAAGATTTACTTAAGAAGGAGAAACATTATTTTAGCATTTCCAACTAGCGCGTTTTAAATATGTTAATGCTGTGAAATCAGGTGTTCTCTGTTTCTACTGCGGAAAAAAAAAAAAACATGGCTTGAAAAGACTCTTCCATGATTTCCCTCAACCTGCTCACAGATTGAGGCCGACAGATTGTCTAGATTGGAGACAGGGTAGTTCCGTCTCAAGGATCACTTAGACTCGGGCTCCAGCTTGTCCCTGAATCAGTGCCAGGTGTGGTGGTGGCTTTTGCGATGCACATGGCTTTCCTATGAGGTCATTACTGATGGAAAGTATCAACACCTCTGCCCCTTGGGGAGGGTAAGAAGTCAGCTCCATTCAAATAAGCATCCCTCAGGCTCCTGCTTCGGAAACATTCGCCCGCTCCTTCCTACCGCAGATGTCTTAGTTTGAGGGACAGGATAAAGGATGACACTAAGGATTGAAAATCAGAACAGACCCAGTGCAGCTGCATGGGGAAAGGAACCAGGCAAGAGTTTCCATGTGTCTTAATGTTACCTTCTCTGTCAGCCCTTCCACTTAATTTAGGCAGGCAACAAGCTGTGTTCCAAAGAGATGTCAATCTATGCTGGGTGGGTATCAAAAAATGGTTACTTATCCCATGTCCCGCAGAGGAAGAATTGTTAGATGGTAAAATGCTTGCTTATCCTGCAAACACCACAATAATAGTTTTAAAGATTTGTTTATTTTCTTAAAATATATGAGAAAAAAAACCCTATGAATATGTAATTCTAAAGGTTAGCATTGCTCTCCACACGAGTCATGGTTGCAAACATCTATATACACGAATGCTACACAATGACAGAAAATGAGTAGGTGATAAGAGGGGCAGTACATGATAAAAATATGACCAAGAATTTTCATTGGTACTTGAGCTGCTTTGATTTCCTTCCTTGGGCATTTGTGATGGACTAAGGTAGCTCGCCTGAGCATCCATTCTGTTTATACAGGCAACATGTCATATGTCTTCTGTCTGCAAGCAGTACTACGTGCCCACCACATACTAGGAATCATACTCTCAAACTGTGCAGGGCCCTCCTGATTATAGAGGATTTGTAAGCAGGCAGCCTTGGTCATCCAATAATGGGCAAGAAGATAGATGTCTGGAGGGAGGGGGAGGGGAAGAATGCAAAGAAGATGAAGCATTGCCTGGAAGTGTAAGGAGATTCTATGTTTGGCAAAGAAATTCTAAGAACATTATACTATTACAACTAGAGGATTTATGAGAGAGAAGAGGTGCTTATGGCTGCAAGTGGTTTTCAAGGAGCTAAAAATGAAAAGCTGGCATTTTGGAGGACAGAGGCTCCTAAAAGCCTTTGGAGGAAGCCTTTGAAGCTGTTGTTGGCGGGGTTCTGGTTAATGTTTCCACAGCAAGACTGGCAGATGGGTTATGGAGATAATATAAGAGGAAGAAGGGAGTCAGCCTTCCTCACACCGGACTGTGCAAAGGGAGACCACAGCCCAGGTGAAGTCAGAGGACAACCACAGGTAGTTCTGACAGCCCAGAAATGCTAGACCTTACCATCCGTGGGGAGATAATAACATCTTTTCAGTTAGTTTTTCCAAGTCACAAAAAGCCCACAAATGTCCAGGGTATGTCTAAGGGAAAAGGGAAGAGGGAGATGGGCGAGAGCACAAAGAAGGGAGAGTCGATTTCTGTTTGAGAGAAAAATATTCCCAAGTGGAAAGCTTACTGCGCACAAGCCCATTTAGCAAGAACAGCCCAGACCTTCGCTTCAGATTTGATCAGAAGCCACCCGCCCTACAGTATCACTGGCGCCTACTGAATTTTCACCAGAGACCTAACAGAAACCATCTGGTCGCTTACTTAAAAGTAAATCAATTGATTAAATCTGCGTTTGCCTGCTTTCTTCTAACAGAAGCATGGATATTTCTCTTTTTCTTCTCCCCTGGCTCCTTTAATAACTTAGTTGTGCTGTGGGTTAAAGTGTGGGACAAAGGTGTGTTTCCTTCTGTGCTTACGTGGGGAAATTTACCACAGGTCAAGCTAAAACCATGTCGGAAATCCAGGGATGTAAACAATTTGGTCATATTTCTTATGTAAATCGAAAGCTTACCTAACCACACGAGATGACCTCAAGTTGCAGTACACATGTGCAAGCAGGATTCTCACTTCCTCTAGAAAACCGTGATCATAAATGTGGCAACTTCTATTTTGAAACGTGACCTCCATGCTTAAGCTCATGACATAGTTTTAGTAGAGGAAGTTTTGTAACATGAGTAGATTAGATTTGGTCTCAACTAAAAAAAAAATTAACTTGAAAATGGCGTATTTGTGGCGACACCTTTGTGGTTGGGATCCACACTGTCCTGTGTTCTCACTCACATCTGTCTATCAATCCCTCCTCAACCACAGGGACTACAGAAAGCAAGACTTTAGGAAGCAAGACTGAAACAGCACCCTGACGTGCACCATAGAAGCATTCATTCACCGAGCACATCATCCTACAGCTTTAATGGGCCAAATGTTGTTCAAGGCCCAGGGGACAAATAGACAAATGGCAGAAAGTTTACCATAGAGAGTTTTGTGGGCTAACAGGGAAGAAAAATAAACATGAAGTCATGAAAGCCTGAAATAAACGTTGTGCTGAGGGATGTATAAAGTGGCATGAGATTACACAGCCCCAGAGGAATAGATCTGCCTTTTGAGAACATGGAGGCGGTGTTCTCCATGTTCACCATGTAGATGATGTAGAAGTGGTCCCAGTAAGGACAGACTGTATTCCTCAAAGATCCCACTGGCATATTTCTGCGCCCTTGGGAGATCATTTCACTGCTCTGTTTCTTAGATATGGCATCAACCACTCCTGGGAGTTATAGTAAGTCATGTGTTTAAAAGACCTGTTGAGAAGTCTGGTTCCCAAGAATGCTGATTGGGACAGTGCTGACAGAGATGTGAAACTAAGCTAACACAAAGGTGAGATGGGTAAGAAGAAAGATGGGGGAGGAAATACAGGATGCTAGCATCCAGAAAATGGGGAGAAATAGCCCCACCTTCATCCTGCCTGTTCTCTTTACTCCCTTGGGTTTATCAGCAGTATCAAAAGCATTGGTTAGGAAAAATAAATAACATTAATCTTAGTACTCCCCTTGATCTTTATCATCCAAGAGAGCAAATAATAGAAAATAAAGTCTTTAAAATGAAGGGAAGTTTCCAGAGCTCAGAAAAGCATAATAAACAAAAGCTTAAAAAAACAAATGGTTGCTGAGTGACTTAATCAATACACACAGAAAAATGTCAAGGACATCCTCAGCATGAATCAGATAATATTTTCTGTTGCCAACTGTCCATAACTAAAACCATAGGTCACAAGAACACAGGGTTTTGTCTGACTTTATCATCAATAGTGGAGGTAAGTTGAGACAGTTAGTGAGGCACAAAGAAATATCCTAGCTTGTTTGTTGTTGTTGTTGTTGTTGTTGTTGTTTTGTTGTTCTGTTGTTGCTGTGATGAAACACTGACCAAAACCAAGTTGAGGGAGAATTCTTTTTACTTAGCTTACACACTAGACTACCGTCCATTACTGAAGGAAGACCAAGCAGGAACTCAAGCAGGATTAGAGACAGGGACAATGGAGGAATGCTCCTTAACTGGTTTGTTCTCATAGCTTTCTCAGCTTGTTTTCTTATATAATTCAGGATCACTTGCCCAGGGATGGCAGAACACCTTGGCTTGGCTCTCTCAAGTCAATCATTAATCAAGAAAATGCCCCACAGGCACACCCATAAGCCAATTTGATGGAGGCAATTCTTCAACTGGTCTTCTCTCTTCTTAGGTGACTCCAGGGTGTGTCAGCTTGACAAAAAAAATAAACAACACACAAAATTTTACAGTCTTTCCAACTTCTTTACACCGTAAAGCAGGCTAATCATAACTTAGCATGGAACTACCAGGAGATTCCTAGGGACAATAAGGGGTTTGCACTTAGGCACCTGAATGCCTTTGACTGGCAACATCTTTTGATAGGTGCCACATAAAAGAATAAAGAACAAGAACAGCTTAGGCAAGCGCCAGAAGATGTTCCGCCAAAAGGAGTAAGATGAAGATTACAAACCAAGCAAGAGCCTCACAAGGCTTGTCAAGTACTATAGCTATGCTAAATGCTGGCCAACCCTTAGGAGCATTGGTGCTGAAGGGGTAACACATCAGCAGTGATTCCTGCCCAGAAATAATATAAAACACAATGCAGAGACATGCTGGCTTCATGTGCTGAAGGATCTTGGAGCTAAAACAGGAACAGAAAATTGTTATTTCCGTCATTGGAATGCCCCCCTAAACTAGTGTGTGGTAAGTGTACCACAACCCTGGCATTCATCAGAGGGGTTTGGGTCATCTCTCTGGGCCATAAGATGGCAAGCACAGCTAAACATGGAGCTGCATATGACAAGAGGAAATAAATAAAGGGGATTTTCTTCTTCGCATTGGTGTCCAAAGTTGGGAAAGACAGACCAAGAACGAGATAAAACATATAATCTGACAAAGAAATAGAGAGAAATGAAAGCTTGGGACGTCATCAAAGCCAAGCACAGTAGGAGAGAAACTTCAGATACATAATTCATACACAGAACTGAAAACGACCAAGGCAGTTGGTGCTTCTGTGAAACAGCCAAATCACGAAGTCCTAAGCCCTTCAGAAAATTCTTAATGAAGCCTCATCCAAAAGTAATTCCTGAAACATATGTCGCAATAGAGATTTATTAGACCAGCACATATTCAGGAGCTATAAAGGGGGGGGGGAGATGTTGCTATGTTCTAGGAGGTGTGATCTCCAGCCTTTAAGCAACTTACAGTCAGGTGTGGGACATGTAAGGCGTATATTCCCCAGCCTGGGTGGGTTGTGGGAAGGAATCCAGATGACATCATGGAGCAGGGTACATGTCTTAAAGAAGAAAACCAAGTGTTGGAAATTAAACAATGTAAACAATGTATAGGGCAAGGTATATTGCTGAATGATTTGAGCAAAACATTGCCCTGGAAGAGGAAAGTTTCATATGTTCCAAAGTATCAAAATGGCTGGGAAGATTTGGATTGTCAAAGGAACTAAGCCATCAGGTGCTTGGGATGTGTGGGACTATTGTGACGGTGACATACATTATTTTCTTTCTCCCTAACTTTCAGGTTCAATAGAAATCCTAAGGTAACACATTCAGTCATGTTTGGGAGAGAAAAGCCTTCTTGACAGAATTCATACATGTATCACATATTTTCAAAATAAGCTTAGTTTTTTGTTTGCTTATTTTGTTCTTGTTTGGTTTGGTTTGCTTGTTTGGTTTGGTTTTTGTTGTTTTGGATTTGGGGGGTTGTTTATTTGTTTATTTTGTTTTGTTTTGGGGAGTTGTTCTTTTTGGGGGTAGTGGGATAAACTATCTCTTCTCTGAATGTATTTCTTGAGTCTGATCCTCTATTTATCTTCCAGACTGAAAGAGGTATGTATCCACAAAGAAAAGATTTCATGAATACTTTAAGTTAGGTTGTGAGATAGTAGGCTTCCATATGGCTTTGTATACTCCCTTCCTTTGGTCATCACTGCCTTCAACCCCTGATTGCTCATATACTCCTACGTCCCTCCGTTCTTAAGTCTTTTCATCTCCAGTGGAAACTTACTAGTTAGTAAGCTGATTTCAAAATCAAATTCAAAAAAGAGTGTTCAAATGGAATTACCCTGCAAAGTGAGGAGTGGGGGCAGTGTTGTTCCTAGAAGAAGTGTGCTAAAAAATGACAGAGTCCAATACCTTCCTATGAGTTATTGGGCAGAAAGGCTTCAGAGGTCCCCAAAAGAACACGAGCTATTTATATTCTCTAGGTTATTCAGCATAACCACATACTAAGACCCTGTTGCTTAAGACATTATATACTTTGGCTTCAGTACACAGAGAAATCAGTGTCAAACCAACCAGTAAATTACTTTCCTGTTGGCTAGCTTGCATAGCATAAGCAGGTGCTATACAGGCTGCCTGGGGAAAATGGATATCAATAATCTCTGTTCATTCTTTGTGCCAGGATACTGACCTGATAAGCAAGATGTGCCTACTGGTTCAATAGTGAAACATTTATAGGACAGATAATCACTTTCTGGCTGGATTTGGGGCACTTTCCATGGAATGGATTTCATGCCTTGTACTATAATCCTGGTCGGAAACTTATGGCTAAGGGAAATTATAGACCCTAGGGTAGACAGTTACTGTTGTTTTTGGTAAATTGCCATGAAGTTGAGTTGCCTTCCTTATATTTATATTATTTATGTTTATATTTAGCAGTAGGCCTGGGGAGCTCCCATGGTCAGAGAAGGTTCTTTTTGCAATGTGCATCAGTCAATGGCAAGATGTGTATTACAGGTCATAGTCCTGGGGATAGGGACTGAGTGGTCAGCCTTATATGGGACATCTATATTAGCCACCACCCCTGCACACATCAAGGCTAGGGGAGAGCTTGAAAGAGTAGGGAGAAAGAACATGAAAGCCAACGGATAGAGAGGCGTGGTATAAAGTGCCATCTTCTGCACTGGAAATGGCTACCATAATCATGAGCTCATAGTAGCCATGGTTACCTGCACAAGACCTACACAAAATCAGGCCAGTGAACGTCCTAGCACAAATGGCATAAGTGATCTGCAGGCTGCACCTCATCCTGAGGAGTTATTTGCAGTGCATGGTTGCTGGAGAAGGGAGAATCATACTTTATTGGGCGTATGGCCACTGGCAGGTTCCCCATGCTACAGTGGATGGCCCACATCATATAACCATGCACTTACAGGCATTTCAAAGGAGACTGAGTAGGTTACCCACCCTTCCAAAAAAAATATAAAGTTGAATAGGTCACATTAAGAGAATATGGGGGAGTTAGAATATAGGGACATGCACACTCATATTTCATTGAATACATTCATGAAATTCTAAAAAATTGAAAAAGGGATTGGCTATGCAATGGAAATGAGATGAAGGCTTTTCTTCTGGGAACTGAAATTACAAATAAAGTTGGTTTTTTTTTTTTATGTGTTTCTGTAATTTAGATAAAAGTCAGGATTTAAGAGGGAAAGAAAAAAAGTGTCTCTAGAAAGGCTGGTAGGGTGAAAGATGTGCTCAAACCACTCCCAGAGAACATAATCAGATAAGGTTTTGTGGTCTACCTGAAAGGGCAACAGGATGTATGGTGTAGTCTAGAGAAATAAATGGGGGGAGACAGGGCGATGACAGTGCACACCCAAGCTTAGGCAGAGAGCGTGGGAAAGAAGGACGGAAACACTCAGAAGATGCTTCCAGGAAAAAGTCATCTCATCTTTAAACCCCAGTCAAAATACCTTAGTGTGGAAAGGAAAACAACTTTAGAAAACTACAGAGGTGGCCAAAAGTAAAGATTGGAGAATGACAAACAGGATTTTAGCATACGTAGCCTTCTTGAAATATTTATAAGCTTCGTATTTGTCTCATCTGTTAAAGATGAATGTATTACTGAAATTGCCTCCAATACGAAAAGGCGGAAAGTCTGGAGTACTTACAGTGTAGTTCAAAACAAAGCTAAGCGAGGGACACTTTTGTACCGCCACAGATGGCATTAGATTTTGGAGTGTCTGTACCAATGTTCCTGGAGGACCATGCCATGCCACTAGCCAGGAAATTACGTACCTGATTTGGACTTGGGAATACGGGAATCCACTGAGCACACGTGGGCACAGGCACAAACGGCTCAGTACTGAAAAAAACATAACTGAAGGATGAAGAGCCCCCAAATGGTGTGTCTGTGGTTATGCTACAGCCCACCAACAAACTCTGCCCAGGGCTAGAAGCCCAGGAGTTTAGAATTTCCATGAGGTTTCAAGTCCACCTACTGTGGTTGTTTTAACATTGTGCCACAAGGCATCTAAGGACTCAAGACTAATGCCTCGGTGATCTACAAAGAAGTTAAAGCCTGATGTGTAACAGAAAGTGGGCTTCACATTTCCTGAGAGGAAGGTTCAGCAATAGGGACCCAGGCTCTCCCTATTGGGGGGCAACCAAGTACTCCATCAATAACCCGTGTGTTTTGGGAATCACTCAGATGGCTCTGACCAAGCATTTGAAAGGAGGCTTTCTCATGTCTGGAGAGCTGGGGTTTTCCTTAGCCAATGGTGCTTATGAAGCACTATCAGACAAAGGAGCTTAACTTCCTTTAAAATATATAGATACACATACAGAACTAGATATGCAAAGATAGATATGCACATATATTTATTATATAAAACTTTGGGTAAATATAAAATAATATGATTCCTTGAGGTTTTATTAAGCACTCTTGGTTTTATTTGTTCCTTTCCCGTCCTTTATGTGTTGAACCCCCTTTCTCTCTCCCTGTTATTTCATGTCCTACATCCTGCTATTCTGCTGCAAAGCACCCTCCCAGGTATGGTCTCTTTATACTTCCTCGGTCTCTGTAGTTACCTCATGTGAAACACTCTTTCCTAGAAATGACTTCATAAGACCAGGACAGCGGCAAAATCGATGTGTAGGTTAATATGAAAGGGGAAATTTTTACAGGGTGACATCCCTAGACAAAAAAGAACAATTGGCAACTATTGGCTGCTGGGAGAAGAAGGACTAGCCTTTCCCAAGGATGAGCCCTCTTATTGGTGTCCAATGCAAAGCGGTCGGCTTTGAAACCCTGTACAAAGAAACGATAAAAATTGTCTCAACAGGTTGTATTTACATATAACTGTGCATACAGACACACATATCAACAATAATACATAAAAAAGAGAGACTGTCAACTTGAGAGTGGTAGGGGGACTGTAGCTGAGGGGAGGTAGCCAAGAGTGATGGAAAGCGAAAAGGAGAAGGGAAAGCGATGTTGTTCTATTTCAACTAAAGGCATATTTTATTTTTTTAATTTTTGAAATTATAATACAAATGCACCTTTTCCCCATCCCTTTCCCTCCCATAAAATTATCTGAGAAGCATATTCATTGCTTCTAACTCCATTTTATATTTTAAGATTCTGTGAAAGATTCGATTTAAAAAGAGAGAGTTCTGCAACTCAACAAGTGAAAAATTATCAACTGAATCTAATCATTTCATGTGATCAGAAACGAGACTTAGACTGAGAAAAATAAAATTAGCCCTGAAATTCTCAAAATGAGAGTTAGAATTATGTCTTAGTAGTGATTTCAAGGCAAAGACAATATAAAGCCAAATTTCTTCAGGAAGAGCATCTCAGAAACAGAATAGGAAAGTGGCACAGAGAAAGGACAATATTCTTCTGAGCTGTGCACGGCAAGTGGAGCTCACCCTTAGCTATTTTTCCTATAAGAAGCCATGTAGAACATGCGTGTGAATTATATGAAGCTGGAAATAGGGGCACAAATCACCTGCTCCATCCCACGTAGACTCACTTTTGTTGGAGGGGTCCTTATCTATCCTGGACTTCTCCACATCTGAGTAAGCCCCCAGCACTCCAGGGGATGTTCTCAGAGGAGTAGCAGAGAACCACAGGTGCTTATGTGAGACTGGATATGTGGGAAACTGTCATACATGCGGGGAGTTCAGGTGGGTGTGCAGGCTACAGGGAATCCACACACCTGCTACTCCTGAGAACCCAGTACCCTCACTACAAATCCTTACCTTGCTGAGGGCCTGGGTTTATACCACAAAGGGCTCCCTGCCCTCCATCAAGCTCTCCCACCCCGATAAAATATTTTCAGACTCACCATGACCCAAACCTACCACTTCTTTCCATGATGCCACAAGAGTGGGATTCCACATACACTTTAGTTGTAGATAAATGTTTCCTTATTTCTAAGTTTTCATCGAATGAAAGGGAATTAGGTGATAACAGGGACCCAGCCAGCACTTTTCCTCTCAAGCGTTATTATTCTGTGACGGGGCCAAGGGGGAGGAGTTCTGAGAGATGCCTCAAGAGTACTTGGAGTTGAAAAGCTCCAGTGTGAGCTGGATGTGGGTTTAGCTCCCGAGCCGGACCAAAAAATGTAATAGAGAACCCTCCAGGAAACCACGATTATTAGGAATGACAAAATCACGTAGAAGGAGGACTGATTAAGTGAGAAGGCCACTCTTTACGAGAGTGACGCAGATCGCTGTCATTTCCTCTTAGCCCACTGGTCTCACTGCCAAAATGTAAGGCAAAAACGTTTTCCAATACCCACTCCAGTAACAATTTTCTATCTTCTTTCACAAGATTTTGAAATAATTTTCACCATTTTATAAAACTTGGAACTGTCTTGTTCCTCTCAAGTAAATGGCTTTAAAAATTAAGTTAGGGTTGATCTGAGTGGGAACAATTTATTTTTATGGGTAGTACTCATCTGCACATAAATATTTTAGAGAAGATTCACTCATCTACATTATCTTAAAGTACAGAAGTTTGCTGTATTCTAAAGATTTGTTTGAGGGACATATGTGGGTGTGGGTGTGTATGTACACATGTGTATGGGTAACTACAAAGGCCAGAAGATGGCTTTATCAGTCCCTTGCAGCTTAAGCAGCCTGTATGGGTTCTAGGAACTGAACCACAGTCCCCTGTAAGGGCAGCAGCAAATGATCTTAACCCCTGAGCCACACCTCTAACCCCTCTCTTGTATTCCAAACAGGTGTATTCCTACATATGAGCTTAGATGCCCTCAAAACAATATAGATTTTATCATTCCTCTTTGTTGATCACCAGCACTAGGTAAGACCCTATTACTGAAGACATCACACACCTTGTATGCATAATGCAATCTATGAGACCAACTTGCCAAGCAAGATGTGCACATGTGTGCAATAGTGACATCACTGTTATAGGGATAAACAACTCTTCTCTGCTTGAACTTGAAACAGGAGAGAATCCATACATGGTACTGTAAATCTGGTCAAAACCCAAAAGCGAGAGAGATCATGGGGCCTACAAGGGATGGAATACTGTTGTTTGCCTAAATGTACATGACGTCAAGTTGTCTTCTAAATATTTATTAATAGACCCACCTCTTGTCTTCATTAACATAATTCATAGAGCACCTATCTGAGCTCAAAAATTTTAAAGCTAAATAGAGTCAGGAATGAATTGAGCTCAGGCGCTAGGGGATGATAAAGTGTACTGTTAAAAAAAATTACATGCCTAGAAGAAGTTTACTTTTGCATTTTCCTCCAGTGAAAGTTTTCAGCAGATAAAGAATTTCATTTTCCATTGATCCAGATGGGATGTTACTTAAAGTTCCTAGTAAGAAATTAAAAAGCAAGTAAGCAACCTAGCAAAAAGCTCATCCACTTGAAAATGTTTACCATAGAATACAAGGAAATGAAATAAAAACTCCCATTGGGTAGTATACCAAACACTTTCATGAACCACTCTTTTTAATCTCTATGAAAACCTTTGAAAAGACTACTATATGATTAACTACCAGCATACAAATGAAGACATTCAAGCTTAGAAAAATTATCCTGGGCAAAACAGGAAGCTGGATTTTAACCCCAAATCGGTGCAATCTAAATGCTGTGCCTTTAATCACAGCTGACGGTTTTATGCTCTGTCAATACTTTCCTGCTAGAAACTGGAAATTAAATATGTGGATGAATTCACATGTACAATATTATTTATATAGCAAGTTATATGACTATCAAGACAAGATAGTATGTAACCTCAGTACAAACTATATTTTACATCACTTAATATCAGTAAAGGGTAGCTGGTTATAAAACATCATTAAGGCTTTATACTAAATGCTTTCTGTGATGACCTTAAAAATAAGAGGAGATTATCAGAAGCCAACAGAATATAACCTGAGTCCTTTTGAGGATGAAAGTATTTTTTCAGCACACCTGCCAATGACTTCAATGACATCAGAGAACAAAAACTCAGTGTAGGAAACTGGCCTGACTGATTTCTGAAACAGTAAACACTACATTAGTATGAGCTCCAACATGGTCTATAATATGTATAAAAGCATTTTACTCTTAATTATTTGCCAGGAAAATCTGAAAATACCTGATACAAGTTTCAGTCTGTGTAGAGAAGAAATTTCCTGCTCAATATGAAATTCTAGTAAAAAAAAGTGCAAGAAACAAAAGAAAAGAGTTCTTGAAAACACAGACAACACACACACACACACACACACACACACACACACACACACACACACACACGTTCTATCGAAGAAAAACTTTTGAAACCCAGAGCTCTACCCTTAATACATCTGTCTAATTAGTGTGTGTGTGTGTGTGTTGTGTGTGTGTGTGTGTGTGTGTGTATGTGTGTATGTGTGTATGTGTGTAAAACTATGTATGGGTCTGTGTCTGTGTATGTGTCTATGTGAAAGTCTATGTCTATGCAGGTCAGAGGGGTCTGTGTGTGTGTGTGTCTATGTGTGGGTCTGTGTGTGTCTATGTGAGAGTCTGTGTCTCTGAGTGTGTGGCTCTGTGTATCTGCCTAAGTATACCCAAATTATCTTATTTCCCTCAAGTATAATGCTCTAAACATTAAATGGCATAGCCCAACACTAACTTTGTAAACAGAGTCAGTGTTTCTAATATATGCTCTAGAAATTCTTTTTTTGCAATGTATTAACAATTTAATGGCAGAATAGAAGAGATGCAGTCAGGAGCCCCAGGAGCAATGCTGCCATCTTGTTAAATTGGATGAGCTGCCCAAAGAAGCCACTCAGTCTGAGAATCAGTTATTTGTAATGACTCAGATATTTACCAGTACAGCAGTGCTGACATGCACCAACTACATTACTAATTCAGGGTATTTTTATTTTAAAAGCAACATATAGGAACTACTTCTAGTCACTTTAAAATCCAGTTTATGTAGTAAAATTTGATAAATAGATATAAAGTTTTTTAAATATATGTTATAGTGCAGTTCTTACTTCTCTTCCATATTTGCTAATTTGTCTAATTGCTGCCATCTTGTCATTCCAATATCTAAGAGGAAGAAAAATCTCTTTTCTGTTACAGGAAGTAAGAAATAAACCATCTTGCACCCCCCAACATTTGTCAAGAAATAACTAGTAAATAATTGAACATAAATAAGGCTACAAGGCCATTAGAAAGTACAGTATAGACAATCAAGAACTCAGAATGGACACTGGACTCAGGACTGCCAATCCTAAGGCTTAATCTATAACCCTGACGCACATAGGTATATGCTCTACCTATTTATGGCCACTAATCACCAGAATTCCACCTACTTTGTCCCTTATCATTGAATCTATTCTTCTAGGCTACCTTGCCTTGTAACCAGGGAGCAACTCCTCATGATAGATTTGGAAAACAAAACGGAAAGCCTTTCAGGGGCTTTCCCTTGAGTTCTCCTTCCTGTCTCCAGAAGGTTCTGGGACTCAAGGGCAGCATTTGCAAGCTGCGCCTCCTGCAAACTCAGGCAGCTGGGTCTTAATGTTGGAAGCATTGCTGTCCTCATTTTTTTAAGCAAATGGAAGGGATTATTTTATATCATAAACAGAATTCCAAAATCGAGGAAGATTCGTGCCCCCTTTAACCCTGTCCTCTACCACAACAACCGGAAATGTTTCTAATGATCTAAAGTCCCTTTGCAATTTTCATCACCTCATTGTTTTCCTTGCTTCTTCCCTCTGGCATTACGACTTGGTCACAATAAAGCACCAAACGGGTGTGTAGGAACTAGTTGAGAATCATAATTGTTTTATAATTCTGGAGGAGAAGACGACCCATCTGAGTATGTTATGTTTGGGTTGACTTCCCCAGACCTCCTTTGACTTGGAGCCAAAAACTATTTCAGCAGAATTTCCAGTTTTCCCCCTCTGCACCCAAATGGTGGTGGTGGTGGTGGTGGTGGTGGTGGTGGTGGTGGTGGTGTGTGTGTGTGTGTGTGTGTGTGTGCATGTGCACACACATACTCTTTATCTTATAATTTATCAGAGAGCTGTGGTATATGATGTGTTAAGTCACTTTGTGAAAGTTCTGTGGTGATGCTAACATATTCCATCAATGGTGATCCACACAGCTGTTCATCGTCAACATCTCTGTAACTCTGAAAAAGCAATGGACCTGACAACTGTCACCAATTCTGGGGGGCGATACTTTCATTGGTAGGAGACTGAGGTGACTGTTTGCAACACATGTGGCTCTTATTTTGCTATGTATCAATTAGAGGATAACAAATCATTAAAATTGGCCACAGATGCCTGTAGTGCTAGGAAAACAAATATCCACAATATGGAGGGCAAAGGCAGGAAGAGGAAATGCTGTTTGTTTTTCTCCTGAACTGTAAAGTAAGAAGCTGATGGAGAAAGGGCTGACGGCCTTCTGCTCTAGGAACTTACCCTGGTTTTGCATAGGTTCTCGGTTTACATTTTGTCAAATACACAGCTTTGAAATTAACCATCCTTCTCTCTGACTCTATCTGCACTTGGGGACATATATGTCCAGTGGTTTATGAGTGCAGATATGAGAAATATCCCAAGTGCAATTCATTAGTTGTCTTCCTGGAAAGTATACCGTGTGAGCAAAGCAAATGGAGTTCTGTGCTGTTGTGAGGTGTGGGTCCGTACACCTAGAAATGTTACTGCCTGTTGCAGTAGAGGGCAAGGTTAATAGAACATGAATCTTCTGGGTTTAGAATCCTGACTACCAGGTAAAATAACGCCTAGTTGCTTACAGGATGAGGATAGCACAGCAAGGAAATGCTGCCTTTGAGTCCCAGAATCCTCTGCAGACAGGAATGAGAGCCCAAGGACAGTCCCTAAACTGCTTTCAGTTTTGTTTTCCAAATCCACTGCCTCTGGAAACAGCAAGTTACTGACCTCTCATCAGAGTTACAAAAACAGAAGAAAAATAGCATCAGTAATCACCCCACAGAGGGTTGAAGCCAGAACAGTTGCTGTCTGCTGGAAAGATAGATGAGTGGCCAAGAGCTCCCTTACTGGACACTTAACCTAGTCTGTACCCTTGGCCAGAGAGCAGACTGCTCGGAGATGACACCACCACACACTCTGACCTTGACTCCCTAGTTGCCAGCTCAAGCTCACGTTGCTTTCCCAGGCAGATCCCCTCTCTGCTGCCTTCTGCCTCCTCCAGGAGGGATGCTGTGCTCTATGTAGCCAGTTATCTCAGACCTCCATGTCTCTGTTAGCCTTGATGCTGCTGCTGAACTAAATTAACATGCACATGGAAGAGATAGCTTTGTACGTTTTGTCAAATACACTGACAATCCTCTGGAAAAGAAATTCTATTGAAAACAGTTGGCCAGAGAGATAATCCGGCTAACATCATGGAACGTTTGCATGGTGACATTTGCTTTCTCTGTAAAAGATCCCCCCAGATAATCAGAGCTTGTTACTAAGCCCACGGTACAGCTGATCAGGGACTGGATAGCCCTGATATCCATTCAATAGGCCCAATAATTACTCGGGTGCAGAAAGCTCAGAAAGCTTGGGCATCAGGTGGGATGTGAGGCATGTGTTTGTGTTCCTGCACTGGTGACTGCACATCTCACTTCACAGACCACGTGCTGTGTGCGATGGGTATGAAAGTAGCAGCACAATTTACTGCACCACGCAGACCGCTTTCCAAACTCCGCAATGGACGATTTAGTCTCAACCACCGTGTGAAGTGTGGATAATGCAAACAGGAAACCTGGGACGTCCAGCGCAACTAATCTCTGTAAAATAACCATGGCCTGAGGAAGCCATAAATCCCAAAGCCACCTCACACCGTTATTTATTCCACATTAGCATCTTCCCAATAAAAGGAAAGTGGCGAAGGAAAGAAAACCACAATGCAGCCATGTAGGGCAAAACTTTAAAAGAATCCCCTCCCTCTTTTAAACACTTGTGTGCCCCTGCCAAATGTCACTCTGAATCCCTACCTAGCCTGGGCTTTCTTCGCCCCCTCATCATCAAATCACGACTACTATTTTGCTATTGTGCCATTTTTTGTGCTAAAGACATAAAACCTATGTTTTGTTTGTTTGAAGCAAGATAACTAATTCAAACTGGCCTCAACTATCTCAAACTCACTATTTAGCCCAGAATGGCCTTGAACTTCTGATCTTCCTGCTTCTACCTCCGAAGGGTTTGGATTCAGAGGGCAGAACCCAGGGCCTTGTGCCTGCTAAGCAAATACACTACCTATTGAGCTATAACTCCAACCATCAAATTATGATAATGTTTATAATATAATTTATTTACATTAATATGTACATAATATAATTAATTTATGTTAATATTTATAATGATAATGTTTATATTTCTTACATGGAATGACATCCTGTTGAAAAAAAAAGCTTTGTAACCAAGACTTTCAGTGAGAACAGGAAATGATTTGGGTCTGAAAAATGTCCATTGTAGGAAACAGAGATGGGCAGTAGAGGATGTTACTTCTAGCATAGCTACTAAGTCATCTTACTGTGTCGAGGCTCCTCCAGGAATACTCTTTCTGGAGGACTCTTTGCTTCTAGTCTAAGCAATAAAGTGATCTTATAGGATGCAAGCCTCACAAAAACCCTGCATGATCCAAAGCTTGGGTGTCATAAATAGGGAGAAATGACAGGAATATAGCAAAATAACAAAATCGAGAGCAGCACAGTGTTTCTTTTTTTCTCAGGCTTCAAGATAACCCATTCACAGCTAAATGAAAGCAGGGTTGTTTTATACCCAGTTGCTAATTCAAACCAAGTGGCAGAAACAGTGTAGCAGTTCCTCCGTTCGTTTTGGGCCCACTTAAAATTCAATGACATGGAAACAGGAAAGTACTGTGGGAGAGACCACAGTTTCTCAGAGCAACCTTTTCAACTCACCTGGCTTTAATCATGTGGTATTAAGAGGTCTTACTCTGGGCAAAGGCTCATTCAAGGAATACGGCCTTCTCTTATAATCAGTCAAGTAAAGAACTGAAACCTAATTTCTCTAGTGTTTTGTTTTCTTTGTTTTGTTTGATCGTTCCATATTTATAGTATACGGATAAATAAACATCCTAGAAATATCTATATGCAAAGAAAGTCAGAGAATGTAACCCTCCAAACAAAAAACTGAAGCTTTTTATGATGTGAAAATCCCAGAGCCAAGAACCTGGAAGGTCCCTGTTGGGCTTGTGGTGGACGCTGAGAAAACTCACATCAGAGACAGAAGCTTACAATGCAAGTTTTATTTTCTTCGCGCGCAGGGTGATGGCCAGTTCGGGTTGTGTGTTGTATTCACCAATCCTATTTTGACATAAGGGGTTAAGCAAGGAAGTAAACATGGGTGAGTGGGCCTTTGCAGATCATCTGGTTTCAGGACCCTCAACTCAGCGTTTTGCAGTCCCCTCCTCTCTTGGACTTTGGCATGGAATTTAGAATGATTGGGGAACAAAGGAGTGGGCAAGCTTTAAGTCAAGATGGGCAACACATTTACAACCCGTGTGCGTTAGTTTAGATGATGGACAATGGCAATGGCAACTTCCCACACACGAAACCCCTCAGAAGCAGGAGAGGAGTTGAGGGTCAGGTGCCAGGGAACATGAATTCAGTTTTGACCATGACTGCAAGATGGAACCTGTTCCTAAGATGGCAAGACCCTAAAAAACTATTTCCCAACAGTCACCAAGGGCTTTTGTATCTCCTGTATTTTCTTTCCCTATTTTTCAGCTTCTCTCTGCCAGATAGCCAACTAGCAAAACTCTTTGGAACATCACACTGGTCAAGAATGTGCACCGGGCTTCCTTAAGCTTTGATCACTGGCCACATCCAAAGTACTCCTAAACAACCAGCTCAGGGAGACTGACCTATAACAGACCTTACCTGGGTGACATTATTTTACTTTTGCATCACTCTCTAAAAGTCCTCAGCTAGTAATGTAGGCAACGTTGTCTATGTCTGCTGACCCTTGTGCTCCTCCACAGGCAATTCTGTCAAGTAATCCCCATGTCATCGAATGTCATCTAAAGACTGACTTTTTGTAGCCAGGTGCTTGCATAGGCAACAACAGTGGGGTATATGAGTCACAAAGTGATCAAATTGACAGAAAATGGTTTGGTCCATTTCTTATGCATGTGTCTCATTATTTTGGACCTAATAGTTTATACAGATGTTTTTCCCCAGACAGAGATGTGGTCTGAATGTCATCGTGCAAAGATTAGTCTTATTGTAAGACAATAGATAATAGCCTGTCTCACCATGTCTTAAAAATCTGTTCTCTTATAGCCACTACACTTAACACAGCATAGTTTGAAGGCTTCCAGTTGTTAATCTGAATTTGCTGCTGTGTGACCCTTGTCTCATGCCACGTCAGGTTTAAAGAGCTAAGCAAGGAGAGTGATGCTTTAGAGTTCAGTTTTGTGGAAAAATAATCACTAAAATTATTTAGTCTCTTTAAAGTAGGCACTATACTTTAATTAATTCATTCTCTCCTATAATAAGTAGAGTGTCCAATAGTTCAGCAGACATGTATTCTATCTACTTGGCTCAGCTAAGAGGAAAGATATGTGCTCATCACACAAGAATGCACTGCAAATGAGACCCAGAACTGGCTACTTCTTCAAGGTGCCAGGATATCCGACTTCCAAACTTTCATCGTGAACTTGGCTCTCTCAGATAAAAGAAAGAGAAAGTGCATTAATCACAGAGCAAAGATACAGAGAAGACTCAGAGAAGTATGGGGGAGGGGTGGTGAGTGAATCTTAAACTACAGAGAGATGCCTCGGACTTCAAAAGATATATGAAAGAAGATAAAAATGAATCTATTTTAGGAGATCAATGCCTAATCCCAGAGGATTTTCAGAAAGGTCACTGCGCAGCAGAAGTGTACATAAAAATTCAACCTCTGTTGCAGCATCTTCAGAAAAGAAAGGAGTACTCACCTAGAAGAAAACACAGATCTAGGCTGTTGATACTTCTGCCCAGCAGTGAGGTTAAGGCAGGAAAGAAGAAGGTTAATGGATGTGTCAACAATGGTGGCTGTTGAAAGGTGGCCCTTGAGCCAGATTCTGAAGGTTTCCAAGGCATCATTTGATATTCTAGAATGCCCGTTCATCTCCAATCATTTTATTGAAGTTGTTTAAGACATTCCTACCCACAAGCCACAACGGCCAAAGGATATAAGGCTAGCTACAGTAATGAAATTATTTAATTAGATTCTAGAAAACTGCTTTAGTTGACTCCCTCTGACTACGTGGGTGCACGATTATTTCCTTTGATTTACAGCCCTCAGAACACTGACTAGGAACAGTTGTTTTATGACTGGTGTGTGCCCTCAGTGGTAACCTCTTCCTCTTCCAGCACTAGACCCAACCATGGTCCTGAGTCAAAAAGTCATGCTATCAAAGCCACAATAGCCTCTCTTCAGAGCATCTCATGAGCTCCTACTAAATCTGAGACACTTGAGCACCCTTTTATCTCGAGGATTTTCCTGAAAATTATTATAATTTACATAGATAACACATAAGAGGTATCCCCTCCTAAAATATTGTGAATATTACAACAGTGATTGCCATAAAGACACTTTTTTAAAAGTCCTCAAGATCGTAACTACAGTACAAAAGAAATAAACTCCTAGTGATGAGTGTATGATCTGCAAATGGATAAAGAAAATGAATGGAAGAGTTTTTCTAGTCTGATTTCTGAATAAGTGACATGGGGTTTAATAGACAAGTCAGAGATACAATGCAGAAATGCAAGTCTGGCCCTAATATTAGTAAAGAGTTTTGTGAGGTATCATATTTGCTGGCCCTAATGACGAGGATTATGGGCAAGTAGCACTATCTCTTAAGTAGCAAAAAGCAACAAATAAAAAAAAAAAAAAGGCAAGCACTTCATCCCATCCCCTATGCCTGATGTCCTTACACGCGCATGTATTTAGAGAGATGAGTGGATTTATTGGCACACATTATGAGTCTTTTCTGGAAATGTTTATAGTCACAGATCCAGTTTTACCAAGGTGTTAAAAAAAATAAGAGAGAGACCATCCAGTTCTTACTTTCCCTTTGTAATGAACTGTTAAAAGTGATAAAAGCATATAGAAGATGAGGCGGGAAGGGAAAGAGACAGGCGAGTAGATGGCAGGAGATCAAATAAAAAAGTTCAAAGTGGCAAGCACTGTGATGTAACACTTCATCATCCCAATTTCACCCTTGGGCATTGGCTAGCTGGAATGTTGTCATTACCTATGAGAGGCCAACTGCAAAGAGTTCAGAGAAACCCTTTAAAGCCTGAACAAAAGCTTAAGGATGCACAAAGGATGTCTCTAACCTCTGTAAGAGCTTACAGAGAGCTACCATGCTACCCTAGACAACATGGAAGCTGACTTTGTGTGCATAGTAAGTATCAGGAAGTTCCCTGGGATGCTAAGAAATGAATCATTGTCCCAAGGGATGGGGACACGAACATTAGGAATCAACGGCTCTGAACTCACACTTTTTGCAGATTTTTCTAAACTGAAAAATGTCTAATATGCTACCCTCCTTCACCACAACCCACTTAACTATAGAAATCCATTTTATGAGTCCCACCCTTCTGAAGAAAAAAAAGCATTGCTCTCCATCTCAGGTAGGAATCTTACTTAATAGAGAAACCAAGCCCAATCATCTTCAGCCTCATCATCCTTTCCTTGGAGGGACAGGTCCCCCCAAATTTGCCACTTTCTACTGGATTAACATTCTTAATCCTATGTTACACTTCTCCACAGAACCCATATAATATGAATCCCCAGTCAGCACAGAGAATATATTCCCTATGACTTGATACCTGGACTTCAGACATCCATACTGAATCACCTAGTTGCAAGTCCTTTTGTTCTTTATTTACAATCTCTACTAAAAGAAGCAAAAATATTAATCTTGATTTTTATGCCACCATTTTGTTACCAAACATCTGTATGCCTCAGCAAATGCCAGCAACATTCACCAAGCTGATAAAAACAAAAACCTATGACATGTGACCTATTATATAATGGCATATCCTTCATGTCTGTTTTTTTCTCATCTCTACCCTCTGTCTTCCATTCTGTTAGCTTTCCCTTTAAATATATCCTAGGCTTTTCCATCTTTACCTGTTTAAAGTGTCATAACCCTGGAAAAAGGTACTAATAACCATCACTTGTATGGTCAGAAAATTTCCCAAATCATATTCCAGTCTGTTTCATGTTATAAAGTCAAGTCATCACTGTAGGTTTGGGAGCCAAAATTAAGTATCAGTGGCCAAAGCAAATGACTATATTTATTTGCAAAATCTTTACCTACATAATAATCTAATTAGCTTACAAGTAGAGAAAATTAAGATTACATAAGCTAACTGTAATTATAAATAAATAATAAACACTGTACATTTACTAAGCTTTAAATTAGTAAGCATTTAATTACTGAGGTGAAAATTAACATGAGTTGCTATTCAACACTAAAGTAAGCAACGTCAGCGGCCACCTAAAATAGTGCAAATGGGCTCCCAAGGGGCTCACATTTGCACTTCTGCCCCCACCAAACTATTGTTCACAAAGCTATCAAAGAAAATTACCACAGATACAAATCACGACGGATGACTCCTGGATTTCAAATGTGGTGCAGCCAAGCACCCCTGTAGTCTCAGTCTTTCTTTAAGTACTGTCCAAAAAGAAAGGCTAACTGTAGTCAATAGACAATGAGGACTAGATATAAGCAACGGACTTGTGTGCTGGAAAAATGCATAAATATACTCTATACTAGGAGCATAAATTTTAATGTGAGGCTCTACAGCTTCTGTTCTGAATGCATATTCTAGCTGTATAGAAGTTCACTGAGTTGTACCAACTTTGAATCCAGTTAATTTTGGTGGGATTTTTTTATTTGTAAGATACTTTATAATAAAGTTTATAAAATTAAAAAAATAAAACAATTGGTAGGATAAGAAGTGCTTCTCAGCAGGCAAATTTACGTCTCAGAGTCTTTTGTTCTGAGGAGATATAGTCAAATTGACTGAGTCTGTGCTAATGAATGCAAGAAAACCAGAAGTGTGTACAGCTATCAAGTGTGTGCATTTACCAAGTGCATGCATCTACCAAGTGTGTGCATCTACCAAGTGTCTGCATCTACCAAGAGCGGCATCTACCGAATGTGTGTATCTACCAAGCTTGTGCATCTACCAAGTGTGTGCATCTACTGAGTGTGTGTATCTACCGAGTGTGTGCAGTTAACGAGTTATCTCTAAAACGCACAGCTCCTCATGGAGGCTCCCTGTGACTGCAACACAGATGAGCTGGTGATAAAGCAGCTAGCAAGGCATTACTGATGGGTATGTGTCTAATCGCTAACCAGTCCTCTTCTTAACAGTAACAAAAAAGTATATAAGACACAGTAGTCACTCAAAATGGTTTTTTGATGAATGAAAAGATGAGAAGCATACTGAAAAACAGGCAACGCATTCTCCATAACACCAGCAAATTCAGAGTCCACTTGCTTTCAGTGAGTTCCCCTCCATGACCTTTTCTCAGTGATGTCCTTTAAAGGCAAGGAGGGAGAGGGGGAGGGAGGTGCTAAGGAATTGACGTGGGAAATTCACTTCATCCCTCCTTACTGCCTTTGCTCAGAATAGAAAAACAATTACTCACCAAAAAGGACCAACTCTGCTTTATTAGTTTCTTTTTTCTAAGACTGCACATTAAGTTTGGTCTTGAGGTGCACTACAATCTATCCATTTTGCCACCATTCCAGTATTTTTTTTTAAGTTTAATGTCATTTATCTAGCTCTTTCTTTCAAGTCTCTTCGTTGTCACCTCGCAAAGGGTTTCATGGTTCTCTCAACGCTATGAGCACGGAACTTGTGCACAGGGTAGTAATAGCTGCATGCCCCTTCCCCCAGATGAAATGTAGAGGGAAGCTCAGAAGCTTCTGCCTGCTGTTTTAAGGAACTCTTAGGTCATTTTGAGCACATTCCTTCATATTCCTCATCAAAACTTTTAAAGTAAAAGAACTAAAGGTTTTTCTTTTCTCTTCTTGGAGAGTGTTCCTGAAAAAAAAATTTGCAATGAAGTATCTCAGGTAATTTTTACACAAAATATGCATGATGATGGGCAACTGTGGGGCTTTCTGCTATTTCTGCAGTATGTTGGAATGCTGAGGGAATTCCCTTTGGAAATTAAAAGCAAAACTCCTCGGGCTGTATCGTGTGCAATGGGGGAATCTGGGTCAGTCAAAAGAACAAGAGATTTCTTCTTGTGGCTAAAGTAGAACTTGCCTTTCCTGCCCCACTCGCCTGACAGACTGATGCCACAGCCATCTTTTTCTGCTAAGGGTCTTTGAGCCTAATCATTGATATAAAAAAATCTGAAGACAGCTCATTACTTTAACCCTTTCCATAAGTTATTTTGGAAAGCCTCCTCCCAACAGAACTAATTGAAAAGAGCTCATAAGCTAAGCCCAAAATATGAGCTGTCCATAAAGTACAAATGCAATAACAGACTCAAAGCATAAAAGAAAACATTTGCACAAACTATTAAGCAATGGTCAAACCCTTCCTTTTATGAAAAGAAAAACTAAGTGTATCGCCTTCTAGTGAGTATCTTAATTTTACCAGCTCCAGCTTTGATGTCCCATGCCTAGCATTCTTTCTCTGGTGTGCACTCTGACAATACTTAGCTTGATGGTCTCCCCCTGATTTCCTGCACAAACACTAGGGACTTTAAAGAGGGGAATTTTGAAACCTCGGTTTCCCCATTAACACGTGGAACACTTTAATCTGCTAATTGCATCGTAAGAAATACAAAAGTAAATCTTCCCTAAGCAATTTAGTACAGCCTTGTCTGCTAAACAAAATCAAATGCAAGATTTTGTGATAAAGGAAGTTTTTACCATGCGTATCTAGATAACTTAGACCCCGATTTTCTGCTCAGTAACCATGCTATTAATTTAAATTATATGATGTTTGTGAGTACATGAATTACACTGCAGAAATGTTAGCTGCTTATTTTACAAGATGATTTTTCAGTGTCCCAAGGAAAGTACTCCTCATGATAGTAAAGAAGAAAAAAAAAAAAAGAAAAGAAAAGAAAAGAAAGAAAGAAAGAAAGAAAGAAAGAAATCTGCATATCAACAGGTCTCCCCTCCACCATTCCAAAATCATACTCTGTTTTGATTTACACTTGGTACTTTTCTCTTCAAACTAAGCAAACAGCTGTTGTCTTCATCAAGAAAGGAAGAAATTTAAAATTCAAAAAGATTGCAGATACTGGATGAAAGGACATATGGTTCACAGTATCGGAAGTGGGGGCTAAGTGACTGTTGTAACTGATTAAAGGTGACATGTCTGAGAAGGCTCAGCACTCCAGTTATTCCTGGACTTCTTGCCTGCGAGGGGACATCAGAGAGCTTGCTGCATGCCTCAGCGAGGAGCTGGGTTTCAGGAGGCTCTGGTCTCAAGGAAGAACAAAAGCACAAGCTGTAACATTATAATGAGTTGTTGACTCTGTGGCCTAGTTTATTGGGGATGGAGAAGAATAAAACAGCGAAAATTCCCAAGAGACTCACTGCAATCCCCCAAGAATGTTTTTTAACACAGATTCACTGCATATATACTGTATAAGGAGGAAAGCCGTAGAGGTCCTGGAAGAGCTCAGACTGAAACTGTCATTTTAATAAATGGGGTCAGGTTGTGATTTGGGGGGGGGGAGATGTTTAAAGAAGAGCTAGACCATTAATTAATTAACTGTTTGGCCATGACAACAGATCTCAGAACTCTCAGAACCTGAGAGCCTTCTCAGAACTCTCCTTTGTAATCTAAGAAGGAAGGGGGCTGAAGAAGACTGTACTCAAGATTTTCCTGATTTATAGTTGTTCTAGCATTGTTTCAAGGGATGTATAAGAGATTCAAGGGAGTTTTTTTTTCTTTTTGTGATGTCATAGTTAAGCCTTAAAATCGTGAAATGGCTTCTCATCACTCCAATTATGTTTCATTCTAACATCCTTGCTGTGTTTTACTCGTATCTCATATGGATATGGTTATAAGAATATTCTCCCCAGCTTCCATATTTCCTAGTTATTAGCACAGGAACGCAGAGGCTGCTTCTCACGGAGACCTGATGTGAAGAACCACCTGCCTGAGAAATCTCAGCGGATCTTGTAATGTGCGTCCATTCTTCCATTCAACCCAGAAATATTTAAAAGCAGAGTTCTTAAAGTTGGTCTCCCAAGAGGACCTTGAAATTCATTCTTCTGAAGTGCCAAATATTAATTTACCTTGCATGAAGTAGAAGGCTTTTGCTGCACCCTGTGAAAAGATTTCAAATAAACGTAAGACCCAGTGGCTTTCTTCCAAGATCTTCTCCTGAGTCTCCGATAGTGGCACACATCTGCAACCCCAAAACTTGGGATTGTGGAGACAGGTGGATCAGAAGTTCTACGTCATTCTCAGCTACGTAGAATGTTAGAGGCTACCCTGGGCCACATTAGACCCTGCCTCAAGAAATACAAACAACAGTAACAAATTTTGCTAATATTTGAGCAATGGACTTGAGGAGCAGTTACGAAAAATGATTTTGTTCTTTCATCCTTTGTGGTCCTACATGTTTAAAATAACCCACTTAACCCTAATGACTAATGACATCATGTTGGGGGATGACTTTTCTTGTTGAGACATGAGAAATATTTATTCACCCCAGATAGGGCACTGACAATACATCAAAATAACGATTCTATTGAAGTCCAAGTTCCTAAGCCAGTCAAGCTGTGGGGGAAGTGGTACTTATAGAAGCATAGATGACTCAAAGGTAGCTACATAACAAAAAAGAAAAAAAATCACCCTCACATGATTAACAACTTATAAAATCTACAGGCCTTAAGCACTTGGCACAATTTGTAGGCAGCTCAACAGATTGGAGAGCCTCCTCTCTTCGTCAGTCCTTACAGCTTATTTAAGCCTGTGGATGGAAAAGCCTTGTAAATCTGGTAAGTTTCAGGGACTTAATGAGATTTGTGAGTTGTTAACATTTTAAGAGTCTCCTTCCAGAATGGAATATTTCACCCCTAGGGAAAATATTTTTATGTGGCATTGCACATTTTCCTCCTACTCACATTTCTTCCTCTCCTGTGATTCTCCTTGAGCCTTGTAGGGGCGATATAAAGCTGAGTATTGTGTCACTATGGTACAGAAACTGTCACTCACTCACTCTCAGGATTCTTATCAGTAGCTGCATCTCTGAGGCACATCATCATTTACAAAAGGAAGTTTCCTTCTATGACAGATTGGGGCCAAAATCACAGTGATCCCTGAATATAAGCACAAATGTTTTACAGGTACACTACCTCTATTTAAAAACAGTAGCAGTTAGTTTCTCTTTGGGGCTTAGCCACAGGCTTTTATATTTATAAAATGAAAATTTTCCCAGGGGGTAAGTACTCAAGTTTGCTTTTCTATTGCAGTGATAAACCTTCCCACTAAAAGTGACTTTAGGAGGAAAGTGTTTCTTTGGCTCACACTTGTAGGATACTACCTATCATCAAGGAATCCAGACTATAAGCCCAAATCAACAGTAACTTGGCTAAACATTGTCACAGTCTCCTCCATATTAACTGTGTCTGTTGTTCTTAGGTTTCTGCCAGAATGAGATAATAAGACCCTATTCCTGAAGACACCACACCCTCAGGATACAAGGGCACAGAAATTAGGGGGAGCCTAACAACAACAACAACAACAAAACCTTGCTGGCTAGCATTCATAGCAAAAAGGACCTGTGAAGTCTTCTGAGAAAGAAAATTCATCCCTGGCCATATTAAGTTGTAAAGCCAGCATTCCATGATTATAGCCTGCTGAATAATATGTGCCCACGGATGGATGGCATGACTGATTTGGGGGCACAGGTACTGCACACTTGGTCCAAAGCTTAGGGCCGGGAGGCCACAGGCTCCAATGGAGAATGTGTTCTGAAGTCCTGGAGCCAGGTAAGTGCTCAAACTGCCTTCTCTAAGCATGTATGTCCATTATAATGGACTAGAGCTTGATCTGAAAAGCCGGTTGTTGCAGAGTGTGAGTTAATGTGGAGTTTCATAAGTGGTCAAAATGACGAAAATCTGTGACTACTGAGTCCTCGATACCTTTATAATCCCTCTACATGTACAGGATAACTCAGAGCAGGTAAAGAAAAGCTCATAAAGTGTAGGGGGATGAAGAGAAATGCCTAAAACACTATGTTCTCGGTATGACAGGGTCATGACAATCATGAACACACAACAGTGATGGCTACCTGCCTAAGACTTGCATGAAGATTTTCTTAAATTAAAGACATGAAAGAAGGAGGTGACCTGGTTGGAAGGAAAAAGGGCGTTAGAGGGAGAAGGAGAGGGTGAGGGAAGGTAAACGGGTAACGCCTATGACCATAGCGTATTGTCTACATGTATGAAACTGGCGAAAACAATTTCAAAATGATGTTGCTGGCCATTATGGTATGTTAAATATTCATATACAGCTCTGTTACCTCCAGGGTTTTAATACTGATATCGATATATATTAATCTCAAATATGGTGAGTTGAGCTTCTATTTACACAAACATTCTTTCCTTCTCTGTTATTCTTGTCATGTTTACTCTTATTTGGAAATAACAGAGAAACTTTAATTAGCATCACATTAGTCATAATAATTTATGATTATTTAATTCTGTCAGCAAGGTTTATGATTATATGTAGTTTTTTAAATACAACTATTGCCAGTTTGAGGGTATCATGACATAATATATCCAGACAATGAAACTATAGGATTTCTTGCTTTTCTGTGTATTCTGTGTATGGTTTAAATACAGTGGACAGTTGAGTTATTATAGGTGTGATAAGTTTTTCTGTGAAACCAACTATATCTGATGCTCCTCTGAAGGAGAATAATTTTTATAGTTATTGTTTTGGTTAAGCTTTCATCAGAGTCATTTGTGGTAAGTTAAATTTTTATTATCCATTTAAAATGTTTCGTTATTATTATATCTTTGTGTATGGGTGACTTGGCTGCATTATAGTGTCCACCACATGCATGCAGTGCTCAGGGAAGCCAGAAGAGGGCATCAGATCCCCTGAGACTGAAGTTACTGCCTGTTGTGAGCTGCCACTTGAGTACTAGGAACCAACCTGGCCCTTTGCAGCAGCAGAAAGCGCTCTACTTGAAGGGGCCCTCTCTCAGCCTCTCTCTCAATCAAGGATCTAAAATCTATTGTCAGAGAGACAGAAAAATAGAACTTATTAAAACTTTTTGAGTTGGGTTCTTTTAATGTGTGTGGGGGGGTGTTTTTTTTAATCTCATGTTTTATATAATTCATTTTCTTTTTTGGATTATCTTATGTAACATTTTCACTATTTTTACATTAATCAAGTAGTCTAAAATGACTACAGAGCTATTTTTCTGTTTTAACTATCGATTTCCACTTTTATGTACACTAACTGCTTTGTGCTCTCTTTAGACTTACTCTGTTGTTCTTTTTCTACAGTTTTGAGTGGAGTGTTATGAGCATTGGTTTTGACTTGTATTGGCATATATCTAGGAAGCTATGACTATTTCTTTGAAAACTGACATATACCCAGGTGTGTGTGTGTGTGTGTGTGTGTGTGTGTGTGTGTGTGTTTTCATTGTTACTCTTTTAACAAGTGTGAAATTTTGAGTTCTTTCTCTTTTCAATAATATCTTTTTTATTTATTTTGAAAAAATTTATTTATTTTCCTTTCATTAGTCCACTCTCTCCAATATGCCGCCTACTGACTTTAAATGGCTAATGGTTTTTGAAAAATAAATACAAGCACAAATGTTCGTGGGGGGGGTATATGTGTGGGGGGGAGGTGTAGGTGTGGGGGTGCGGGTGTATTCTGATAATTCCTGGTAAGAAAATGGTTGGATAGAAACCATCCACTTCGATAACCTCATTTCCAAGTTCACTCATGGGCAATTTTTGTCCTGCTTGAGATGCTCTGCTTGTTTAGTAGACGCGCAACATGGAGATCTTTGGTTTGCTATATATTTTAAAACAGTCATAAGACCATACAGCGTACACCAGCCTGGACTGAAGCGTGAAGCTGTATTTGCACCACCATATAGGGTCCTGCTGAGGTGAGAAAGAAGGGATCCTGCCTTCAGGGGAAGACTGAGGAAAGACTTCCACGCACCCTGCCTCTCTCATCCTTTTTCTGCTTTAATATTCTTGTCGCGATACATGTTGCTTATGGGGGGCTTTCAGCAGCTCCTTCATACACAGTTACAAACAGCCCCTTTTAACTGCAAGCTGAAATCACATCCTGACTGCCAACACACATACAAATCTCCTCACCCCCTCCAAACGTTAGCCTAAAATCCAAACCTCAGTGGGCCTGTCATCTTCTCACTGCGTAGCCCCTGGAGGAGTATACGTTGGCCGTGGCTCTCTGTCTCTGAACCTCTTTCTGCTCTTTCATCTCTATTTACTCGGTGCCTCATATCAGAGCAGCAGTTGAAATGTGATTACACCTCTAGCTTGCTGGGGAATTCAGAGGCTTGCCAGGAGCGAAGCAACTCAACAGCTTTGTAGAGAAACAAAACCCATTGCAGTTGGGCAAGCCCTGGGAAACGTAGACCAATGAGAGTGCCAGGATAAGGCCTCATGTCAGTCCGAGCAGCTGAGGAGAGCTAGAACCCCATGGCATGAGAAGAGACCACAGCCGAGGGCCAGCAGCCAACCTGGAGCTGCAGAGGAGTGGAGAGGGAGCAAGTTTGCTTTCCCAGCTGACCAAGTGGGATCAGATCAAAGAGCCGGATGGAATCGTTTCATCTGGCACAGCATGCCCTTCAGAACCGGAGCCAGGACTGCCACAGCTGGTGCCAAGTGCCCACTGGAAAGGCCTCCCATGGCCCATCCACGGGCCATCCGTCCTCAGGGATGAATAAAGGGGTGGTTTTTGAGACGGCTCTGCCACACGGCGTTGAAATAACCACAGCAAAGTGTCAAAAAGTGGCTGCATGGCTAATAGTTATCCATCACCAACACCCAGCCACAAGGCAGGAGGATCACAGCCCTGTCCACACAAAGCAGCAGTGAAGAAATGAAACTCGGGATGGGCGCGCATGATTTCTTTATTATTAAGTGAGAAATGGCTCCAGATTCAGGCCAATCAAGGGGATTTTGGTTTTTAAAGTGAAATCCACCCTTGAACACGCATGAAGTAGAACATAAAATACAGCAACTGATACATCTACCACACAAGTCCTACTCCTGGAGTGCAGGGGAAATCAAGGAAGAGAAGGTGGGAAGATTATAAGCGCCTGAGGATCAGAACGCCCCTTGTGAGATAGTGTCTACTAGACAGGACAGGATGAGATCTCGACAGAGAGATGAACTCATGAGATCTCAACAACAGAGCTGTCTAAACAAGGCCTACAAGGTGACAAATGTCGGTCCACATGCCAGTGTGGATGGGAAATTTTTCAAGAGGCTCACCCCTAAATAAAAAGCTACAAGCAGTCAATACCTCCTGAGAGGGGAAGACTCGAGATTTTTTAAAATTCAGAGACAAGCCCCCTGATAGGTTATCTACACCCTAGTTTTAATTCCTAAATACTCATAAGTAGAAGCAATATTAAATGAACTCAGCAGTTTAATTATTTTTAGAGCTTTTTCTTTTTCCCCTTTTACTGAAAATATATTCCTTTCTCATACAATAGATCATGCTTATAGTTTTTCCTCCTTCTCCTCCTCCAGCTTCTCCCCACTTTGCCTTCTCTCTAGATCTCATTAGAAAAAAAAGGGGGGGGGGGCTTAAAGTGATAACCAGCAAACATGACAAAATAAAATATAATAAGATAAAAAAAAAAACGAGCCCATCAAATTTGCACAAGGCAACCCAACAAAAGGAAAAGAGTTACAAGAGCAGGCATAAAATTCAGAGGCCCATTCATCACATTCAGGAATCCCGTAAAAATACTAAGCTAAAAGTTGTAACATATACACTGCAGACCCACGAAGACCTATGTGGACCCTGTGGCTTTCTGCTTCAGTATATGTGAGCTCATATGCACCTTGCTTAGTTGATTAAAAAATTATGGAACACTTCACAGATTCCTGTATTATCAGTGTACAGCGGCCATGCCAATCTTCTCTGTATCATTCCACTTTTAGTATTTTTAGATTTTTAATTAGTTGTCTTTAAATTTTCTTACTTGATTATTATATTTACATAACTCTATCCCCTTTCTCTCTCTCTCTCTCTCTCTCTCTCTCTCTCTCTCTCTCTCTCTCTCTCTCTCTCTCTTTCTCTCTCTCTCTCTCTCTCATTCCTCCCATGCCTCCTATTCCCTCTCAAATTTATGACCAGCTGAAGAGTGAACCGACTTGAATAGAGGGGTTCCACATAAGTTCATAGTGTGGATTTTGTTAACTGTATCACCAAATTGTCTTTCCTGGTTATAAAAAGCACCCTGGAATGATTAAGCTTTTGATTGTTGCCTAGTATTTAAATATGACAGTGACTTGGGGCTGCAGAATTGTGTACCATTACATCACCACACCAGTGTGTCATCACATCCCACCGATGTTTGTTTAGTTACCTATGTGTCAAAAAAACAAATTCCCCGTGACTAGCAAGGCCTTTCTTGTTGTTAACACTTGCTTCACTTGCTCCTTCCTCCTAGGCTCAGACTCCTTTGTGAAAATTACAAATGATACAAATTCAGAAATTCAGCAAGGCTCGGAAGATGATATATTCTTTGTGTGGTTCTTAAATTTTGTCTCCCTTGTCTCCAAATGCCTCACTCAATATAAAAAATAAGGGTATTTTACTTCATTGATTTTTAAGTATAATCTATCTGCTTTGAGTCAGTGTATTGTGGAGGCTTTTTTTGTTGATGGTTGGGTTTTTGTTTGTTTGGTTGGTTTGGTTTGGTTTCTTTCTTTCTTTTTGCTGTTATTGATATCCCTTTGGCTTCTCTGCCACTCATTTGAAGACCATCTTTACTTACTCTTCAGTGGCTTGTAGATATGATCTCACTTTTATTTACCTTTCTTTTCTTCATCTATCCTTCTTTTTCTTGCTTCCTCCTGTTGATTTGTCATGCTGTTATGAATTCCAGTTTGGTCTGGAATGCACTATGTAGCTCATACTTGCCTCAACTTGTGGCCCTCCTCCTGCCTCAACACCACATGCCAAGGGCTGCTCAGAGCACAGGTTAGATGTGTGCCACCACACCTGCTGCATAAGTGACTTTACTATAAATCACTTTGTCTCATCAATAAAAGAATTACTAGATTCAATTTTCTCTCTTTTATCTCTTTTTGACTCTCAATGAGTACATTTTGCTATCAATAGTTACTAAGTGGATCTAGGAATAAAAGTTGTACAACAAGCATTCATCTTGTCAATCCATTTTCATTTTTTATCATTTCAATTACCATATAACTAAGGGTTTTCTTCTTTACATGTTAGGTGACCATTTTACCCCTGAGCTACATCCTCACTCCTATGTATGATAGTATTTTGAACCTCAAGTGAACAGATTCTTATTGTGTGGTCCATTTGTGCCATCTGGGCAGCCTGTGCCCAGGAAGGGCACTCGGTGGACAGCTCTGGATCTTCTCTTCTTCTGTGACCTGGCATTTTGAGTTCAGCCCTAAAGGATACAAAATTAGTGTGTCCATATTTTTCTTTCCGTTCATTCTTGTATTACAAAACATGGGTTTAAAAATGAGTGTTAAAATGGAGGCAACATCAGAAGCCTCACAGGATGCCTGAGATTTGAGGTAGCCATCACCATGGCTCTCTACTTTTCAGTCATACTGTATTGTAAGCCAGTAGATCCAAATATCTGGAAGCGAATCACCTCACATACATCCACAACAAGGCCAAGTTGGGAACAGCAACTCATTCTGAGTAACTCCAGAAGCCATCTCAGAGCTTTTCTTCCTAGCAGAGGAAAACATTTTGAGTGGAAACTCTGCTGTATCCAATGAAGGCTGAGGGTGATGCCAACGCTTTCTGCTTAGTGAGAAGAAAGCTGCCTGAGAGCTGCTGATTTGGGACTCAGCTGAGATAGGAACTGGCAGTGCCCCCACAGAGACAATCCATCCGGGGAAATGTCAGGAGGGCTCCGAGATTTGTCTGACATAATATGCAAGACAAGAGGACACATACCGTGTTATTTATTGTCACTATTAAAGAAAGCCCCTGAACTAGAGTGTAGATTTCTGAAGGTTTTAGTAGATAAAGTAACAAATTACATAAATGAGTTAAATATTTTTTTCTTTTTTAATAGCTTTTAAGCATGAGATTTCAGTTAGAATGTTATTGGACATAAAATAATACATTTGATTAGGCAGATTTTTCTTTGTTACAACATAAAAGTCCATCAGGGAAAGGGGGCTTGAGCTTGTAGTCCTGGTGCTCTGGAGACAGAGGCAGGAGGATAAGGATGAGTTTGAAGCCAACTTGGACTAACTAATGAGTTATAGGGAGACCAGGGCTTGGTGAGGCTGCATCTCAGAAGAAACAAAAAATGAGAGAGGAGTGCTTCAGCTGAGGTTCATTTGAGTGTGAGTAGGTGACAGCTGATGGACCATTTTATGAGAGTACTGGGTAGATAAAGATAACATGACCTTCAGGAGTCAGAGCATATCCTGATGATTCTAAGATTAAGGGGAATGTGCCATAATTTCTGTTAAAAAGTCTAAGATAGAAAAGATGAGTCAAATAGACTACTAGTTTGAAGAAACATCTTCCCTCCTGGGAGCATCTAAAGCATCTCACAAGACAACACTGCCTAGCCAAGGAGGGAACTGATCTTCAGATTCATTTTTTATCCAGTTTGTGATTCTCTGAGTGAGAGTAAAGATCCACAAAGCCATTTATAGAAACCAAGGCTCTCTTTAGGCAACTTTGATAGTATGTTCATACCTATTTTCTTTGTTTTTATTGATTTTCATTATGCAAATAGTAGTTCTTGTTATGATGTCTCATTGTCCTGCCTATTCTTTCTCACCCCCATTACCTTCCCTGTTTCCCATTGTCCCAAACTGCCCCTCTCCCTCTCTGCATATGGCCCTTTTTCTTTCATGTCCCACATATTATTTTGTCACTACCTCTCATGTATACCTCTCATGTATAAATTTTTTTTTTACTGAGAAGATATAAATTATGTGTCTAAATATGCCAGTGTCATAACCTTGGTCAATGTAAAAAGTATAACTGAGTGGAATGTTTGGAGGCTTGAAAAGGGTAAATAATGGATCATTTTTTCCTTGGTGTTCTCCGTTTCCTTCAAACATGTTTATACTCACAATGCGAGCTCCATAAAGTTCCATTTTTTTGCTCATATAAAGAACCAAGTTATGGGAGGCTGTTAAGATGACAGCCCTATTGCCTTCCCATTTGGCAATAAGCTAAGCCTTCGCATAATAAATTTTTTGTGTGTGTTTAGAGACTAGCTGCTCAGACTCATCGCAATTTATTGCTTTTTTTTTTCATGCCCAGATAAAGACTTATTGCTAAACACATTTGCTTTTTGGTGATTTGGAGCCTGCTTGCTCCTGGGTGCCAATTACACTCTGGCAGGAGCCTGAAGGTCTCCGTGGAGCAGCTGGTGTCAGCTTTGCATGAAATATGCTTCTGCAATGGATCATTCTGCTGCTTGGGGGACATGCAGTAGAGGCTTAGCTGAAATAAAGAAAGAACAAAGTGATGGCATCCAAAAATAAAATCAAAGGGGATCAAGTTAAGGTTATTTATATATACTGTTACTGGACTCAATATCCTAAACACCTCACAGCTGATCAAAATTTGAGAAGAAATCAAATATATCACTAACATCTCCTGGGCTTGTGGGTTCTTGGGCCAGGTATATCCGTCATCCATCTACCACTAGAAGCCCCTGCTATACTGATTGTGTCCCAGTTCTGCTTTGCAGTTGGAGCTTGTGGTCATGAGAGGTGGATACAACATTGGTCAAGTGGGTTATAATCCCAGTTGTGCTACTTCCTGACTCTCTGACCTTGGGCAAGAAAAAAAAAGTGTAACCTCTTTAATCTCTGGTTTTCCATTCATGCAATGGGGGAACACATTGTTGTTACCTTTGGGAAATTCTGTGGGAATTCACTGAAATCGTCGACATGAGGCTCTGGCTTAGCTTCGTGGCTATGAAGTTCTCAGGAAGAGTTAAGAATGGCTATCACTTCCATGAGGGTGTAAGACTGAGCCATAGGTATCAGATCTGAAGCCACTATCTAGTTCTGGCCATGCCAGAGATGATGGATGTGAGGACTACTGAGTCTTGAACTGGAAGACCCATTTCTTCCACAGATGCCCACATTGATCCATGACCCAGTGCTGAGTCTTTCTCTCATATTAGCATTTTGCTGATAATTCCTAGCACTTCCTCACTGCTAGGCCTATGATCTGATGATCCACAAAGAAAACTTGACCATCCATGATATCTCTAAAGAACTGTCTTCTCTGGGCACACATCAGTCTCAGCAGATTGAACCAATATGTAGAAAGTACAGTTATCTCATATTCAGCCTAAAACCATGTTCAGTTTTAACCTAAATGTTGGACCTGTTTGATCTTGAGTATTATTACTATTTTTTGCCCATTTTCATGCCATTGTCATAGGAAAGAAATAGAAGGAATGTCTACTGTCTACCTAGGAAGAATAAATTAACTTTAAAATTAAGAATGTAATATTTTATCAGATTTGATTTTAATTGTATTTGGTTGTGGTATCTATTTTGCTTTATGTAATAAATACAACATGCAGGGAAATAGGGAGGCTGGGTTGGATGAGTTTAGAGTGAGAGAATCTTGAAATAGCTAGGCATAATTGATAAAGAAGAAATAAATAGATCTTAAGAATAATGCAGTTTGGGCAAAGTTTGAAATTACTAGCGCGCGCGCGCATACACACACACACACACACACACACACACACACACACACACACACATTGTCTATAGTTGGCACAGACAACTGGTGTTCCAAAGAAAAACAGCTTCCAGAGCACAGGGTGAACTGGCGCCACATTGCATTTATCCATGTGGAGTCAGAAAACAACTTACAAGAGTCAATGGTCTCCTTCCACCATGTGGGTTTTGGGTTTTGAACTCTGTGATGGGACATTAGCCTAAGGAGTAATTCATGCTAATAGTTCCCTTTTACTAAAGGGTGTGTTCAGTGCCTAGTAGTGGCTGCTCTAGGAGGTACAGAATATGACAGAGCTGTGTTGTCTCCAGGCTCAGTGACTAAGTACAGGCAACAAGTGGGAATAACTAACTGTGGCTCTCCAGCCCTTCATTCCTTGTAAACAGAAACAAAACAAATCACATCTGAGCCCACAGAAGCAGGCTAAAGTAGACAGAAGTGCAGATGTTTATGGAAGCTGGGTCGGACGGATCATGTCGAATTTCAGTATTTGAAAAACTGAGACAGGAAGATCACAATATTTGAGGGGCTTACTGAAAAAGCACTGGCCACTCTTTTTTGAAAAACAAAATTTAGTTAAATGAAACATTTCTGAGAATGAGAGCATCCTGAAAAATCTGTACCAGCCTGCAACCCTGGGAGAACGATCATTCCTGCTCTGACTGTGCTCGGCCACTCCTTCTGTTGGAGTCTTATCCTCATATGCCTTGAAGTTTCCTCCGCTCTGTGTATCTGAAGGGCATGCAGTCTCTTAGAAAGACCAGTTCTCACCCTAAAGGTTATAGTTTTGTTTAATAAAGACATTTAAATAATGTTCTGATAGTGTCATATCAGTAATTATCCTCCACCTGGATGCCATGCCCAAGTATTTGTGTTTTCATGTGTTCTGATATATGGCATTAATAGGGACAGAAGCATGGCAGAATCAAGCTCTTGTAGAAAACCATATACACTGAACCTGGGAATGTAGCATTATGGTACAGCATCTGTCTAACATGCACAAGACCCTGGGTTCAATCCCCAGAGCTACAAGAAAGAAAGAAAGAAAGAAAGAAAGAAAGAAAGGATAAGGAACAGGAAGAGATAGAAATCGTAGCAGTGAAATCATTCCAGCTATTTCCCTGGTCTGTTGAAGAAGACTTCTATTTGACTGATGGAGCTAGGACTTTCAGTCGAGGATGAGTTTTTAATGCTATACTGTCTTTGAATGTCTGAGCACTTACTAACTTGAAGGGAATATTGTTTTAGCAATAGCACTACATAAATAACACCTAAAGATAACCCGGATCCTACAGGCCACTGTGAAACAGAATGCTTAGACTAGCTTCAGACACTTCATGACAGCCAATGAAGGAAACAGAGTCATGGGAACAAACAACGGGAACAACAGCACCTCCACATTGGAACGTAGATACTCATTAACTGTTCCTGGCAAGGCCTTCTGACCATGACTTTATGGTACCCACTGGGGTGGAGTGTGAAATGTCCAGAAATGTTCCCATTGTGATCTATGCCCAGAATACAGCTATTTTTAAAAGGAGGAGCCCATCCAGTCCAGTTCTATATTCCAGGAGACACACATTCCCAGAATGAAGGAGCGAACTTAGCACCAAAAGCCAGATGGAACTGTGCCTCCCTGAGCTCAGAACAAACAACACAAGTCAATAAATAAGAGAATACAGTAAGCTAAATGATTCTGACCTTGCTACCAAATATTTTTTAAAAAGCCATAAAAGGCAGATCAGCATTATCCAAAATAGAAAACTGAATGAACTGTCTCACAGGTGTTTCATATTAACTTGGCAGGAACAGAATGGATGCTTCCTGTAAGAAGTCAAGGATTCACTGCAAAGTGTTGGACTATCTCGGGGGCAAAGGAACTAGCTGGGCGGGCCCCTGCCGTGATCCATGTTTAGTGTGTTTGCTTAGTTAGTATCTGAAGGTTGAATCCCCTTGATTCAAAGTCCAAGGACAATGACCTGTCGTTGAGTGGCATCCCAGGGCTGGGTGGGCAGACAATGTGCATTCTTTCCTGACTATCAGCTGGAAGAATACAGCCTGTTTGGGTGAAAGCCTGGAATAGTTGGTACTTCTTTGATTCACTTTGCCAGTGACTGCAGAGAATGGTGACACATCGTGATTAGGAACGGGGTTCGGAAATTTTCTTATTTTAAACTGAAGAATGGAAATCAGAAAGGGAAAGTTGGCCAGGACATTCACACCCAGGTCCTGAGGCTCTCATGGGTTGTTGTTTTGTTTTGTTTTTGCCAAGGGCATAAACAGAACTTAATTACATGGCCAACAGTTTCCATTGCTTCTATTGCAATATGCACACATGTAGTCTAGAAAATGTCCTTTTAAACCTTAATTAATTACTTAAATTAATTTCATAAATAATTTTAGGTATCTAATTCTATGCTAAACCCAGAGTATGTACTTGAGAAGTTAATTAAATAAAGAATGAATTCTTAGATTCTACAACCTCTAAAAATCTTTATAGGTAATTTAACGTGACTTTTATATCCATTTTTTTTTCTTCTCTCTGCTTCCCAATTTCCCTAGGGGGGAAAAATGTATCAGCCAAAAGTGCAAATTTTCATAATACTTTGTTCTTTGTTTTAATTTGTTTGTATTTGTGTGTGTGTGCACAGTTTCCACAATGCACGTGAAGGTCACAGGACAGATCTGGGGAGATAGTTATCTTCATCTGCCTTCTACTTCCCTAGACTTCGACCCAGTCATCCAGGTGAGCTGCCAGTACCTTGCCTTGCTGAGCCGTCTCAGCGCCCTGTTCTCTTCTGCCTTTTCAAAAACATTTCAGTGTTGTGATCTTTCCATTAAAAGTCAGAAAATGATGCCTACTGTGTAAGAAAAAGCAAGTTTTAAGTTTCTCATAAAGGATAATGTATGCACAGAACAAAATATTACAAATTAAATTATCTCATTACCATAGCAGAGAGAGTATGAAGAAAAGCTGTCAGAGATTTAAACAACAACAACAACAACAACAACAACTGATTCTGATCTTTACGTGTTTTCATGTATTTCAGGTTTGGTTTGGTTTGATTTGGTTTAGCTTGCTTGACGTTGTCTTCTGCATATTGTTTGGTTTTGGATTTTTTTTTCTTAATCCCTTGTCAATACTGTACCAAAAATTTGTCCTTTGCTTAATTGGATCATTTAAATCAACTGTTAATTCAAATTATGCTAAAAAAAAAAACCCTACAGACATTAATGGTTTATGATTTCCTTTTCCAAGGACAACTAGAGTTGACTCCTCTAGAGAGCACTCCATCAGAGAATCCTGCAGGGTCACTATTAACTGCTATCTGCACGGTTTTACATGTCTTTATGGTTCTACACTCAAATTATCTCGCAGCATTTCCTCTTCTTCACAGCTCCCTGGTTTTATGTGGGAAGTTGTCGTACCTCTCTCTAAATAGATACAGTTTGATCTTCCAGGGCTTTCTCCTGAGACTTATTTAAAGATAATTTCCCTCTTAAATCCTCAGATAGATAAGAATGCACTGGATAAAAACCTGATTTATGAAATTGTGTTCCTCAAAAAACTGAATTCTAAGTAGAGGGCCTCAAAAGCAGAGTAAATTGTGCTTTTTGCCTCAGGAAGGATAGTTTTCACCATGCCCATACCTTCCTCCTGTGTGTTCAAGCAACAGTCTCTCCTCAGGCTGGGCTTGGCTGTAGCTGAATGAAAGTCATCATTATCACTGGACCAGGGGCACACGTTTTGCCTTCCATTGATTCATTCATGAATTCAGCTTTGGAAGTTCTGCATGTAACTTTTCTGTTTCCCTCCTCCCCCCATGAGTCCTCAGTGCAATGAGGATAACACATGCCTTTCTAATGAGGTCAATGCTGACAAAATGCACGGTATACACAGTTTTAATTCATGTAAACACAATTGCTGTACACATATAGACTATATTTTACGAATTGCATGTTACTTTTACCCAGAATCTTTTTAACGTATCTCTAGCTCTTTCACAGTAGTTATAGTGAGGATTTGCCACCTTCTGTCTCTTACAGGAATAAGATCCCAGTCTGCCATCCATTTCTACCTCCATGACAATACTGAAACCAGTATCTTCATGAGCTTGACTTTCTTGAGATACATCCTGAAATGTAGGGAATGACTATATCTTCACTTAACAAGGCAAGAAAATAATAAAGCAAATGAGTGCTTCCGCTATGCCACACTGTTCTAAATGCTATAAACAGCAACAAATAAAAGTAAATCTTTGCCCTCAGGAAGTTCACAATCTTGGTAACGGTGAATTGATATGAAGGAACAGGCAAGTGGAGGGTACGAGTTGGAAGGAGAATGTAAAGTCTACCATTCATAATGTAAGATGGACAAAACCCATCATTTGAGGTTGAACTGAGAAGTATATACTGCCCCTTGGTCACTAAGCAGAAATAGATACATGATCTAAGAACTGAATTCTGAGGCCCTTTAGCATTTATAAGTTACATATCTTCAGAGGCAACAAAAAGGAACCCCCCCCCAAAAAAAAACTACTGTGAGACAGGACAAGAACCCAAATTAATTGATAGCCCAAGGGGAACTCCTGACTGATCAGAGATTTTTAAGAGACTAATTTTTAATTTAAAAAAAAAACCTAGATCCTTGGTGGCTCTCAAAAGATGGTATTTGACCCAACTGTACCCAAACAGGGGTAAAGACAAGGACTAAGAAATGGTCTTCTTTTCAATATAATTTTCTATGACGTAGTAATGACACATGGGGCTATGGCTGAAGAGTGAGCTCTGGTGCAAAGATAATTCTGTATAAGATGTGTACTTTCAGGGGAATGCTGGGAATGGGCCAAAACAGTAGAGAGACTGAAATTATGGTTCAAGAGAAAAGAACTTCTGAAGCATTATCCTTGAACAGATAACGCTTGAAGATGGTTCCATTAATTTTTAAAACCTATGGCAGGTACTTTTCCCCCTTGAGAGGGGAAAAGACCTAAAACATAAAAGATCCCCATGGTACAATCATGGATAACTCATCCATAGTGACAGAATGGAGTGGTTAATTTTTAGGGTGCAAATGTAGGGCAGGGTAGGAAAATGGGTAGGGCATGGCAATGAGACAGTATGGAGAAGTTCTTCTCATTGTGTTCCATTTCCTCCATCAGTTAGCCTCATTTAGCCTTCTCTACCCATAGTCTTTCCCTCTCTCCACCTGCGTTCAGGTAGCTCGTTATGAATCCTGTGCTGTACATTTTCATGGCTCTATGCCTCCCAGTTATCAAAACCTCACCCAATCTGTCAGCTTGCAGACTTGAAAGTATTCATATTATAAGTAATTAAAAATTAAAAAATAATTAAAGTTCTCTGATTCATCCAATAGCCTGATCACATTACAAAGTGAGTTACCTTAATGTATTATAGGGCCACAGGTTAGACTGACTTTGGTCTTTCACACACTCTGAACGCCAATCCCCACAAGGAGCTGTTCTGTGTGTTTGGGGCACCACCTTGCATGAAAGGCCCTGCTTTCCTGAAGATTACACTCTAGCACCTTTCTTAAACTTTCATAAAATGCTCTTACACTTTAATGATGTGTCAACTTGAGAACTGACCTTTAAAATTGGCTTCGCCCATAATCTCGGTCTCACCCCCTCCCCATGGCCAGGTTGTAGCATAACACCACAGTCGTGTGTTTTCCATTTAGCTACACGACAGCGTCAGAAAATAAGGAACTCTGTAACGATGTGTTCAGCAGAATTTTGACTTTTTTGGAAATATGGGGTTTGGAACCTAAAATTGTGATCCCAAAGCACTGTACTCTGAGTTTCCTCTACCTCAAATTGCCTCATTTATATATTTTCCTTTGATTCCAAAGTGGAAACTATGAGAGAATATGCGTTTCTTTGAACTAGACTTAAAGGGACATGAGCCACTCTATGCTGGTGTTTTGCTTTGTTTTGTTTTTATCTGCAGGAATTTGGACACACAGAGCAACTTGCTCATACTTAGACTTGTTATCTTTCCAGAACTTACTCACTGGCAGCCATCAACATACAGAATGTAATTATGAAATCTGAAGGGAAACATGTATATGATTATTTCCTGCCCCTTACAATAGACACAAAATAACCAAGAAGAAAACCCTTACACTAGGCCTGTTCAAAATTACCGGGATCACTAGCACTATGCCTCACATATCCAAGTGGGAGTTTGTTTTCCAGTACCTGACATAGGTTTAAGAAATTAATGGAACCATCTTCACCCCAAATTTTGGGGCACAAATGGCTCCAATTTATCCTCTGGGGTGGTGAGCACTGGGAACTGGTAAAATGTGAAGCAGGTTTAGATAGTACATTTTTATTATCAAATGGTATTTAGAATAACTATTGTAAACAAATTCCCCATTCTTTTCATTTTTCATTGCTTTAGAGATTTCATCATATGCTAATTTAACATACTGGGTTATTGACTATTTTTATTATGTTTATTTTTATTTTTGTTTATTTTGTATTTGTTTAGTATGGTGTGTGTGTGTGTGTGTGTGTGTGTGTGTGTGTGTGTGTGTGTGTAAGAGAGAGAGTAGTACCTTTACCCACAGAGTCATCTTGCTGGCTCCTTGACTCCTTTCTTTAAAAACAGAACAGAACACAGCACTAGATAATCTTAAATGTTTTGGTAATGAAGGACCATTGACCTCAGTCAGCTTTCCTCCAGGAAATACTTTAATAAACAGAGGATCCACAGCAATATCTTTCACCTAGGGGACTGGAGTTCAGAACTCCATCTGATTCATTTTTCTCACCCACTGAAATCTCCCCTCAGTCTTACTCAACTGTAAGTCCCTGTGGGTTTTCAGTCTTCATGCTGAGTCAAAGCATGTAGGAGCCTAAAGGTGAAGGACCACATGGAGAAGAAAGAGATGAAAACCTTCCTCCCTACCCACCACAGTTCTCCCTCCTGCTCCAAATGTGCACATGACACCAGGGACACCTTGATCATGCTTCCTTATAGCAGTTTATTGAGAAAGTAGAAGTAAATCTCCATCTTACTAAGCCGAATACATAATCTTTGGTTAAACAATAGCTTTTATGCTTCCAAATCTTTATACTGGCAGTTAGTTTAAATTCCAATATGGGGCAACAGTTTGAAAGTCAAACATATGAAAAACAAACAGTTTATCAAAATGATAAACTAGCTGTATAGTTTTGACTGAACTGTTTATACAGCTAAAGTGATGTTTCAAAGGCTCTCACAAACTGTTTTTATTAAAACAATATGGATATGCTTAGCCAATATTAGATTGACTTGGGAACCATAATTGATTTCCAAAGGACATGCACAAGGTTGTTGCTTGGTGGCAATGAAATCTAGGAACAAATATCAACCTCTTCAATAGACTGTTATTCTGAATAACTTATACATATAACCATGGTCGTTTCTCCAAGTCACTAATTTCCAAATATTTTCCCTCAGGTTGTTTATTTTAAAAATAGTTTATGAAAATGTAAGATATCAACAAAGCTATGTACATGTTAAGTGTAGCCTTGGGTGAATTACAGGAGAATCATTGCCACTCTGATGTCCAACACCCTACTCCGACTGGATTACAACCTAGGGACCTTTTTGTATCTAAATACAATAAAGTATCTTCATTTACTGTAGGTGAGACTGAATTGTTTGCCTGAATAAGACTACGTTGGACACTGTCATTTTCTTGGTTTTGAGCCAGGTCTCACTATGTGACCCATGCTGGCCAATTCACTATGCTTTGCCTCAGCCTTCCAGGTGCTTTTAGTACAGGAAGAACTCCCACCTGGGTACTTTTGTCTTAATGACCAACACAAAGAGAAAAATAAATAAATTAGGGAATCTTCTTACCAGGCAATGTTGACTCCCACTAAAATCATTTACCAAAGCTCTCTCGTTGACTTTCTCCCCTAGCTGAAACACAAGTAGCTGAGCCACACAGGAGCCACACGGTACATGCCTATAATATCTATGGTTAGTTAAAGTAAAGCATCATGGCTTTACCTGGTATGCCATCAAGTGAAACAGAAGCTCGCCACTGCTCATTAATGCTTGTTACAAAATTTTTTTTCATATAACTTCATTGACTATAATAGTATTCCTTTGTCCATCTCCAAGTCATTATTCTCATTATGCTGTGTGTGTCAGACTGGGAGAAGACAAAGTAGCACTCACAAAAACAACATGTGGCACTGTGGGCATCTCCATCTAATATATTGGCTGCAAATTAGATGTGGCAAGACTCTACAATTAACTCATTTTATGACACTCCATAATAGTTGATAAACAGTCTCTCATGACATTAGCAGTAGAATGGTTTAAACGTTGGAAGAAGGGTGCATAAAATGGAACAATGACTACTGAATATTAATACGCTATTGTTCAATCGAGTAATATTATAGTACTTTGAAGAACTACCTGCAACAACTTTACTTAAAGCTAAAATATAGCTCATAACATGACATTTTTAAAGTCTAAACTCAACCCAATTTAGGTTCCTCATTAAATCCCATTGGGGATAAAAATATGCACTTTTTCTTTCTTCAGTTTACTAAATTAGAGAACTTTGAATTCTAGGCAATTTCAAAATTGGGAAAGCCTAATGCTAACAATTCTAAAATCTGTCATCAACAATTCATAAGAAAAATAAAACCAGAAACTTCAATGATTGAACAACAGCTATGTATACTTCTATAAAACCATTCTAAATAATCTCACATGATTGGAATATGTCCTATATAAATAAATGCTTTCTGGGAGAAAATTAAATATATTTTCATTGCAATAGCTGGCAGTACAGTTTGTCATGTGGTGGTTTTTAAATTAAATTCAAAGTTATTCCTCACTGTCCTAGGGTCTTCATTGCTTATAATTAGTAACCACTTCAAGAGAAAATAAATACTAGCCAGGATGTTCTGCCTAACTCTCATTCTTTGGCTGGTGTTCAAATATTTTCCAGTTTTACTGCTTAAATTGCCAGAAACAGATCTGATTATCATTGTTTGTGGAGCTATTCCACCATGTCAATGGTCTAGCATCCAATGTATCTGCCTTAAGCTAATGGCAATTTTACTTTACTGAGCAATGTTATGAGCCACATGGAAATTTTGATTCTCGCTGACTAGGTTTGAGAATGTGATGTGCTATATAGAGGCAGGTAACTTTTTCTTGATAGAAAATATAGCATGGCCAACTTCATTTACTAATTACTTAGTAAACGTAGTTTGATAGTCAACAGCAATGCCCTATCTAGGATAAATGAACCAACTTACTCATTTACTCAGTCTCCAGGGTGCCTATAATGTACTCTTTTGCTGTAGGAGATAGAATTAAGTGCAAAATAAATTAGATATGACCGACCATTGCCTGCTAAGAGCTAAAGCCTGACATTAGTGGATGCAACTTCCATCACCCATTTCTTTTTTGTAATGCTAGAGCATTTTTTCCCTCAAGAAACTTCTTGGTACTTTACTTCAAGGATAATCCTAACAGTTGCTAAGAAAAATATCCACAATCATTTTGCTTCCCCGATCCATTCAGTTCTTGCTGATTGAAACAAATAAAGATAGAATAAGAAATGAAAAGTAGTGATCACTAAGTTTTTTTGTGTTTGTTTTAAAACTGCTGCAGATAAATCTCAACAAAGGTGCCTTGCATGGGAAATAAGAGCATAAAGGAAAAGGAAAATGAAATAGTAAATGTATTGAAAAGGCAAAGTGAGTAGAGGCTAAGAGACGTCATAGACTGTAGAGACATTTCACAAGTGAAATCCATGCAATGACAAGAAGAGTGCTTTTGCTGGGTTATATGTTATTGTTGTTTTATAGAATGCATAGAGTGGACACATTGACCAAGAGAAATCAGGTAGATATAAGATAACTAATGATTATTTGGGGTCAAAGAGAAGAATAATGAACTGAATAGAAAAGAGGAAGTGGAGATGAATACTGGAGAGGAAAATTAAATGTATGAAGTGTAGAATAAATTCTGCTTGATTCAGCAACTCAGTGTCACATTTGAATAATACACCAATTCCCAAATAGTAAAGATACAATAGTCACAAGAGAAATTTCCCATCAACCAAATAAAGACCAAGCTACAGTTGTGTGCTGGGAGTTCCATATATTTTCCTTATTAAAAATATTTCCTGTTAAATAAAACTATTTGAGGAATAAGCAATTGGTCCATATTAAAACATGAAATCATATTCTGTGACAAAGAAACATTCTCAACAAAATATTTTTCACTTACAATATTTTTCAAAAAGAAAATACCAAACCAAATATAGACAATGTGACATAAAGTGCTGTAGGTTTGTTGTTGTTGGTGGTGATGGTTTTTATTTTTTAAGAGTTTTTTGTTTTGGTTTGGTTTTGGTTTTGTATTTTATTCACATTGAATCTTGATTGTAATCTCGCTCTTATCTTTCTGTTCCCACCCTCACTCCCTCTTCTGCCCTATTACCCTCCCCTATACCTCTGACAGGTAGGGTCTTCCTCCCCTACCATCTGACCATAGCCTATCAGGTCTCATCTGGATAGCCTGCATTCCTTTCCTCTGTGTTTCCACAGAGCCTCTCAGCCAAGCGGTGGTTTTCAACTATCAGGCACTATAGCTTCTGTCAGAGGCAGTCCCCCTCTCCCCTCCTCTCTTCCACATGGAGAATGAGCTGTCCATTGGCTATATCTGAACAGGGGGTCTAGGTTCTCTGCTTGCAATGTCTTTGGTTGGTGCATCAGTTTGTGCAGGGCCCCCTGGGTCCAGACCCACCAGCCTTTATAGGCTCCTTGTGAAGCTCCTGACAAGCCCCCAACCTCTCCACACACACCCCACCATCTTTCATCACACAATTCTTCTATACAACTTGCAGTACTTTGCCCAGAGTCTGACTGCAAGTCCCAGAATCTGTCCCGATGCCCCATTGGATGGAGTCTCTCAGAGGACACCTATTTTGGGCTAATATCCATTTTTAAGTAAGTATATACCATGCATGTCTTTCTGGATCTGGGTTACCTCACTCAGGATGATCGTTTCTAGTTCCATCAATTTGCCTTCAAATTTCAAGATTTCCTTGATTTTGATAGCTGAATAGTATTCCACTGTGTAAATATGCCATAGTTTCTTTATCCATTCTTTAATTGGGGGGCATATAGGTTGTTTCCAGACTCTGTCTATTATGAATAAGGCTGCTATGAACATAGTTGAGCAAATGTCCTTGTTGTGTGATGGAGCATCTTTCAGGTATATGCCCAGGAGTGGTATAGCTGGGTCTTGAGATAGCACTATTCCCAATTTTCTAAGAAAGAGCCAGATTGATTTCCAAAGTGGTTGTAAAACTTTGCACTTCCTCCAGTCATGGGGGAATGTTCCTGTTTGTCCACGTCCTCACCAGCATGTGGGGTCATATGTGTTTTTGATCTAAGCCATTCTGATAGATGTAAGATAGAATCTCAGAGTTGTTTTGATTTGCATTTCCCTGATGACTAAGGACATTGAGCATTTCTTTAAGTGCTTCTCAGTCATTCAATACTCCTCTGCTAAGAATTCTCTGTTTAGGTCTGTACTCTCATTCTTTTAATTGGGTCATTTGGTTTGGTGGTGTTCAATTTCTTGAATTCTTTATATATTTTGGATATTAGTCCTTTGTCAGATATAGGTTTGGTGAAGATCTTTTCCCAGTCTCAAGGCTGTCATTTTGTTCTGTTTACGTTGTCCTTTGCCTTATAGAAGCTTTTCAGTTTCATGAGGCCCTATTTATTAATAATTGATCTTAGAGCCTGAGCTGTGGGTTTTGTTGTTGTTGTTGTTGTTCAGGAAGTTGTCTCCTATGCCAATGAGTTCAAGGCTCTTCCCCACTTTTTCTTTTCTTTTATTTTTTTCTTTTTTTTCATGGATTTTTTTTATTAATTTATTCTTGTTACATCTCAATGGTTATCCCATCCCTTGTATCCTCCCTTTCTTCCCTCCCTCCCATTTTCCCCTTATTCCCCTCCCCTATGACTGTTCCTGAGGGGGATTACCTCCTCCTGTATATGCTCATAGGGTATCAAGTCTCTTCTTGGTAACCCGCTATCCTTCCTCTGAGTGCCACTAGGTCTCCCCCTGCAGGGGACATGGTCAAAGGTGAGGCACCAGAGTATGTGAGAAAGTTACATCCCACTCTCCACTCAAGTGTGGAGACTGTTCTGACCATTGGCTAGATCTGGGTAGGGGTTTAAAGTTTACTGCCTTGTATTGTCCTTGGCTGGTGCCTTAGTTTGAGCGGGACCCCTGGGCCCAAATCTGCCTATCATAATGTTCTACTTGTAGGTTTCTAGGACCCTCTGGATCCTTCTACTCTGCTATTCTCCCATAAGAGATTTAGTGTGCCTGACTTTATGTTGAGATCTTTAATCCACTTGGACTTTAGTTGTGTTCAGGGTGATAAATATAGATCGATTTGCATTTTTTACATGTGGACATCCAGTTAGACCAGCACCATTTGTTGAAGATTCTATCTTTTTTCTATTGTTTGGTTTTGGCTTATTTGTCAAAAGTCAAGTATCCATAGGTGTGTGGGTTCATTTTTGGGTCTTTGATTCTATTCAACCAGCCTGTGTCTATTGCAGTACCATGCTGTTTCTATTACTGTTTCTCTATAGTTCAGCTTGAAATCCAGGATGGAGATTCCACCAGAAGATCTTTTATTGTACAGGATTGTTTTAGCTATTCTGGGTTTTTTTTTTCCATACAAAGTTTTATCATAGTTCATCTGGCCTGAGATTTTAGGTCAGACCTGGAAATCTACATTTTAAGATGCAGCAATCCCTTTCATTCATATTCCAATGTAAGAATGAGAGAGCATTCCAGAGAGGTTGCACAACTGGTTCTCAGCCAAGTGTCATAGGGCTTCCATCACCAGAGGCAATGATCCTAAAATGCACATCCTGAGACAACTAATTACAATTATACATCTTATGTCTCTAAAGCCAAACTGGGTTTTAAAAAAATCAATGCAGAAGTTTGCATGAATGCATTTACTTGGATTAATGGAACAGTTCTGACCTCACAGGCCACCAATCAAGATGAACCAAATATGCTGAGCATCTTCCAAAACCCACTTAATTTGCATAACAATGGCATAAATATCATAAACTGCTGTTGAATGAGAAAATGTGTTGACATGTGTCACAACTCCCCAAACCACAGTGAATGATTTCAAACATGAAGATGCAAAATACTTGCATAACCAAACTCTGAGTTGCATTCATCTGATACTTAGAAACACAAAATTCAAATACAACATAAAATTTAAATACAAATTGTTCCTACAGGAAAAACTAATACGCAACTGTTGCCAAATGTCAGGATATTCTTCCTGTATTTAAAACTGAAATAAATATGCTCAGTCTGAAAAGATTTAAAAGACACCTATTGTACCATTTGACTGTAGTCAATCTGGTAGTAAATGGCAAGATGAATAGCATTTCGTTTCACATTTATATTCAGCAAATAGTAACCCTTACCTCTAGGCAGATGGTGATACACCTCTAGACAGATGTGTTAAATGGATACAAATGGATACACATGTAAAAATATAAATTATGCAGTATATGTCTATGTACATAGATCTGAATACATAATGTTGAGCATAACATATCGGGAAGGTCAATAGTGATCTTCCACATCACATACCTATAAACAACAACAATGCATATTTAAAGTTTTATTAGGACACCACGTTTTATGTTCTGTTCTTTTAATCTCAGCACTTGGGAGGAAGAGGTAGGAAGAGTTCTGCAAGTTTGAGGCCAGCCTGGTCTACATAGTAAGTTTCAAAACAACCAGGAGTACAATACACAGAGAGATGCTGTCTCCAAAAACCTGAAGCTTTGTTTTATATTCTGTGCTTTTTACTATAATAAAAAAAATGGAAACGTCTATTTAGAAAATGAAAATAACAATCATTTTTTTACTCCGACAATATTTCATAATCGTAATCATCATGATCATCACCACTACCATTATCATCAAACAGAGTGACAAATTAAGCATTGCCTTTCTGGGTTATAGTGGCAAAGAGTCAGGACAACCAAGAATGGCCCCTATTCCAGAGAAAGGAAGAGCAAAAGAAGCTTACCAAGGTGATAAGATTGAGTAACAGAAGGACAACCCAATAAAATGTGCTCTTAGTATATGGATACTGATGGGCAACTTCCTAGCAGCAAAGCCAAAGCCTCATCCAAGAGGTGAGCATGGTGAACTGGGTGAAAAGAGACCCACAGGATGAGCCCACGGTTCTCACAAACGTCAATCCATCTGGAGAACCTGGCATGGAATTGGCTTCTCTGGACCGCATCAGCAGTGGACAGGAAGTCCATCTTGTCATGTCCATGTCTCAGAAGACTGACCCTGGTCATTATCTTGAGAGAGAGAGGGTACCAGCTGTTTAGGAAGGCATTGCACTTGGGAGTTCAAGAAGAGAAATAATCACAAGTGAGGAAGCCTGGGGTCAACCTGTCACAGCTTCTGTCAGAAGACAACAGCATGAGATAGGATGGGGGCCGGGTGAGGTAGGACTTAGATGTGCACACACTTCGGTGGCGGGGGCCTCAGTGGTGAAACTGGCGGCTCCATGCTCTTTGGCTAAGAGGTGAGTCATCACAGCCGAATAAGATAGCTCTATGCTAGAGACTGACAGCTGTGAGTCATAGGACAGCCATGAAGTCGAACTGCAGAAAGTCTTGTGGTTTTCCCACTACAAACAAGACTGAGAACTCTAAAGTTTAAGTGCAATGGACACTCTCTGGAGTCTGCTTCAGCCCTTGGGGTGTTCAGTACTAACCGGAATCCAAAAGAACTGAGATGAGTCTCTGGCAGCGTATCTCAGTTCTCTGCCTATATGCCCCACATCCTGGCACAGACAGCCTTAAACATCACTCCTTCCTTAAGATGTATGAAGCATTTGTTCTACAGGCTGTGACAACATGCCCGGTCTACGAGCGACTACTGCAGAGTTGAGTCCTGGTATACAGCGAAGAGAAGCAACTGCAGAGATTGCAACTCTGTTACTCAAGTAGCACTCAAGCACCCTGGGCTCAGCTCCCATATAAACAAGGTAAAACAGAAGTCTCCAGCTTCAATTCAAGCCTCTTTTACCCAGCAGGCTATGAGTTAAAGGACCCGGAGTCTGCTCCAATATGTTGTTTTGGAATGAAGGATGGTTTGCTCAATACTGACACTTTTCTTTTGTCCTGGTATATTGTCCTTTGCTAACCTCTTCCCTCTTATTTTTATTTTATTTTCAAAACAAGCTTAGAATTTTCATTCCTCTTATATTTATATAATTTTGATTGTTTATTGTCTGTGTATTGTGCTTTTTAATATTTCTCTTTTTTTTTCTTGTCAACATTTCAGAAGCCTATCTTCTGTTCATGTCTCTCTCTTTATTTAATTTAGCCTAGATTTTTTTTTCTTATGTTCTTTCCTATATTTGGATCTTGTTTTTTAATTGAAGAAGCTATTGTGTGCTTTTTGATTACGGTGTTAAGAACACGTATATATGTCATAGAGGAGGGGAGTAAGGGGAAAATGGGAGGGAGGGAGCAATGGGAGGATACAAGGGATGGGATAACAATTGAGATATAATATGAATAAATTAATAAAATATATTTTAAAAAGACCATGTATATTTAAGGTTATTATTGAGAGAGGTTAAAGGTCCTTATAAAAATCATATTAGTTGTTTCCATGATTGATTATGTTATTGTTTATTCTTTTCTTCTCATCTGTTCATGCTAGGGGGTTATTGATCTCAGGGTTTGACATGTGTGCTTCTGTCCTACTTTGCTTTTATTTTTTCAGTTATTCCTCCATGAAAGATGCTTGCCTGTGCTCTTGTAATTGATGTATAGTTTCCAGCTGAAAGACTACATTTCCCAGCTTCCCTTGCAGACTAAGGTAGTAGTCATTTTCACCCCTTATAAAAGCAGCAGCCAGCTTCTTCTTATGGGAACTTCTCCCCTCCACCTGCATAGTGTCTGCATTCCTTCATCATTCCACATGGCATGGGACATATTGATGCTCATAGGTGAGAAATAAGATAACCCAGTTTCTGTGTTTCCCTGAATTAACACAGCCCTGCCTATAGGTCAGACTCACCTTGCCTTTTCTGCTTCCTTTAACCACTGACAACAATCTAACACTGTGATGAGTTAACAACGATATTCCTCAAATTATTCTATAAACTGGAAATGGAAAGAATGCTACCAAACTTGTTCTCCTAGCCAAGCAATTACTATCAAGGTATCAAAATTGAGTAAGGCCAGACAACAACTATAGACCACCTCCCAGGTGAATACAGATACAAACCTTCTCAACCAAATACTCTCAAACGAAATTCAACAACACATTAAGAACATTACACGGGATGACTAAGTTGATTTCACTCCAGGGATGCAAGGATAGCTTAACATATACGGATCAATAAAAATAACAGTGCATAAATAGGCCAAAGAGCAGAAATCAATGTGATCAAATCAAATCAGAAATGTCTCTGCCCAAAAGTCAAGGTCAATCGGCATTTCATAATAAGTTCCTAAAGAAAAAGGGAACAGAAGATACATACCTCAACATAATCAAGGTCCTCCCTCCCTCTTCAAACACACACACACACACAGACAGAGAGAGAGAGAGAGAGAGAGAGAGAGAGAGAGAGAGAGAGAGAGAGAGAGAGCGAGAGAGAGCGCATTTTACTAAATAGGGGAAAATTAAAACTACTTGCTCAGTAATCAGGAACAGGGCAAGGGTTTTAACCAGTGTAATGCTTGAAATCTTAGCACAATAAGGCAAAAGAAAAAATAAAACAAAAGACATGCAAATAAGAAAGGAAGAAGTTGCATTACTCCTATTTGTAGAGAGCTTGGCCCTATCTTTAAAAGATCCTAATACTCCACCAGAAATGTTTAGATCCACTAATCAATTTTATCAAAATAGCAAGATATACAATCAACATCTAAATATGTAAATTTCGGCTAAACTGCTGAAATTTTACATGGCTTAGCATCCTCACAGCCTAGTTAACTTCAGCTGTTTCCAGTGTGATCCTTGCACTGGGAAATGAGAAATAATTAGGCAGGGTTTTTGTTAGACCCTGTCCCTGAACTGACACTAATTCCTTTGTAATCAGAATATCCTTTGGAGTTCACCAGCAAGAACTTACACTGGCAGTTATGGAACATCATCCAAAGCCCTTAACCTCTTGGTCATTTCCTTGGTGAATATTTGGGCAACCATTCTCAGCAATCAGAAGAACCAATGCATTTGGTCCTCGGCTCTAGAGTAAGAGCAACAGTGGGAAGAAAGGTCACAGAGTACATCTCCCTGTGTCTAAAGCAACAGAAGACCAGGAGCAATGTCCCATTCCTGGGGGTATTCTAGAGAGTGATGCCATGAAAAACTGGAGTCACAATGCCTTTGCTACCACAACTATTCTCAGCTCTCCTCACTGGTTTATGCAACCAGTGGATGGTCTGAGAGGACAGATGCTATATCATGAGCTATATCTGCCACAGTTGTATGTGAGGCAGAAGTATAAATAAGTTATCTTCCTGATGCTGGGTTCTGCCTTGCCAGGCCACAGTGGAAGAGGACATGCTCAGTCCTGACAAGATTTGATGAGCTGGGGTGGGTGGGTAGGGGCCCCCTTTTCTGAGTACTAGAGGATGGGGCATGGGGAAAAAGAGAGGGAGGGAGGGACCAGAAATGTCACATTACTTGAAAACTACATTTCCCAGAATACACTTTGCTATACATATTTAGTTAGAATAGATTATGAAAACAGCTCTAGGGAAATTTGGGGAACAAGAGTAAAGCAGCAGCTGTTTTGCAGCTAATGCATGTCATTTATCAGATGACATGAGGCAGAAGCCAGGCCTGCGACTTCTCTATTCTCCTAGATACTTGCCAGCCTCTCTGAATTCTGCACCAAGAATACAGTTAGCTCTGCAGTGAGGAGCCTGACTCCTACAAATCCACTGACTCCATGTGTTACCAAGAGGCAAAGGGAGACTCAGCAGGTCTAGGGCTCTCTTCACGGAGGCCAACTTGTCCTCATGTTGTCCAGCTTGTTCCTGGCCTCTCCAGCTTACTGTCATCTCCCTTTCCATGTTGATCATCTTCAACCTGTAGCATCAGTCAAGAACGTCACAAAGACTATGGAGCCTGGTCAGTTCCAGTAATTGCGTAAGCCCACAAACATATCCACGGCATGCTCATTCTTCTGTTGCTCTAGATGAACACAGACTCTATAGTAGGGAAGAAAATTTGGAGCTACTGAAAGGAAATATGATAATTCTGGAGAGAGAGAATGCCTGGAACAAAGAGACAGCTTTTGGAACACCAATGAAGGGATTCTGAAAGGGTAGAAGCCTTTGTCTAAGAGGAAAGGCAAAGAGGAAGCTGAAGAGATAGCTTGGATGGAAATGTGTTCGCCATACAAGCAGGAGGACCTGAATTCTACCACAAGCAGCTACATGAAAAGCAAGGTGTGCTGCCAGATCCTTGTAATCCTAGGACTAAGGAGGAGATAGATAGATCCCTGAGGCTCCTTGGCCAGCAAGCCTACATGAATCAGTGAGCCTCAGGTGTCACGGAGAAACTTTGCTTGATGACATAATAAGAGAGATCCTGAGGAATGACACCTAAGGTTGACTTTTGGCATCCACATTTACACATATGAATGCACATATGGAAGCACATGCACATGCGTACATACATATACACACATATATACAAATACACAAACACACATGTACACATGCACACACACACAAGCCCACATGTGCATATGCACACACACGCACACATCCAGACAGCAAGAATTGTTTCCAATTTTTTATTACTTTATTTACTTTATTCATGTTACGTTCATAGTGTTTTGGCTGCTTGTACCTGACAACCTTGAAGAAAACATTTTCCTATCTCAGTGGGTTTAAAATTCTGAATGTAACTCAATATCTATCATATTTTTAAAAATAAAATGAAGATAAAACAGGTAATTCAGAGGGAAAAGATCATCATGCAGACATTACACTTGAAAGTTCACCGGGGCACATAATTTTCTAGAAAAGAAAGAATTTCCTGAGATGGAAGATAGAGAATATGAAAGCTGTAAGTGTGGTCAAGGCAAAAGGGAAGAAAAAAAAAATGCCAGAAAATTGACTAGGCAGGACATAATTATATGTTTTATACATGTCCCAAACTATATGCTGAACACTATGAATTCATTTTACCCAAGGCTCCTGTCATGTCTTTGCTCTTCTAGCAGGAAGAGAAGCAGATATGGCTGCATTAACTCAGCATCAGAAAGACAGAGGAATAAAGTTCACATTGATCCCAGGAGGTAGCTTAAAGCTATTGAACTATTCCCATCATACAAGTAAAAGCTCACCAACCTGGAGAGGCCCGTCGGAAGAAGCGTGAGCAAGCAGCAGAGTTTCTGCTGTGCTGTGATTGCGCAGTAGTAAGCGGTGAATATTACAAACTGGGACACAAAACCTTTGTCAATAAGCATGTCAGAGAGAAAGGGCCTGAGCTCAAAGAATGACACAAGGGCAGCACGCTGCAGTGCTGAGCTCCTGTTTGTAGAATGAGGAGATGCGTGCCATGCCATTAGCTGATGGGAGTGCTGTGGTTTCCACACAGGTTTTCAGGTAACTTCATGGCAGCCTCTGCTTCCAACCTACAGAGCCTCATAGTTTCTTCCCCCGGGATATATATTTGGAAACAATTTCCAATGTGTATGTCCCACTCTAAGCCTCCTTAAGCCTGATTGCTGTAGCGAATGCTTTCCAACGCTCTGTTGTTTTAGAGAGAAACCATTAGCTTTCTGTGTGCCTAATCCAATCTTCTGCTCTTCGTCAGGAGGCTCTCGCGCATCCTGTCATTGCCTTTCAGCTAAGCAACATGAACTAACGTTTGGCTAACTCTCCAGGAACTCTCCCTAGTGTCCATCTTCCTAGTCCTTTATGCTTGCTAGTTCAGCACATGTCTTCACATAAACAAAGGGACTTATGACGACTCCACTGTTACAGCAAATGCTCACGCGAAGGAACGTCCGCATGCTGGCATCAAAACCTATGCGCAGGGGCAACCTTCGTTTGCCCAAATCAATTGGTGGCCCGCCAGTGTCACACAGGTAAATGCTGGATCTCACTCTGGAATCCTATCTCTCATTTCACCATCTCTTTTCTCTTTAGCTGCTCCTCCTGAAAATTGCCCGTTTTGATAAAAATTTCAGTCAAAATATCTCGAATAAGTGTTCTATAATCACAAAAAGATCTCTGATAGCCATTGCTTCAGAATTGCAATCACTTTTTCAATCTTGTCATAGATGAATTGCACACTGCGTCTGGCGTAGATTGTTAAGCCCAAAGGCATAGACCGTATAGTCCCTTGTGGTTTCTGTCGGTTTTGTGTTCTTCTCTGTCTTTTTTTTAAATAGCACTAAGTACACAGCTTGTGTTCAACAAATAATAAATAATAATCATGGATTTCATTTGCAGGTGGGATCGTTTGAGAAATGGAATATTTTCATGTGAGCTTGCCAATGAATTCTCTCTCCACTCAGGAAAAATGTCCTAATGCACTTCTGCCCTGGACTCAGGTTAGATTAGATGGACAATTTATTCTTGGGATCATGTCCTAGAGAATGTCAGGGTACTAAAGAAAGCAGGCCAGCAGAAACTCAATGCCCCTGGGGTAATGGTGTGCTATGTGGTAACAGCAAGGGGGCTATTGTTACTGTTAGTACAGGTGTATTCCCACAATGCCGGAGCAATAGGCAATTAGATTTCCAAAGCCAGCACCATCCTGCTCTGCTGAAATACACAGAAGGGAGAGGTGCCTGTGACTAGTGAAAGTGTATATGATTTTCTTCTTCACCTTTTAAAATTATCTGACGTAAATTTCCTGCTGGAGGACTCTGTAGCCAGTACCCTGTCAGGCAATACCAAGAAGCTGATGAACAGCATCCAGGACCTTCCACCAAGGCTCTCCCAGTCTTATGAAGTAGACAGATATGTAAATACAATTACAATGATACACGATGTATCAAAGGCTTAGGTGCCATTTGCTCAAAGTACTATGAAAATACAGAGATGTGAATGCCATGCTTGCTCAAGCTCTGAATTTCCCATTGTATCTTATCCACACATACAAATGGTGTCACTTTCTCTGTCTAGAATTCAGTGTCATTATACTCAGAGATTTGCATGTGTACACACACCCACACACACACACACACACACACACACACATACATGTGAGTTTATAAATAAACCCTGATATAAAGCTCATGCCTGTAATCCCAGCATTTGAGCTTCTGAAGCTGCAACAGGTCCATAACTTTGAGGCCAGTCTGAACTACACAGTGAGTAGTTTCTAAGCCATTCATCCTGGCATCAGAGTAAGACAACGTCTTCCACAAAAAAAAAGAAAGAAAAAAAAGGACTTAATTAAGAGGTAACTCACACTTCATTATGAATTATTTCAAAAGTAGATTTTAATTTTAAAGTTATGTAGGCCCAGAATCCAGAGTATGGTTTATAAATGTATAAGTAGGTGCAAATCAATTATTTAGTACTAAAAATGATAATCACATAATGTAATATGAAAGAATGCATCATTACATGTAAATTACTTAACAGCTAAAAGGCATGAAACATGAACCTACAGCAGATATAGTAGCCAGCACAAACCTGCACAAGATCAAGCCAATTAACACTCTAGTATGGAGAAGGAAGTGGCTCATGAGATCCTACTCATACTTAAGAAGCTATTGCCTATCGATGCCCATGGGGAAGGAAAAGAAAGTTTTATCCAGTGGTGTGGTTCACACTCCTATGGATAGTGTTCTACCCCATTGCATATGGACAGCACTAAGTAGACTTGATGGCTCCTGAAGAAAAAGAAAGAGGAGGGGGATGAGAGAGAGAGAGAGAGAGAGAGAGAGAGAGAGAGAGAGAGAGAGAGAGAGAGAGAATAATGAAGTTAGTAGGGGGGAAGGAAAGTAGATATCATCTAAATACATTCTATTCACGTATGAAAAAAAATACTCTAGTTATCTAATGACATTTATATTTCTATGCTCTAAAGGCTGTAAATGAATTAGAATTAGAAACATGGCTAAGTTTCCTTCATTAATGTTTCCAGGGGTCGGGGCGCGGGGGTAGGGGGGCGGGGAGAATGAGTGGGAGGAAATCACTAGGGAACATAGTTTAGCCTGAGGCTCTTACATTTTGAAATTTATATCCCTAAAGAGGTGTAAATACTAAAATGAAATAAATATAAAATTATTAAGTTTGGGGCACTAAGATTTAAAAGTATCAGATATGATTAATTTCCACTAGTTCATGGAAGAGTCTCCTAAGGTGTCACAAAGCCACAGACTGAAAAGATCAAAGACAGAAATGCGTGCCCTCTTTTCACACATTTCACCGCATGCCCAGACATCTCAGCATTTGTACCAGGTACAGTTTCCAAAAGTTCCGGGTTTTGCCAGCCTTGCAGGAGTCTGGTGCTGTGCCTACAGAAAGGATGAAACGGAGTTGCCTAAAGCTAGTTACTTTAGAAGACATCATCCACTCTCACAAGAATGTTTTCTGAGTTGGGAATTGTCATCCCATTTTTCCTGAAGAGTAAGCTGGGGTTCATCAAGATTCTATGCCTTGCCCTGGTTCTCTCACACAAACCTTTGAACCAGAATTCAGACAGAAGTCATACACACACAAAACTGTGCTTTCCCACGCTGCCTACTCCTCTATCTAGCGATGTGGTGGGTGTAGGAAGATACGCCAGCAACAGCCTCACTTTCCTACAATCTCAACAGCAAAAGGACACTCCCCCACAGGGAGGGAAAGTTCTTATTACAGTGCTTTGTGGCCCCCCAAAGAACCATAGTATATAAAAAAAGATATGAAGGGTGCCTGTGGTATTAAATTTTCATGGGACAAGGAGATCAAGCAGGGGAGAAAATGTCTACAGAATTTTCATAGGGGAATGATAAAAAATACAAAGAGGTTGAGAATGCCTTCTGTGTTCCAAGCACGATACACAAGTCTATTTTAAGTCATTTTTCAGACTTTATGAATAAAGCCCAAATCAGAACATGTGTTTATCAATTCTATTCAATGTATTCTTTCCAACACCAGTGGGTCTTTTCTTTCATGTGCTACAAGCTTTATGCTGGTCAGATTATGGGTTTTAGAGTCAAGCAGATGTATCAAGCTGGCAAGGTAGCTCAGTTATTCAAAGTGTTTGCATTAACATGAACTCCCTTGGGTTTCATCTCACTTTTGGGACCCTTGAAATAACGAACTGTAATTGTATGTAAAATGTTGAGTAAATATGAGACCTTTCCCCTATATGTGGCTACTAATTTCTTTGGATAATAAAGCTCTCTATTAGGAAGAAGAATGCAAAATAATGGTTAAAATAAAGGTAAATGACCTTAATAAATGCACCAAATGTCTTACTTTTATTGGTGCTCTTTCTGGTGATTGGGATTTAGATTTGAGACTTAGAAAAACAGGACAGAAGCAGGTGAAGACTTAGCAGTGGGTTTTGTTGGGTTATTTGGGAGAAGGAAAATTTCACTGTTGTTCTCTCTGGGGGTCTTACTATTACTTGAACTCACTAATCTCCCACCTCAGCTACTACAGAGCCTGAGATTATAAAAATGTGAGTTTGTGAATGGGAGTGTAGCATCAAAGGAGACTAGAAAGATGTCATATCTACTGAAGCTGGAGTGAAGGCCGTTATAAACTGCTCACTATGGGTGCCAGGAACTAGGCTCAGGTTCTCTGTGACAGCGATATACACTCTAAAGCACTGAGCCATCTTTCCAGCCCCAAGAGAAGGTATTTTAAAGATGTATATGTTTGTTTGTTTTATGTACATATGTATGTGTGTGTGCCTAAGTGTTTATGCATCTTACATATAGGCAATGCCTGAAGAGGTCAGAAGAGTGTGTCAGATGTCCTAGAACTGGAGTTACAGAAATCTGTGAGGCACCCACTGTGTGCTGAGAACAGAGCCTGAGTTCTCAGCATGAGCAAAAAGTACTCTGATGTTCGAACAGTTTGAGACAGAAAGAAAACTCAAACGTGGTATTTATTTTACTCATAATTTTCAGTGGCCAGAAAAATTTATATTTAAGTAGTGGAATCAAAGGAGGTGAAAGGGAATAGAAAAAGTGTTGCCTAATAATAGAAATTTAATCAATATTTAGGTTACTTGATTGTGATAATTATAATATTGATGAATATGCTTTAATATAACTACTAAAACTCAAAAACATTTTCAGTGTGACAGAATTCCCATTTCATCATGCTAACTTAAAAACACAGCTGTGAAATCTATGTTTGCTACAGTTCACAGTTAAGTTTCCTCCTTTTTCCCATAAGTGATAAGAAAAGTTAGCTAAAGATAAACTTGTGCTCCAATTGATACTCTAAAACTTAAGTTTTAAAATTTAGACATTATATCCAATATGCACAAGAAAAAAACCTTCACCAATAAATTTTGCATTCAGAAAACTCTTCATAAGTACAATAAGACTCGTAGTTGTGGGGTTTTTTTTTTTTAATGTTACTACCATCTCTTAGGATCCTTCTCTATGATTTACTAAAAGGAACATTGCAAGTAGAAAGGAATTTACAATGTTATGCAACATTCACATAAACTAGGCATGGTGGTGCAAAACTAGATGGAAAGAAATAAGCAGAAAGATCATAAACTCCAGGCCAAACTGGTTAGACAGTAAGGTGGCTCCAAAAAAAATGAATAAAAGAGGGAAATAGATACACACACTTAGAATTCTGAACAATAAATGTGCTTTTACATCTGTTCATCTAAATCATCTCTCATGGACCGTTGACCTTTTGGTGTGAAGAATCTCATAGACATTATACACAGGAATATTTTGTATCTTCAGGAAGGAAGTAATGTCATTTTAATTATACATTCCTCCCCAGTCCAAATTGGAACAATTTAAAAATAAAGTTGAACAAGTCTGAAGGAGTGATTCAAGAGCTGGGATGCTGGGTGATAAGGCGGATGTGTTCCATACGGCCATTCCCCAAACACAGCAGCTACCACGTGCCTGCTAGCAAGAGCTGTGGGCTTTTGACTGTTGGTATTCCCTCATAGATGGAGAAATGTGTCTCAGAGAAGTGCTGGAGCAGTGGTTTTCATCATTCCTAATGCTGCGACCCTTTAATAACGTTCCTTGTGGTGGGGATGACCCCAACCATATGATTTATTTCTTGCTACCTCATAACTGCCATGTTGCTACTGTTATGAATTGTAATATAAATATATGATATACAGGATATCTGATATGTTACCCATAGGTTGCTAGCCACTTGGTGGAATATAGGCTGTGGAAGGTTAACTGAAGTAGAGATCCATCTATGTGCTATAGAGAAGAAACTGGGACAGGTGGGGACTTTCCAGTGCAGCCACTTTGGGGTCACCCAGTGTCCTGTAGACAGCTCCTCATCCACAATCTACAAATAAACCCAATAAACTCATTATTCCCATTGGTTTCACTTTGAGGGAATTATATTACAGTGTAGGGGACCTCCTAAGAAGGAGGCGATATTGTTTACCTCTCCCCAAGGACAGCATTCTCACAACAAAAGGAAGTGACAAACTTTGAGGGAAGCCATGTTTCCACCACTTAGCAATGATAAAAGGGCATCATTTTTTAGTTATTAGGCAGCCGTTGACTGGAGTTAAGAGCAAATCCTTTTGTCCAGAACATTTTCATTATTTTAATCTTATCTGAAGTTATGTTACACGTCCTAAAAAGGACAGAAATGAACACCTCACTGGGAGGAAGAGACACTGCTCCATGCTACTTTAGAAGCAGCCTCCCCCAGGGAATTCATTTGAAGGCACCATATCTAATTTCAGATATTCTGGATCACTACCCATGGGATATTAGAGAAACTAAGCCTTTCTAATCCCAAAGTGATGACAGAAAAATAAGCATGCCAAAGTTACTTCTCTTTCTTCCTCTTTTTTAGCCATTGTGAGCATTTTACTAGAAGCTAATTATCATCAGGTTAAATTTGAAAAATATCAAAAACTGCCCCTCTCTTACACTCTATACTAGGTATTGAAGTTCTTTTCCTGAATTTCATGGTATTTCTGAGCTCTGGCTAATTATTGCAGTGAGGATGCTGTAGGGACTGTTTTGCTCGATTGAGCTGCAATTAGACTGCAGAACCAATTATTCTATGTCAATCCAATTTTCCACATAAATAGTGCTGACAGCAATTGATACAGCCACTAAAGTTGAAAACATGGTCATACTCCAGAGTTGGAAGTTTAGCCATTTTATTCTTTCAGTTAAGTGAAAAGGTATCTTTCCTTTCCTTTTAGTTATCTAGTGACCATCTCTCATTTAGAATTCAGTAGGGCTGAATAACCACCTTAAATTCTAGAAAAAAAAGTGGTGAGTTTTATCAGTGCTGTGACCAAGTATTTGACAGAATTGATTGAAAGGCTTGAGGACTTGTTTTGGCTCATGACCCTTGGCTCCATTGACTCTGGTTGCATGGCGAGGAGTCAAGTGAGGAGAAGGTTGTCTACCTCATTGTCAACAGGAAATGGAAAGAGAAGAGCCAATCAGGACCAGACATAACTTTTAAAAGCCCACATCCAGTGGCCCACATCCCACAACAGGACCCCACTTCTGAAAGTTTCCATACTGCCCCCAAATATTACCACAAGAATTCAACACATGAGCCTGGGAGTGACATGTGATATCCAAACAGATCCTGGGGCATTCAAATGAAATGATAATTTAGCCAGAGAACGTGAAATAAATCCATGATTAACTGTTTTTGCTTTCCTGCATCTCAAAACTTCCATAAGCATTTCTACACTCTTGAGTTCTCACTCCACTTAATTCTTTGAGACTAAAATGTAATGACCACCTATTCACGCAGAGAAAGCAAAATACATAGACTATTCAGATAGACTGAGGACATAAGAAACTCAATATTTTCAGACTTTGTGGAGATAGCTTATTTTGAAGGAATGTACAAAAATTATTTGCTATCATTCACATAAGAATTTCTGACTACTTTCACGCTTAAATATGATAGCTTCTGTGATAGTGATGTGTACTTCCGGGATAGGGATAGTTGACTTGTGTCCACCTCCCCTCTCAATGCTTTGCCCTCATCTGATTTAAACTGTGCAGGCCCTATATCCCTACACATGATGTCACAGTCTCTTTAAGTAATTTGTGTGTCCATCCTCTAGTCTCTAAAAGGCATGTTCCCTTGGTGTTTTCCATCCCCACTGGCTCTTACAATTTTTCCACTTTCTCTTCCACAGGGTTCCCTGAGCCTTGGGGAGAGAGATTTGATAGAGAAATCTGCTTAAGACTGAGTGTTCCAAGGTGTCTCACTCTCTGCATCTTGCCTGGTTATGTGTCTCTGTGTTTTTTTTTTCTCATCTTCTCTGGGAGGCATCTTCTCTGATAGATGACTGAGCAAGACCCTGATCTACGAGCACTGATCTATGTCACTAGGAATCATTTTGTTGCTATGTTCCTGTAGCAGAACAGCAGTATGAGGCTTTCTCCTAGGTTCTTGGCCTCTCTGGTCTCAGGTTTTTTTGACCACTCATATGGTTTCAGGAATGGGTTCGATTTCATAGAGTGGGCCTTAAGTCCAGTCAGATATTGGTTGGTTACTCTAACAAGCTTTGTGCTGCTATAGCACTGGCACATCTGGCAGGCAGACCATCATTGCAAATTGAAGATTTTCTAGGTGAATTGGTGTTTACCGTTCTTTTTTTGGTAGCCTTCAGAATACCATTCAGTACCATACACATTATTCCATGGGGGTAAAGGCTTTAGGTAAACACCAGCTCAATTTTGCCAATGTTCAATGAGCTATGTAGATGTTATCATTGGTAATAGAGTCTTATTGTCAGTTTGTGGAGAGCAACCAATAGCCTTGTCAATAGGCTTGGTTGTTAGGGACTTCCCGTCATACCCATTTGGCCAACAGTTCAATTAGATGTAACTTATTCCTGGCACTAAAAGCTTCATTTGGTGGTGAGATATATCCAGTTGGTGTTTCATCTTCCCCATTATTTGCCAATTTTATTTTTGATAACCACCTGCAAATGGATAGTTCTCTCCAATGGAGTCCCACTAGAGATACACACCACTCTTAAGGGGAGTCCCTATTCCCTAAGGTAGACGATCAACAGGAAATAAAGTCAACAACATCTTCGTGGTTATTTGTCTCATATTGCTTTGTCAGGGCATTTATTTTTTTTAAACCTAACAGGTTCTTTGAATATATATTTTGGCTATGGCTTCCAGTTTTGTGTTTTTATGGGATTTCTGTGCATTTCTTTGAGTCTATATGCAATTCTCATGTTTTTATTTGCCTCAGTTTCTTCTGGTTTTTGTTTGTTTTGTCCTATTCCATTTAGTTTTTTGTTTTGTTTTATTTTATCTTATTTCATCTGTTTGATCTCTATGAAGTGAAAAAAAAAGAGTATGGATTCAAATGGGAGGTGGGGAGCATCTCAAAGGAGTTGGGGGAGGGAAACTATAATCCAAACATATGGGGGTTTTTTAGTCTATTTTCAATAAAAGAATAAAGAAAGAATTTTAGTAAGAGGGTATAAAGCCATTCTAATTTGGGCGATGCTATGGAATAGCAGGATGTGGGACATTTACAGACATGGAGTTGTTCAAGCTGGCTAATGGATGCTCATCTCTGGGCAAACTAGCCAGGTCATGCACCCTACCCCACCCGACCACTTCTACTGTCACAAGATACACAAAGGCCGTATGTCAGGAATGCCCACAAACCCTCTTTGCAAATCCCTCTTGCCTAGCCTAGCTATAGACCCATGATTTGGAAACCACTCCTCCCTGGTTCAATTAAAAGCTCATCCACTAGCTTTACTTGGCCTAACTCAGGCTACGCACCTCCTTCACTAGCCCAGACTAAGGATGGCCAGATTAGCAAAACAGACACATAACCAAAGAAAGAAGTCAAAATTACAAAAACAACACGAATGGCCAAAGTAATATGTCACCCATCAAACCCTACAGCTGATGCAAAGTGGGAAACAAGATAACTGGGAAATGACTCCAGCAGGGGAGGAGGTGGGCAGGTCATACAGGAGCAGGAGGAGGGATAAGGAGCAAGTAACACTAAGGATGTTTGATAAAATCTTATAGTCTCCCAGATCCATATTACTTTTTGTCATCTAAAATTATATCAAAGTGTGTGTGTGTGCCTGTGTGTGTGTGTGTGTGCCTGTGTGTGTGTGTGTGTGCCTGTGTGTGTGTGTGTGCCTGTGTGTGTGTGCCTGTGTGTGTGTGCCTGTGTGTGTGTGTGCCTGTGTGTGTGTGTGTGCCTGTGTGTGTGTGTGTGTGTGTGCCTGTGTGTGTGTGTGCCTGTGTGTGTGTGTGTGTGTGCCTGTGTGTGTGTGTGCCTGTGTGTGTGTGTGCCTGTGTGTGTGTGTGCCTGTGTGTGTGTGTGCCTGTGTGTGTGTGTGCCTGTGTGTGTGTGTGTGCCTGTGTGTGTGCCTGTGTGTGTGTGTGTGCCTGTGTGTGTGTGTGCCTGTGTGTGTGTGTGTGCCTGTGTGTGTGTGTGCCTGTGTGTGTGTGTGTGTGTGCCTGTGTGTGTGTGTGTGTGTGTGCCTGTGTGTGTGTGTACCTGTGTGTGTGTGTGTGTGCCTGTGTGTGTGTGTGTGCCTGTGTGTGTGTGTGTGCCTGTGTGTGTGTGTGTGTGTGCGTGTGTGTGTGTGTGTCTAATATGACCTGAAAGCCTCTTTCTTGTAGTCTAGCTTCCAAAGTCCCAGAAAATACTATGAAAGCTGTGGAAGAAGGAAAGCAATTAAACAGTACTACTCAGCTACTGCACCTCTGAACCCTGGCAAATACCAGCGTGACAAAAGGTTCATAAAGGTGTAATATGTGGCATACATATGTTGATGCTGATTAACAGTTCTCTAATTGGACTTAAGGCCCACTCAACAGAAGGAAAATCACATCTGGTACTGAAAACCTAGCTAGCGTCCTGGGGGCTATCAAGGTCATAGGCCTTACAAAAGAACCTACTACCACCGCTGTGCTAGACCAGCATAATTCCTTACTGTATTCTAAGTCTTATCATTAAACCCACAGGTAAGTTTAACTACCGCACCCCATCAGAGAAGCCTCTCTTCACAGCACATGGAGACCATCATAGAATACCACACCTGGACACAATGCAGAAGTCATCAGATCATGGGGAGATCAGCCCCAATGGAGACATCTATACCATAGACCCTGCATCATAGCCAGAGGCTCAGGGGACATTACAGAAGAGGACACAGGAATGCTTTAAGAGCCAGAATACCAGGAAGTCGATGGACACAGTCTCACCTAGAAATATCTGCATAAAGAAGACTGGAGGAAAGATTTTCAGGATCCTACCCCTAGACAAAGAACAACAGGCAGCTAATCACTTCTGCTATAAGGACAGTTAGCCTCTCCCGATGATAAGCATCTTTATTGGCTTCTCGTGTAGACTAATTCTGAAGCTATATACATACAAACAAACAATAAAAACAGACTCAGCAGGAGTCTGTGCATGCTTATATTCACATATATATATATTTATAAATATATAAAATCAAAGAAAAAGAGTCTATCAATTTAACACCGAGCGAGGACATGGCAGGAGAATTCATTCAAGGGACGGTATCTGGGAGGAAATGGAGTGAGGAAAGGCAGAAGGGAAAGTGATTAAGTCTATTTCAATTAAAGACTTGAGGCAAAAATAAAATATGAACTCATTCTGAACCACAGCATCTAATGCTGCAGCAGCCAATGAAAATTTAAAATGTAAGTAACTTCAAATGACAGCTTAAGCTGCTTTAGAAGGTGTCTGTGAGTGAAGAGTAGGTAGGAAGTAGAAGACAGTTTGATTTCCGGAAGCTCTAGAGCTAGATAATGAAAGATTTAGTGAGTGAAAAGCATCCTAGAGTTCAAGCCTCTCAAATATTCATCTTCATTCCTCCTCATTAAAAAGCTGTGCCCACCAGGGAGAGATATAGAGAACAGGAAATGACGTCATCCTGGTCTTTTTCACTGAAGTGGTCCTGTTGCACAGTCCCATCTGAAGCTTCACCGCTTCATAGAAATAGCCCATAACATTGAACTTGAAAGTTCAGTCTACACAAAGAACCACCCTGAAAGGAAATTTTTGTTTGATTGTTTACCAAGTAATAAGTAGGTCCTTAGTGTCTTCTTTTTATGCCGTAGGGCCTATGTCCATGTTATGATGCTGCCCCAACCCCTCCCCCTTAGCCTGATCTTGCCACTTCAATCAACCAAAACAATATAGTCTTTCACAGTCCTGTCTAGAGACTTGTCTCCGTGGTGCTTCTAGATCTTTCCACGCTATGACATGCTACCACTGAGCCACACGGAGCTTCAAATACTGTTCATTTAAATCAGTGGTTCTTATGTGGGGACATTTGGGGCACTATCTGGAGATTGTTTAAGCTTAAGCTGTCCTTTGCAATGCCTAAGGAAAGTCTCTACCAACTTTGCATGTCCTATGTCCCTCTACAAGCCCCTCCAAAGGTTGACCACTTTAGTAGTGATATTCTCACCCCAGACCTGAACCAGCACCAAATGTTCATATCACTCCTTATCCTATAATTTCATTGTGAAATTTTAAATCTGGCCAAGTCTGCAATTACTACTGAGTGGAAATCTACTCAGTTTATTGCAAAATAAAAAAGAAAGTGGGACTTAAAGCAAAGCCAGAAAGAAACAGAGGGCCTCTTGACCTTCAGTTGGCCATTATTTGCAAATATGTTGTCTACAACCTGAGGAAATAGTCAAATACTTGAATTTTTCTTATTAGTTAGGATTGCTAATATGGCAATAAACAATAAAGTAAAGGGAATATGCTGATACGTTATTTGAAATCATTTGGTTTGTGCTACTGTTCATGGAAATCAACACTGATCACTTTTATTTGTCAAGTTTTTCTGTTGGCTTTATAGTTAAACAACATTAGTATAAACTCAGTAAAATCATGCACCAAGTGTTTTATTTTAAATACAGCAGTCATTTCTGTAGTACTGTGGACTGTGTACAGCAGTCCACAGAGAACAGGAAGCAACTCTAGCATCTACGGTTAACGCTGGAGACATTTTTCACATTTTCTTCAACCTGTTTTCCAGAGTCTTGACTTTTTAACTTAAATTGATAAAGAGGAACCTGGTAACAGTAACAAGATGGAAGCAAGTGATGGGCAGTGAGGATGATATAAAAAAAAGAGGGGTGGTGGTTATATACGAAAATGTTTCCCATTTAAAGAGATAGTAAATCTTTTCTAAGAAAATCAGAATACACCCTCCCCAACTGTTAATGTGCCATCACCAAACTCAGTGTCCAGGTGTTTTTTTTCTTTTCCTACAGAGACAAGATTGTCAGGACATCAAGCACCTGACTGAACTCTGCACACTGCACCGTGAATTCCAGGCCTACGTGTGTCATTCGAGCCATCTGTTTCCAATTTAACATGCTCTTTCTCTCCAGATAGCTTTACAAATAGCTAAGCACACTTTCTGGGGTGACCCAAGCAGGAAGGATGTGTCAGACTGCTTAGCTGCAGTTCTGCTTGCAAACATTGTCTGCACAGGCAAATCGTGGCCAGCAGCTTCTCCTGACCAGGCATTCCCATGCTGTGAGCACACACACACTGAATCTTGAGTAGGCTGTTTGATTCTAATCATCTTACAAGATCTACAGGTAAAGTCTAGGCAATCTCATGAATATGGAATTTTTATGGAAATGAATGTTAAATTTGGAATGTAGAACAATGAAGAAGCAACAGATGTTAAAGAGCAAGAAGGGAAAAGAAGAGGAGCCAGATGGTTGACGCCCTTGTGAAGAACAGAGACGGATCGCAGCACAATTGCCCTCTCGGCAGAAACAGAAAGATTGTTGTCTGAGGGAATACAAGTGCCCAGTTTTGTCTTTTCCTAGCCCCCATTCTTCTGTTCTCTGCTACCTTGCTGTCATGCTGACTCAGGGACATTATGGCCCCAAAGGATCATATTTGTCATGGAACAAACTGTGAACTACCCAAGAGAAAAATTGACCCAAACCATGAAATCACATCAGATCTGAATGGTCTGTGCTTAGAAAAATGGAGGGAGGTAGGGAGGAAGGAAAAGGAAAGAGATGGGAGTGAGTAAGGAATGAATGAAGCTTTAAAAGCTCTCGCGATGTTCACAGGAAAAGGCACAAGTATGAAAGCCTGCTGCTTTGGCTATCAAAACTCCAAGAACAGTGCAGAAAGATTAATTGTATAAGTAAATCAGCTTTGAACCATCCAACTGCAATTAAGTCTGCATTAAATCTCATAAAATTTAAAAAGATCCAGGGTGATCAAGGTGTGCAAACACACACATGTAATGTAAAGTCAGCATGCAGAAAGCCCACAGGTTCTCTATGTAATTTAAGACAAAGATTCCTTCACTGTAAAGACACCCAATATCACTTATAATACTTCATACTGGAAAATATTATAACATGTAACTATAATCTGAGTTCTCAAAGTATCCTATCTATGCAAAAGTTCCATAGAGACCATTTCGTTTTAATTATTGAAAGAACTAAGAAGAAAAAACAAGGGGAAATTAACTTTAAGACATATTCATGGTTTATCCCCCAAGTAATGTCCTTTAATGTGAACAGAGAACTCATAAGTTCCTTCTAAGAGGGAAGAAAGGAATAGGAAGAGGAAGAGGGAAAGTGACTTCTATCATAGTTCCAGTTGGTCTAAGACCAAAGGATGTGATGAGTTATTAGTTTGTAGGGTGGCTAAAGGGAAGGGATTATTTACATAATTGGTATTTCCAGGTCATCCAATAAGTTCTATGTAAACATCAATCTGACACAAACCAGTCAGTCCATAAAATGAGCCTAAGTAACCTCTTACACCCTAACTACCTCTTATAAAACATGCTTAATACTCTTGGTAAATGGTGGAAGTAATTATATGTACTTTGTCATAATACTGCACTTGCACACATTGGCCAGGTCTTTCAGATGTTAAGGCACTGAGTCATTTCCAAACCCCAAACCCCTAAGTAAGGCACATCAACCTTGGTGATGTGTTAACTTTGCACATGTAAGTAATTAGAGTATAATTTAAAGCAGTATTCCCTGAGCAAATCTTTGTTTTCTACTTCCTGCAAATTAAAGAAAGCCATATTGGGTTTGGAAATCTTTTTTTAATTATTTTTATTTACAAATGTATGTCGTAGTAAAGTGTGATAAACCAAAAGTGCAAAAGATAGAAAGAGCAGTGGGCTCTGAATAGGGCAGCAACATGCCATTATAGTTAATTCCTAGCAAGCAGATTATGGCAAACATAATTATCTTCATCAAGACATACTTTAAGATGTAACATCAGAAATGCATTACAAGTTCAAAGTGCCCCTTTCAGAAACATATATTACTTTTATAGCACTTGAATTCTAATTTATATATGATTGTATTCAAAATAAATATTTAAAAAATCAGCATAAATATTATATTCCTTGAATCTAACCTTATCTGTGTGTACATACTTATTCTAATATATATATGCATGTATGTGTACACTTTGGTTTTTGAGACATGGCTTCTCTATGTATAGCTTTCACTGTCCTAGAACTCACTCTATAGACGAGGCTGGCCTCAAACTCACAGAGATCCCCCTGCCTCTGCCTCCCTAGTACAAGGATTAAAGGCATGAGCCACTACTGTTCTGATAAAATAAATATTTTAAAAGACATTTTAAAGTTTATTCCATGAATTCAAGTTAGAGGCTAAAAAATATGATTAAAAAATTAGAGGCACAAGAGGAGAAAGAGCTGGAAGTTAACAATGTTTTAACAGTAAGATTCTGATGTAGGCAACAGAGTAAATCCTGAGTTAGTGAAGTCTTGGGTGAGTGTTGATTGTTGACATAGGTACAACCATGACAAGTAGCAAGGCCTCAGGCCCATAGGAAATTATCAAAGCCTTTCCCCATGTGGATCAAGTTTGTAATTGGTAAAAAACCTACTTTCTTTAGTCCTATTATGAGTGTTTACTGAGGATTGATCAATGTATGCAAAAATTATCAACTGTGGCTTCTTCCTCTCAAGACCACTCAGCTACAGAGACTCCCTACCAAGACTGGCTAGCCTCAACCACACGATGATGGTCATTGCCCTTTTAAACTCTAGGCCCTCAATAAACACATTTTTCTGTAAGTTGTCTTGGTCAGAGTCTTCTCACAGCAATAGAAAAGCAAATAAAACAGCAAGTCATACCTAAATGTACAACAGTGGCACTTATATCTCAGGGGTAACCAATAGCTAACTTGTTGACTGTAAGGTCTACTCAAGAGGCGTGAATTCATGGTTGTTCCTATACACCTAGTTAACTATCTGTAGCTAATGAGGTCATGGACCCCAGAGAAGAACCTAGTAGTGCTACATTCCTAACCCTATATAAGTCCCAACTATACTCTACATATCTATCCTTACATCCACAGAAAAGTATGGATCCTTATCTCTCATCAAAGAAGCTTCATTTTGTAACAGATTAAACCCAACATAGAAATCTACAAATGGTCCAAAGGCAGAAAACAACTGGCTGGGGGGGGGGGGCTCATCTCCAATTCCTACATCCACAACATAATCCTTCCACCTAAGCTCAGAGAGTATCATGGAAGAAGAGGCAGAAAGATTACAATAGGACCCAGAAGTCAACTATGAGAAGGTATTTTCTCTATATGAAAGGGGGGCCGAACACATGAAATCCTAACAATGCAGTCACCTAAATAAAACCTGTACAATGACACCAGTTGACAGCCATCATGCTTGTGGAAAATCTCACAAAGCTCCACCCCTACATAAAGAGTTACAGACATCTGATGGCTACTAAAAGACAGACAATAGTTCTTCCAATAGGGACAAGCCTCTGATTGGTTATCTAACTCTAAGCAGTCATCCCTAAACACCCACACATCTGAGCACTAAATGGACACCGCAGGGTGTATTTATATCTACACACTGTCTTAGTGTGCTTTCTGTTGCTGTGACAATACACTATAACCAAAAGCAGCTTAGAGAAGAAAGGGTTTGTTTGACTTATACTTTCACATCACAGTCCATCTCTGGGCAGGAACTAAGGCAGAATCCTGGAGGCAGGAACCGAAGCAGACAACATGGAGGAATTCTGCTTACTGTTTTGCTCCTGTGGACTTCTCATGCCACTTTCTTATACAGACCAAAGACCACCTGCCTAGGGCCAGTGCTTCCCCCAGGAGTAGGCTGGGCCCTCCCATGCCAATCATTATTTTTAAAATGCCATACAGACTTACAAACAGACAATATGATGAAGGCATTTCCTCAACTGAGGTGTCACTTCCCTGATAACTATAACTGACAAGTTGACAAACAAAACAAAAGTAATCAGGACACACACACAAACACGTGTGTGTGTATGTGTGCATGTGTGTGTGTGTATGTGTGCGCATGTGTAACAACAATAATTAAAGAAGAAGAGGTCATGAAGTTGAAACAAGAATAGAAAATCTGAAGGGGCAAGTGTGGGATGAAATTGGTGCAAGTACAGTACGAATGTACAGAATTCTCAAACAGTAATAATAAAATAAGTGTTTTTTCTTAAAGAAATGTGGAAATACTCCCTGTTCCAGAGCTTCACAAAAAGAGGGGGTTCGGTAATTAGCAAACAATAGGGACTCTTTATATGTTTCTGTTCGAAAACTCAGATTTAAGCCAAAAACTTTTAATAGCAAAGCCAGTCCCTCAGAAAGCAAAGGATATTCACATTTATTAGAAATATGGCTCCATTTTTATGCTTTTGTTTATGTGGTGAGGCAAATGCTGGGGATCATACCCAGGATCTCTCACATCCTAGGCAAGCGCTTTACCGCTGAGCTATTTAAAACAGGTGTTACAGATAGGTTTGAGGTCCAGAATTGCTGCATGGCTTATCTAGCAGTGGGTCAAAGGATGGTACCAAAGCTGCATCCAGTATGACTGTAGGCAAGATATGGAGGCAGGTACCAGTTATTTGTATCCTCAGGCCAACCTATTTCCTTTCACACAAAAGTCACTTGAGCCTCTTTCTACCTATAATCTTGCAATGATTCTCCTTGTGGTCCTGTCAATTTTCCCTGATTTATTTTTCTTATAAAAATAGTTATTCTATTTATTCTTTGAGGATTTCATACATGTGCATAATGTATTATGGTCACATCCAGCCCTCATTTTTTCCCTCTAACTCCCCATATTACCTCCCTCAACATATTACCATCCCAATCTCTCTCTCTCTCTCTCTCTCTCTCTCTCTCTCTCTCTCTCTCTCTCTCTCTCTCCTTTTCTTCCTTCTTTCCTTTTTCTCTTTTTGGTATTTATTGCATCCAGTTGGTACTGCCAATCTGCACATGGGTGTGGAACTACCTACTGGAGTACAACCAACTTATAAGTGGTAACAGCACCAAAGAAAAATTCTTCTCTGCCCCAGCGACCTCCAAATGCAATACGCCTCATGTAGGGGTAGCGCCATGCACTATCAAGCTGTAATTTTGACTGGCTCTGTAGCTGTTTTGAGCTTATGACTGCTAGAGCCATGTCACTTCCCAAAGACAGCATTTTACCCAATTCCTCCTCATTCTCCAGCCCTTACATTCATTTTAATTTACTTGTTGGTTTTTATCTTATGCCCATCATGAGCATTTTGCTCCCACATACCTATGTGTTCTACATGTGTGCCTTGAGCCTGAGGAGTCAGGAGAGGCTGTGAGAGTTCGGGAGACTGCAGTTAGAGATGCTGGAGAGCTGTCCATGTGGGTGCTGGGAACTGATTCTGGGCTTAGCAATGACGCTTAACCACTAAGACATTTCTCTAGGACCAATCTCTTTCATTCTTTGCACCCCAGTCCCTATAATGTACCATGAACCTTAGGTGGGAGGTTGATACAGATGTCCCATTTAAGGCCTAACACTCTGTCACTTATTCTTACCACTTTGGCGAGTTATGAATCTCTGATTAACTGCTGCTCACTGCAAAAACCAGCTTCTTTGATCGAGATTGAGAATATTCCAGATAAATACTTAGAAAAGTATAAATATAAAGGCAATTTGACGATATGAACCTTTATCAAAATAGAAAGTTCCCCTCTGTCCCATGACCTCTTTAGCCATGGACTTCTCACCAGGTTTATAGTACCAGGCATGAATTTTCTTATGTGTAGCAGGCCTGAACTTCAATCAGAAAGCAATTGGTTACCCAAAACAGCTGTGCCACCATTACAACGTGACTACTGTGTAGGCAGCTTTCAGTTTGCATTGTTTAGGGAGTACTGGCCATAAATACTCTGGGCATGTTCATACAGACACATTTCTTTAAATATCTTTTTCTTTTATTTGATTATAATTTACTCACATTACATCCCGACTGTAATCTCCTCACTCTTGTCTCCCTGCTCCAACCCTCCCTCCCTCTTCTGCCCTAATACCCTCCCCTACACTTCTGACAGGATGGTTCCTTCTCCCCACTGGCTGAGCACAGCCTATCAGGTCTCATCTGGACAGCCTGCATCCCCTTCCTCTTTCCACGGGCCTTTCCAAGTTGGTGAGTCCATGCTGTCAGAGCCCATGGGTGCCGAAAACTTACAATGCTCGATTCCTCTGCTTTGTATAGAGGTAGAAGTAAAAATATTGTACTAATCTGACCAGTTAAACCCAAGGATAATATTACTGGGATAGAAAACCATGACTACTAGAAAAGGTTTGTTTTCCAATTAAATGGTTATGCGCAACTGTTGCTGTCTTCCTCTCTTCCTGCTTGGAGAGAAAGGATGAATTCTTGATCCAGGAATTCCCCATTGCCATGGATTTGAGAAGCCCACATGCAAAGGCCGTATCCAACCCCCCGAGCCACTGCTGATGTGACCATGCCAAGGCAGCAGCACAAAACTACTTCCCTGCAGATTTCTTCCTGTATGAAAACCCTTTGCTTCCTCCGCTAGCTGGATTGCTTGAAACTGAACAACAGTTCAGACGCTTGTAAACCAGGAAATTCAAGTGAAAACCCTGGCTGAGCATTTGCTGGAGGGCTTCTCATACCCCGTAAATGTGCTTCCCTGATCTTTTTGTCCCCCGTTAGCATTTTTTCCCTATTCACAGATATCAACAATCTCTTCTCTACAATCACTGTGAGATTCTCTGCCTTTTCATAGCCAATCAGCTGATCTTGCCCTCAAACCACAACATTTGTTCTTTGATTTAAAGCTTTAAAAAAAATTATTTGCTAGCAATAGAAAAGAGAATGAGGTGAAGACTATTTACTAATGGTCTCGACTTGGGAGGACATAGATGAAAATGCATTAGACAAAAAGGTAAAGTGACAGCTTGCTCACGTGTGTATTGAGGAGAACTCTACGTGAAGCATTTTACACGTTCCAGAAAGAGACTGGAGACTATGCAAATGCTGGCACACTGGGAGCTGAGTTCTTAGGCCAAGAAGGTAGAAATGCAGTAAAATGCATCTCAGGCAGAAAAAAAAATATTAAACTGAAAATGCACCTCAGGATTAAAAGACTGGGAAACCCAGAAGATGGATTGTCATATCTGAGGGCAAAGAAGATCCCAAACTGCAGATAAATTTCCCCTGTAATTCCCCACAATCCCTGAAAGGATTCTGAAAATGACCCGCATGCTTCCTTCAAGATAGATAGACGTTAGCATTATGCAAGTGGGGAAATTAAAATGAGACAAAGCAAAACAAAATGAAAGGAAGACTTTCCAAAATGTTGGCCAGAAAATGAGGGCCGTATAAAACTAAATGCAAAAGACATGAAATATATGTGCTCCCTCTTGTTCATTTCTCTGTATCAATGATGAGACACTGACCAAAACGGCTTAGGGGGAAAAAAGGGGTTCATCTGGCTCACACTTTCGCGTCACAGTTCATCATCAAGTGAAGCCAGAGCAGGGGTCTAAAGCAGGAACTGATGGAGAAGGAATGCCGCTGTGTCCTGGACTGAGCTTCTTGACTTGGATCCCTTGCCTTCTTATACTATGCAGAACAAGCTGCCCAGGGGTGGCACCGCCCATAGTGGGCTGGGCCCATGTACATCAATCATTAGTCCAGAAAACCTCACAGACCTTTCCATGCACGGATCCAGCAGTCTACTGCAGGCAGTTCCTAGGCTGAGGCCCCTGTTCTGGAATGCCTCTAGTTTGCTTCAACAAAAAACTAACCACCACAGTCCTCTTTCGGGGGGGGGGGGGTAAGGCCCGGTGCAGGGGCTAAAATCACCACAGAACCAGTATCAGACCTCAGAGTCTTTTACTTAAATTAAACTTAATTTTGACAAACAGGAAGCGCTGCCTTCTGCCACATGCTACTGCAGGAACTCAAAGAAAGGCACCTTCACCATGCTTGTTCCTTAAACAGTGAGCCGCAAAGGCCATAAGTAAGTAGGAAGGAACAGCGCTTGCTTTTTGGGCAGTTATGAAAGCAGGCAAAGCATAAGCCAGGCCCACTTGCCTCCCTGCCTGCCTCCCATGAAGCACAATCTTTGTACCCTCTCCCTGAGAAAAGAGAAGAAACCACTAACAGGGAAACAAACTTCAGTCACAAAAATTCCATATTCTCAGTTTTCTTTGTTCTCGGTCTATCTGGTTGGGATGCAGAAAATGAAGGGCGGATGCTTGTGGCCTCATTAAGTATGGTTGGGAGAATACTAACATTTGCACACCAGTCCTTCTCCTAACCAGTTACCCCATGTAATAACCTTGTAGATTATCTCACGGGTATTTCATAGTAACGGTTGCTCTCTCTGCTCAAGAAATGAGAGTCAGAACTGAGAGCTTTCGTACCTCGCTGAGGGATTGCCAAGCTCACTGTGGCCCCAGCTAGCTGTGCTGCCAGTCACTCACTGAAGACACTCTTCCAGTGGTAGTTCCTTCGTTATGACCATTCCAACTACGTCAGGAAAAATAAAACCCTGAAGACAGAGCAAATCACCAGGTAGTATTCTACACGTAGCTGTGTGTGGGAAGTTATTCTTAATTCTACAAGAGGTTTTATAAAGATGTGTAGAGTGTCTTGTGCTGATTTACTCTGAAATTGTCATACTTTATTCATATCCTCAACACTCTGCATGAAGCCACTGTTTGTGAAATTAGTTGTTGGGTCAGCAGTTGTGTGGTGGATTTCTGCTCCTAGTCTGCGTCCCTAAAGCAGGACACCCTCACCAGATAAATCTTCACGTATTGGATCAAGACTGTTACGATGTCTTGGGCAAAGGTAAGTAAAACTGCCTTAAAATGCTGTCTTCTTCCTATTTTTAAAGATTTTATGTTTAATCATCTATACATTGGGGTGTGGGTGTTATATACATAAACACAGTGTCCAACGAGACCAGAGGAGAGTTTCAGATCCCTGGGATACGGAGTTACAAGAGATTGTAAACTGCTTGACCTGACTTCTGGGAACTGAATTCAGGTACTTGGCAAGAGCAGTTTGTACTCGTAGACTCTAATCCATCTCTACACACACGTGTAAAGATTGTGCCTGTTGTTCTGTGTGTGAGCATACATACCCTGTGTGGGTGGAGGGTGGGGCACATAGGCTGGAAGAGGGTATCAGATCTCCTGGAGCTGGAGTTACGGAAGGCTGTGAGCCACCTGACAAGGATGGTGATCTTCTCTCGACATATAAAGACTCAAGCTGAAAGCCCAGCTCACAGACCATTCCATCCCAACAGGAAGAGAGTTCCTAGAGCTAGGAATGAAGTCTAGCACCAAGGCACAAGTCTGTTGTGTAATATTCTGCAAGGTAGTAGCGTTATCTGAAGTTACAGAGGAGGAGAAAAAAAAAGCCTACGTTTTAGGATTTGCTAGATCCAAGTGTATAGTTGGATCTATGTTAACAGCACACACCTAGTGCCTCGAGATAAACAAGCACACAAGATGAAGTCATTGTTTGACGTAGAGAGAGAATAGTCTTTCCAGGGCATCTTTGCCCAACTTAAGGTCATAGTTTTCCTATTTCTTTTGGAAGTTTTATAGATTTGCTTTTTTATAATGAGGTCTATGATTCACTGTCTGTTAACTAAACTAATGAAGGATACTAATTTACTTTTTAGATAGATAAATTTTTTTCTTCAGCTACCTCTATTTCAAGGGCTCAGTGGGCAGAAATCAAAATGTCAATTAGGACGATCCATTTCCTCCAGCTGTATCTTGGTTCTTGAAAAGTCCCTGAAAGACCTGTGTGACGGATGCCTGGTTCCTAGCTCATGGCACTGTAGGAGCGGTAGAAACTGTAGATGGTAAATAATAGGAGGAACACTAGGGGATAGAGTGGGTCTCTTCGTCTCTTCCTTCACTTCTTAGATTCCTGGGCACTGTTTGGTAAACAGAATTTCTGTCATGGGTTCATGTCATATGTAATGTACACCAATCACAAAAGAAAGCCCTTGAAACTGTGAGCCAAGGTAAGTCTTTCCACCCAGTAAGTAGATTAGTCAGTTGTTTTCAGTAGTTTCACAAACTGCATTCCATCACTGAGTGGGTTGGCATATGCAATAATCTTTGACATAATTCCCAATTTTAAGTAGATTTTATTGTGTGACGAGCAAACATACTTGTCACTTTCTATGTGCCAGGATATTCTATGAAGACTTTATTATCTCACTCAGTCCTTATGACATATTCAGTAAGGTAGATTTTTTTTATTCCAATCAAAGAAAAGGCACCTTAAAAGGCAGGGAGACATTAAGTCATCTGTGCATTGTTCAGACTGGCCTCTTCAGTACGTGTGTTTATTTCCCTGATGTATTATGGATTTTATCCTAACCACAGGCTTTTATCCTAACCACAGCATGGCAAAGATAACCTTAAAATAAGCCAAGAGATTAGAGACCTTGTTGAGCTTGACCGCAAGTTGACCCTTGACCTTCAATGATGAAGGCCAGTCTTGCATATCTATCAGTAGCAGCAACTTCTATAACCACCTGGCAGAAGAAGGGCAGAGGCAGAAGATTTTGCAAGCGTTCTCAAGCTTCTGCCTAGAGGCTTGCATCGCTTCCACTCTCTTTGAAGAAAGTCAGTCCAGGAGCAAGTCCAACATCCACTAAGCAGCGATGCAGAATCATCATAATGAAAACACAGCACAGAACTGAGGAGTTGGCTCAGTGGGTAAAGCCAGACACAGTGGTGCACATCTGTAATGTCATCATTCCTATGAGGAGGCAGGAGAGACAGAGACAAGAGAAACCCTGAACCTGCCAACCAGCTAGCCTGGCATGCACAACAGTAAAGAATGGGTGACCTTGTCTCAAACAAGACGAAAGGCAAGAATTAACCCCTGAGGTAGTCCTTCACATACACACTGTGACATGCATGCACAGGTGTTTACACATGCACACACATATGTACACACATGTACACAGACTTATACATACAAATATGCACACTTATATCCAACACATGTTCACGCAAAGATTTATTTTTTAAAGAAAGAACAGCTTGTGAAACCAAACCTGCACCACAACACTCTGGCTTCATCTTCCTAGTCCTGTCTTACTGCAAACCCTCTCATTCAGCATGGCTATCCACCGGGCTCTCTAACTTCAGGCTCACCCTGTATCTGTCCTTTGTCACAATGTGCTACTTCTCTCTTCCTCCCTGTCTTGGTGCTTGCCAGGTGCACATCTGCTAAAAGAATGTCCTCAAATAGATCTGGGGATTTTCTCCAAACACAGCTCTAACAGCCCCAGTATCCAGGGATCTACCTTTCTGGCATTAGTTTACATAGATATTTCCTGAATTTACTGAGTGACTTGAGTCTGACTCTAAAACGTGCATTCCATACTCAACAGCAGATCTCCTGAAGAAAGGGGCGGGGGTAGCTCTCTACTACTAGGTAAAACTGTGTCTAGTTATATGCAGAATTAACTATGAAGACTGTGCTTTCGGAACACAGCTTCTGCTTTCTCTAATTCCTGGTGTCTGCCTGTCACACATGTAAAAGAAATGGCCAGGTTATGACCTGTGCTGTGTTTATGTAAAAAGAATAAATGTATTCTGTATTGGTGAAACTTCTGTCACTTTTAAGACTTGCTTTAAGATTGCTTTGGCTTTGTGCAGAACTCTGTAGTCCCTCTCCCCAAAAAAAAAAAAAAAAAAAGGTTTACAGCATTACCTGATTTGTTTATGGTGTTCATATAAAACTGTTTTAAATTATGTAGTAAATGTGTCATTTCTCAGATCTAAGAAGATTTAACTCATTATTCTGAAAGCATGTCTGTGAAGGCATTAAAATGTGCATTTCTCGATACCAATTAGATATTCAGACATATCCTTAGAAATTAGGGTATTAATTCTTACATATTTATTCTGAGCTTTAGACCCATGTATCACAACTCTACTAAAAATTCACTCTCAAGTTTCCCTTGGCCATCCCACATATTTAATTATGTCGATCATTTTCAAACTAATTTACTCTTACACTTTCACCCATAACCTTTGCTCCTGTCAGTCACACTCAAGTTCTCAGGATTAAAACCTGGTAGACAAATTGACTCTAGTCCCCACCACGTCAGTTTCCAAAGTCTCTCACCCACACATATTTCAAAGCTACTTTTCAATACCTGCCATTTCCACCAACTATGCCGTGGATTTGATCTCATTCCATATTTGAGCCGTCCCTTCACTGGGCTGACCTCTCAGTGTGGTACTTATGAAGTGCAAAATCTCTTTATGGACTTTACCCCCTGAACTTCTGTGATTCCAATATCCATCATTTACCACATCTTGCCTGGAGTCATTTGATGGACATCTCGTGTAACTCTGATGACTACCCTGCAGTCACTTAAACCTGCATATGAGAACATATCTGCTCAGAAAGTGGGTATTGTTAGCCCAATGCTAGTATCAAGCCTCAGATTCAAATTCAGAGAGTCTGCCTCCACCGCCCACCTCCTTAATATTTACTTATGTTGGTTTTTTTTTTTTCTATTTGTATTCAGTGTGCACAACTGATTATTACCTTTCAATTCAGGACAAATTGCAAAGGTGTAGAAGGCTTTGTGACTTTTGCTTCCTGCATCTCTCTTGCGTCTCTCCACTCCCTGATTGGCTTCGGTTTTATCCAAACATTTATATCTGCTACATGCACCACACTCTGTCAGGCCTTCCAATACCCTTGTGCCTTTATTTATATGGGTCTTCCTTTGCTTATACCACTTGTTTCTTCTGAATAAGTTCAGATATGACCTCCTTCAACAACTGCCTCTCCTTTGGGCATTATTTCTTCTGGAAACCACATTTTATTATCCTGAGTACCCTCTTTCTGAAACAGTTAACATGCTGGCCTATTTTTTTTTATGAGCTATAGGGCTATGTGAAAACCAAAACTATTCTTTCTTGTATTAAAAGAACCTACAAGAATGCTGGGCACAGAGTAAATTATGAAAACATTTTTTTCCTGGTCCTATTGTGGGGATATTTTTTAAAATTTATTTTTAATTTATATATTCATTTTATATCCCAATCATAGCTCCCTCCCTCCTCTCCTTCAGGTCTCACCGTCTCCTCCATCTCCTATTCCCTGCCCCTCAAAAAGGGGGACCCCTCACCACCAACAACCCAACCCAGAACATCAAGTTGCATCAGGACTAAGCTCATTTTCATCCACTGAGGCCAGGAAAAACAGCCCCATTAGGGGGAAGTGATCAAAAAGCAGGAAACAGAGTCCATGTTATAGACAGCACCTGCTCAACTTACTAGGGACCCACACGAAGGAAAATGTTTTTCAATAAATTGATAGGTAAATAAAATTGACTATTGGAGTTACACTGTTCAATGTGGTAACCATGAGCCACATATCAAGCACTGATAATATTGGGAAACTAGGGAGGTATAAGTGAAGAATTTTAATACTTGGTAAGCTAATAACAAAAAAAAAGAAGAGTTTTAGCAGAAGTTTCTGTGTGGCTAAGAAACAATGTGTTATTAAATAAAAGTCCCAGTGCTGGGAATGAGCTAATTTTCTGTGAATTGTTAGTCAGAGAGGTCTCTGAGACCACTAAATAAAGATAATTATCAATTCCCTTGGCTACCCACCAGAAGTAGATAGTAAGACCCTATTATTGAAGACATCTCCTGCTGTGGTCACAAGACACAGAGAAATAAAGCTGGAACTGAACTAGATTTCTCTGCTGGCTAGCACTCACAGTACTGCAAGGAGCTATTCAGATTTCTAGGAAATAATTATTATTAACATTGTTACTGATCTGGTGCTACCTTACTGACCTGCTAAGCAAGATGTACCTATTCATGCAAGAGTGGAGAGTCCATGATGGGTGTAACCAACAACTCTCTTATTGTTACTGAAACCAATTCCACATGAAAAAAATTCATATTGGGTACTAGCAAATCTTGTCATAAGCCAGGGGCCTTGGGATTATAGTAGGGAAGCATAAACTTACTGTTTTTGGAAAATGAACATTATGTACCTTTCAAATGCCATGTTTATCTGCACAGATTACTGCTCTGTTAGTTTTGCTCAGATAAGTTCTTTTTCCAGTGACTGACTACTCATAATGGCAAAGCCTCATAACTGGTCAATGTGCTGACAGTAAGTGTTGAATAACCAGCCATAGACAGGCCATCTGTATCACCCCCTCCAAGACTCTTAGAACATTCCAGAAGAGAAGGCAGAGAAAACTGGAGAATAGCAAAGAGTGTTGTGAAATGCTGTCTTATATAAATGGTGTTGTTATGGCACTCTTGAAAACAGCAGCTGTGATTTCCTAGAGAAGATCTGTACAAAAATTGAGCTGTCAACATCCTGTCATGAAAGGAAAGAGACACATGGGTTCTCACCCCTACCTGAAGATTTATAAATAATAAGTGGTTTCTGGTGCACTGAGACATTTTATTCAGTGAGATGGACAGTGATAAGATGCCCATCATTCCTTAAATAACTTCACACCCATCTTTTCATGACCAACCCTAATATAACTTGTTAGCTCACAAAAAATAGACATCAAGGTGGAAGGAAGGCTGGGAAGAAGACAGGAATCAGCCAGAGAGCAGAAGAAAAGAGATTAGTGGGAGGGTAGATGTGATTAAAACAGTGTACGCATGTATAAAAATGTCATAATAAAAATATTATGATATATAATTACAATTTGATAATAAAAACATAAAATATGGCTGTTATAAATCAAAACATACTATTATATGTCTAAAGTATGCACAACGTTTTCAAAACTAAGTATGAAAAGTTACTACACATTTAGTGCATATTTTTATAATAAATATATATTAAAATAATAATAGTTTTATATACTTGGGCAAATAGGGTATTTCATTAAATTTATCCTATCTGTTCTTTTTTTCCTTAAATTATACCTGCAATGCATTACATTTGAATTGCACAATACAGTATTCATTAAGTTGATAGGTAATGTGGGCTAGCAAGGTTAGTTCAGTTCAATGGTTAAAAAAATAATGTAGAAAACTAGGAAGATAGCTCAATTAATAAAATGCTTGTTGCACAAATGTAGTTTGAATCCCTAGAATGCACATAAATCCAGCATAGTCACATGTGTGCGTGACCCTAATGTTCTCACACCAAGATAGGAAGTAGACACAGGAGAATATCCAAAAGTTCACAGGCTACCTAGCTTACCACATGTGGCAGTGACCAACAAGAGACTCTCAGACAAACAAGGTAGGAAAAAAGAATGACATAGTTTTCCTCTGATATCTACACACATGATGTGGTACCCAAGTACCACTACACACACACACACACACTACATACATACATACATACATACATACATACATACATACATATTTACGAGGAGATGATGGATGATAGATAGATGATAGATAAAATCAGCAATGTCTTCACATCAATCTAATCAATACCTCAAGATTGCTCCGTGTCCATATTTGTCAGGAGGACTACTCATTTGGGAGGTAAATGATGACAGAACTAAGAGAAATGCAGGTCAAGTTCCAGGCATGAAAGACTATCTAGTTGTTCCTTTTTCTATACCAATTAAAATTTGAACTCTTTGGGGAACCATGGGAATAAGAAGAGTCTACATAGCAGTGAAGAATATAAAAATCAGTAAACCATCTACACAGTCATGTGTAATGACTTCATAGAGTAGGCAATCAGATAGAGAGGATGCATGAGTGGATGGATGGATGGATGGATGGATGGATGGATGGATGGATGGGTAGATGGGTGGGTGGATGGATGGGAGCCAAAGTAGCATAACAAGGAGCCTCATGAACAACTGGTCTTCATTAACTAGCAATGATTCATTATAATTGACCTAAATCTAGTCTTTTGATTCTTTCATTTATGGTCTGTTTTTTAAAAAATCATGTGAGGTGGAGTCCAGATAAAAAAGTACAACTTTTTTGAAACTATGTTTTCTTAGGAAAATGTGATCTAGGTATCTAAATCTTCAATTCCCTCTCTAAACTCTTGTTTTATTGGTTTAAGCTGCTTATAATTAGGTTTTGGTATTGTTTTGTCTGTGTCATTTAATGCTGCCTTGTTTAATTTATATGTGGAGTTCAAAACTAAAATAAGATTTTTAATGGTCATGGTGTCTTAGCAGGAAGTCTTGAGTCTAATAAAATCTTAAGATTCACAGTACTGTAGTTTGGCCATTTTAAACATCCGGGAGCAAAAGTAATCAATTAGTATATCAACTCATCAATCTAAACAAAGCTCCAGAGCTCATTTACCTAACTCATGGACTTAAGTTTGGTAGAAGATCACAAAACCAAATTCAGAAGTAGGAATAGAAATAATAACAGTAGACATAATAGTGAAAGTTTTGAATGTTTACTGGCCTAGAATTTACACTGTGGAGCACATATTGCCTTCATTCCTTTTCTAAGTCAAAGAAGCAATAGAAATAAAAAATTGGACTCAAATTTCCATATGACTGACTCCAAATCTGGAGATAATAACTGTCATACTATGATACCTCCTAAGAATATAAGCAGAACAGCTGCCAAATATAGATGACCCAAAAAGGTCAGAGATAATCACCCATCGTCTAATGAATAATACTACTCTCTATCTTTAAGTTTGTGCAAGTCAAAAATAATTGCAATACAGTATGTTGTTATGATAGAAGTCTGCATGAAGTGTAGTGAAATCAAGGAACAGCCAACCTGATATAAATTTAGAGATGGAGAGGTGTTTTAGGCAGCTTCTTCAAGGTCATAACTTCATCTAAACTGAGATGGAAATCATTTGGTGAGGTGAATAAGTGATGGGTTATTCTAAGTATACAGTGGTTTAAAAAATAAAGTCTACATAATCACAGTAACTGGCAAGGAGAATGCACTATACAAGGAGAAAGGAGGCAAGTGAAAAAGACTACAGACATGAGTTATTATGGCTGTGCGACCTTCACACACTAAACTAAAATGTAAAGAGGTGGTATGGGTAGATGGCTCAGTAGATAAAGTGCTAACTGTGCGAGAATGAGGATCAGAGTTTGATCCCCAGAACCCATATAAAAAAGCTTGTGCAATGGTATCCATTTATAATCTGCATTAAGAAGGTGGACACAGGCAGCCCCTGGGGCTCACTAGCCAGATAGTCTATCCTAATCAGCAAATTATGGGCAAAATAAGAGACCCTGTCTCAAACTCAAGGTAGAACGATTCCTAATTGTTTGAGAAAGGGCAAGATTGTTTTCCAAAGTAGTTGTACAACTTTGCACTACCAGCAGCAATGGAAGATTGTTTCCCTTTCTCTACATAATTGCCAGCATGTGCTATGTTTTTATCTTAGCCATTCTGATGGGCATAAAATGAAACTCAAAGTCACTTTGATTTGCATTTCCCTGCTAACTAATGACATTGAACATTTTTTTAAGTGCTTCTCAGCCATTCAAGATTCCTCTATTGAGGACTCTCTGTTTGGCCTTTACCCTATTTTTAAAATTGGATTATTTAGTTTGCTGTGTTTAAATTAATGAATTCTTTATATTTATTGGATATTAGCCCTTTATCAGATGTAGGGTTGGCAAAGATATATTCCCAATCTGTAGGTTGCTGTTTTGTTCTATTGACAGTGCCCTTTGCCTTACAAAAGTTGTTTTAGTTTTATGAGGTACTGTTTATTAATTATCTTACAGCCTGAGATGTTGGTGTTCTGTTTAGGAAGTTGTCTCCTGTGCCAATGAGTCCAAGGCTGCTTCTCACTTTCTTTTCTAATATATTTAGTGTTTCTTGTTTTATGTTGAGGTCTGATCCATTTGGACTTGAGTTTTGTGCAGGGTGATAAATATTTATCTATTTGCATTTTTCTTCATGTAGATATCCAGTTAGACCAGCACCATTTATTGAAGATGCTTTTTGTTTTCCATTGTATGATTTTGACTTTGTTGTCAAAAATAAAGTGTCTGCCCTAGCTATACCACTTCTGGACATACACTCAAAAGGCACTCTACCATACGACAAGGATACTTGCTCAACTATGTTCATAGAAGTTTTATTCATAATAGCCAGAATTTGGAAACAACCTAGATGTCCATCAGCTAAAGAATGGTTAAAGAAACTGTGGTACATTTATACAATGGAACATTACTCAGCTATTAAAAACAAGGAAGTCATGAAATTTGTAGGCAAATAGATGGAACTAGAAAAGATCATCCTGAGTGAGGTAACCCAGACACAGAAAGACAAGAATAGTACATGCTCACTTATAAGTGGATATTAGCCATAAAGTACATGATAACCATGCCATAATCCACAGACCCAAAGAAGCTAAGTAACAAGGAGGGGCCAAGGGAGTATGCTTGAATCTCTCTCAGAAGCGGAATTAGAATAGACAAAGGAAATTGTTAGAAAGAGGCCAACAGGGTCTGAGAAGGAGTTTGGAGGGAAATGAGGGTAGGGATCAGATGTGGGGAGAGCAGAGAGAGGGAGTGGGAGGACAGAGGGCTTGCAGAGAGATGGGAAGTATTGGGCGGGGCATCTCTGAGACAAGCTGGAGAACTAGAACAGGGTAGACTCCTGGGAGGGTATGGGGTTGGCTCTAGCTGAAACTCCTAGTACCAGGGGTCATGGAGACTGAAGAGGCCAGCCTCTGATCAGACAGGACTCCCAGTGGAAGGAAGGCAATGTTAACTCATCCACAAAAACTTTGATCCAAAATTCCCACAAGATGCTCAGGAATAAAGATAGAGCAGAGATTGAGGGAATGTCCAACCAATGCCTAGCCCAACCTGAGACCCACCCTATGAGAAAGAGCCAACACTTGACACTATTAAAGACACTCTGCTTGTATAGATGTCCTCTGAGAGGCTCCACCCAGCAGCAGATTGAAGCAGATGCTGAGACTCACTCATGGCCAAACATTAGGAGGAACATAGAGAGCCTTGTGGAAGAGTAGGGGGAAGGTTAGGAGGACCTGGAAGTGAAAGGAGCTCCACAAGAAAACCAACAGAGCCAACTGACCTTAGCCCAGAGGAGCTTCTGGAGACTGAACCTAAGCACCCTGCACATATGTCCTTGATGGGCAGTTTGGTCCTCATGTGGGTCCCCTAATAAGGTGAGCAGAGGCTGTCTCTCTCTTTTTTTTTTTTTTTTTTTTTTTTTTTTTTTTTTGGTTTTTTTCGAAACAGGGTTTCTCTGTGTAGCCTTGGCTGTCCTGGACTCACTTGGTAGACCAGGCTGGCCTCGAACTCACAGAGATCCGCCTGCCTCTGCCTCCCGAGTGCTGGGATTACAGGCGTGCGCCACCACGGCCGGCACAGAGGCTGTCTCTAACATGGAGTTTGTTGCCTGCTCTTCGATCACTTCCCCTAGTGGGGCTGCCTTGCCAGGCCACCGTAGAAGAGGATACACTAGGTCTTGATGAAACTTGATGTGCTGTGGTGGGTTGGTAGGGGCTTCCTCCCTTTTCTGAGGGCAAGGTGTGGGGGTAGGTGGAAGAGGGGGGAGGGAGGACCTGGAAAAAAGGAGGGAGGGGGCTATAGTTGGATTGTAAAGTGAATGAATAAATAAATAATTTTAAAAGGCATAGAAAAAAAAGACCCTATCTCAAAAAGCAAAGTAGATGGAATCTGAGGAACAAGAACCAAGGATGACTTCTGGCCTTTGTATACATGGTGTGTGTGTGTGTGTGTGTGTGTGTGTGTGTGTGTGTGTGTGTGTGTGTGTGTGTACATGTATCCATACAAATAGGTACATATAACATACAGGCAAATAAGTAAATAAATAAATAAATAAGGAATAAAAACATTCTATTAAAGTTGCATCATCAGTTTTACATGTGTAAAAGATGTTGTCTATACTGTGGGAAATAGGAGAAGTGATAGAAGCCATGGCATGACAAAGGAACTCTTGGTAGTAACCAGGAAAAAAAAATACTAAAAGGTGAGCTAAGCTTGTTGCCAAAGGCCTGGAAAGATATAAGGGTGTCTGAGTGCCACAAGGGGTAGAGAATCCAAGACCTTGTTATTATTATCTGCATATAAGTAATGAGGAAACGATAACTTGAGTGATACCAGAATTTCAGAACTCAGAAGTTGGGCAGGGGAATACTGTCCTTAGCCAATGAAAACAAAAACAAAATCAAAACACCCAAGCAATACTGTAAAGGGAAGAATAAAGTTGTCCCTTGAATGTTCAGCCACATTTGAGATGCCTCTGTGTCATTAAAAAAAAAAAAAAGTAATTCTAAAATATGTCAAAATGGGTCCCAGCTAGATAACGTAAGTTTGGAGTGCTCATGAAAGAAATCAATGCCTACAGATCAACCAAAGAGAAAAATCCAGAGGAAACAGTATCTATCGAACCAAAGAGATGCTTCTCTAAGAATGGACACATTTAGGCAGGTTTAGTACCCACTAGTAATGAGCCACAAAGCATACACCAAAACACCAGCCCATCTGATTCTCAGTGAATCTCTCACGGAAAGAAATTGTTAACATTCTCATGTCACAAACTAGGAAACTGAAGTTCCATTTAGCTGGAAGATTTGCCGAATGCTGCCTTGCTAATGGGTTATGGAGCCAACTCCAAGCAGTAATTCTCACATCCTATGGGGTAATTTTTCACTGTGATCTGGTACAAATGCCAAAATAGAAAGAGTATGAATTCTGACCCAACGTACAGGGCTGAAGCATGACAATGATCTTTAATTCATCCACATCTAAAAACACTTAGGGTTTGAATCAGCACTGGAGACATCTGCCTAGACTTTTTGCCTTCTCCAGTACTGGTAACTAAACATGTTCCTGCAGCCCAGGGTCTTTAAATGAACAGGTCAGCCTGGAAATGAGCCAAAATGATCAACCTTCCAGGCTTTGTGACAATGAAAGGCTTCAGACCTTTTCCAATAAAACCCACTAAAAGGGTCTCAAGCCCTTGAGGCTGAAAACAAATGTGACACAACACTGTATAAAATAATGATTTGCTTCTAAGCACTTGTTGACCAGTATTTACTACAGCCCCTCAGTAGGATTTGTATAGGATTTCCCATTTCAAAAGGGCAAAATTAACTCTCTAGAAGTTGTTTTGATGGATGGTTAGTACCTTTCCAAATAAAAGTCTAAATATGGAGGAATAGGAATAGGAAGCAAAATAGAGAAGTTACACCCAATTAACCAGACTTTCTGTCCATATATAACTAGAAGTCCAAAATCTCTAAAGCAAAGCTAAATCTTTTTTAGTTAACTTGATGTCTCTTATTCACAAAAGCTAATGTGCAATGAGCATCATGCTGTAAATGCAAAGGAGTGAAGTACTGACTATGACATAAACAGCAAGTATTTGGGGTTAGACTTATGTTGTAAACTGTGTTCAGATATGCCCCAGTTGTCTATGACCATACCTTCCTGGGTGTGTCCAATCTCACCAGATATTCTCTGATAAACAGATTTAAACCACTCAACTTCACTTTACATTTTCTCTCCTCTTGGACCTAATGATGACAAGTGCTATATTGGTGAGCTTTCTGCTACATAACAATGACCCTGAACTCATAGCAGATTAAAATACATATAGCTACAAATAAAAAATAAATACATAAATATAAATATTCAAAGTATTTAATTTAATATAATAATAATTAAAAAATAATGCTTCAGCCTGAGACTCTGCCCATCTTCCCTGTCACTCTTCCAGTCTTTCAATCATGAGTGTATGTTTAGGGCACTGGTGTGTTGGCAACTACATGGTTTAAAAATCTTTTGTTCTTGTGTCTTTTGTAATTGACATCCAGTGTACTGGGGTAGTAGGCTATTAGCCGGCTGTGTTACTATAACAAATACATAAAAGAATCAACTGAAAGAAAGAAGAGTTTCTTTTGGTCCACTATTTGGTATCACTATTGCCTTTAGTGTATCATGGCAGGGCACAAGTGATAGGGCTTGCTTCTCACTACATAATGAGCAAAAAGCAAAGACAGAAAGATAAAAACACTGTAAAACTACACTATTTTGTCTTCTTGTCTTCAATGCACCTCAGAGACTTGAGAAGGAATAAAACTTAAATTCCTGAGTGAACCAGCAGTATGATTTAGCAGCTTCCAAAATGTACAAATTGACTTAAGACAGTTACTGCCTGACCAGTCACCCAATACACTTTATAACATTGGAGCCTCATCTTCAGCTTTCTGACCTAATATCTCTGCCAGACTTGTTCACAGGGCAGGAACTATTGAGGACTTGCTTACCCTGACTTGGCAGAGTGCGGCCATCGACTCTGCCTGCATCTAATTTGCCCATTTTTAGGCAGATTCTCCTTGTAGCAGGAACAAGGACATTTTCCCCAGTGGCTGGTTTGCCACATTTGAATCCATCTCCATAAAGAGGTTCTTTGATGCTCATCATCTTCTTTGAGGTTGGTTGGGTGTTGTCAGAAGTTAACTTGTCTTGTTGTCAAAGAAATTTAGGATTGTAAGAATAACTTTAAACGTCATATTCTGTTTGTCCAACGTTAGTTGGTTAGGAGACAAGATCGTTTTAGATCAAGATAAAGAAGTTAAGCTATTAGAGTTGAGATAGGATAGATATTGAATCTCATTTTGAAATTTAGACCCAACAAGACAGGAAAAGACACTTACTTCAAACGGAGCGAATGCAAATGTCCAATTCACTATGAATGTAACATGTATAGAACTCATTATTCTCATGATTGTCACATGGTTCTCCCTGCTGTGTGTAGTTTATTTTATACATGTGTAATAAAAATAAAAGTATATAAAAAAGATAAAAAGACTGGGGTCCAACATCTCCAATGACATACTTTTCTTTCATGAAGCATTATTTATTTAAGGTTTATTATTTTTAATTACATGTATGTTTCTGTACATGGGTATGTGCATATGAGTACAAATGTTCAGGGAGACCAGAACTGTCAGATCCCAGTAGGTACAGAGTTCAGGTGGTTATGAGCTGTCTGACATGGGTGCTGGGCATGGAACTCAGGTCCTCTGGAAGAACTGGGTATGCTCTTAGCCCCTGAGCCATCTCTCTACCTAAGGTCCTACATCTAAAAGGCATCTCCTTGAAGTGTTACAGTCTAGGAGCAAAGCCTTTAAAACCCAGGTCTTTGGAGAACACTTAGGATCTAAACTATTGCAGTGGGCTACACATCACTCATCCTAGAGCAGAACAACTATAATTGTGTACATGGAAGACACATAATATGAGATAAATGAAAAATACGGAGTTAGCAGCTCAAATGCATTTGATTGCCATGTGCCCCACTGTAAAATATGTGTGTTGGCATAAGGTTATTGTATAATTGAATTGCTGGTTTCTGTATCACCCATATCTAGTTTCAAGCCTTGTTCTGAGAATTTCCTGTCTAAATGTTGTAGAAACTTTGCTACCCAATTGTCCCTCTGATGTGTCAATAAAGCAGCTTACAGCCAGTGATGAGCAGGAAAGAGAATAGGGCTGAACTTCCATCCAGCCAGGGAGGAGATTGTTAGAAGAGGAAGTAGGGGCTGAACCTGGGGATTCAGCCACAGGCAGAGGTGCAAGAGGGATGAAAAAGATTCAACTGGAGCAATGAAAGAAGTATAAACAAGTAACTTGGGGATTTTGGCAAAGATGGAGTCAGGATAACATAGGGGGTTAAGAGCAGACTTAAACTTCTCAAGATTGTTTTGTAAAACCTTATGAACAAATATAAAGGCATCTTAATGATTTCTGTGATAGCCAGATTAAGAGCGACACTAAGAGAAACCAATATAGTTTTTTAAAAAAATAACTTCAATATATGTGGAATTTTCTTCACACATTCAATGGGTAGAGACATGTATGTCACCTTCTTGCTAAGAAGAGTACCAGGTCAAACTGGAAAGATACCCACCTACAGGATGGAATCAATTCGTAGTTGTTTCCCCAATCCACTAAAAGAAAAGCCTAATAAAAATTCCACTAAAATCTAGCTACCAAAATGTACTTCACCAGGGCTCAGCAACTGAACCCATCACCTACCAGGAGCCACACTGCTGCAGACTCATGTCATGAACAGTTTGATTAATTCCTTAAGTTTGGATATAAGGACATCACAGTCTTGCCTAGTTTCTTTTCCTAAACTGTAAGTACAGAGAGATGGTTCAAATGTCTTGTTTCCTTACAGCATCAGGGATTCTAAAACTGCTTTCTGACAGGCAGCAATCTGAAGGTTCAGAACATTTCAGGAGAATGAGCAGTGCTAACCGCTTTCTGTTCCTTTCTCTGTCTCCTCATCTGCTTTCCCTTTCTTCCTCCCAGTTATGATAAGAGCATATGAATATTGAAAAGAATCAAAAAGTCATCTCTCACAGACAAGAGCAACTTAACATACAGACAAAGGCACCCAAAGATGCACATAGCCTTAGTGGACAACCAAGTAAAAGACACACAAACAGAGACAGCTTGCAGAAAGACAAAACACGGGACTAAAGGTTATGACTGAAGAATAGAAGACAATTTGTATAATTTAATAAGAACATAAATTCAAAATACTAAATGGCTGAGAACACTTAATAAAACATTAGAAAAACAGAAAGGAGGTTCAAACAAAATGCTAATGGTAAAAACAAAATAATCTTAGAATTAATAAATAGATTCCCAAGAACAATAAATTCAGTGGGCAATGCTGAAAAGCTTGAGATAATCATGAGAGATGCACATGAAAGCGAGACAACTGCATCCGGGGAGAGTTGATGAATAGGGAACGCCAATAGCATCCAGCTTAGGGTAATTATTCTTGACAGTGAAAAGTGCAACCAATGAATAATTCTTTTTTCCAGCAGTGTAAGAAAAACTACTCAGAATGGAGAAAAATTAAATTTACCATTGAGAAAGTAAGTGTAATTTCTTCCATGTACTGCAATTGTGGCATACATGTGCTCATTAATGTCTCACACTTTAAGAAAGTGAGGGATGAATTCCACAAGCATCAAAGGTTTATTTTAAAAACCAGTGATGTGAGAAAGTCAGTTAATTCAAAATATTTCTACAGTATTATTCTATGCCGTAAAACAAAAAGAATCAAATATAAAATTCTGAGGGTGAGATAACAATATACTTATTTTCAATATTACTCATAAGTGAATATAAAGACATTAAATGCAATTGCTCTCAAGTGTGAAAGGAGGGAACGTCACAAATTATAAGCCTCTTAACAACTATTTGGCAAATGTATCCACTCAAAGAAAGATCAAAATAAAGAACTCAGTAATAACAAAACCCTGGCAGTACCTCAAAATACAGACTTAGGACCGAGTGGGACTCAGTTGGGGGTGGGGCACTTATCTAGCATGTATGAGGCTCTGGGTTCAAACCGCTGCCATCACCTAGAATAGAAATAAAATGTGAATTAATATTTAAATTTCATGAGCGACAGGATTTCTGAAAGAAAATAAAAGGTATTATATGCTTTGACAAAGAAGAAAAATCAAGGAAAGTACTGTGGCATCAGTTAACAACTGTGTCTTTAATTGAAGGGAGTAAGCAGCTAATTACTTAAGTTAAAGCAAATAGTTAAACTAAAAGCATAAACCCGCAAACTACAGGGGCCTGAGAAAGCTCAGTGGTTAAAAACATGGACTGCTCTTGCACAGGAACCAAGTTTGCCTTCCAGTGCCAACAGTGAGTCGCACACATCTGCCTGTAACTCCAGCTTCCGGCAATGAAATGGCCTCCTTGGTCAGCAGCATTCCTGCACACACACACACACACAAACACACACACACACACACACACACACACACACACATTCACAGACACATGCGTGCACACACATGCATACAAACACTAAAAAGGCCTCAAATTCTAATTTCTTTGTGTTTTTAAAAATATTTCTTGCCTATTTTTACATAAAAATATTTTAAGAAAGCCCTTATGATTAGCATATATACATATTATATATGTGTATATATACATATACATATTATGTATATACATATTATGTATATATACATTATGTATATGTGTGTGTGTGTGTGTGTGTATATATATATATATATATATATATATATATATCCAGACAGATGATATATTGCTTTTATGCCATATTATATATATATATATATATTTCCTCATAATTAATAGATTCAAGTTATATTCAAGCCTTTCAGAATCTGTAACTTTTTAAAATTTTTTATTCATTCTTCTCTCGCACAATACATCTGGACCACAACTTCTCCTCCTTCCATTCTTCCCGGTTCCCATCTCTCTGTATTCTCTGCATTTGTGCGAACAAGAAGATTCCTGTCACGATGCTCACCAAATGCACCTGGTGTTTCCTTGGAGCTAATGAAGAAGACTAATTTTTTTCATTTTACGTCTTTTTGAATTGTTTGAACTTATATTATAAGCATGTATCGATTTTATTTTTTTTTAATTTAATCTTGTTTCCCCCCCCCCCCATTAAAACAATGAACATTGACCCTGCCCGAAGAACTCTTAATTGTATCTCATGGGAAGTAGAGACACGGGAGTTAGGAGGCCAAAGTCATTTTTGGATACACGGCAAATTTGAAGCTAGCCTCAGCTGCATATGATCCTGTCTCGAAAGAAAGAAAGAAAGAAAGAAAGAAAGAAAGAAAGAAAGAAAGAAAGAAAGAAAGAAAGAAAGAGCAAATAATAAAGAAAGAGAGAGATAGGAGTCGTGAAGGGAGGGAGGGAGGGAGGGAGGAAGGAAGGAAGGAAGAAGGAAGGAAGGAAGGAAGAAAGGAAGAAGGAAGGAAACAGGTTATGGAAGTGAAAGAGGGATGACGAGATGGAGGGAGAGAGAATATGTACCACAGTGCACTGGAATAGCACATGCTGGTTTATGCTGCTGGTAGGAAAATTAATGATGATTATATTACACTTATCATATCACACATCCTATGGTGTATTGTGATACGAATTTACATTTTTGGTAATGTTTGCATAATTTGCTTTTTTGTATGCTGGCACACCACTTGTGTGCCTGGTGCTGAGGGAGGCCAAAAGGAGGTTTTGGATCTCTTGGATCTGGAGTTAGACATGGTTGCGGGCTGCTGTGTGGCTGCTGGGAATCAAGCCCTGTTCCTCTGGAAGAGCCAGCTAGTACTTTTAACTGCTGAGCCATAAAGTCAATTGTTATTTCTCTTGAGAGGGAAAACACAGAGAACCACGAAAGCTGATTCTGTAGATATTTTACAAAGAACCAATTTTTGTTCTAGTCTGTGTTGTATGTAGCTCACATCTCTAATAAGAGGTTGAGTTCAATTACAGTGCCTTCATAAGCACCTCTGGCAAGATGGGGAAAGGACAGAATTATGTAAAAGAACCATAAACACAAAATCAACACTAATTGTTTGTTTTTTCTATTGAAATTAGTAAGTGAGATGGAATAAAGACTCCATCTGGAGCCACAGGCAACATCAGGGGAAAGCAAGGATGATCTGGGGAGAGGAAGCTGTTCAAACCATCTGCTCTCTGCCGCCTCCAGCATCAGCTTCTAGGGCCTCAGGTGTCTTGCTAGAGAACCAGTGACAGAGACAGAAAAACAAGCTCAACCGATCACAGACATGTATCTCAAATATATATATACATGTATATATGTATATATATATTACAATTTGTTCACATTACCTCTCAATTGTTGTCCCCTTGCTCTTCCTGTTCCCACCCTCCCTCCTTCTTCTGCCCAATACCCTCCCCTAGACTTCTCTCAGGGGGGGCCCTGAGAGACATATCTTTGAATCAAGAAATACCCTGGGAAATCTTTGATAAAGGCAAGGATCCCTAACCACAATCTACCAAAGATTTTTTAAAAGTACTGTTTGTAGTAAGAAAATAAACATCAAAATACAAACTAGGCAGCAAGTCTGCATTTAAAACAAAACAAAACAAAATCTAAGCAGTCTTAACTGCATCTTTCATTTTTATTTGGTAATAGAAACCTGACTCCGACCAATACTGTCTTCCCAGGCAGGTGCTGCACAGAGAGGGCCTCAGATAACCCTAATGGGAGTTGGCTAGTCTGGGTTCACAGAGGAATTGGAGATTCCCCTATCACTGTTAGGCCACTGTCATACATGTCCATAGTTAATATCAGGGTTTGCTTGTGTAATTCATCCTGTGGGCCCAATAATTACATATGACATGCTCTACTACTAAAGGATAATAGAGAACATGTTAGTGCCCTACAAGTTCAAGGTACACCATCTGTGCAGCCCTAATCACTGGAGACTGCTGATCTAACTCATAACTTGCCTTTCCCAAGACGATCACATAGTTATAATCATGCGGTCTATACCCGCTCTAGAAGTCAAGTAGTCTTCATAAGGCAACACAAACACAGACCACTCTAAGGCTGTGCTCTTCCGACCTGCCAGCATCAGAGGACAGTGTTACTTATGAGCACAGAAATTGCATGTCATTTACAGTGTGATAAAAGATAAAAAGCCTTGGAATATAACCTCAGAATAATAACAAGACCTTTTTAAAAAATTATAATTAACCTAGGTTCAAGCCTAATTTTAAGGTCAGATGTTTAAATGAATGATTCAAGAAAATCATTAAATTGTAGTTTGGGGAGAAAATTTAATTTTGCCAAATCAGGGGCAGATTGTAATGATAAAGGAATGAGGTTGAAGAAATGAACTTTTGTTGTCAAAAGGAACCTTGGTGAAACCCAGATTGATCTTGACAAAAGTCTTTAAACATATCTAATACTTGTTATAATAATATAATCTAAGTATCAACACATTCCCTTTAAAGTTCTTCCAGATAGCCTATTAAGACAGACATGTTTTCAAAAAGAATAAAAAAAATTCCACTGTAGAGCCAAGCTGTAAACAACCACATATTGGTCAAATCTAGCATGGAAATACTACAAATACTTCTGAAAATCATTCATTTCTGTAGCTGTGAAAACAATTCATCCACAAACAGTGTTTCTAAGGAGCCAGCATCTCTGAAAACAATTTTTTCACTTCTTTTCCATTTCTCGTGTTTTAAAGCAATGCTGAGGTCTCTACAAAGTTCATAATCCAGGCATGATATCTTATATCTTAATGCCTCCCTTTTCCCTATGTTCTTAAATTATGAACACTTTACTCAGCTACCTAACTACTGTCTTGTCACATGGTCTTCAACCTCCATCCTGATCAGGGAGGCTCAGGTATAAGGACATTGGGAAATGTTGTAGAAGGACTGTAGGGTGTGAAGTTAGAAGAAACAGGGGCTTTGGGGTTTGAGTCAGCTCCATCGGGGACGGACAGCTTGGTTCCATGAGCTTCATGCCAAGAACACTGTAGACACATGATCAGTATTTACCGCTGAAAGCATTTGTCATCAAGAAGATACTTGTCTCTGAATAATAAAGTTAACTTTTTGTTTTTTTTGTTTTTGTTTTTTGAAACAGGGTTTCTCTGTATAGTACTGGCTTGTCCTGAGCTCACTTTGTAGACCAGGCTGGTCTCCAACTCACAGCAATCTGCCTGCCTCTGCCTTCCGAGTGCTGGGATCAAAGGTGTGCACCACCACGCCCGGCGCTAAAGTTAATTTTTTTTTATGGCAGCTATATGTTTACAGAAAGCAGAAAGTCTAGAGCCCCTCGTGATTCTGTCTCTCACAAATGGCATCCCCTCCAAAATGGGTGCCTCCCACACCTACTTTTGACATCCTGTACCACCAAGATCTATTTGTTATCATTCCTATCACTGTTAGGCCACTGTCATACAATGTCCATAGTTAATATCAGGGTTTGCTTGTGTAATTCATCCTGTGGGCCCAACAATTACATATGACATGCTCTACCACTAAAGGATAATAGAGAATATGTTAGTGCCCTACTAGTTCAAGGTACAGCATCTGTGCAGCCCTAACCACTGGAGACTGCTGATCTAACTCATGGTTTTGCCTTTTCCAAGACGATCACAAAGTTAGAATCATGTGATCTATACCCTCTCTAGACTGACTTTTTCAACTTAGGAATTTACTTTCAACTTCTCCAGTGCCTTTTCATGGCTGAAGAACCCATCTCTTTTTAGCACTGGATAATTTTTCAGTGTATTTACAGGAAATAGTTTTATAACATATGGCAATAGTTTTTTGCTTATCTTCTTTTCTAATTTTAGTGTATTATAATTTATTCAGATTACATCCCAATTGTTATCCCCTTACTTGTATCTTTGTGTTCCTACCCTCCCTCCCTCTTCCATCCTATTCCCCTACCCTAGACCTCTGACAGAAAGGGACTTACTTCCCCACCATATGACCACATCCTATAAGGTCTCATCTGGATAGCCTGCTTCCCCTTCCTCTGTGTTCCCACAGGGCCTCCCCACCAAGGGGAAGTAATCAAAATGGGGGCACCAGAGTTCATGTCAGAGGCAGTCCTCACTGTCACCACAACCATGGAGAATGTGCTGTTTGTTGGCTAGATCTGAACAGGGGTCTAGGTTCACTGCATGCACTGTGCTTGGTTAGTGCAACAGTTTGTGCAGGCCCCCCTGGGTCCAGATCCCCTGGCCTTGATGGTCTCTTTGTGAAGCTTCTGAATCCTCTGGGACCTTCCATCCCCCCATTCTTCCATACCACTCTCAGCACTCTGCCCAGAGTCCAGCAGCAAGTCCCAGCATCTGTCCCGATCCACTGCTGGGTGGAGTCTCTCACAGGACATCTCTGTTGGGCTAATATCCACTTATATAAGTGAGTACATACCATGTCTTTCTGAGTCTGTGTTATCTCATCCTGGATGATCATATGTTTACACAATGGAATACTACTCAGCTATTAAAAACAAGGAAATCTTGAAATTGGCAATAGTTTTTATTGTACAATATAGTTATTGTTGAAATAACATTTCAACATTGTTAGCTTGACTAGGTCTCAGCTCTTGTTTTTTGGGTCATGGAGACCTACCGATTTCTCATGATTTAACAACTCAAAGAGGAGGACATAAAAATATGTTCAAGACGTTAGCTGAGGCACATTCAAATATCACACCCACAAAGCAGCCAGTTTGCAATTACTCCAAAGTGCTAACGTGACTTGAGCACACATATTTTCGGGGAGAGACCATGACTAAGAGAATTTCCAGACAAATAAATTTTTCTCTTTTTTCACCTCAAAAGACCAACTCAGTGTCAAACCCATCTATTACACTCAAACTAAAAAGGAAACTATAAAGTGTCAGCTTTATTTTTTTTCTTTTTTAATTTTCTTTTTTTGTTTGTTTGTTTAGGTTTTTATTAATTTATTCATATTACATCTCGATCTCGATTGTTAGCCCTTCCCCTGTTTCCTCCCATTCTTCCCTCCCTCCCACTTCCCCCCTTCTCCCCTCCCCTATGTCTGTGATTGAGGGAGACCTCCTCCCCCTATATATGCTCTAAGAATATCGAGTCTCTTCTTGGTAACTTGCTATCCTTCCTCTGAGTGCCGCCAGGCCTCCGCATCCAAGGGACGTGGTCAGAAAAGGGGCACCAGAGTTCGTGTGAGAGTCAGATCTCACTCTCCACTCAACGGTGGAGAATATCATGTCCGTCGGCTAGGTCTTGGTAGGGGTTTGAAGTTTACTGCCTATATTCTCCTTGGCTAGTGCCTTAGTTTGAGGAGGGCCCCAGGACCCAGATCTGCCTGTCATAAAGTTCTTCTTATAGGTTTCCAGGACCCTGTGGGTCCTGCTATTTCCCCATTCTTCCATGCTATTCTCACCTAAAGTCTCAATAGGATGTCCTCTCCTCTGACCCACTTTCTTGGTAAGTAAACTCAAATGACACCACATGTTGGCGAGGATGTAGAGAAAGAGGAACACTCCTTCACTGCTGGTGGGAATGCAAACTAGTACAACCACTTTGGAAAGCTATCTGGCACTTTCTCAGAAAAATGGAAATAGAGCTTCCTCAATACCCAGCTATGACACTCCTTGGAATATACCCAGAAAATGCCCTACTACACAACAGGGACATATGCTCAACCATGTTCATAGCTGCTTTATACATAATAGCCAGAACATGGAAACAGCCTAAGTGTCCCTCAATAGAAGAATGGACTAAGAAACTGTGGTACATTTACACTATGGAATACTACTCAGCTATTAAAAACAAGGAATTCCCAAAATTTGTGGACAAATGGATTGAAATAGAAATTATCATAATGAGTGAGTTCACCCAGAAGCAAAAAGAGACAAACGGTATATACTCATTTATATCAAAACACTAGTCCAAGGGATACGTACCATGAAAATTTTTCTTTTTTTGAATTAATTTATTCAGATTACAACTCAATTGTTATCCCATCACTTGTATCCTCCTGTTCCTCCCTCCCTCCCACTTTCCCCCTATTCCTCTTTCCTAGGTCTATGACCAAGGGGGACCTTCTCCCCCACTGTATGGTCATAGCCTAAATCATCTTGGTAGCCTGCTTATTCTTTCCTTGAGTTCCACTAGGCCTCCTCACTAAGGGGAGGTAGGCAAATATGGGCCACCAGAGTTCATGTCAGAGTCAGTCCCCGCTCTCCACATAACTGTGGAGAATGTCCTGTCCATTGGCTATATCAGAGTAGGGGTTCAATGTTTACTACTTGGATTGTCCTTGGTTAGTGCAAAAGTTTGAGCAGACCCCCTGGACCCTGATCCACTCATCACGATGTTCTTCTTGTAGGTTTCTAGGACCCTCTGGGTCCTTCTATTTGCCCCATCTCCTATATTTCTCTTACCTAGAGTCCCAGTAGGATGTCCTCACATCTATCCCAATCTCCTAGTAAGTGAAGACTTTTGTGGGACATGCCTTTTGGCCTAGTGCCCAATTGTAAGTGAGTATATACTATGTGAATCTTTCTGCTTCTGGGTTAACTCAGCATGACCATTTCTAGTTCCATCCATTTGTCCACAAATTTCAGGATTTCCTTCTTTTTTAATAGGTGAGTAGTATTCCATAGCATAAATGTACCACAGTTTCTTTTTAAAAATATATTTTATTAATTTATTCATATTGCATCTCAATTGTTATCCCATCCTTTGTATCCTCCCATTCCTCCCTCCCTCCCATTTTCCCCTTACTCTCCTCCCCTATGATTGTGACTGAGGGGTACCTCCTCCCCCATATATGCACATAGGGTATCAAGTCTCAGTTTCTTTATCCATTCTTTACCTGAGGGACACTTTAATGATCTCTGATATAGTCCCAAACACAAAGCTGTGGATATCCTTAAGCACCACCAAATCCAGACACTGAGCCTACAGTGACATCAGTAGTTCTATGATCTTCTGAGTTAAGAATGACTGAACACCATCAGTCTGGATTATCCAGGAGAGAAACTTGGTGTGTCAAATGAAGTGAGGAGTGTGGTTCACTTTGTCACTTTGCCCTGTGACATTTTTCTAATGCTATTGGGAGCCAATCCTTATAGTATATAATACATTATACAATGATTTTTAATTATTTAACTGCTTAAACTGTTTGATAAGCACAACTAAACATGTAGCTAGCAAGTAGTCAGGGACCTTTGCTGAAGTAAACACACACCACACACACACAACAACATATATACATCATACCTCCATACAAACAACACACACAAACAGTACACACACACACGCACACACACACACATACACATTCATATAGTACACCACACACACACCATACACACATACACACACATATATAATATGAATACATACGCACACAGTATACCATATACACAACACACATACACAAAGCACACATAACTCATACACACATATACATACCAAACATACATATACATACATATATACTCACTCTGTCCACCATACACACACACTTATACACACACACCACACACACATTAGTGCCTCTCATGGGAGCAGATTCAATGGTTTTCAAACTATGATTATTAGTAAATTTAAGAAAATACATCAAAATAGAAAAGGCTAAGAAAGAAGACATTCATTGAAAATAGAAGCATGACACACCTTTATGTTCTCTGAGCCACTGTTTCCCTGAACATCAACATAACTTGTTGAATCAAATTTATGTAACTTGATCTCTTCTTGAAACTCAAAGCTGCAGATTCCAAGGCTCACAGATCTTTTACTGTAATATTTGGTGTAATTTTTGAATATCCACTTAAAGCAAACCAGAGGTCTAGACCTTTTTATTTGGTGTTAAAGTCATCAATGTACCTACTGGAGAGGAAAATAAGAATTAGGATCATTGTGACATATGTAGACACATACGATGTAATGTTTGACAAGAGATGCCTTGCAAGGCAACAGAGTTAATTAATTTTGAATTTGGAAGAGAACCACACATAAGATTTATAGCTCTTAGAATCCCAAAAGCAGAATGTGAGGGAAAATAGAATAAACAAAACATTGAATCAAACAGGTTATTTTTTCCCCATATGCTGTTTAAGTCTTTATCAACATTGCTGCCAAAACAGAGTGATTTTTTTTTTTGCCAAAAACAAGCCAAAGGCCAAGAACTGTTATCTTTCTACTCTAAGCTGTGTGTGTTAATACTTTCATTTTACCTTATTGTAGATATATGCATGGACATGTATGCCACAATGCATGTGTGCAAGCCAAAAAGCCATCTCCATTGAGTCAGATCTCCACATCCACCTGTACATGAGTTCCAAGTATCAAGCTCCGGTCTCCAGGCTTGGACAGCAGCTCTACCTAATGAGCCGCCTCATTGGCTCTGAATGCTGCCATTATTAAAGAAGAACGAGAATAATAAAACAAGCTTTCACTGTCACTTGAACAATTTGGAGCCACCTAAAGCCTTATACTTTTCCTGCAAAGGAGACTTGGCTCAGAAAGCACTCTATTGCTGTGAAAATAAATGAGAGGGTTGTGCATAATACCGTAGACATCCAAGTCCCTGGTGCACTGGAAGGGATCTGCTTTCCCATTCCCAGCTGACTGAATTAAGGCACGAACTGCAGGGAGTTCTTTCAAAATAACTCTGTTCATTATAGATGCTTTTGGAGGAAGAATCCAAAGTGTTCTGGGTCCCAAGGGCTTCTCTGCTATACTGAGTGGCCTTTGGATTGACATCCACACTAGTCAATTTTAAACAAGCCATAACTCAAATCCCACAACAGCTCTGCTGGCCCGAGTATTTATTATATCATAGAACAGACCAAGAAAGTGGCTTGAAATTGGCTAATGGCATATTAGAGTTACAAGAAGGTTGAACACTAAAAAAAAAAAGCAAAAAAAAAAAAACCCTATGAATGAAATTTGTCTTCTATTAGGAGTACAATGTGTCTCTTTGCTGAGGTGTAGAATGTGGAAAAGACTGTAATCAAATGGACATTTACTCTAGTCCCAAGTTAGATGTACAAAAAGTATAGAGTTAAGGAAAAAAAGGAAGGGAAAACCTCAGAGAAAACTGTAATTCCATGGGAGAAATAGTTAATATTGCTTGGGAACCATTTGACTTTGAACATGAAGTTGGCTTGCAAGAGAAATCATATATTTAATCCTTGCACTAAGATATACAACAAAACATATTTCTATAAAAGAAAAATTATAGAGACAAAACAATACTTTCTAATGGTTATGATTCATATATATGTAGCTATATGATACACATATACATATACATATATATATACTAGAAACTTAAAATTCATCATTTGTATTTTTAGCTATAACCTTCACCTTTCTATACCTGTCAATAAACAATTTTGCTCCACTTTGACTCCTATTTCCTGTAGCATAATTCTTTTTCTTTCTTGCTCCATTAAATAAAACACATACATATTCATTGTCATGATTTCAGAATAACATAGAGCCACATTTAGCTCACTTCCTTGACTCACTAATACTTCTTTCAAGAAATGGTACCTAGCAAAAATTAAATCCTCTTATTGAATTCATCAGTCTTTTTCCACAACCATGAAGGTAACACATTCTTAAACTAGTGAGCCCCAAGATAATATGACAATTTGAAGTTGTTTTAAGCTTTCCAAGATGTATTTGCATCTTCATTCTTATACAGACAACACATGTACCACATAAAACTGGAAATTTTGAAGAGAATTCCCTGCTTGGCTATCTATACTAGCAGAGGCACTCATTAATAGAAGAGGTAAGCCAATGAAAATAATGGCCATTGAGAGGGCAGGCTCGGTCCCCTCCTAAGACATGTGTGATTCTTATCCAGTCTCACCTCCTGCTATGTGGACAAGGAATCTGCATGAAGACTGAGTACCCGCAAACCCCCTGGGAAGAAAATTGAATTTAAAGTCATCACTATGCCTAAAAGCCAATTACTCTAGTTAGCTGCTTTAAGGCTGAAAAGAGAAGGTTTGGGTGGCAAATGAAAAAAAGAATTAGATTTTTTTTCAATCACGCAACTTCTCTTTGTCTCTCAGTCCTTTCCAAATTTTCCTACCTTTTAAATGCTATTAAGTTATTGTTTCTCCATTAATAGTTGCACAAAAAGAAATTACATTCTGACAGCAAAGCAGCCAGTCCCATGAGATGGAGCCAGCAGAGTCCTGCAACCCACCCGGCACGTCTGCCTGCCTCTGAGCTTGAACTCAGGAAGTCGAGTCTGGTTCTTCTCCTTTGCTTAACAGAGAGGTAAACATACTGTCAACACCCAATTCATAAATGATGATGCAAAGTCCTGAGAGGCAATTTGTGGTCCACTTCTGGACATCATTCCGTTCGGCATGGCTTTCTGTACAATGAGAGTTCTGCATGTCATTCCTCACAAAATGATGGAAAATATCTGACCTTCACTCAACAGGGGGCCATGGGAAGCACCACTGACCCAAGAGGAAGTCTGTGAGGAAAACAACTTCTCAGTGCCTGTCACAGACACTAAGTTTGTGCCTAATTTTGATAAAAGATTGAGGCATGCATTGAGAAGGATTTATGTTCTGCTCTATCCAAGTCTATCCGTCTAGCGATTTAGATGTTCATTTGGACAATGTAGACTTTGTAGTGATCAATATGGAATTTCATGATATCCAATCTCTTTCTAAGCACCAAGAGTGCAGGTTATCCTATGTACTCTATAAAATGTACTATAAAATCTTCAGTCACATAATATGTATTTCCAAACACATGGGCAATATGGACATCTTTTCCCTCAAAATAGAGACATCTCTTTCTTTTTACTTTTTTTTTTTTGTCAAACATAAATTCAATTTTTTTCTTTTTCCTTTATTAATTTATTCTTGTTACATTTCAATGGTTATCCCATCCCTTGTATCCTCCCATTCTTCCCTCCCTCCCATTTTCCCCTTATTCCCCTCCCCTATGACAGTTCCTGAGGGGGATTTCCTCCCCCTGAGTATGCTCATAGGGTATCAAGTCTCTTCTTGGTAACCTGCTGTCCTTCCTCTGAGTGCCACCAGGTCTCCCCCTCCAGGGGACATGGTCAAAGGTGAGGCACCAGAGTACGTGAGAAAGTAATATCCCACTCTCCGCTCTACTGTGGAGAATGTTCTGTCCATTGGCTGGATCTGGGTAGGGGTTTAAGGTTTACCGCCTGTATTGTCCTTGGCTGGTGCCTTAGTTTGAGCGGGACCCCTGGGCCCAAATCTGCCTATCATAATGTTCTACTTGTAGGTTTCTAGGGCCCTCTGGATCCTTCTACTTTGCCATTCTCCCATGCTTCTCTCATCTAGAGTCCCAATAGAAGAGACATCTCTTTCTTTGGCTGCTGTGTTGTTCAATAAGATTTGAGAAGACCTTTAAAGCAGAGACATGCACATTATTTTTCCATTGTTCATGCTTGCACTTAAGTTGCAACAAAAAAGGATCAGTCTTACTAGAATAAACTATAAAAACCATTATGAATTGTGAACCTATGAAGATAAGATATAAACTTACAGAACTCCATAGGCAACTTCTTAAGCTAGGTTTCCCATTCTCTGATATCTGCTTCTAACAACTATGATATCTCTGGTAATGCCTTGGTGTCCTCTGACCATGGGTGAGAAGGCTAAAGATGTACATGTACCCTATTCAATATCTCTCCTTTCACTAACTGAGATTGGGAGCATACAATGTCTATGTTGGGTAATTGTCTCTACTAAACACTGTATTGCTGCATAAAGGAGTAGCCATTTCTGTCACAGAGGAAGAGGACACAACAGTAAAACCAGAAGCAAGTGAAAGAGATGGTTGGAAAGCATCACACAAGAATGCTGCAACTCTGAGAGAGTCTACATGCTTGCCTACCCTGCCTTCTGGCACCCTGCCAATTTCTCACTCAGTGCACTTCAGTTTCTTGATTTCAGGACAAAAAAATTCTCGTCTTGCTTAGATTACCCTGAGTGAACTTACTAGTCACATTTTTCAAGTGTATTATGAAGTGACACGCAGCACACCCCGTTCCATCAGGACATGGTACAAAAGGTATCTGTGATGTTTGAAGTCTTGCTGCAGTGATGAGACACATCGTATCTGGATTATCGCATGAGCTGTGGGCCTATGAACTGCAAACCGGTGCTAATAATGGTGGATGCTCTTACTGTTCTTCATGCATGTATAACACTACTGTAATGTCAGAAAAATAGAAATTGTGATGTGCGGCGGGGGGGTGGGGAGTTGTAGATAGGATTTACAGAGGGTGACAGTGAAGCAGACTATTTAAGGGTACAGATAATTTCAGAGGGAAACATTTTCCAGGCAGGGAACAACGAAGAGGCAAACATACCAAGATATTTAGTTGTGTATTTCCATATTACCCAGCACAGAGAGGTGCAGAATTGTGATTAGGTTCTAATAAAACAAGTGTAAACATTTCATGACAAGGGATGGAGACTGAGCACCATCCAAATGTCAAAGATTAATCTTTTTAAATTAGAAAGATCAAGATATTAGAATGTGAGCATACCGGGAACTGAAGGAAAACAATGAGATCAGTTGAAACGCTGTTGCTACGGCCCTTAACTACGTGACGTTCCTTACATCAGAGGGAACAGAAATTTGGTTCCTGCATTTGAGGACCAGATGTTTAAAATACCTAGGCTTACCCAAAGGCCATTTTATTCATGAATTTCTACATCTAAAACACATGTTCCACTCTTTAACACCCAGTTCAAGATACCCAGGGGGAAGAAACCATTCAAAAGTGGGCTTCCTATATCCAGGCCCTACTAATAGATAGCAGATCTGCCTTAATGCCCCATATCCAGGATTTACCAGAAGGTCCTTAAGCCACACCTGGCATATCAAAGACTGGTACCAGAAGGATACTTTCTTTATTATTTATCCTTTACTTTTTCCCAGGATGGCTTTTAAGGTGACATACCCTGAGGTATAAATGAATACAGCCTACATTTCTCCTGAGGAATGAAAAACTACCACAAAGAAAGCAGTCCTAAGTTATAGACCCATCCTAGATTTCTGGAGTCAGGATGTCTTCCTCTGGGAAACACACAGACTTACCTTTTTGTTCTTCATAATGAGGAATGGCAAAAGAATAAAGTAAAGGATTAGATTGAAGGAGATTTGAGCTCGGCTAAGCAAAGATGAAAAAGACTAAAATGAGGTCCTGGGCCCGGGAAAAGACTAGAAGGCAGGAAGCAATTCAGTGAGCACAAGGGAGATTTGTGCAAAAAAGAAGCAAATTCAAAACAATGTGAAGGAGAATATAAGAAGAAAAACCTACAGGAAGTATAAAATGAATTGAATCAAAATCCTTTCATTTAAATAGAAGCTGAGATACTGATTCTGAAGTGTTTTGAAAAATGTAGGACTGACAGTCAGAAAAATAACCTAGAAAACACTTGTGCAAAGCATTAGGCTTACATTATCAATTTTCTAGATTTATTAGTAAGCTATTATACTATAAGACATACACTATTAAGTGGTCTAGAAATAAATATACAAGTTAGACACAATGGAGTTCATACTGCCATCCATGTATATGTGCTCAACTTATTTTTTTATTTAATTATTTGTGTGTGTGGATGTTTTGCCTGCATGCATCTCTGTGCACCCTGTGTGTGTGTTTCCAGTAGAGATCAGAAGAGTGTGTCAAATCTTCTGGGACTAGAGTTACAGATGGCTGTGAGTTCCCATGTGTGTGCTGGGTATTAAACTGTGTTGCTAAATGAGCAAGCACTCTTAACTGCTCAGACATTGCTCCTGCCTCTCAATTAATTTCTGACAAAGATGCAAAGACAATGCAATTGTGGAAAATATAATAATTTTATTACTAAATGATGCTTGAACAGATAGATAGATAATAGATGATGATGATGAATAAATAGATGATAGATAGATGATAAATATAGATAATCAATAGAAGCCAGATAGTTATCAATCCATATCTTGAACATGTAATTTTTATTAAATATTTTACATATACATTTATTTTATTACACATATATACATTAACTACCTACAGCAAGAAGAACCATGACACAATCAGGAATTATATACATGTTACATTCTTAATGTTTTGGCTATTTGTACTTGGCAGCCTTGAAGAAAACATCTTTCCTATCTTGGTAAGTCTAAAATTCTGAATGCCAATCAATATCTATCATATCTTATCATTATCAACTTAAAACATCTATCTAGACCTAAAAGCATCTTAAACCCTAAACAAATAAGCTTAATTGTAAAACTAAGCTATATAGTCTTCAACACCATCAGAGACTTGAGAAGGAATAAAATTCATTACTTGAGTATACAGAGAGTGCAGATGAACAGCTGCACTAATGAGAAGATGACAGAGACAGTTTGCTGCCTGAACAGTCACCCAAAATTCTCTATTACATTGCAGCAGCATCTTCAGCCTTCTAGCCCAGTATATCTGACAGACATATATGTGAGGTAGGAACTATTGAGGACTTGCTTACCCTGTCCTAGCAGAGTTTGACCATCAACTCTGCCTGCGTCCAAGCTTGCCCATTTTAAGGCAGAATTCTGTCTGTTGTAGAAATGAGTATATTTTTCCCAATGGCTTGTTTGCCACATTTGAAGCCATCTTCATAAGGAGGTTCTTTGATACTCATTATCTTCTTTGAGGTAGGCTGGGTGTTGCCAGGAGTTAACCTGTCTCACTGTACATCTATCTTTGAAACAATAAAAACATCTTTAAATGTTCTGTATGTCATATTCTTTATGTCTCTGAGGTTTTTGAAGACCTTATCTAATAATTGTACCTATCTTTTATAGAAATATATTCATCTGTTACACCTAGGATGTATATTCTTGTGATAAAAATAGACTAGTAATTAATATGACCATGGTTTGGTCAACTAACAATTAACTTGTATAACTTATTTATCCTAAGCAGCCTGCAATAGCACTTTCAAAGTATTAGAAGTAATCCTTGTATTATAATTGTTACTCACAAGTTATTTTTAATTCACTGGTACTAAACATATAAATTTTTAACTCAAAATGAGTTATAAACTTAAATATAAAACTTGTAGAACGTATCAAATTAGCAATGTTTGATCTTGTGTTAACAGATTCCCTATGCACAACTCCAAAATTCTCTTTTTTGGAAAAATACTTATAAGTCATATATTTTCAAAATTGAGTCTTGCTTTTTTATTAAAATTTTTTAAATTTTTTAAAAATTTATTCTTGTTACATCTCAATGGTTATTCCATCCCTTGTATCCTCCCATTCTTCCCTCCCTCCCATTTTCCCCTTATTCCCTCCTCTATGACTTTTCCTGAGGGGGATTTCCTCCCCCTGTATATGCTCATAGCGTATCAAGTCTCTTCTTGGGCCCAGGGGTCCCGCTCAAACTATGGCACTAGCCAAGGACAATACAGGCGGTAAACTTCAAACCCCTACCCAGATCTAGCCAATGGACAGAACATTCTCCACAGTTGAGTGGAGAGTGGGGTATGTCTTTCACATGAACTCTGGTGCCTCATATTTGACCATGTCCCCTGGAGGGGGAGACCTGGTGGCACTCAGAGGAAGGATAGCAGGTTGCCAAGAGTCTTACTTTTTAAAATCAATTATAAATATGAGGACTTGAACCAGACTGCAAAAAAACATTTTAAAGTCACATCTGAGAGGAATTCTTTAAATTGAGAATGACCAAAACTCCCTGTTCTGTGCAACCCCAAGTCTCGCAAGTCTGCAATTCTCAAGGTAGTCACATAGCCTAGCACCTGGAATTCCTCTCCATGCAAATGAAGCATTCCCATCTCCTCAGCCCCCAACTCCTCTCCATTTCCCCAAGGTTTATATAGCCCATATATCCCTTATCCCCGGCCCTCACCCCTGCCTAATAAGGAGTTGTCTCACTGTAAGAGCTGTGTCGCTAAAAGGGCTCTATCATTGGAAGAGCTGTATCGGAGAAGACATTCACACCCGGACTGGGACCCAGCAAACCCACCCACCCGGCTAAGCTTTATTCCTTTGGGTCCGGCACCTATATGCTTCACTACTTGGGTGCTCCAAGGGAAAGAAATGGGACCAAATGGGACACATACACGCGTGTGCGCACACACACACACACACGCACACACATGCACACACATGCACACACACACACTGAGACAAAGTAACATAGACATTCACAACTGAAAGGAAACTACATCTTTTAAAAAACAAAATAGTACAAGCCATGGACATCATCAGCATGGCCTCTGGTCCATGCAGCAGCAAAGCGCCATATTGATGCCCACGGTCTGTACTGCCACCAGGGGCCATGCTGAGGTCTGGCCATGTGGATGTCTGTAGTCCATGCCATCGCCAGAAACCATGGGTGAGTCCATGATCCATACTCCTGCTGACTGTAAAAGGTAAGGAAGCTACTTTTGCAGTGGTGTGGATGACTGCAGATGCACAGTTGAGAGAGCCATTGAAGGCTTCTGTGACAACCCCTATGCCCCCGACCGAAGTAAGAGTCTAGACAGGAAGCCACCATAGAGAACTTTTAAAATTGTAACATGGATACTGAAGTGTATTATAGCTTTCCAGAGTTAGTGGCTTCTGGTGGGGGTCCGGGTAGGGAAGGAGTCAATTTTCTTTAGGGGGATGGCCACTGGGCATTTGAGCATGCTCCAATGAGTATTTTGACAATACAAATTGGACTTTTTTCTTTGTTTTCTTGTCTTTCTTCATTTTTGTGGGGGTCACAAGGGTGAGGAGACAAATCAGAGAAAATAGGAAAGTAAGTGTGATTGGGGTGCATTATGTAAAATTCCCAAATAATCAATAAAAATATTATGTTGGAAAACTTCTTTAATTAAAAAAATAGTTTTGTAGCTTCTTACACTGCCAATTGTACCTACTGCATGGTCCTGGAATGTACTCCTAGGTCTTTACCCAGCAGAAATGGAAGGTAATAAATATTCATAGAAGTTTAATAGGCAGAACCTAACATAGTCTAAATTTCCAACAGGTGACTGATAAATAAATGGTTACATATCTATGCAACAGAATACTATTTTGCTGTGAAAAAATGAACTCTTAATGCATATAACATGAATGAATTTTACAATAGTTGTGCTGAGAAAAAACAAATATAGTAAATCTATCATATTGTTTCATTTATGGAAAATTCAAGAACATCAGACTAATCCAGGGTGATAGCAGATCAGTGGTTTCCTAAGGATGGAAAAGAGGCTTATAGCCAAAGAGAAGAATTGCACACAGGATAGCGATGGATTATATTGGATAAGCCAACTGTGCTGCTGATATAAAGCATATCTTCTGACTAAACATATTAACTATACTTCAAATATATGTGAATGATTACATATCAATTATACCTCAGTGAAATTATTAAAAAATTTAAAACATAAAAACATGCCACTGTGAACACACTTGAATGGCTAATATTAAAATGGCAGCAGGTTAAAATTTAAAACTAAATAAAAACTGGTGACAAATATTTTCAACAATCTACACATGTATTTTGTTAGAAAAATAAAAAAAATAATTTGGGAAAAATTATAGCATATTTTTTGCATTTTAAAACAAGTAGGGACTAGAGAGATGGTTCTGCAGCTAAGAACATCTGCTGCTCTTCCAGAGGACATGGGTTCCATTCCTCTGGAGTGACTCACAGCGGACATCTCAACGGTCTCAAAATGTTTAATTAAGAAGGAGAAAGGGAAAGAAAATTTGAACAAAACAAAAAAAAACACAGAAGTGAGAAGTTTTGTGAGATGTTTATTATTGTTGTTAGGCATGCCCTATGATTTACTAGAGAAAGGTACATGAACCCCTGATTAGTGATAAGCTTGTAGAATAACTTGAGTAGAACTAGACTTTGAAGGACATTGCTTTGAAATTCCATAAGCTTTCATGTGTCCTAAGGTCAATATATTTACTGGAGATGGTCATATCCTTGTCAGTTGTAAGGGGATAAAGTCATCGATATAAACCACTCAGGAGACATATCTGAGCCTGGAGAAAAGGGGACTAAAACTAAAAGAGATAAAGTCAAAGACATTTCCAATAAGGAATAGTATAATATTGTTTTAATAAAAACAAACTGAAATATTTTATTGTATTATTTTTATATATTGTTTCTCCAAAATACCTCATAGATTAGACCAGGCCAAAATTAGATCCAGCATGTCTAAAGCTATTGAATCAGAGCAAACTTCAAATGTCATAATAGTCACTAAAATAACATGGTACATGGCTCGGCCATCCATCTAGGTTTCATGCTTTAGGCATTTGCTGTGTTCAAAGCACTATATTAGGTTCTTTTTTTTTTTCCTTTTGACAGGCAAATTATTGGTGATCTATAATCTCATCTGCCCCTTATCTATTAGTCACTAACTCCTAATTCTAATTCTAATTTTAAAATCCCAGGAGAAGACAGAGGAAGCATGTTTCTCCCATGGCCACAGTCTTCAGGGGGGGAAAAGGAATAAGGAGAAATCGTTTCTATCTGCATTCTTTAATATTTAACCGTTAATAGCCTATCAGTCAGTTTGGCCATTGGAAAAAAGTTGTAAGGCAAAGGCTGCATGCCATTGTAGACAGAGAATCATCCCCAGAGCATATGGTTTCCTCGGTTTTCATTCCTTCATCAGTTTCATAATTTACTCCAGAAAATCATAGTCTCCAAAACAAATTAAATGGGCAAATTCAGAAATGTTCTCAAAATATTCTTACTCAAAAACGAATAGCTTCATTTTTTTTTATCAAATTATGTATGGCTCTAAAGGAGAAGACACTATTGGTGTGCTCTCTATCATTAAATCTCTTTAGTAAACAAATTGGTATAATCAAACTACTTCCTTTTGCAGCCAAATAAGAAAAAGTCCTGCATAGAATGAAGCTTTTTCTTTAGTACAGTAGAACCTATGGTGTAGAATTTTTAGATATTCTAACCATCAAAGGCAATGGAATCATAGTTTGACACAGACAAACGGATTCAGTTAAAAATCAAAGATCTGGCCTCATGCCCAATAAGTTGAGCGTTAAGAAGAATTCTGATGAAGCTAAAAAGTGTAAACATGTCTGCCTTCCAAAATGCCATATCCTGCTCTCATGAAGGATTTGTGTAGTGTTTAGTGTGGCAAGATCCACTAGAAAAAAAAAGGATAACTTTTAAGACTCAGTTGTGACGATGGGTTTAGGCTTGAATGTGTATAGTTTGCAACGAGAAACAGAGAAGTTTCCTTTTCACGAGCTATCTGCTGCTACCTGAGCCAAAGCCAGTCTTCCTTGTGGTGGTTAGTTCTGACTGAAAAGGACTGACTTGAGAGAGTTGCCTTGGCTTCGTGAGTCACACCCCAGCTGGGTCTATAAAGGTGTTTCCAAAGACAATTAACGTGTGGGGGCAGCAGCTCAGGGAGAAAGACCTGCTGTGAGTGTGACCAAAGCATCCAAGAGGCTGAGCTGGATGGAACTACAGTCAGGTGCAGGGGCCTACAGCATCGTGAACCTGGTACCTATCAGGTCCTCAGGCTCCTCAGCATGTGGATGCTGTGACTGAACAAGCTAGATTCCAATCATGTAAACCAGTCCAATAAACCCTCTATTGTAATTATAAATATTCTATTCTTCCTTTCCTCTAAGGACTCCTAATGCAGTGCTTTGAATTCAATTCTAAAAGGTTTCACTGTAAAAATCTCACATACTTTTTATTCCCTTAAGCTCACGCTCAAAAATGAAAATCTATTCTGAATCCAAAGGCCAAGAAACCGAAACTACTAAATGGATTCAGCCAGTTTCATAATTACATCTGCTATTTTATTAGCTAACGTTGACTTCATCACAAACCTCAATAATTCCTGATCCAAAATGGCTCTCAAGGTACTCACAATTTTCTTTCTAGCCTAGTATTATATTTTAGGATACAAATGGAAATCGTAATGGGTTCCTTCTTACAGGATATGGTAAAGAAATAGATTTTTATTTAACTACTAGATTTGGTACACATAGCATTCCAAAATCTGCTAAGAAACGCAGGAAAAAGAAACCCCCCACCAGACTCTGCAAGAGTGGAAGGCAATCACACTATAGCATGTACAAAGACACAAGACTAGCTACATTGTGGGTAAATGATCAGAGTTTAAGCAAAAGTGTTGTCACTGTCTTTGCCTAAACCTACTTCAGGAAATGCCACAACCTCTTCGTTCCAAAAGATCTCCTAAAGCCAGGAGTCTCCCCAAGTTGTACAGGTTGGTACTCTGTCATATGGAGCTTGTGGAGCTTGCAGACTTTTACTTAATGTTTTTTTTTTCCTAACATGAAGCCCAGAATAAGAACAACTTGTTTCCCTTGCCAGTTTCTCTAAGCCTTAAAGAGAGATTTTTTTTTGGTCATTTTATGGAAATGGATGTTTTCATGTGGTCTCCCATTCATATACTTCCTAGGGGTCTAGAATGACTAGGGCACAACCCACTTCTGCAATACACACTGCTATGATCAGCCATATTTCATATCAGCAATATATTTGGACCTCTCAACCAGTTACACTGACCTGCAGGGTTTCTCAGTAAGCAAGTGCCTTGTATTTAGTCTCATAACTGAGTTCTAGACTAGAGTCACATTCAAGAAAATTTAGTACGGAGTCTCAAAAAATTACAGAAACAAATCAAATTTTTCATCTGCAATATCGCTAAGAAATTTAACTGAGCCAAGTATATAATATACTTATTAAATTTCTTTCACTGTCCTAATATACTAATTCTAAAACCATACAGGGGCTAGCTGTATAATGTACCACACACAAGCCAAGTTTGTTCCCATTAATCAGACCCTTTATCTAAGATAGATGTTCTAAAGAGAGCATGCCCCTCCCTCATCTCCCTGAGAGGCAGCTACAGACTATAGCAATACTGTTCTCCTAAGAGTCCTCAATTCTGGGATCTGAATCATCCCAGTGTTAGCAATAGCAATGCATTTCAGAATGCACTCAGTAATGGCAGGCTTTGGTCACATGATGAGCATATCCTCTACCCTCCTTTCTAAGTCTCTGTGATTTCTGCAAATGAATGCATCGATCATTGGAAGTCATCCCATGCAGGGAACGGCAACATTAGCTGTCCTATAATCACTTTACCAAACTGCTCTTTTGAATACTAACTCAGAGATCACAAGAAAGAAGAATTTATTTGAAACCCGCTTCATTTACAACATCTTTAAAACAATATTTGAAAAGTCATAAGACATATGGCTGGAGGGAGGTCTTTTCATCTGTGGCATGCAGACTCTGTCCTGCCAAAAAGATGGGAACAAGTCCCCACCTTTTTCACCATCATCCAGGCATGCTGCTGTGGACTGTCCTGGAAAACAGCCGCTCTGCATGGTTAAGTACTTACTTGGCCTTGGTTGGGCTTTTGGAAACTCAAAGGACTCGTGCTGGAAAGTGGCTTTTGTTTACTTTTGAGTGGAATGCATTTATTTGGAGCATGTAAATGGCTGGGCTTTGTGGTAAATCTTAAATCTTAGTTCTGCTGTGTGCTCTTCTGTGGGTTGTAGGGCTGGGGTTATACTTACCTTGAGAATTACTCAACTCGATCATAATGACTTCTTGAATACGCATTTTAGAACTGCATTGCTGATGCATGGCCCAGATATTTGGATGCCTCACATGGGACAATTGGTGCAGACATTTGGCTGCATGCAGGGTAACAGATGTGGGTTCTGTTTAAAAATGGGAAATTTCATTCTTTTCCTATTTGAAGTTATTTGTTAATCATCATTAGATCCTCAGTAACAGTAGTTGTGTTGGTTGCTTTTAAGGTGATTGCTTTGTTAGCCATCTCATTTAAAACTAATGCTTCCATTTAACTCTGCATGTTCTATTCTCTGACATTCAACGAAGAATTTCACTAATGATCCCATTTATGGTTCCAGTGGCATCTTTTTGATAAGCTCAACTTTATCATTTAATATTTATTTCTACAACATGGATATTGATTTAAGAGTATTAGTTTCTTTTGGAATTCTTCACTTAGACATTTGTTGCACTGGACTGACGGTTCAATGAAAATCTGGTTTTCCTAAACAAAACTGAGCCTCCCTTTTGTCATGCACTAAACAGAAGAGGCATGATGATCAGGGAGTGTCTAATCTGAGAATGTAAGCACACACAATAAGTCCTCCTTTTGGCAAGGGCAAAGCCAATGAGAATACCAGCATATGCCAATCTGACCAGCTTTTTTGATGTGAGTTCTGGAAGTGACACTCAGTTCCTCGCAGGTGATGTCTCAAAAGGGAAAGGTTTAATAACTTTGTCATTGTGGGTCTTCCTGTGTGAGTCCTTGATGTCTGTTTTGGTTTACTTGGGCCTCTGTTTTAATAAAGTCTAATGATTTTCCACTCAGGTCTTAAACAGGCATTGTAAGGCTTACTTCTTGTTGTCTTACCTTTTTCAGTTCTGTTTCTGTTGTAAATACTGTGTTCTTCTTAGCACACTTGGAGTGTGGAAATACATGGAGAAGCAAATTAATATCAGAATATAAGCCTTTACTAGACTCTTCCTAACCATTTAATGTTTATAATCATTTAGTTGGCAAAAACTCTGAGGATTGCTTTCACTTTGGATATTGAAGGAGAAAATTATTGTGTCTGAGAAGACAGTACAATATTTTCACCTCTGGTAGGAGCCCTAAGGTAAAAATGTTTGGTTTTTAATTCTATTTCTACCAACCTCTAACTACCCTCTTCTGATATGTCTATGTAAGTGTGTCTATGTGTGTGAATGTGTGTGTGTGTGTGTGTGTGTGTGTGTGTATGCACATACGCGCACCTGTGCATGAAGGTCAGATCAAGACATTGGGTCTCTTAGAATATGGTCTCTTACCTAAGCGGAAGCTCACCTTTGTGACTAGGCTGGCTGGGCAGTGAGCTCTAGTGATCTGTCTATCTCAGTCTTCAATGCTGGGGTGACAATCCTGGGTGCTGGGATTCGAACTCATGACATCATTCTTGCACAACATCACATCCACTGAGCCACCTCCACAACCTCCCACACACCAATTTTTACAAGTCAAATAATTTGCATAATTTAATTTTAATTGAATATGATCATCTCTCTTCTAGGAGGCCCAGCTTGGCTGTGTTTTCATCTATTTGGACCTACTATGACTATTTTCCGTTTCTCCAATTTTTCTTTTGTCTTTTCTCCTGGCTTCTGTGGAAAGTATAAGCAAAATGCACCGTCTTTTCTATCAAAGAGTTCAATGAGACAAAGGTCCATCTTTAAAGTAAGTTGTAAAAGACACATCTGGCACAAATCCCTCCTCCAGTCCGCATTTTTCTAAGATCAAAGTGTGTGCTCAAGATTGCATCCTGGTCTCAAAAGTTGCGCTTTGCTCATCAGCTGTGCTGCCTTAAGTTAGCTAATCACATAAGAATGCCACCTGGAGCTCTGGCCACTCAGCATGAGACACAGGACCGCTTTGTGTTAAGTATAAAAACCCAGAGGACCCTGCTAGGTAGGTCTACCTGCCTAATTTGGCCCAGATACGCACCCTTCTGCAAACTAAAGCTTTGTGCCTTGCTGACATACTTAGGATATGTGGTCATTCTCTTGAGACCCCAGAATCATTTCTAACACGTATCAGTTTCATCCATTTTTCTTCATTCTATTTTTTTTTTTGTAATGTGTTTAAGTTGTGTGTTCTGTTTCTCCTTGTCAAGCAGAACACCACACACCCATTCTCAATGCTAGGAAGACACCGGATGCAGTGAGCAGTGCAAAGGTGTTAGTGCCCCAGCAAGAGATAGAAGTCCGAAACTACCTACCTCATCTTGAACTGGAGGCATCAAGGAAATGAACACTGCTTTGAACACACTTTCCCCAAACAGCAGCATCAGTTGCAGAAATCTAATTTGGTCCCCTCATGGCTGACTACACAGGGCACTTGGCTTATGCAGACCCCTTTCCAGCAATGGAAAGACCTCTTGAGATATGGAAAAAACTGGAGATATGCCTGGGGCCAGTAGCATATATACTTAAGCAAATCAGGAACATATATGGCACTTTAAAGGGGAAAAGAAATTGCTACACAAAGAAACTCTGAAGTAGACTGTGGGACTGTTTTTCTCCTTCACGTGTGATATTCAGGGCCAAGGTCCAATAACTTCAAGCCAGGAGGGTGGAAAGACTGCCTACATAGGCTGTTTCCCCAACATCCTGAACCAGAATTTATGAAAGTGTCCTTCATCTCCCTTCATTCCTCTTAGTTTTGAATTAAAGAATTTATTTTGAATTAAATAATTTTTCTAGCTTACTTTTTTTAAATGTAAAATCCTTGGGGTATGTTGATTTTAATCACTGCCTCCTAAATTTTTTATTATTGTTGCTTAGTCGAATGTAATTTTTTTAATCTCTCTCTGGTTCACAGTGGAAATTTTCTAATTCTTCACATTGCTTCTTAGGGGTTACTTTGCTAATTTTCAGTGGCATTCGTCTGTCTCGGAGCACTCATTTGCCCTGGTTTTATGCCTGCAGCCCAGAGCCACTTCCCACTCTCAGTTCTGCCAGGCTCTCCAGTTGCCCAATACAGAAGCCACTACCCATAGGCGAATTTTTAAGTTTAAATCAATTGTTTGTTTTCTTTCATTGAAGATAGATTTTTTTTCATGCACTGTATTCTGATTATGGTTTCCCCCCCATAAACTCTTCTCGGTTCTTCCCAATTCATCTCCTATCTGTATCCACCCCCCTTTCTGTCTCTCATTAGAAACAAAATAGATAGTGGTAAAATAACACATAATAAGATGAAACAAACACATTGGAATATGATAAGACAAACAGGAGGAAAATAGGCCAGAAAGAGACACAGGAAACAGATATGGACATAAACACTCACTTGTTTGCACACCCAGGAGTCCCATAAACACACAAAACAAGAAGCTGTAATATATACACAAATAACCTGTAGGGTGAAAATGAGAAAAAATAAATTAAAAAATAAAAAGATTAAAAATTTTTAAATATTTAAAAACAAAAAAAGAAGTAAAGAAAAATCCCTGACACAACACTAAAAAGAAACCCCCAAAATGCTGTTCAGTTCTTTTTTTTTATTTTCAAGACATGGGTTCTCTGTGTAGCCTTGGCTTTCCTAGACTCACTTTGTAGACCAGGCTGGCCTAGAACTCACAGTGATCCTCCTGCCTCTGCCTCCCGGGTGCTGAGATTAAAGGCATGCGCCACCACATCCAGCGAGTTCATTTTTGTTGGCCTTCTATTGGTGGTCTTGCAGCCTGTGCTTAAGAGCGGTTTGTTTCCCCAGTGAGACGCCTCTGGAGGAAACTAAATTTTCATTTGCAAGTGGTTATCAACTGGAGATAGCTTCTGGGTTAGTGATGAAGTACTATGCACACTGCCTCAGTCTTTGTGAGTTCATGTGTGCCGGTCCTGTTACTTTTAGAAGGTCTTATTTCCCTGGTGTCCTCCATGCCTCTGGGTTTTACACCCACTCTGCCTCCTCTTCCGCAGGGTTCCCTGAGATCTGAGAGGAGGGATTTGATGGAGACATCCAATGTAAGGCTAAGTGTTCCAAGGTCTCTCAGTGTCTGCATATTGTCCAGTTGTGGTTCTCTGTATTTGTTCCCATCTGCTACAGGAAGAAGCTTCTCTGATGATGGCTGAGCAAGGCAATGATTTATGAGTATATCAGAGTGTCATTAGGAGTCACTTTATAGCTACATTTCTTTACTGGATCAGTGCTATTGGCTTTACCCTATGTCCCTGGGATGTCTAGTCTCAGATTCTTGGTCACCTAAGCATCAGCAGGTATAGTTTTATCTCTCATGAAGTGGGCCTTTGGTCAAATCAGATATTGGTTGGTTACTCCCACAAGCTTTGCACCAATACTGCATTAGTGTATCTTTACTGTTTTGTTTTGTTTTGTTTTTCGAGACAGAGCTTCTCTGTACAGCCTTGGTTATTCTTCACTCACTTTGTAGACCAGGCTGACCTCGAACTCACAGAGACCCGCCTGCCTCTGCCTCCTGAGTGCTGGGATTACAGACATGAGCCACAGTGCCTGGCTTGCACTAGCATATCTTGCAAGCAGGATATCATTGTAGACTGAAGAATTTGTAGCTGGGTTGATGTTTATGTTTCTCCTTTGGTACCATACAGAATATCCTTTGGTACCAAGAATATCAGCCTGTAAGGGGGAAGCCTCTAGTTACGCATCAGCTCGTGTTCTCCAGGTTCAATCAAATGAGTTGAGCAGGTGTTGTCTTCATTAAAATTAGGCAATTTCAAATTCTATTTCTTTTTTCCTATCACATCAAGCACACATATGGCCAGTGGATACTATAAATGAGTTATACAGAAAGGAAACATTTCCATTTCAAAAAAGTCTTTATAAAGTTACTCTTGACTCTCTATGGCCCAGTGTTAGCTCCTGCATTAATTTCTTAGCTTAGTTTCTTGACTCATGAAGAGAGTTATAATTTAACCCATTGGGGTATCATGGGTATAAAATGTTGATGTTGAGTGACCTCAACATCATGACCCCAAGCCAAATGGCCTTTTGGGGCCATTAAGCAGGTACTCTTGAGTTGCTTTCAATAAGTAACTTGAATGACTGACCCTTCAAGGTTCAGGATTTCATTAGAGGGTTTCAGCCTACTTCACACTGTGAGTATGCTGGTGGCCATCTTGTTTTTCCCTAGTGCACTGCATCTTCTCTTCTATTCTGTGTCCTAGGGATTTTATTTCCTTTTTTTGAAGCTCATTTACATGTTTCTGTATTTAAAACTATATCACATTTTGAACAGCATGTATGCCATGCTTATAGATGGAGAAATGTACATTTGAGTTATCTACCATATTAATCACTAGGTTGTAATTCAGATTTTGGTTGGTTAAGGAAGAAATGGAAAATGTGCATTTTAAAATAATTACCACTGTCAAGAAAACATTTTAATATAATTGTTCCAAATGTCTCCTCATTCTACAATGCACAGAAGTCTGTAAATTAGTCTTTATAGTTTTTAATTTTTCTTATTAGAATGCCACATGTCCAGTTATGCAGAAAAAATATTGTGTTCGGACACTAAAAATCTACCAGAACATTCTTTTTTTTTCTCCTTTATTAATTTATTCTTGTTACATCTCAATGGTTATCCCATCCCTTGTATCCTCCCATTCTTCCCTCCCTCCCATTTTCCCCTTATTCCCCTCCCCTATGACTGTTCCTGAGGGGGATTACCTCCCCCTGTATATGTTCATAGGGTATCAAGTCTCTTCTTGGTAACCTGCTGTCCTTCCTCTGAGTGCCACCAGGTCTCCCCCTCCAGGGGACAGGGTCAAAGGTGAGGCACCAGAGTATGTGAGAAAGTAATATCCCACTCTCCACTCTACTGTGGAGAGTGTTCTGTCCATCGTAGCAGCCTTATTCATAATAGCCAGAACATAGAAACAGCCTAAGTGTCCATCAGTAGAAGAATGGATAAAGAAACTGTGGTACATATACACTATGGAATACTATTCAGCTATTAAAAACAAGGAATTCCTGAAATTTGTGGATAAATGGATTGAGCTAGAAATGATCATAATGAGTGAGTTAACCCGGAAGCAGAAAGACTCAAATGGTATATACTCACTTATATCTGCATATTAGCCCAAGGGGCATGTCCCACGAAAGCCTTCACTTACCAGGAAACTGGGACAGAGGGGAGGACATCCCATTGAGACTCTAGATGAGAGAAGCATGGGAGAATGGCAAAGTAGAAGGATCCAGAGGGTCTTAGAAACCTACAAGTAGAACATTATGATAGGCAGATTTGGGCTCAGAGGTCCCGCTCAAACTAAGGCACCAGCCAAGGACAATACAGGCAGTAAACCTTAAACCCCTACCCAGATCTAGCCAATGGACAGAATACCAGAACATTCTTACATTTGATAAACACATTCAGTTAAGTGGCAGGACACAACAGCAGCATATGAAAACCCATAGCTTTTCTATGCATAGATAATCAGCATGTTGAGAAGGAATCTATATTAATCCCATTCATAGTAGGCTCTGAAAAAACAAAACACCAGGAGTAAAACTACCAGGGCCACAACATGGTGTATGGTTCCTCCATTTTGCTAGAACTGTGACAACTCCAGTAACCACAGTGATGTGCTTTCCATAAACACTTTGTTTCTCTGGATTCTTGCCTTCCCTGTCCCATGGATTCCAAATATTGGCCAGCCAGGAAAGCTATCTCCCTCCCCTAGCATTCTGTATCAGACTATTCCTGATTACTTCTAGCAATGGATAACTGTGGACCACAAAGGGCACGTTTACAGTGTGCTCTCCAGGCCCTAATTCTATCCTCCTTCTCCCCAGCTTGTTAGCACACAGTGGGCTCTGCTTCTTGCAGAAACACAAGTCAGCAGGTCGCTCACCCCCCTGTCTGCCTTTCCTCCCTTGTGGCCTATCAAACCCATTGAAGGAGATAAAGTCATCTATGATGAAAACGGCAAGACACAAAGAAAGAACTTGAAGAATTTACTAAAAGATAAAAAGACCCCCTCAAACTCATGGATCCACAGACTATGTAAAAATAGTCATATGGTCAAAAGCAATATATAGTTTCTGAGGAACCTATATCAGAATTCTAATAGCATTCTTCAATTCTTCGCAGGACTGGAAAAGACAGTCATAAAATGCACATGGAAAAACACAAGTCCCTGGACATCCCAAGTGGTGCTAAGTGGAACACAAAACTGCTAGAGTTTTCACTATTATATACAGAGTCTCAGGAACAAAAGTAACATGGCATCTGCACAAAAGCAGACACAGATAAACGCTATAAAACAGAAGGCCCAGAAATGAACCCTTGCAGACTCAGTCTTCTGAGCCTCACTGAGGATACCCAGCATGTGTGCTGAATAAAAGACAGCCCCCTTAATAAGTAGTGGGGAGAGGACCCACATGTAAAGAGCTGAAAGGATGTACTGTCTCTTGCCCTCTACAAAAACCAACCTGAAATGGATCAAAGCCTTAATACAGGACCTGAAACTTTGAAATGGTGGAGAAAATAAAAGGAAAATATTGTAAAATTCGAATCAGTATGGAATTTCCTTGAAAAAATTGAAAATTGCACCACTTTGTGACTTCACTTTTCCTAGGATAGAAGAGCTAATAATATTTTGTGTTTAGGACTTAGTACCAGGATTCAAGCAATTCTCAACTAAATTTCTACTAAAGTGCTTTTATACTATTTTACAACCTGATATTTAATTATTTTGACATTCTTTGGTGAACCTTATTTCACAAGGTCTGATACTGTTCTTTCTTGTCATGCCTGTCCCTTAATTTATGGGACTGCTGATTCTGATTCTTTTTAATTCCCCACACCCAAATCTCCTCCTCTCTAAGGAACCTGACCGAGACCTAGTACAGTAGGTCCTAGGTCTATTTATTAAACTTTCATTTTTAGTCTTCTGTACTAACCCATGTCTCTTTCATATGAGACAATTGACCAAAAATCTCGACCTCATTAAAATATTGAAACTGTGAAGTCAACTTTGTTAAACTAAACTACCTTACTTTCTTACTAAAAAAGAGTCTTTCTCCATCTTTTCCCAAGAAAACATTTGAAACTATTGCCACATTACTAAACTCCCCTTTAGGTCAAGTCTAAAGCCTCACAAAAGCCTCCTCTGTGTGGCTTCTTAGCTACGTTACTACAGACAGAGGTCCCAAAGACCACCAATCACAAGCAAATAAAACTAGCCCAGTGGGCCAACTTCTGCCATCACTGTCCCACAGCTTACAATGGGAACAGTAACCAAAGTCAAACTTAACAGCTAGAATGACAGAAAAGGGAAGCAGAGTTTGCTATTGTTTCACCCAAACCTAAGAGATTGGAAATCAGCTGACCCTGAGACCGGGTGGGGGACAGGAGTGTGATCCCCACTGGGGATTCGCTACTTGAGCTGACTTCCTCCATTATGTGCCCCATAACCCCCCCCCCAGCAGAACCAGCACATTCAGACAAGTACAGGGCTAGAGTTAAAATAGAGTGAATGCCCTCAGTCTTCCTTCTCTGAGACAATTAAAGCAACTTGTAAGAGAGAAGTATAGTTTCAAATCAGCTACGTCTGTTTACAAAATGACTGATTTTGTTTTTTTCTTTCCCAAATGTTAACAGTTTAGATGACATTCTTGTAGCATGTGCGCATATAAGCATACATGGGCCCTTAAGAATGTAGAAGAAAAACTGCAGAACAGCTACCAATGATACACTATATAGAAATGGTCCAGGATATTAATTAATTACAGAGCACTATTGCTTCACTGTGTGTCAGTGAAAGCTGTTGACTAAGGCTCCAATGGATACACATTAAAGAAAAATAGGAAATGGTGGAGCAGACACATAAATTGGAACATGCCTGTGCCCAAAACCCTAATGAAAATCAGTCCAACTGTAAAGGAAATCCTGCAGCAGCCCTAAAAGGAATCAATTCAGCATGTCCTTCCCACTATCTCTTCAGTAGACTATCTGGTAGCGTGTTATTGCAGAAGAAACACTGTCTAGACAAGACTGTCTTGGGTTGTTTGTCAAGCTAGAACCCACAGCATCTGTTGGCAGGAAGAATCTTCTCCACTACAGGGAGGAATAGGAGGCAATCACACTGCACAAGTGTTATATGGTAGAAGCTAACAGCACCTATGACTTGTGTTTTGAGTACCAACTTCACAGATTAGAGAGCTAGCAGCTTAAATTGATTATGTAGCACATAAAATAAATCATGACTCCTAAAGATAGTCAGGTTGGTGTGACTGTCAAATCTATGATCTCTGTGCTATAACTTTGGCACAAACCCTGCCCTCAGCACTCGCTAAGTGGAAACTGGCAATAGGTCCCATCTTGATGGATAAAGATCATCCATAAGTGAGGGAGACGGCTAGCACCTTCTATCTCATGGTTTAGTGGAAACATTTTCTAACCTAGAAAAGCAACAAAAGAGAGCCAGGCAAAAGTTTAGTCCAAAAGGCCAGGAGGGACTCGGAAGTGACAAGGCTGCAGGTGTCCAAATTCTAATCCATTTTCCCCTAAATAATGATGGTGATTGATGCAAAGACAGACGAGGTATGTAGTTGCTCGGTCCTGTGTTTGAAGAGCCTCTCTTAATCTTTTCTCTTACAGAGTGGATTTGGTAAGTAAGTTGACCTTATAAAAAGAACACGATAAATGAATCAGACATTAAATAAATTCATAACTGCGGATTGCCATTATTTCCTAAGCCAGTTTTGAAAACTGTAGTAATAAAGACGATCCCAAGGCATAGAACAGTAAATGAACAATTTTATGAACTAATCTTATGTTAGTTATTTAACATTGCTACACAAGTTGGCGTTGGGTGGGATATGGCAGTAATAATGGGCAGATAGTTGGTTGTCGTTCTGTAACTGCGATGGACGGGGCTGTGCTGGAGACTTATTCTGCACAATGGTTGCTGAGGTCCTTACATACCTAGGCATCTCAGTCAGGGCTGGGAAATCCAAATGTAATTTGCCCTCTAGGCTTCCTCCCTTTTAGTCTCTCCTAATTCTAAGTTGAAGGCCGGTGTTAGGACTTTATCAGTTAGAAAAGCTGCATCATTGCCTAGGAGGTCCTGATGGCCAAGCTAAGAGCTTCAATTTTTCTCTTTCTTTTAGAGTTTCTCACTGGCCCATCTACCTACAAAATATGACACAATTGTGATTTGTTATAATTAAGAGGCTTTTGAAAATAAAATGAAAGAGCTCTCTGGTCTCATCTCATCTCCCAGTTAATGTTTTAGAGGCACACTTCTGGAGCCTAAACAAAATCTTAAGAGCATTGGCACACACATCCTGTCAGGAGAGACAGGACACACTAGACGTTCGTGGGCCAAGTTTATTTCTATTGTGCATTTAAGCAGGAAAATCAATAGTACAGTGAGATATTCAAAAGGCACAACTTCAGGAATGGCCACCACTAAGCTGCTAGGTGACCTTGAACACCCCTTTTGTCTCATGTGATACTCACTACCTGTTGTAAACTGTGGCCCTGCCAAAAAATATAATTCGCTATCAAAGCCTTAAGGACCAGAATGATGACACTTAAGATGAAGTTTTGGGAAGTTATTTATTGCTAACTGCAGGCTCAAGGAGCGGGTGCTGGTGAGGACATCCTCTCTTTGTCATGTGAAGACTCAGCAAATAAGTAGTCTCCTCTACAACTGCTGTAGGACCCTCTCCAGAGACTGAATTAGCAGCGTGTTGACATGGGACATCACAGCTTCCAGACCCATGGAAACCAAGCGTCTACTGCATAAGCTGCCCAGAGTATACTATCTCTACAGCCGAGTACACTACTCAAATCCTGTTCTACCAAATCAAGCATTGTTGTCAAACCCTAGAGTCTCCTCTATCATTATATTCTGTTATTTCTCCTATAAAATTATATTACCAAGCAAATATTACCTGGGCACTGCTAAAGGATTCAAAGAAAGTTCTTGTGTCATCTAGAAAGCAAAAGTATCATTCAGCCCAAAACAAGAAGTTGCAAGTAAACACAGTGAATAAATACACTGATATTCAAAGTACATGAAGAATCTCTAATGTTTAAAGAAAAAAAAACAATTACACTTAAAACATATGCCGAGGACCCAAGGAGATACCTCACCAGATAGCCAAATGGCAAACAAGAAGAATAATGTCCAGGATACAGAGAGATGGATGAGCTGCTAAAGAGACTACCACGCAAGCCTGCGAATTAAAGTTTTGACCCCACATAAGGCCCAGCATGGTAGTGCACACCTGTAACACTAGTGTAGGAATAGGCTGAGATAGGCAAATCCCAGTCCAGGTTAAGCAAGAAACCCTATAAAGATAGAGAACAAAGAAAGACACCCAATGCCAACATCCAGCTTCTACATATGTACATTCAATGTACATTCACACACATGTGCATGTACAGAAAATATGTCTCAGTACAAACAGCACATACACACAGAGAGAGGTTTTGAAAAAGAGAAAAGATGTTCAATATCATATGTCATCAGAGAAATGCTCAACCATGTTCAAAGCAGCCTTATTCATAATAGCCAGAACATGGAAACAGCCTATATATCCCTCAGTAGAAGAATGGATAAAGAAACTGTGGTACATTTACACTATGGAATACTACTCAGCTATTAAAAACAAGGAAGTCCTGAAATTTGTAGACAAATGGATTGAACTAGAAATGATCATAATGAGTGAGTTAACCCAGAAGCAGAAAGAGTCAAATGGTATATACTCACTTATATCTGCACACTAGCCCAAGGGGCATGTCCCATGAAAGTCTTCACTTACCAGGAAAGTGGGACAGAGGGGAGGGCATCCTATTGGGACTCAAGGTGAGAGAAGCATGGGAGAATGGAGAAATAGAAGGATCCAGAGGGTCCTAGAAACCTACAAGAAGAACATTATGATGGGTAGATCTGGGCCCAGGGGTCCTGCTCAAACTATGGCACCAGCCAAGGACAATACGTGTAGCAAACTTTGACCGCTACCCAGATCTAGCCAATGGATAGGACATTCTCCATGTTGAGTGGAGAGTGGGGTCTGACTTTCACACGAACTCTGGTGCACCATATTTGACCACATCCCCTGGATGGAGAGGCCTGGTGGCATTCAGAGGAAGGATAGCAGGCTAACAAGAAGAGACTTGATACCCTATGAGCATACACAGGGGGAGGAGGTTCCCCTCAGTCACAGTCATAGGGGAGGGGAGTAAGGGGAAAATGGGAGGGAGGGAGGAATGGGAGGATACAAGAGATGGGATAACTATTGAGATGTAATATGAATAAATTAATAAAATATATGAGAAATGAAAACTAAAACAGCAATGGATAGCATACACAGCTAAGAGAATGACCAAAATCTGCAATGCTAACCACATCCAATATCGACGAGGGCATTGGGCAAAGCAATTATCATTTACTGCTAATAGGACTGGAGAATGCTATTACCTCTTTCCAACAAAGCTAAACACATCTTACTATAAAATGTATCACAATTTGAAATCTGTGGAAAGAAGTTGAAGTGCTATTTCCACATCAAAAAAGAAAATGTTTTCCTAGGATTGTATAATTGTTGAATTCATAATTGACAGAACTGAAAAGTAGTCAAGACTCTCTTTAATTAATGTGTGAATGAGTAAAATGTAGCCTATACAGACAATGGAATATTATTTACTACTAAAAAGAAGTAGCCACCAAACCATGAGAAGACATATGGAAAAAAGACAGGTATATAGAAAACTTTTGATTTTTCCTGTTGACTTTACTTGAAATTTATGACTAATTTTTTTAAAAAAAAATAGTACTTTTGAAAGCTAAAATTTTAATTTTAATAAAAAGCCTTTCATGGTATATGTGAGTCCATCACTGTGTTACTATTCAATTTAGAAAAAAATGTCAGTCTCATACCTATACAATAGAAATTATTTCAGCCAAAAAATCTGAACAAAGACAGAGGAGAAAGGTTTTGTGCCTGTTTCACAACTTCACTAGTAAAATGAAGACTTTGTGTACCAGAAACTGAGAAAGTGGCAAAAGGGTATTATCAAACAATTTTACTATCTGTGCTTCTCTGTAAATAACATAATCCCTATTAGACCATATTGGGGAAAAAAATCTAATGCAAGTCCAAGTTACAGATTTCAGAACTAATGTAGAAAAAATGACTCTGGAAGCCTCTAATTCCAAAATGTAGGATAAACTCAGAGAGATGGAGATGGGTGATGATTGACAGAAGTTTCCTTCCCCCCCCCCCGCCCTTTCTATGCAATCCATGTTTCTGGTGTGAAAAAGTCAATTTTCTCAATTACCACATCAGCAGCAAGTCCCAGAGAGATCATCAAAATAAGATTATTTTCTAGATCTGTCTAAATTTTTCCCTATGGTATCAAAATAATCACATATCCTGAGAGGATATTATGCAAGAAACTGTACAAATAAAATTAACTTGCTCTATCTGCATACAAGGACCATGTGTTTACTTACTGGGAAAGATTGTCAGCTAAGGACTCATAAATCACAAGATAAAGATGAACTCTGAAACTGTGCATTTTCAATCCCCTTGCCTTTTCAGACACAGGTCTTCTAATGGTTTCCCACTTGGGCATAAAGTAATTAGTGGGTCTAGCCTACACAAAACAGGAAAATTATAAAAATAGCACAGAATGGTTGAGATGATTCTCAACATGATCCTCTTGATGATTTATGTATAGGTTTTTATATAGCTAATGTGGGGGGGCGAGGAGACAAAATAAAGGTCCTCTATTGATTATCTCACTATTCTGCATTTAACTGGGCGTTATACATACTATATATATAACATACGTACTATATGCATATTGTGATGGATCCATGGGCCATCTTTTCTGCCTTCATTGAACTTTAAGTAGAAGGAGAAAGGAACGTTTACAAAGTTTAAATGTAAAGGAAAATATGCAGAATTTTTTGCAGTGGTTTACTGATTTGCTTGATATGAGCAAAAGATAGGCTTTCTCACAGTTTTATGGAATATGGAAAAGCACACTGTAGAAGCTCTTAAAATACTTATAGAAATATTTGGATGTATATGATCGATATGAAATTGGTGAGAGGGCGAGTGAACATTCTTTGCATTTTGTTTCTAATATGTGTAGTCTTATAGAGACTAAAAATATTTAATTAGCTTTAATTCTCTCTCTCTTTTTTTGCTGGACTCAGTCTTAAGTTCATCCAAATATGGCCTATGTACTGCTCGCCATGAATGGTGCCATGAGAAAACCCCGCACAGCACTAGACCTCACTGACTGTCCCGAACGATGGTTGACTGAAACAAAGCACGAGACAGTCAAGTAGTGGATGTTTTTAAATGGGAGAGAAATTTGGAAGTGCCTACATACAACATTGGTAGGATTAAGATTAATTTGAGAAAAGGTGAGCTATCTAGACTTTGGCCCTTCTCTGGCCCTACATGCAAGGTACATATCCTCATCTCTTGTTAATACGCATGTGTGAGATGTACCTAGGGGGTGTTGTGTGAATGCCTGTATTTGCCTCTGCTGGAATTTCTGATTCCTGATTCATGGAAGAGTCTGGATTTGGATGGTAGGAAGGTGAGAAGGATCTGGGAGAAGTTGAGGAAGGGAAAAGTATAATCTGAATATATTGTACAGAAAAAAACTATTTTCAAAAAATACAATCTTCCCAGCTAGCACCCTCTGTAGTCAGCTTGTTACCCCTTGCCCATCTTTGCTGTGAGGCAGGCTCTCCTAATCTGAACAGTGATGACAGGGTGTTTAGGTCACCCACCCTTGTGCCCTGGGTTACCCTGACCTTTAGCACATGCTGCTTTGAAGCTACTACTTTCATGTCTATCAGCTTCTATAGAACACAGAGTGAGGTAGCCATGACCACACTCAACACCCAGTAACCAAATGAGTAACTGACACGAACTGAGGGCAATGCTAGCAATTTCAATATCTTCAAGTGGACAACAGGTGACGCAGTAACCCAACGATATGAATTTTGTTGCTGCCCTGACCATGGCTTCTAGATCTGTCGAGTGAAAACCTAAGCTAATGTGAAGGCCTCTTCCAGACCAGTCAGACTGCAAAGTAGAAAGCACTGCTTGTGACCCATGAGTTGTTACCATGTCAGGTTTTCCTGCTCCACCTGCTGGCTAAATTGCAGAAAAACCTAGAGCCCTCTGAAATGGCAGAGGAAAGGTTTTAGATAGCACCACTTCTCAAGTGTGATTGTTGAAGAAAAGAACTGAAAAAAATATACTGTTTATAAAGAGATGAATCTTCTAGAAGAAAGACAATTGGGAAATAAAAATAGATACTGACAATATCAGCCAAGAGGATGGTTCAGCAGGTAAAAGTGCCAATTGCTGAGCCTGACAACCTGAGTTTGCTCTCCAGGATCCACATGTGGCAGGAAAGATCCAACTCCCAAAGTTTGTCTTTGATCTCCAAAACATGGTGTGGTACTTGTATACCCACACACATGCACACACATGCACACATTACACAGAAAATAAAGAAGTGTTAACTTTTAAAAGATATTGCAAGTGAGTGACTGTAGTGAAAAAGAACACCATGCATTTTCATCATGCACAAACTCCACAGAAACAAACTCCAATTACCCCTACTTGCAAGCCCCCGCCCTAATTCATCCCATAAGGTCATCTAAATCACTTCCTAGATTGTAGTGCAAAACCTGAGGCTTTTGTTTCAGGCACTCTGTTATGTATTTATTCAATCCCCCTCTCTCTCCCTCTCCCTCCCTCTCTCTCTCTCTCTCTCTCTCTCTCTCTCTCTCTCTCTCTCTCTCTCTCTTTCTCTCTCTCTCCCTCTCTCTCTCTCTGAGAGAGACAGCTGCCCTGCCATCTTATCATGACATAAGAATATTTAGGTGGCTTAACAGACAGGCCTTGGAAGGAAGCTATGGTCTATGCAAGTCTTCAGAGTAGAGCCCGCAGCACAGAATAAACCCATTTCAGGACAGATCAACAGCTTTCATTAACTAAGCTGCAATCCCTGCTAGTTCTTGATGCATAGTAACTATAGATAGTCAATGTTGGCTCTTTTTAGCTGTTAGGATTTGACATGGTTTTCTATACAGCATAGATAGCTAACATGCGTGCATATATACACAAACCTCTTGGATGCATTCAAATATCTGTGTTCTGAGCAAATCCAGCACGACTTTGCATTTAAACTGCACATGCCTATCTTGACTATGTTTTGCAGCCTCTGGAATTTTCATGTGTTACCTTTTCTCTGATACACACAACTTACTGGAATAAAAATTACAAGTGGGGCTGTGGAAGTTTCTCAGTCATTAAAAACATGACTTGCCAAGCAAGCATGAAGACTGAGCTCAGTCCCAGGCACACATGTAAGTCTAGGCACAGCAGTATATGCCTGTAACATCAACACTGTGTAGGCAGGGACAAGAGGATGCAAAGAGCTCGCAGGTCAGCCAGACTTAGCCAAATCATCAAACTGCAGGTTCAGCCAGAGACCCTGTCCCAAAAATGAGATAAAGAATGATTAAGAAAGACACTTGACCTCTGACCTCCACAGGCATCCATGTCCATATGTGGGCACACAAACCTTTAAACATGTACAAATATATACCACCCACAAATGAGAAAAGCTTATAAAGAATTTTGAAGATTATAAAATGTATTTCATAGAGTTTGGGAATAGTGATTGAAAGGAGGATATAGGCTTAAAACAGTATCTTAGAATAAATGAAGGATGTAAGCCTTGCTGGAGATCACAAGTAAATATTATTTTTGTAATGAGTTAGCCGTCAGCAAATCTCCTCAATCCTGGGAAATAGTCATGGACACTTATTTTTTTCCTTTTCTTCTCTTTGTGGCCATAAGGGATTTTCCAGACATAAGAGTTGAAATGTTATCTTAACTTTGATAAAACAGAATTTACAGCATTTTCTGGTAAGATTTGATTTAATGCTTGAAATCTTAGAAACATTAAACTGGATCTAAAAATAAAGTCATCTTGACCTAATTAAAAGTTTGAGAACTATATTATATGTCCCAGCTCCAAATCCAGCTGATCACTTTTAATACACTAAAATACAGAGATGCTGTAAGAACAATCAGTATTTCTGAACTGTCTGCATTATCTTAGCGGGATGGGAAGCAATACTTGAGACAGGAAAGAGGAAGCAAATTGTATCCCAAGCACCTAATGTTCCGCTAAAGCATATGACTGCATCCTTCGTGTGGTTTGAATGGGTCATTGAACAAACAAGGAAGCAACTCTGAATGTTGGGAACTATCTTCTGGAAAACGAGGAGAAAAGCAAGGATGGAGATGTGGCTAGAGAGGGTAAGACCACCAGGTCGTGCTGGAAATTACTTTTAATGGTCTGATAATAGCAGAGTCTTGAAGTTCTCACGGTTTGCTCTAGTGTGTCTCATGTTGCACAAGTAGCTCATCCCAGGATACTTACTATAAATCAAAGGTCAGTTCCCCAGTTTTCATGCCCAATTTGGTCAAATGTTTTAATCCAAACAGAATTCTATATCTATAGAGTCCTTTGAAAAAAATAACTCCTTCTCCCTCCCTCCCTCCCCCTCTCTCTCTCTCTCTCTCTCTCTCTCTCTCTCTCTCTCTCTCTCTGAGACACACACATATTCATGCACATAAACACATGTGCACACAACATACACATGGGAAAGAGAGAGGGACGCCTCAAAAAGAAAATCCCTGCCCTACTGGGTTTGTCATTTGTGTCTAAGCTTTGCAAATTGGAGTGCTGTTTTTAATTATGACAAAATACCTAAGAAGAACAGCTTAAAGGAGGAAATATTAGCAGGGGCGGGGTGGGGGCAGTTAAAGACAGAGTTTCTCTGTAGAACTCACCCTGTAGACCAGGCTGACCTCAAACTCAGAGATCCCCCTGCCTCTGCCTCGAGTGCTGGGATAAAAGATGTGCGCCACCACCGCCTGCCTTAAGGAGGAAGGATTTATTTTGGGTTTCAGATGCTTCAATGCATGATTGGTTGGCTCTGACACTATGGGCATATGCAGGACAGAACATCATTCGGGACGGGGTACGGAAGTCCAACTGAGCATAGCTGCATATTTCATGGCAGATAAGAAACAGCTGTGAAGAGACCAGGGATAAGATACCTTCAAAGTCATTTCCCTAGAGACCGACCCTCTCCCATTAGGCCCCTCCTAGGTTTGTATCATGCCCCCATTACGCCATCAAATTATGACTCTACTAATATCTAAGGAATGACCTATGACCTAATCACATCCAAAAGGCACTGTAGCTGATAACCAAGTCTTCGATGCATTAGCCTTCAAGAAATATTTTTATTCAAACCCTAACATGTATGCAGTTCTTAAGAGCACCAAAGGAAATTCACTTGTGCTGTGGTCATCAATTGTTGTAGTCTGTGAGAATAAAGTATGAGTATCTTGCCATGAGGAGCCTCTCCCTGCCTTTCCCTTACATGTGCTTATTAAATTTCTCTTTATTCTTCTCTCATACTTTATATCCTGACTGCAATCCCCCTCCGTCTACTTCTCTAGGCTCCTTCTCCTCCTCCTGTCTTCCCCCAGATCCACTCATCCTCTGTTTCCCTTTGGAAAATAACAAGTCGGCCAGAGATATTAACTGAATGCAGCATAAAAGGGGAGAACAAACTAGCTTGTCACTTTTTAAAGGTAAAATGCCCACAACTTGAAATTGGGAACCTGGGGGGGGGGGTGGCACTGTGGTCCAGAATGTAAAGAGCTAAGTTTCCTAGGAGATATTAGGGGCATGTTTCCCTTTTGTGACATTATCCTGAGATAAATTAACTGCCTTTACACACAATAGCTCACACAGAACCAGACCACTTACTTATGAATGAAATACATATGTTTCTTTTACTATAGATTGGCATCAAGGAAGTACATCCAACATAAACACTATATGAATAAAGATCTGATGAGCTGCAGGAGGGCAAACAATGGATTATTTATAATTTCAAACAAATGCCTAGAGCAAAAATGAAATCACAAAATACCCACACTAGCAGTAGTTACATATTACATATTTATATTAAGCTTGCTACCATCAAAAATACCCAAAGAGCAAAGTTTCTACTCCTGGAAAAGTTTTTCATGGTTCCTTATTCATAAAAGACTCACAACAAACGTATTTGGAACAGGAAAGAAGGGAAAGAGGAGGGAAGAGGTAGAAAGGGGGAAAGAGAAAGAAAAGAGGGGAGGAGCAAGGAAGACAGGAAGCCATATGTGGCAAGGCACAGTCCATTTAAAAGCCACATGGAACAAAGCAGTAAATTCTTTTCAGCCATTAGTCAATACAAATCAAAAAGGATTGATTAATGTTCCCTCTGGGCTATGGGTGTTCAACACAATGTGAATTTGTCAGCTCTGAAACACATTGTGTCAAAACTCTGTGACTCTTTAAAGTAAGGAATCATTCACTTCCCTATGTGCTGGGAGATAAAGATGATGGGGGCCGGCAGTCCAGAGCATGGGAAAGGATAGCTTGTGGGCCAAGAAATCCAAAGGCTCTATAGACTTTCACCTGGAAACCCTACTGACTTCGGCCCAGCCCTAGAGGAACAAGGGAGGAGAGCAAATGACTAGATTACTGCTTGTTCACTTTCGGTGCTTGGAAAAAAAAAAAAAAACACTAAATATTTTCCCTGAATGTTTTGTACTCAGTTATACCCAGCTACAATGTGCCAAGCTTTTTTCCCCCTTAATTCTCCAAACCCATATGTATTCTACGGGAAATGTAACCCATGTGTCTCTGATTTGCTTACATTTAAATCACTTTTAAATGTTAACTTTTAAAAAGGATGTCCAAGATATCTTTTGTGTCTTCCTCATGATCCTCCTGAAAGATTCTTAAAAATGTTGCATTGTGTGTGGTGCCAATGGAAACAAAGCCATGCATAATGAAACAGAACTCAGGACTCAACCATCCTGGGGCAGATTTTGTCTCTGCACAACATAATCTGCTCCATCGCTGAGAATAAAACGCCAAGCAGAATTCTTACAGTAGACTCGCTAACTTCAACTGCCGTCCATCTGAGCTTTGGAATTAGGCCTGGCTAATTCCTTTAGCTACCTTCTTCAGACTCCCCCAGTGAGATGCCTGGAGTTTTACATGCAAGATGGAACTTTCTCCAGGAGATGTAAAGCAGCTCAGGACAGGGAAGCATTAGGCCAGTGATCTCTTCAAAGCCCTCTGAAACAGTGATGAGTAAGCAATCATCTTCCATTTATAATGTAATAGTTGGTCTATCATAGCATATAGGAAACTAATGGCCTGAAGGCAAATAGTGGGGGCTCAGTCTGTTTTTAGGGTATGGGCTTAGTGTCTATGAATCAACTGTTGGAAATGAAGACAACCCATTTTCACCCATCCTTTCCACTTTTGTTACAAGTTTCTCTCAATGGTGGTGTTGAACCATCAATTAGAGAGCCACAGTGAGTGTACATATTTTAATCACTTATAAACAATGGAAAGGGAAAAGTTTGCATTTATTATCCCACACAGAGAATAACAAAACAATGAAGCCAAAGCTTATTGACTCCATCTTTAATTTTTAAAAGCAAAGCAATCAAACATTAAGAGCTCAACGGCTATGGCCACCAAGGCTCCCAGGAAGGAGACTATATCCTTCAAGGTACGAGAAAAAGTGAGCCTGATGCCAAGTCAAAGGGGAAGGCCCACAAAGGAAAAGGAGCACTGGAAATTGCTGGGACTCTGCTCAGTTGTGCTGGTTCACTGTTTCACACTTGCAGCATCCGATAAACTCAGCCCGTTAGTTTAAAACGCTCGTGTGCTAGTCCAGTTTTTATAAGGCAAAGCATCCTTGAACCTGTCTTCCTTCCCTGGTTGTCGAGGATGGAGCTAGAGTCTTCTGAAGGCTACAGGATAGCCCAGCCTCTAGCTATCCCAGAAGAAGTCCTGGAGGAGGCAGCTGCACAGATTGGCAACCATCTGGTCTGAGTCTACTAGATTCTGGCAGCTGATGCAAAGAGGAAGCTGCAGAGACATCCGGGACGCCCTGTCGTAAACCTAGTTTCTGACCCAGACTTGTGACACTGAATTTATTTCATCAGGAAAAGAAGGTCTTGATTTATTCTCAGTTGTGCTGATCACTATCGGGCAAAGCCTCAGATACACTTTAGCACTTTTTTTTTTTTGCAGGAGACTTCAGTGCTGAACCCTAAAAGTTGATCAAATGGCAATGAAACAAGACAGCAACACATCTACAAGCATCAGTTAACATAGTTGGAGATGGCCCAGCTAAGGTCCAGCCAAATGTTCAGTCCAGTCCAGTGGAACCTGAGAGAAGAGCATGTTTTATGTGTGCTTCACTCTTAACTTTGCTCTTAAAGTTAAATAAATTCAAATTCAATGAGCAGGAAACTGACTTCAACAGGCAAAAATTGTTTCTGTGTATGTGTGTGTGTGTGTGTGTGTGAGAGAGAGAGAGAGAGAGAGAGAGAGAGAGAGAGAGAGAGAGGGAGGGAGGGAGGGAGAGAGACTAACAAGCTCTGTTCATGGTTGTTCACTCCAGCATCCTTTTGTGTTGGGGCAGGCACGCTCTTCCCCTATAAATTTCAGCCCCAGGAACCTTTGACCTGCCTTGTTTCTCCCCTCAGAGGTCGTCCTTTCAGAGTCATCATCAGTTCTGTGGCCTCAGTCTATTCTACAAGGCAGGGGAGGAGAAGAGAAGGGCTAGGATGCTAACATGGACTTTGAAATGTATTACTGGTATTTTGTGATACTGAGGTAGCCTGGAAGCCAGCATGTGTGCTTTGACTTCCTGACAAGTGCCATAGGTAGCTTATAAGTCCAATGACTCCACTGAAGATAGATTATATGAGCACAGTCGCTCACCTTGAACACTATTGCTCTCCAGCTGGGCCCACTTGGGGGATAGGGACCTTGGGAAATATGATGGCTCTCTATGCTTGGAAGATTTGGGATACCATATGAGACCTCCATTCCAGCATCATGACCTTCTCTTCATGTGTATGTTTATCACAGATTCTACATTGTCTACTAGTCCTGTTTCATGGGCTAGCCTTGTTGAGTACACTCAGGAAGCTACTTCAGTTTTTCTCCAGCACAGTTTTTGATTGTTGTCTATGAAGGTACTTCAGCCCAAAGAGGCGACACAGAAGACCATACACGTTTTCACCCAGAAGCAGCACCCATGTCTCACCTCCACACTCACAACACATGTAAAGTACTGCACTCTGAAATAAGGGCTTGAACAACATAGTTGCATTAAAATCATGTTCCTCAGGTTAGCCCAATTCAGTATGACAAGATTTTGTTTTTGTTGTTGTTGTTTGTTTGTTTGTTTATATGCTTATTTTGTTTTCAGTTGTTTGGTTGGCTTGGTTTTATGAGGCAGGGTCTTACAGGACCCTGTAGTGCCTCTTCACACGGTCCCTTCCCTCTGTACTTGTCTGAGCCAACATTTACTCCAATAACTATCCCGTTAAAGACTCTTTGTTCAAAAAGTTTCTATGAGTTATCATAACTAAAAATCAATATTCTAAATTAGGCCCCATTTCTGAGCCACATGGCCTCTTTCCTGGGAATTTTTACCTTTACAAGGTTATTTAAGTTAGCACCCAGGAGGCAAAGAGTGAGAAGCCTTACGGTCTCAGCCATCAGTGTAGGGTTTTTTCTTTCTGTGATGGCTTTAAGAAGACCTCACTTCCACAACATGTTCCTCCTGATGCTTTCTGTAAAGCATCTTTTCTTTTCATTAAATTTTCTCTCATGAGTGATGTAGCTGGAAGCTGAGGAAGTGAGCTGATGGAGTCCTGGCTCTAGAGTGACCTTAGACAGGTTACTTAACTTCTGCATGCCTTAGTCTCCCTCTTGTAAATGGAGCAGTACCTGCCACATAGGGTAGCCATGGGATTAAGTTACAGGATGGCTGTAGGGATAAATTAGAGGATATTGTCAAAGTATGGAGGCTCTTGGAGAAGGCACTATGTAAATACAGAATGGTCTCTGTTAAGGTCTGCTTATATGTGAAAAAAAGACTCTATGTTCAAATAGAGTTCCATTCAGAGGTCCTAGTTATTAAATTTTTGAACATATGAATCTGTGGAGGCCTTTAATTCTATTTATAAAAATTCCACTTGAGCAAACACCTTGAGTTCTTCTATATATTATCATATGGTCCTCCCTAGTAGTCACCGAAAGTGAGACTACAAGTTCAAAAAGTTAGGAAGAGTCAACCACGACACAAATGCCACTTTCTCAAACTGGGAGAGTTGCCCAGTGGTTAAAGCATTTGGTACTCTTCCAGAGGGCTGGAGTGTAAGTGTTTGGGAATGTTTTCTGAATTGCTTTTTGGATTTCTGGATTGGCTACCCAAACTAATCATATTTAAGGGTTCTAGTGACTCTGTTTCGAGCAGTAACAAACAAACAAATCTTCATTAGATTTCCCTAGTCAACTTCTTATATGGAGCAGGAAGCCAGGTGACTCTCTATATGATATGTTTTTTAAAATTTATAGAATGAATAAGATGACATTAGCTGGTTACTCATAATGTCACCCAAAGTGGTATAAGTGAAAGAGAGCTGAAGAGTTCAAATTTTTACATCAAGCTTTTCATAAGAGTTGCTCCATGCGCTCATTATAAGACACAATAATTAAGGCACTATTCCCTATCATTCAAGGCTAAAATAACTAAAAATTGACTCTTCCTCAGAACTGGCTGAATTACAATATAAGTTGAACTTTTAATATTGCCATGTTTCCTCTGTTCAAGCAAGAGAACAGGTTAAGGGGGCAGGGGGATGTTATAGATTAGAATGGCAAAATGTGACAGTCCCTGAGGGAAGGTGGGGGTGGTGAGTCTAAATTCTGATAACTCTTCCTACCACTGGAAAGATTCTTTTCTCCAAGCAGAAAAAGCCTACCCAAACCCAATGGCCATGGCCACCCCCATCTCTGCCTCCAGGGTCAGTACCAGTTCCCTATCACTCTGGAATCTGTATTTTTACCGCAGTCTAAGACAAGTCACCCACAGGACATGACAAAATGAAAATGGCCTCCCATGAAGTGCTTGCTATACTTCTTCTCAGAACCCCCTCAACATTGCTCCTTGTTTCTACAGTAATGAGATTCAAATCACAGATTGTCCCTAGCCATGAGGTGCAATGTGTTTTCCATGAGAAAGCACAGTACACTCCTGAGTGCTCTTGAGTCTGAGCCCTCAGGTGCTATTCACAGCTCTACAAAAATGGTACCTTATGATTCACTATCCATTTTATCCCCTTCTTACCTCAGAAACCCAACATTTTCGATACTCAGTAATGGAATAGAGATGGATAGCTTCACCAAAAACCCCAGTTCTTAAATAAAAATGGGATATAGCAGTCTTTGGGGGAAAATGTGATGTCCCCTGCCTCCTAATTTAACACTGATTCTTTTTCTTTGAGAAAATTCTTTCTCTGATCTACAGCTTTCTTCAGCCCTCATTCATACCTCTGGGAGAATACCCATCTCAAGTGAAAACTGAAGAGCATACCTTCTGTGGAAGTTACATTCTGTCAACAAAACTTGGGGGGTCCCATGTTTATATTACCACCATCAATAAATTAAAGGCTTTCTAAACGACTGCTTCCTTGGGGTTGAGGTTAGCTCCTTCAAATACTGAGTGAACTCAAGTATTTTTTGCTTCTAGTCAGCTGTGTGCTTTGTAACCACACCCCAAATCATTTCCTAGACATAGTAAGAAGTGGCATTTCCTTACAGACTTTAAAGAATAAGTTCAATAAAATTCCTTTGTTGAACAAAGTGATTCATGGGAAAGATCAAATTAAGGGTGCGGTTCTGCCATCAAGTCAGTTAACTTCAAGGTCGCCAACACGGAGAGAGGTGTGGAAACAAGAAAAGAAATAAATATGGTCAACATGAGGCTTAATTAAACCAAGCTGCTTTAACAAACAGTCACTTAAAATAGCCTCTTTGCATTTCAGACTTGCCTTATGCCACACCCTTCTCTACAACATCCTTACCAAACACACAAGTACTGGCTTTCTCTTAACATAGCATAAGCTTGTTAAATATACAACTGCTATTCATGCACATGGGGCAGCAATTCTGAGTCTGTGATTTTGTCCATTCCTGATTGGCAGTTGGCTGCCACAGAAATGACTTCTGTGGATCTGGCAATACAGATAATGTGTGAGGTCCTTCAATCAGTGTTTACCATTCTACCTATCTTCTATACAGTTTGAGTTGGGCAACATTGTCAAATGTCTAAATATAAATGAAATAAATAGCCTCGTGATTAAAGTATCAGAATCAGAGTAAAAAAACTATGTATTGTTTAGCATATAACCAAATCTTACAGTTGTTGAAAAATAGAATATATTAAATCTTATGCTGTTGTTATGCATAAGGCAGACAATTTGTAATTAGAAAGCAACATCGATGAACTAATTTAAATTTTATCCTCTGGGAGTTCTTAAATAGGCTGAACTAAAATATTAAATGTCAAAAAGAAAATTGTTTATAGTAGTCCCATACACACATGCCCACAATGGATACATTCATTAGAGGAAATTGTAGATACTATAAAAATCTAATAGTCTTTTCCTCGCTGAGTCCCTAAGATAAAGTTTAATTTATGAATTAAGTACAGTAAGAAGTTAACAATAGCTAATAATAAAAACAGAACAATATAACCATGTACTGAAGTAAGATTTCTGGCAGCAATATTCCTGGCCCTTCATAAACTTACAAAGTGGTTCAAGAACACAAGCATCATGACACCAGAACAGTTGATTTGATAAGTGGCAACTGAGTGAGTGGTTCATGAACACAAGCATCATGACACCAGAACAGTTGATTTCATAAGTGGCATGGCAACTGAGTGAATAACAGGCGGGGCAATTCACATCCTGGGCAGGATGGAGGAGGCCAGTGTGAGATCTTATCATGTTGCTCAAAACTCCAGGCAATTTAAGACTTATGAATTGTTTATTTCTGGAATTTTCCATTCAGCATTTTTGAACCATCATTGACTGAAACCACAGTTGGGAAGGATTAGTAAATAATGGCTTTGATAAACAAGGCTGATTTGATCCAATCAAATATAACAAGGTGGTTGACCAAATAATTCTTATTAGGTATACAAGTAAGAGAGGAAGGAAGAATAAAAGAAGCGGAAAAAAAAAACCTCCAAGGAAGATGGACTTATTACATCTTCTATGTGGTGAACAAAATTTAAATGGAATTAATAAAATTAACATTTGTGCGGGCAACTAAGTGGGATTATATCAACAATGGCTTGACTTGTTATCCCTGTGATTTTGAGCTTATAATTGCATAGTTGGGGAGAGAACTTCATCACATTAAGGGAAGACATCACAAATGCCAGACACTATTCAACATGCTGTCATTCATTAATAGACCATTGTATTTCATTAAAAGTCATTAACAATGCTACCTAACTTTAATATCATATAACGTTGTCAAAAAGGAATGATAAGTTATTTTGCATACTCAGTCAAGAAATTATAATAATGCTTTTGGCATAGAATTTAGGGGAACTTTATTAATTATAAACAGTCATGGGGTTTCATTGTGACATATTTATACACAGGGATCATGTTCTTTGCCATATTTATTTTCTTTACCCTGTCTTATCCTCTACTACCCACTCTCAGATAAACCTTTCTACTTGGGAAAAGGTGATGGGGCCTCTCAAGAGTTCTGAAGGGCCACCGTAAAACTACTGAAGTAAGTTTTACATGTTTGGTGGTGTTTAATTTCTTGAATTCTTTATTTATTTTGGTTATTAGCCCTTTGCCAGATGTAGGGTTGGTGAAGATCTTTTCCCAGTAACCCAGACCCAGAAAGACTCAATGGTATATACTCACTGATAAGTGGATATTAGCCCAACATAGATGTCCTCTGAGAGACTCCACCCAGTGGAGGATTGGAACAGATGCTAGGACTTGCTGCTGGACTCCAGGTGACAGTGGTATGGAAGAATGGGGGGATGGAAGGACCCAGAGGATTCAGGAACTCCACAAAAAGACCATCAAGGCAGGCAGATCTGGACCTAGAGGAGCCTGCACAAGTTGTTGCACCAACCCAGGACAATTCATGCATTAAATCTAGACCGCCTGTCAGATCTACTAACGGACAGCTCATTCTCCACAGTTGTTGCAGAGGAGGAGACTACCTCTAACATGAACTCTGGTGCCCCCAATTTTATCACTTCCCCCTTGGTGGAGAGGCACTGTGGGCACACAGTGGAAGGGTAGGCAAGCTATTCTGATTTTACCTGATAGGCTATAGTCATATGGTGAGGGAAGAGGTCCCTTCTGTCAGAGGGTTAGGGAAGGGGAAGATGGAGGAAGAGGGACAGAAGCTGGGAATGGGAAGATAGAAACAAGGTTATAATAATTGAGATGTAATCTGAATAAATTATAATAAATTTCTTAAAAGTTTAAGTTTTACAAGTTAAACTGGATCCACTGGGTATGTTCAGTACACAAAAGGGCTCCCATGCTAACAGGTGTGGAGAAATGGACACATAAAGATTCTTTGAATCAGAGAATCTTTCAAAGAAAGCTCAAATCCCTAATTTTCCTGAGTAAAAGTTTTCTGTATTTTCATAGCACACAATATAATCTCTGTCAACTAAGGCAACCAGAATTCCAATTTCTTTGAGCTGGGGAATATAAAGAAATAAGGTTCTCAGAAGCTGTCAGACTTCAAACCCATATTTGCCATCAAATCTCTTTGTTTCAAACCTTGAGTTAAGTCATGCACTGTCCTATGGAAGACAGTGAATTTCTCTCTTCCTAGTGGCTACCATACTAGCCTGGATACAATAGATATACAATAAATATTTTTCATTTGCTATAGGAAAAAAAAGGCATGTGTACACTTTTATAAAGAGTTCTTCGTTTTTGTATTCTAGGCGTTCCGGTTCCTTTTCAGAATAACTTGGCCATCCGATTTTTCTGACTGATAAAATGTAGTGTGAATCATGCTGCACATCAACAAATTGTGGTTTATGTTTTTGTCTGCTTGGAATGATCTTGAAAGCCAGCCAATATGTAAGAAGTACCACTTTCAAGAAAGAGCAGAGAAAGACCATATGGAGAGACGCCTGAAGGCATCTTGGATGCTGTAATAGCCCATACACAAATGTGTATTTACTCTCTGTGTTTTAGCAATTAAGTGATTTGAAACACAAAGAATACAAACCACACATCCAAATATATGTAAACAAGTATTTTGTGATAATACATGTAGTAAAAGAGTTCATATGAACATGTGTGCTCATTTATAAAGTTCATATCTATAATGTATTTTAAAAGCAATAAATAACTAAAATAATTAAATATTCTAGAATACCTCATTTGAATCATAACCTGATAACCTAGTATGAATGGTTGCATTATTTTCATATTATATTCTTCAAAGCTTAGAAATATATATATATATGTTTTGATTTCTTGGCTTTCTTAGTGGTACTTCACTGGCCCCTGTAATAACTCCCCAAATGATAAACCCCTAAAATTTTAAATCACATCCAGAAAGAGCATTATTCTTACGTTCTCCCTGCAGACAACTTGCTTTTGACATGACTCAACTTGTTTTGTTTTCTGGTGTTGAAAGGAGTGGAAAAAATGATCCATTTAATAAACGTTTCTGAAAAACATTAACATATAACAAGTGAAAAGGGACATGCTTTTAAAGCTAAAAGGAAACAAAGCCAGCTGTTAAGAGGGGAAAAAAATGAACCAACTGAAATAAATGAACACAGTTTTATTTTCAAACACAGCCTCAAAGACCATTCATGAACAATAGAAGCTGCTTCGGAAAATATCTGATTTGAAAAATTACGAAAATAAGTTCTGTAAAAGGGAATACGAAGACAAAAACAGACCATAGCAAGAATAATGCTCACCACAGAGACCTAATGTGTATGGTGCTTGGGATGGAATGCAAAGAACTGTGAGCAAGTCCCAAAGAAAGAACCAACCTAGATCAAGTGCAGCGCAGCTGAGTTCTCCCAGGTCTACTCCTCACAGGGATGATTGGGACTTCCATTTTCACCCCCAAATGCAGGAGGAAATACTGGGTGATGCCACAGCAACTGGATCCCCCATCTATCATATTATGAGAAAATAAACACAGAAGAACCATTAGGATAAATTAGCCACACGCTAACGACCACTGTCGATGATTTGTAGAACTTTCGGGTTGAACACTGGAAAATTCTTCAGTGTGCTGTATGAGAGTTTTTATGAAATGGCTAATATTTGAGTCTCTATTTCTAGACACAATTAATGTGTTATTGGGAAAATGTGGCCCCCATCACTAGAGTACCCAAGATCCCTCTGTGCCAGTGTCACTCTGAGATGCTGCCAAAAAAAAAAAAAAAAACTGTACCTACACAGGAAGGTGGTGCCATTTCCACATGCTGTCTCTCTCCACCATACTGCTGGGCATTGTCACCTCTCCGACACAGATGAACCAACTAGAACCACAAAACTGACGCTGATCATGAGTCAAGATTTATCCCCAATTCCAAAAGTCATATATTTCCCCACCTCATTTAATGCCATAATAAAAATATATCCGTTAAGAAAAATATACTTTATGATATATATGATTAAATTTTTTTTAATTTTTTTGGCTTTTTGAGACAGGGATTCTCTGTGTAGCCCTGGCTGTCCTGAAGCTCACTCTATAGATCAGGATGGCCTCAATATCAGAAATGTACTTGCCTCTGCCTCCTGAGTGCTTGGATTAAAGGTGTGCACTACCACCATCCAGCCAACTAAAATTATTGTTATCTTCAAAAAAAATGTAAGAAAAATCTTATCCCCAAATGTTTCAATTTCTTTTCACTTGTTGCCATTAGACCACCACAGTTCCTCAACCTAATGAAGTGGTCCATGTCTGTGTCTGTCTGTGTCACGAGGTCAGAAGACCTTCAAGGACAGGGTGCTTGCTTTCATTCATCACGGCAACCTAACCTCTGACTAGAAGACGGTAGCATTTCATAAATGTAGACCCAATTTGGAATACTCAAGATGAATTTTACAGAAGAAAAAAAAAGCAATACCAAGAAAGCTATAGCCATGATGTCAGTCTGATTCATCTTTTCTTCTGTGACTTTCATTTATTCATTTGTAAGTTAGAGAAAGGCACTTTCACGTACAGTGAAAAGTCAAGTTGCTTGTACACCAGCATTCTCCCAGAGCACAGTATGAGAGAAGCAAGCTGAAGTATGATACCCTGACTCAGGCCCTAGTGAGTCCCAGCTCAGGGCTAAGTCTTGCTAAGCCTTGCTGCTCTCTGCATTTTGTTTTTGCCGCTGCCAGTTCTTTGGCTTGGGTTATTTTCATCCAATATGAACAACTCAGAGTTCCAGATTTGGCTTTCTGCGGTTCCCTTCCTTCCCAATTTTCATTCCTCCATTTCATCCCAAGGCTGAAGAAAGGTATCTCTTTGGCTGCCTCCCACATCCCAGATCCACGGAGACACAGTAGTAATTCTCAGTGGTGTGTCATTGTAAAGCTGGCTGCTGATTGCTGGGTGGAGTAGCCAACTTATCTGAGGATGAGCTCATCCCACAAGCAAGCCCTTATTATTCTAGCAGATGTGCACAGTTGACAGAGGTGTTTCCATCTTCTTCAGTCTCTAAAGCTAACTAGGTTCCCAAATCTCCTACACCATGTGGCCATACACTGTTAGAACGTAGAGAACCAGAGAGGTTTCCATCTACATAATGTGACTGCACACTCGGACTGTAGAGAAGCAGGAAGGCCCCCATCCTACACAACATGCCCATGTACTCTTAGAATGTAGAGATGCAGAAGAAAGAAATCTAGAAGGCTTCTGCTATCCTGCCTCCTCCTACCTGTCATCACACCGCTGTCACTGCAAACGGCCTTGCTGCTGGGACTGTCTGCTAGAAGAAAAATGAAGAAAGAGGGTGAATTTATGCCAAGATCAACCTTTGCCTAGATGAAGATAAGAAATCTTATGCTGAATTGCACTGATCCTGAAAGAGATGAGCTGACAGTTCCAAAGACCTTTCCTCTTTACTCACATGAGCAGCATTTGCTTAGAGGAACATTGTCCAAACAATTTGTAAAATGTCCCTGAAACAATGATTTCTCTCTCCACAAATACTATGACAACTCACATATACTGGGCCTGAGACCTTGTACGTATCATAAGGATTGAGGTACAGTCACAAGCTCCGTTGGTGGTAGGAGGGGACCAATGAAACAGCTTTCCAAGAGGGACTCACATAAACTCATGATAAATTCAAACAGTATCCTTGCTAACTTATAATGTATGTGCATATTACCAATACTAATCTAATACACACACACACACACACACACACCTTCATCTTAGCATGCAAACTTATTCATCATAAGCACATGGACATATTTTCTTCTTAAATCCGAAATAGAAAGTTCTGTGTTCAAATCTCAATTCTTCCTCATCTATTTTAATAATTTCTGCATGCTTTGCTCTGATTTGATGGAAACAGGGCCACATGTCCCTACATTTTATATTTATCTTCAAAGAATACTTTTCAAAAATGTACTAACGCACGCTCAAATCAAGAAACGAACACTATTTTCACATGTGGTTTAAAGATTACGCAACTGTGAAAATTGTGTCTATCAGAATAATTCCCATTTTGGTAAGGGCCATAAAGAAAATTCAAACTAACTGCACACATGCATCCAAGTATATGTCTAGTAACTAAAGTAACTTCTTGAGTCTTTAGGTTCTATTCTATTCTGCTTTGTAGTTATAACTCCAGTGTCTGTACGTCCCCGTGAATTTCCAAATGTTGAAAGTATTATAAAGGTTTCGGATGCAACACGAAATTATTTTTACAAATGGATAGGCGTGCTACAGAGCCTTATTGAGAAGAGTTTTGCAGAGTGAGACAATGCCTGGTGGGCTAGAATTACAGGCCTGGACACTGGGGACGTGGGCCTTCAGAGTCTCTGCCACCAAAGCAATGATGCAAAGGAAAACCCATCAATAGGATCGCTCCTCAGGCAAACAAAAGCTTATTATTATAGGCAAAAAAGACTTTCAGCGTTGACTATTACCCCTACCCCATTCTCCATTTTTCTTTAAGTAGAAGCAATTTCCTTTTAAGTGGATATAGCTGCATCTTCACTTCTATTTGAAAATGCAATTAGATAGAAACATTAGACTCCAGCTGGAAAACGAACAATCTATTTTTCCTCTTCCTAGACAAGGTCACACTGCCAAGCACACTCAAGTTAAGCGTGATACAGAAGTTAAGCCATAAATCCAATGAGATGGAAGCCTCTGGCATCCCAAACACAAGGAAGGCCCAGTGTCAGAGGGGCTCACACTCAATTATCTCTGTTTCATTTAAAAACTCTCAATCCATATTAACAAATAGCCCCTCACTTAGGAAAAAAAAAGTAGTATTTTAGAGGCCAGATCAACAAGGCACTGTCATTTTTTTTTTAAAAAACCAAAACATATTTTGGTTAAAAAAAAATGTAAGTGAAACTAATTTGCTACATATGTTTTATACATACAGTACATAAGGGGGTTTCTCTGACGCCATATGGAACACATCTGAACTTGTAAGACAATGACCTTCATAAATCACTCTAGGCTCCAACTCCAAATTATGTCTTGTTCCCCCACTCATGGGATAGTCACTATATCTCATATAAATTCATTATGTTATATGTGCACAATAATCTATCTCTACCTTTATAAGGAATGATGTCATAACACACAGGCAAGGCTTTCCAGACAAGAACAAGCTCTCCCACCAGATGTGCCAGCGTATACTACAGCTTCTCCACACGCATATTCCACAATGCCTCCCCTCCGCGCTGCTAGAGTAAAATAATATTCACGGGGAAAGCGATGTGAGATCTAATAACAAATGACGTCTATGCCTTCTTATTTTTCTTCTTCTCAGATCGAGATGTAAACTAAAACTATCTCCTGCATATTTATTTCTAATCTGTGCTAAACCACTAGCCAGGTTCTTCCAGAATTTTCTCTTAACAGATGAATTGCTTCAACAAAGGTTTAAATTAAGGGAGCAGCAATGTTTGCCCATGGTGGGTTGAGAAGATAAGGGAAATACAGATATTCTACTCGGGTATCTTTTCCCATGAAAAATTGCCTTTTACCACCTTCCTTCCTGATGCAATCTCTCTTCCACGTTCTGAAGTTCAGGAAAGCAGGTTTGTCCTCTGGTTCACCTGGAACCACTTGAGGAAATGAGCACTGAGATAAGATAGATCAAACTTCCTGACTCTTCTTTCTTACCAGCCTCAAACTTCTTCAGCCCGTAACGTGAAATGAAAACCACTCGTGTGTAAACATGCATACGGACCTTCCGGCCCTGCGCTATCATCCCCTTCTCTTAGTTCTTGTATTTTCTTTCACTCGACGTCAAAGGTCAAGCATGCAACATCAGGTACCAAAAAGGATATAATAAACACACGTCACATGGGTTAAATAGGTATTAATTACTAGAATGTGAGGTTATTACGAACATGACATCTTCAGCAGATTATACTCCCGTCAAAAATGGGAAGCTCTGAAGGAATTGCATTGCATTTAAAGTTTCTGGGAGTGGGATAGGACACTGCAAGGGCCTGTGCTCGGTAAAAATTATCTACTGTCTGCTTCTCATCTAGAATACACAATGCATGCAACTTCCAACCGAGAAGCTAAAATTTGTTGAAGAAAGAATTATTACTGGAAATTGAGAGTCCAGATCGACTCTAGCTTGTATTTCATTTAACATGGAGAAAGGACCAATAAAGAGTTCCAAAGTAGTGACCCATAAGAATATAAAAATGAAAAATGCTCATCTTGAATGACCCAAATTTGCATGAGATTATCAAGGCATCTTATTCAGTCTCTGTTGCTGTGATGAACACCATGTCCAAAACCTAACTAGGAAGGAAATGGTTTATTTCATCTTTACAGCTTATGGTCCACCATTATGGGATGTCAGGGAAGGAAGTAGAGACAGGAATGGAAGAAGACACTGTGGAGGGATGCTGCTTACTGATTTGTTCTCCACGGCTTGTTCACTTTCCGTTCTTAAACAACCCAGGGCCATCTTTTCATGGGTGGCACCACTCACAGTGGACTGGGAACTTCCACGTCAACTATTAATCAAGAAAATACCCCATAGATACGTCCACAAGCCATACCAATGGGGGCAACGACTTACCTTGATTGCTAGACTAACTAGCACATAAGAATGGAGTATTTGATAGTAAATTTATACTCGAACTAACATTTTATCTTTTTAAAATATTGTAAGAGATTAAAGCTTTTACAATGCCTAGTTCCTGTATTTTGAGAAACCTGTAAATTCATATAACTAAGTAACCTCCATTTACATCCATAACATATACACCCACAGAGGATTAAGCAAAAAGAAATACTGCAAAGACTGTAATGATGTTGATACTCTGGTTTAAATATCAAATTCACACAAAAAAAAATAACTTTCTTTGATGCTACTGTTTCCCTAACATTCTTCAGAAAAACGAAGTTTGTATGCAAATACTATCCTAAATATTATCTTACAAAAATAAAACAGTATCATATTCTAAGATAACATCCATGTTACTTTATGAATTTTATTTTATACATAATGCATAAATTGATAAGATTACGGCATTAAATGAGTATATAAGTTTTATTTTGTACTTTGATTCTAAAATTCATAACTACTTTTAATAATTTGGTACAATCACTGTATCTCCCTCCATTTCTGAGTCTAGAATTATTCCATAACAATAAATAATTAGAAAGCCAGACAAAGATTGAAATAATTGTCTTCAGACATAGACAGTAACACGGGGCTGAAAGTCCTCAAAAAAAAAAAAAAAAAAGGAAAAATTAGATGACCTGACTATTGGCCTTGAGGTCATGTAGGAACAAATTTTAGATCATAGACCAGGAAAATTTAAGAAGATAGATCAGAGTTCAGGAAGAAAATATGCCTAGAATTTGTGAGGCAGAATTATGAGGAGGAAAACATTCTAGAAATCTGCCTAGGGGCTCCCTGAAACTTTCACTTAATCTAAAAATCTCTATATCTAGGATAAAACAGTATGAAGCAAGAGAATAAAAGCTGCCAGGGAGCCAAGAGTCACACAATTCTTAGAGCATTCGGAGCTAATGATCATTCAAGTTCACAATTCAAATGAAAAGACTGCATTGTACACACAGACCATACAGTAGAGGCTCCCGGAGGTTCTGTCTCATTAAAGAAGGCTTAACTCATGCTAGAATAGAGGATATATCATACTTCTCCCCACAGAAATGTTCTAAATATTAGAAAACGGGATGGAGCTATGGCTCCAGGGTTACGAGCACTAGCTGTTTTTCCAGAGGATCCAGGTTCAGTTCTCAACACCCATATGGTGACACATCATCATCTGTAACTCCAGTTCCAAGGATAGATGCTCTCTCTGGCCTCCATTTGTACTGTGCACACACATGATATTCAGGCATGCATCCAGAAAAAGTACTCATACGTGTAGAAAGTATTTTTTAAATCATCTTTAGAAAAAGAAGAATTGGATGACCAATATTACCCATAGTTTCCTTGACTATCAGAATGAAGCCTGAAAAAAATGTTTAAACAGTGTAATAAAATCAAACATTCAATTAAAAAAAAAAGTCACAAAGCCTGGAATTAAAAAAAAATGTTTTAGATGTACAAAATATTCTATGCCTATGACTCACAAAAACGGGGAGAACATTAATCAATGGAAATAAAAGTGACAGAATTAGGTGGTGATGCGCGCAAAACAGCTATTTTCAAAGTACTCAATATGTTCAAATACTTTAAAAAGCAAAAACAAAAAACAAGAGCACAATGAAGAGAGAGACATTGCATATAAAATTGGGGCCTCTGCTCAATTGGGTAGGAACAAAAGCATAATATCCAAAACAAAACACAGCTAGATGGGATTAAAATTAAATCATCTGTGGTAAAAATATAAAGGAATTTGAAAGTATGATCTTAGAACATATGCTGATGAAATGCAAATAGAAGTCTATAAGGAAGAAAAAATAAAAATACAGTCATCTGAGGTTCATATGAAGTGTTTCAGCCTCTGTAATTTTGGGGAACCAAAAGCAGAGGAGGAAAAACACCCACAGAAAACATAATAGCTAAAAGATTTTTCGTTTTTATGGTGTTGGGAGTATTTTATTTGATTTCAAATTTTGATGAATGGTGCACATATACTAATTCAAATTCTTATAAACAGAAACATAAGTTAAAATAATACCACACATTTTATCATAAACTACATACATTAAAGACCTATTGAAAGATATTTAAAGTGTCAGGAATGGGGGAGTCAATCTGGAATCATACACTAAGCAAATAGAAACTGATCAAATTTGATACTACAAAGACTATACTGAAACTGATAACTAACAGAAGTGCTGTAGACAGAAGAGCATTATTCAAACTGGAAATTTAGATCTAGACAAATAAATAATGTTAGAAATAATAAGTATTTTGATAATTTTTTTAATTTTTAAGATTTTTATGTTACCTGATTATAAAAGAGTAACAAAATCCTGTAGGGTTTACAGTATATAGAGAAATAAAATGTGGTCATAGCATAAAGAATGGAGTAGACAATAAAGTACCCGTGTTGAAGCTTCTCCCATCATACATAAACTAATTTATTATTTAGAAGATAAACTTGAACACTTTACAGCTGTATAATATAAACCTTTGAGCAATTACTAAAAGCTCAACAGTAGAGATAGTTAATGTAAAATAATGGAAGTGAACAAAATAAATGCAACAAAATAAGTGAAATACTGAAGACACTCAAACCAAGAAAAATAAAATGCAAAAAAGGAACATATAAAATTGTTCCTTTTTAAATCATCTTTAGAAAAAGAAGTATTAGATGACCAATATTACCCATAGTTGCCTTGACTGTCAGAATGAAGCCTTAAAAAATATTTCTAAGGGACAATTTCTAAGGGACAAACATTTCTAAGAGAAAAGTAAAATTTTACCATAAAGAATTTGCAAACAAAAACATTTCAAAATGATCTGAATCAGGCCCAAACTCTACACATCTCAGTAAATATTTGCACAGGTAAGAGAGCCAAGCCATATTGAAGCTTCAGACTAAATTTTATAGTCTCATGATCAGTTATATTTTCTGCACTTATTCAACACACACACACACACACACACACACACACACACACACACACACACGTATATACATATATAAAAAAGCAAAGTATTAGATACCTGTTTAACTACAGCGATGAGTCACTTGTGTTTTTTTTTAATTGATCCTCAATTTAAATTCTATTTCTGTGCACTATAATTAAAATTTTTTTATTCTGTTTTTATCATTTCCCCTTTGTCTTTTTTGTAACTATTATTATTATTATTATTATTTATTTACATTACATCTCAATTGTAAGCCCCTCGCTCTTATCTTCCTATTTCCACTCTTCCTCCCTCTTCTGCCCTATGACCAGCAGGGTCTTCCTCCTCCACCATCTGACCACAGCCTATCGGGTCTCATCTGGATAGCCTGCTTCCCCTTCCTCTGTGTTCCCACGGGGCCTCTCTGCCAATGGGCAGTGATCAAATCATTGGCACCAGAGTTCATGTCAGAGGCAGTCCCCAGCTCTCCCCTCCCCTTCTCCATGTGGAGAATGAGCTGTCCATTGGCTACATCTGAACTGGGGGTCTAGTCTATCTGTTTGCAATGCCCTTGATTGGTCCATCAGTTTGTACGGGCCCCACTGGGTCCAGATCCCCCAGCCTTGATGGTCTCCTTGTAGAGCTTCTGACACCCCACCACCCCTTCTTCTCCTACCCCCCATCTCTTCCATACAACCACAACTCTTAATCAAGAGTCCAGCTCTGAGTCTCAGTATCTCTCCCTCTCCCCCTCTGGGTGGAGTCTCTCAGAGGACATCTATGTTGGGCTAATATCCACTTAAAAGTGAACATATACCATGCATGTCTTTCTGGGTCTGGGTTACCTCACTCAGGATGATCATTTCTAGTTCTATCCATTTGCCTGCAGCTTTCAATATTTCCTTGTTTTTGATAGCTGAATTGTATTCCATTGTGTATATGTACCATAGCTTCTTTAACAATTCTTTGCTTGAGGGAAATCTAGATTGTTTCCAGATTCTGGCTCTTATGAAATAAAGCTGCTACGAACATAGTTGAGCAAATGTCCTTGTTGTATGGTGGAGCATCTTTTGGGTATATGCCCAGAAGTGGTATGGCTGGGTCTTGAGATAGCACCATTCCCAATTTTCTGAGAAAGAATGAGAGTGATTTTTAAAGTGGTTGTACAAGTTTGCACTCCCACCAGCAATAGAGCAGTGTTCACCTTTCTCTGCATCCTCACCAGCATGTGCTGTCGCATGTCTTTTTGGTCTTAGCCATTGTGACAGGTGTAAAATGGAATCTCAAAGTTGTTTTGGTTTGCATTTCCCTGATGACCATGGACATTGAGCATTTCTTTAAGTCTTTCTCAGCCAGTCAATATTCCTGTGCTGATAATTTTCTGTTTAGCTCTGTACCTCAATTTTTAATTGGGTTATTTGGTTTGGTAGTATTTAATTTCTTGAGTTCTTCATATATTTTGGATATTAGCCCTTTGTCAGATGTCAGGTTGGTGCAGATCTCTTCCCAGTCTGTAGGCTGTTGTTTTGCTCTGTTGACAATGTCCTTTGCCTTACAGAAGTTTCATAAGGTCCCATTTATTAATGGTTGATCTTAGGGCCTGAGTTGTTGGTGTTCTGTTCAGGAAGTTGTTTCCTGTGCCAATGAGTCCAAGGCTCTTCCCCACGTTTTCTTCTAACAGATATAGTGTGCTTTATGTTGAGGTCTTTAATCCATTTGGACTTTAGTTTTGTGTAGGGTGATAAATATGGATCTATTCGCATTTTTCTACAAGTAGAGATCCAGTCAGACCAGCACCATTTGTTGAAGATGCTATCTTTTTTTCATTGTATGGATTTGGCTTCTTTGTCAAAAATCAAGTGTCCATAGGAGTATGGGTTTATTTCTGGGTCTTTGATTCAATTCTCTTGATCAACCAGCCAATTTCTATGCCAATACCATGCTTTTTTTTATTATTGTTGCTCTATAGTACAGCTTGAGATCTGGAATGGAGATTTCTCTGGAAGATCTTTATTGTACAGGATTGTTTTAGCTACTCTGGTTTTTTTGTTTTTTCCATATAAAGTTACACATTGATCTTTCAAGGTCTGTAAAGAATTGTGTAGGGATTTTGATGGGAATTGCATTGAATCTATAAATTGCAATTTTTAACTATGTTAATTCCCCAAACCATAGGAGATCTTTCCATCTTCTGATGTCTTCTTCAATTTCTTTTTTTAGAGACTTGAAGTTTTTTCATATAAGTCTTTTACTTGTTTGCTTAATTAGAGTTACACTAAGATATTTTATATTATTTGTGGCTATTCTGAAGGGTGCTTTCCCTAATTTCTTTTTCATCCCATTTGTCATTTGTATACAGAAGGGCTACTGATTTTTTGGTTTGATTTTTTATGCAGCCACTTTGCTGAAGGTGTTTATCATCTGTAGAACCTTCTTGGTATAATTTTAGGGTCACTTGTATGCACTTCTATGGTGTCATTAAATGACACCAATAATTTCACTAAATATAAAGTGGCTTAACCCTGCAATTAAAAGGCAAAGATGTTCCAAGTTATGTTTTAAAGATTCAGCTTTATGTTATCTACAAGAGGACAAGAAATCCATTTTAAATATAAACAGATATTCAGTCTAAAAGTAAAGAAATACATGAATGTATAAAACAGAATTCATAATAAAGCTATAGTTAGTGCTTCATATTATGTAAAATAGACTTTACAATTAGTTATATTATTAGCAAGAATAAAGAGAAACATTTCATTATTAACGAGAAGCCTATTTCCCTAGATGGCTTTACAACTGATCAAAACAAGTAGAAAACCAATAACATGTCATTATGCAGCAAGAGCATTTAGTAAATATAGCCAAAGCAAAGTGATATGACAATACCATCCATTTAAATTTAGGAGACTACATGGTTTGTGAAGTTGACAATCACTTTGATATATTCCCGAAAAGTGCACACATCTCCAAAATTCTCCTTATTGTTCCAAATACTATCCAAAGTGAGTAAAGTATGCTAGTATAGAGTCATGGGATGGATATAGATATTTTTCAAGACTTAAAAACAGAATCAACTAAACACAAGACTAGAACCCCTTTTAGGGGTCAACTTGATAACTATGATATCACCTAGCAAATATGTCTCCAGGAATCCCTGTAAAGGATTATCTTGCTTGGGGTAACTAATGTGGGAAGGCTCACCTTAAAGATGGATAGCTCCATTGCTTGGCCTTGGAATATGAAGTACATAAAAAGAGAAAGCTAACTAAACACCAGCATTCATTTTTCTCCTTTTCTTGATGATGGATGTGATGTGACCAGATGCTTCAGGTCCCTGCTGCCTTGCTATTCCTGATGCAAAGAACAACACTTAGAACTGTGAGCCTAAACAAGCCCTGTCTCCCTAAAGTTGATTTTGTCAGACTATTCATCACAGCAAGAGGAAACATGAACGAAGGTAATAGTCATATACTTAAATGTGTAAAGGCAAAGGAATGTGCTGCACAGCTCAAAACATCAAAGTTGCTCTATCTTTTAATTTGATCAATTAGTATATAAATAGGGAAGACCCATTATATTAATGTTCTTCCATGGCCAAAAGTTGCCAAAACTTAGAGGTATCTAAAATTCATCCACATCTCCCTGGTTTTATATCAGAAACTTAAATCTTCTCAACTGGATCATTGCAACTAGCTTCCTACTCAAGATACCTCTTAATTATATTTGTTTAGCGAGCTTCTATTAAGGATGTATGTCCTATGCAATTTGAATAAAGGAACCCCAGTGAGATTCATAAGTTAGGGAAATTGATGGTTAGCCAATATTCACAGCATGGCATAGTTTTACAGATCCTTACAAAACCCAACATTCGTGTGCTATGCTTTCTATGTATATCAAAAAACTTAAGAGTACCTGGCAATTAGTAGATATTCAGGAAACATTGTTAATCAGATAAATTTTAAAAATCACAGTTAGAGTTTGAAAATATGGCTAAGAATGTGCAATGATCTTGTGGAAGACCTGAGTTTGGTCCCTAGTTAGGTGGCTCAAACTAGTCTATACCTTCAGTTCCACAGGATCCAATACCCTCTGCTGGCCTCTTTCAGCATCTGTATTTATATGCATGCACACAGGTGTGCTAATGTCCATGCACTCACACACAAACACATACACACACCTACATACATACATGCACAAAATTTAAAATATTTTTAAAATCACAAAGTTGCACACATATCATATCAGAACACCCAAGCAAAGACAATTGAATGAGTTCTTAAAAGAAAAATAAGACTCAGGAATATAACATTTCAGCTGGGCTCCTGGCCAAGAAAAGAGAATATAGAAAGCTTTGAACCAAAACAATAATGGGAAAATTGCACAGAGGTCAGTGTGGTTTGTATGTTGTGAAAAAGAGGGGTAGGACATCATGCTAAAGGAATGAGATCACAAAGGACTCCCTATATCATGCTGTGAGTTAGAACTCAATAAATGGTGGGTGGGTCACTGAAGGGAATTATACAAGCATGTCCTCTTGCCAACCTCCCCTGGGAACACTCATCCTGCAGCAATGTTGAGTCTTAACTAAAGAACAAATCTTCTTATAGAGAAACCAGCTCAATTGCAACAGTGTGCAAGAGCTGTAAACAATGTGGTAGTGAAGAATCTACTTTTTCCTTTAAAAAATACTTTCAAACCACAAATAGGACAAGAAATAGATAGATCATTTCAATAAAACTGGTTTAATAACCTCAGTGAAGGGCAGTAACTGTCAAGGTCATTCAAGGTAGACAGATTACCACGAACATGCCGCAGACAAACCATAAGTGATATTGCCCCCAAAAGGGGGTGCTCCCCAAGAAGACCCCCAACAGCACTTCATTTGCCACAACAGAAAATGCATCTTTTACTAACCTGAGACCCAAAAGTCATTGGGGCAAAGAAAAAAGACACAAATGCTCCAGGCTCAAAGAAAAGGCTGTGGGCCACACAGGTATTGCACCAGAGGCTTCCTGTTGAGGACTTTTACAGGGATGGTCCTGGGGTCACAGAGAAGTGAGAAACAGATAATTCCCATGTCCAATCACAAGCACTACCAGTAAGCAATGATGCTCAAAAGGAGAAATAAAATCAATAAAAGGAAATAGGAAGACAGTCCAAGTTCTCTCTGCTCCTGAAAGACCAAGTGGAAAGAAAATAAAAGCATAGGTAGACAGGAAGAACCTAAATAATATTATTCAGGTTATCTTATTATTTAATTGATACATTATCTAGATGCCTAAAATATGTAGAGTTTTTTTTCAACACTAGTAGAAAATTCTCAAAAAATCAATTTTATATTATGTCATTGGGAACACATTAATTTTTTTAAAACAGTAGTAAATTTGATAGTATCTTTCCAAAAGCAATAAAACAAACAAAAACACATACCTAAACTAGAATCCATACCACTTGTTTGTTCAGCAGAAAGAGAGTATAGTGCTCAGTGTAAAGACGTGGGGAATGATCCATTGACAGAACTCTCCTGTGATCTGAGATATCTGAGGGACCTATAGGTCTTTGGGAAATCAGTAGATGACAAAGCCATAGCTAGCATTCAAAGTAAGGCACTAGAGTACCCAGAACAAGGCCCTTCGTTTGATCCCTGCAGTGTAGACAGATTCCTGGAAGAGAGAGGAAAGCTGGAGTGAAAAAGAAAACTACAAGAACCACATTTGAAGAAAAACTGGGTTCATTTTTATCAATTTCAGTTTGTAATGACAGTTAAACTCGGGTGGATGCTATCCGAACAGTGAGATGACTATGTATACAGATAAAACTGAGAACAGAGATGGAGCAGGAGGGCCGTCTCCCCAAACCCTGGCTAAGTGACTTTTATAATGAGATAATCCTTGCAGAGAAGCTTTGAAGGAGGCAAGAGGACACAAGAGAGTCTGGGTTTTACAGTTATTTTTTTTAAGTGGGTGATCTCACATTGTATACATGTATCAAAATATCACACTGTATTTTACAAATAGTGTAGTCATAATGGGGTACAGATTATTATTTTAGTTAATAAGTAAGTATTTGAGAATACACAAAGGAAAAAGGTACATGGGAACACCTTAGAGAAGGCTACTCAAAAGCATGTTGCTCATCTGTAAGCATGGATTTTATATCCATACTTCCTGCTACACTCTCAGTTGCAGGAGAGTAGGAGCTGTACTGAACGGAAAAAAAAAAGAAAAAGAAAGGAAAGAAAAGTCTGTGATGGCTCCTAGTTATGGTGGAAGAGAAAGTTTATTATAGATATGTGGGAGAGCATAGCCAGAGGCAGACACATCTGAGAGAGTCCAGAGTTGTCATGCCCCTGAACTATGTGGGGAGAGGGGAAGGAAGAGAAGGAAACAAGTACTGCAGCCAGGAGGCCAAAAAAAGGAGGTGCAAAGAGTAGATATACGTACAGACAGAGAAGATTATATAGAGAAAAGCCTCTGGGGAAAAGGACAGAGTAGAGGGCAGGGTATGCCAGCCATACCCTCTAACAGGTAGGGACTAAGGGATGCTGGGAGAACCTGGAGGCCAGGTCTGCTTTGATATATATTAAATAGGCATCTCAGCCACTTGTCTGGGGTTTGAGACTTAAGGGTTCTCTAGAGGGTCCACAGCTTTCTTTCTCTCCTAACAAGTACTCGTTGAATAGAAGGTGAGCAATCAATAGTAGTGTCAAGAGTAAATTGGAAAATGAGTCAATCCATGTGAACTCCCTTTGTTCTGAACCCCACTTCCTGTTCCGCTGCTAAGTATAAACTGTCTTTTAGCCCCCTTTTCAATACACACTCAGCCACTCCCTTTGGATAGCTCTTTTCTTTTGTTCTGTGAGAAACCTGTGAGAGAGTATGGACGCTGTAAGATGCAGCAATATCCTGTAACAGTGACAAAAGCAAAGCAACTACCTCTTAAAGTCTTATATCAAACAGTTCCTTATAGTATACTGATATTAATAATAACAGGGCAAACAAGCACCTTTCAGCAATTTTCACACCATACCACACTTAGAAAATAATATTCACAGCCCATTATGGGGAACAAAGATATTAATTATGTGCATACTATTATGCATTGGGTCTGAGAAGCCAGCCTGAAGACCAGTGGACTCAAATGCACAGGTAGACCTGTAAGCCGCTTGTAGAACACAGATTGAAAAGTGCTCTTTAAGACCTCCCTGAATCTTCAAACTGCTATTTCAAACATGTTGCATGACTTACAGGAACATTTGTGACTGCGTCCTGGTACTGTTTCTTGTTAGAGTGCAGCAAAGAAGGACAGACAGTCAAGGTTTGAACCTGACAGTCACTACCAATGAACTGGATCCTGGGAAAGTTACTGAACATCTTGTGTATCTTAGTTTCTTCCCCATGTAATGGAATGTTGACTCTCTACTCCAGGTGGCTGTTATGAAGATTAAATGGTTATGAGGTAAATAGAACAATGCTAGACAGTCAAATAGAAGAAAAGAGCTCATCCTGCAGTGTTCTACCAGATCTTGGACTACAAGATCTGTACATAGTCTCTCTTATTTTACAATGTATGTGCACAAATTTAATTGGTATAGTTTACAACTGGGAAAATGCTAGATCAATTGGGAAGAAATTAACTGAATGGAAATATATAAGGAATCAATAAAAATCAACTGAAATCATCATACTAGTTATATTTATAAATCTGAAAATACAATTTTATAATTATGTACAGAGGAGGCTGGTAATTCTCTGATCAAAAGTATGAGTCATAAAGACTTGAAAAATGAGGGGGTATGGTGGTGCACACCTGTAATTCTAGCACTCGAGGAGGCAGAGGCAGCTGGATCTCTGTGAGTAGGAGGCCAGCCTGGTCTACCAAGTGAGTCAAGGACAGCCAAGACTACACAGAGAAACCCTGTAGTGAAAAACCAAACCAAACTAAAACAGAACAGAAAAATACTTGAAAAAATGCTGTGCTTTGGTGATACAAACACCACTCAACTACTATTACAACTTCTAATAGAGTTTTCTGTCTCTGTCTCTCTATTCTTAAGTCTATAACATAAAAAAACAAATAACTTAAAATTAAACAAAATACAGGGCCAATCAAAGCCAAATGATAGCTAATAACCACTCAAGAGTAAATCCAGGCCATAAAGGAGAGTGTATTCAAGATATAGAAGAAAAGGGAAAAAAGAGGAAGTTTTCAGATTAAGACTAATTGTATCATTACATCTTTTGCATGGAACAATTTAATACAGGAAATCATCCTAAAAATAAATCTAAGTTAAGACAAAAGAATAAATCATCAGCTCAGAGAAAGTGGGAGAGTGTGGTAGACTGAACACATGCCAATAAAGACTAATATATGACCCAAACCAAATCCCTTCAGAATTGTCTTTGTACTGACAGATAAGCCAGGAACCCAACTTTCACTTGAACTGTATGGAGAGGACTCAACTTGAGGAGCCTACCCAGGACCATTACAGTAGACTCTTTGACGGTTTTTTTTTTTTTGGTGGTATCATAAGATTAAAGCCTATAAAGTTCATATGAACTGGCATAAATATGTTAATTTTTCTGGAGCAAATGTATAATAATCTATGTAAGATGACATTTAATGCTAACGGGTGAGTTTTAGCTCCCCTCCTATTTAAATGAAGATAAAAATGTATAGGAAATAATAAGGAAGAGGATTTCTTGAATTTGTGGGAGTTATGCAAAAAAAGGACAGAAGTAGTTATGAGTTACTGAAAAAAATCTATCAATCTGGAGGAGGAAATGAAGGAAAGGTATTTAAAAGAAATTTTAAGGACAAAAATCAATAATATTTGGAAGACCATATGCAGGTCACTAAGACCTCATATACAGTCAAACTAATAAGAAGCCACAGAAAGCTTGGATCTTTGCCACAACCACAGTGAGGTGAGCCAAGAACATCCCAGAGTAAAACCAAGACAGAATTATGCATGCATCCCTCCTAATTCCTAGCTGATGCACTGGCCCGAACTAATTACAATGTAATGAAAAAAATTCACTTGCAGATGAATAACCTTCCTTACCCCAACCTCAAATTTGCTCCCTCTGTAGGCTTTCCTAGTTCAGGAAAAGAGCTGTGCAGTGATTCCCCAGATGTTCAGGACGAACACATGCAGTCAAATGTGATTCATCCCATTCCTTCACACCAGTATCTAATTCAGACAAAAACAAAAATATATGCTACTTGCACCTTCAAACTATACCCACAATCAACCTCTTCTTGTTGCCTCCTCTGGAAACCTGGGCTGTACATTTCTCAATGCTTACGTCTTACGAACACATTTTTTTCCCTGCTCTGTTCCCTCTTCCCGTCCCTGACACTTTCACAGTCTGTTCTCAACATGGTAGCCGAAGGAGCACTATTAACATTGAAAGCAGAACATGTCCTTCTTCTAGTAAAAATCCCCCAAGGGGTACGTGTGTGTGTGTGTGTGTGTGTGTGTGTGTATGTGTGTGTGTGTGTATGTGTGTGTGTGCGCACGCGCACGTGCACGTGTGTGTGCACAACCACGAGCACATATGTTTAAGGTCTCACTGTATAGTCCTCTTGAGCTTGAAACTTGCTTTGTAGACCATGCTAGACTTGAGCTCAGAGAGATTCACCTGCCCCAGCCTCTCAAGTATTGGGATTAAAGGTGTGTACCACCATGCACTACTGCCAAATTCTTGCAACAACTTGGCTGTCCCTCCATGGTGTCCCACCGTTGCCTCTCTGCTGCTATCCCCACCACTTTCCTTTGGGCCCAGACTTTACCCTTTCAGTGGCATCTCTGCCTCATACAGACAGGGGATGGTCTCATAGGTCAACTCCCGCAGGACACTTGATCCCAGGCTTGCATTTTTCTGTTCTTTACAGTGCTTGTTAATCTCTAAAAAAAAAATTAAAAAATAAAAAAATAAGCTTTTTTTTAAATCTAATTTTCCTTTCTTTAAAATACAAGTGGTATGTGTCTTGCCATTCATTGACTGTCACAACCCAAGCAAAATATTTTAAATGTGCCATATGCATATAATGTTCAGAATATTTGCTAAATGAAAGATACTGAGTAATAACATGGCAGGCAATGTATGGAGCAGTAACTTACCACTTGAAGCACTGTGTGGGAACAACCTGGAGAGGAATTTGCAAACTAAGGAGATGCACAGGGACAGAGTGTTGATTCTACAAGTGTCCCTGCCAAGGATAAACTTAACAGAGGGGGAGATCAGTCTAAGTAGGGTCATCTGCTGAAAGCACAGGTAGAAATGAAACACTAGAGGCGTGCATCTCTTAATGTCAGAAAATGGGATACAGCAGAAGAATCTTTTTTAATCACTTTGAGGAAATTCAAGTCATTCAATGCCTGGAAAATTAAAAAACTAGGGCTTGGAGAAAAACACATGGCAGAGATACTAGCCTTGTTAGATTTATGGGTGCCCAAGTTCCAGCCTCTGCTTCAGTTTAGGAATTTGCAAGTAAAATGAAGAGAAAACAGAGCAACTTCCAGGACTGGCTTTAAGGGCCTAACACATGTGAAAGTTTAGAAAAGATGGTGACAATAGTGGGTGACTTATATTAAAACCCATTTGCGTCTTTAGCACTACCTAGTAGTGTCAGAAGAAGACAGAATTGGAATCTGCTGGGTGAGACAGATAAATCAAATCAAAGAGCACAATGCCATTTTCTCTCTTCATAGAAACACGGTAACATCCCACATGAAGAGTCAGCTGCACAATTATTACATAGAAGACATAGCTAGTCTTCCAGCAATGCCAAGAATGGCTGACATCCATGAAATGCCTCCCCTTTTCTGAGTAGAAGAGGAAGAGGAGTGGTTAGCTGCTGGAGGTGGAGGTGGGATGACTGGGAGGACAGGAAGGAGAGAAAGCTGTGACCAATCAGGATGAAAAATAAATAAATAACTTAATCAACAGAAAGAAAGGAAGATGAGCTAAAATTGTCCCCATCTACTGGGATCTGTGCCTGCAGATCAGGAGTGTCTAGTCTGCCTTCTCGAGTCTGGTCAGGAGGAATCTGGTAAGTGATGGGGACATCTGCAGACAGTTCAGCCTCTGAGATACTTACAAAGTCCCTTTGATTGTTGCCCCCAGGTTAATGGGCTTTTCTGTATTAAAGATCTATTTTGATTGTTTAAATCGGCCTCTCAGCTGCTCATCAATTTAATAGGAAGAATAAAATGCGTTGAAGTTATAGCATCCAATGATGTTGGTCGTGATCAATGTCATCTGTAAGGTAAATATCACACTTTAGTGTTCCCTGGCCCCCATCCTCCTTGTATTTGAGACACTCAGATGTAACCGAGTGCTCCGCATGACCACTCATATGCCTGGCAGGTGTCTCAGATCCAGACTGTCCCAAGCCTCACTTTCAATCCCTTAACTTGTTTCTCTCTGTCTCCCCTCTCTCTGTCAGTGGCCATTCCATTCTTCCAGGTGCTTAGGCAAAGGAGAGAGTGCTGAGTCTTCTCAATGTTCTCAGTTCTGTCTCTAACCTACCCAGATGGAACCCAGCAGCATGCTGTGTTCACCATGTAGCAGCCTCGGCTGACATTACTCATACTGGAGGCGTCACCACAGCCCTCTGATCTTACTGCAATCAACCTCAGTAGTGGGTGGAATAGTCCAGTCCCCCAATTCTCACCCACCACCTGCCTCAGTGTGCATTCTTTTGAGAATAGTTTGTAGATGTAATTAACTACGATCTAGTCACACCAGGTTTGGATGGTATATAACTCAATGGCCAGTGTCCCCCTAAGCAAAACAACCAGAAAAGTACAGACAGCGAGCCATACAGGAAAATCCCACATGATGGTGGGGCCAGTGAGGAGCGAGACATCTGCAAGCCAGGGACTGCGGAGTCACCAGAAGCTGTGAAGGGGCAGCAAAGCACCCTTCCCTGACACTCTCAGAGGAAATGTGGCCCTGTTGACACTTTGATTTCAGACCTTGAGCTTCTACTGTGCTAAAACAATAAATCTGTCTTCTTCAGCCAGCCTTCCTGTGGTTCTTTGTTACAGCAGCCCTAGGAAGTCACACTGTTTTCTCCCTTTGCCATCACTGTAGTTTTAGCTCAGCATCCAGAGTGGTCCTTTTAATGTGTTGCCTCATGTCTAAGGCAACCCCTAATCACTTTTACTTTCAGTTATAAAAACCAAGGACTGTGATGCTTCCTGGTCACCATGGACCCAACTCACTCCTCCCATTTACTCTTCCTCCACACAGATTATTTCATTCCAGTCTTTTTGTACTTCCTCAGATACACCAGGTGTGATGTCAGTTTGGGGCCTTCTTCTAGCTATACCTCCAATAGGCACATTCCTCTCTGACCTCTGCCTGAACTTTGACCCCGTACATGATGCGTGGTGTGCCCTTTAGCCTTTACGGTACCCCAAAACTCCTTCACTTGTACTTCTTTCCCTCTTCCTATACACTTATGGTGTCTAATGTTGTGTGTGCTAAACTTACCAAAATGTTTAATTTTTCTCACCTCCCTTACTCTGCTAGAAGGTGATCTCTTTACAAAAAGGATTTTTTTCTTCTTTTGGTCACTGATGTAACCCTTACTCCTAAAATAGAACTCATCAAAAGAAATATAACAAAAGCTGTGTGTATAATTATATGCTTCCTAACAGTCATGCTACATAGACAAAAAGAAACAAGTAAAATTGATTTTAATGATTTTTTGGTTTAAATACGTAGATATAAAATATTAATTATTTAATATGTAATCACAAAATAAATATTAATACAATGTTTCAACTCTGTTACATCTGTAAAATCTATTATGCATGTAATTTTCATTAACAGCACATTTCAGTTTGAATCAATCCTATTTCATGGATTCTTAGGCATATACATAATATTCTTAGTGGCTTTTATAGCAGAGAATCCTAGCCTGGAGCAATGCTGGGCATGGCTGATTCTGAACAGATATTACTGAATTAATAAATGTTTGAACAAAGTGTTGTTTTTGGTACCACTGCCACACAGAACAAAGCCTTCAATGGAGCAAGAAAGATGAGTTAAAAAGAGGATTGGGGATAGACAGACAGACAAAACAAAACAAAACAGACAGACAAAAACAGTGAAAGATTCATGTTAGGAGCTTGGGAGGTAAAAATTGGTAAAATGCTCACGTGGTAAGCACAAGGTTCTGAGTTTAATCCCTAAAGCCCTGGCTTTAAAAAATAAAATAAAATAAAAGCTGGGCATGGTGTTACATACTTGTACCTCCAGCTCTAGAGAATAGTGACAGGTGCAGATCCCAGGACCCCTAGGCCAGCCGGCCTAGCCTGCCGTGGCAAGTTCCAGGCCAGGAAGAAAACCTCTCTCAAAAAACAGGGTGGACAGCATCTGGGAAACATGTGAGAATAATCACTGGCTTCCTGCGAACATAAAGATGTACATGTGCATACTTACAACATGTACATACTCATGTACACAGAGAGAGAGAGAGAGAGAGAGAGAGAGAGAGAGAGAGAGAGAGAGAAACATGGGGGGAAGGAGAGAAAGACTCTTGCCATAGCTATCTCATAAGAATGCCTAGACATCAGCTTACACAGAACCACTGGGCAAATTTCTTGAATTATCACCTCCTTGGATGGGCAGACCAGACATACAGTGACAGTACTAGTTTGGAATTCAATAATGGCCTTCATAGATTTTTTTGTTGTTGTTATTCAAGGAATGATCCAATTCTTGTCCTAAAATTTCTTGTGGAGTCTGAAGTCGACACTCATGAATACAAGGAGAGTCTTTGCCCAGCAAAGGCTGCAGCCCAGCTGTTGGGCAGGTCCTCTTGCTTTACAACTTTCTTATGTTTAAAAAAAAAAAAAAAAAGGAAAAAGGAAAAAGCCAAACAAACAAAACACATGGGTTTGTCTGGCAGATGCTAAGGAACAGCCTCTGCTCTTGGACCTCAAATGCACTGGTGCAAATTAAAACATGAAAGGTAGTCCGTGTCTTTACAGCCTCTGTCACTACCATGCTGGCCCCCCAGGTCCACGGATGGCCACTTCAGAGTTTCCCAAGGCTGGCATGTTTACTTAGTGCTAGGAATGTGATTGCGTAAATTAAGAGTTCTGACACAAACACCCCATTAGCTCACTCTAAATTGCATGATCACTAATCTCTCATAATTTACTGTGCATGGATGATATAGCACTTCTTGAAGTGCCAAAACAAACTGTCAACAGCTTCAGACTATAGCAGCCCATTAATCTGCTCCTAGCAAGGCGCCGGATTTTCCTTTCATTAACCGTATGAAAAAGCCTCTTCCCTTCGTAAGTATTCATACCCACAGGTGACCTCTGTCCCCAGCCACTGGTCCAACCTCCTCCTCCTCCTTCAAAAATGACATTTGGGCCACAACTTGTCACCTAACCATGTCCAGTAATTTGTCCCTTGGTACATCCTTCATAGAAAGCACCTCAGAGAAATGTCTGATGTTTAAAGTTGTAGACTTCTCTTATGAATAGTGCCCTTATGAAATTAGTAAATTAAGACTACAGTATAGACATATGAGCTGCTCAAACACTTAAGCATTAGCCAGTGGACAACCTTTACAAGTGACTTCCTGGAACTAACAATTTGGTTTGTATGGCTTCATTTCTAGTCTAGGAGCAATGAAGGCGTACGTATCTCAGAGCTACTAAAACAGCCTTCTCCTCGAACCTCCTAAATTTCCCTTTGGGTGAAAGTTTTGAGAATATATCATGCTAAACCACACCAGAAAGGCTACATCTCAGTGTAGCCCAACTGTTGCCTCCCCCAACCTCCGAGTGCTGTAGGAGGAGTCCGAGGCAACCAGCACAGATCCTCACAACCAAATGCCCAGACTTCAAGGAGCTGGCAGGCTGCCAGAGCTCTATTGAACACCATCTCCACTTTCCTTTACGTCCTAGATTTTTTTCCTGGAGTCATACTCAAGGTTCATCATCAAACTTGCAGGATTTATACCATTTAGAAGACAGAGTTAGAGAGTGCATCACCTGACTTTTTGGAGCCTTTCCTTGAAAATGATGGTATATCCCAAAGCCACCACAGCCTTGGTTCAACTTCTGTAGAAAATGAAATTTCTTCACTGCATGGCAGGATGAGATGGGAGGCACATTTCAAATGTAACCATTTTCCATGTAACTTTCCACTTTATCCTATGCCTTCCCAACATACTTTTGACAGGGTGAAGTTAAAGCTCTGTGGGAGAGAGAGTGCTTGCCTAGTGTGAGGTCATGAGGTCAGTCTGCATTATTTTTTTTTAAATGCTTCCCCTGCACTGTTTTGCTTGCAGAAAACCTTGGAAAACATAAATAATTTTCTATATATTTTTAATGTCTATGTACTGTTTATAGTCAGAATAGTTGTACTTTGCTAAAAAATTTTTTCTAAAAAAGAAGTGTCTTATTAATTAACTTTGCAATAATGTAAAGTTCTCTTATGGGCTACTGCCTAGAACACTGGTTCTCAACCTTCCTAATGAGGCAACCCTTCAATACATTTCCTTGTTTTGTAGTGACCCCAAGCAGAAAATTATTTCATTGCTACTTTGTAACTGTAAATTTGCTACTGTTATCAGTCATAGTGTAAATATCTGATATGCAGGATATCTGATACTTAACCCCCAAATGGGGTCCCAAGCCACAGGTTGAGAATCATTGCTCTAGAGGAAAATCTAAGATAAGGGTAAAAAAGTACTTTATAACAAAGAGGATATTTTGCAAATTAAAAAAAACTGTTTAATCCAACTTGTATCTCTATGTATATTTCATGAAATAAATTTTGAGAGCTATAATATTAAATTTTTACTTTGGGACTTTACTGTTTTTTCTCTAGAAATAAAATATATTCTCAAGTATCATTCATTGATAAATAATAGCAACATATACATATATATGCATGTGTTGACATGCACACAAATAGCACAGATATCAAACAAGACTCATAGAAAACTGTGTCCCCTCCTTTCTTGGCACTTTTGTTCCATCCTTACTCCACCACAGTCTCTCACCTCCTCACTGTGCAGATTCTTTGAACCTGGAAGCCTCTAGAAGAATCCATACTTTCTCTCACATTTTGAATCATAATTCCTAGGATCCAATCCAGAATAAGGAACCAGAAAAATTAATGATTATTTTTAACTTGTCAACAGAAGATGGATGAAGTGTGTAAAAATTATAATCTTCTTATTAGTATAGTCCATGGAATTTGCAAATTGTTAGATTTTATTCGCTTTTGCCTCTCCTCTCCTCTCTCTCTCTCTCTCTCTCTCTCTCTGTGTGTGTGTGTGTGTGTGTGTGTGTGCGCACACATGTATGTATGACTTGCTGTGTAGCTCTAGCTGGTCTGAAGCTCTCCATGTAGTCCAGGCAAGCTTTGAGTTTGCATTGATCCTCCTGCCTCGTCTCCATATTCCCACTGCTGGTATTTCAGACATGCATCACCATGGCTGGATGGCTAAAAAATGTGTTTTTAAAGAAAGCATGGAGCCCTTTTTGTAGAAGTTGAATTGGCAATGAGCTGAAATAAACAAATTTCTGCTTTGAGGAGTTGTTGTATACACCTGTAAGATTGTGATCTCAGCACATTTGCAGGCTCAGATCAGAGGTGACAAGTTCAAGTGTTCTGGGCTCTGTCATGAGATGCTTTCACCACTAAGAAGGTGCCTATCAAGGTAAGGTATCCAGGATCCTGTTGGCACAACAAACCAGTACAGTGAGTAAATCGTCTGTGTTCCACCAGCTGATTAGAAAAACTATGTTTTAATTTTTGTTTGTTTGTTTGTTTGTTTGTTTTTGAGACAAGTTTTCTCTGTATAGCCTTGGCTGTTCTGGACTTCCTTTGTAGACCAGGCTGGCCTCACAATGATCCACCTGCCTCTACCTCCCTGAGTGATGGAATTAAACGCATGCATCACAAGACCCAGATATAATTTTACTTTTTATGGTATGTTTTCATTCACCATTGACCACAAGCTATTACACAGACTCTATGGCTATAAAACTGATGATAAGTTTTGTTAACCCATAACAACCTAAAATCAGAAAAAGAAAATCCTCTCCTGGCAGCTCATTCATGTATCTTTTATCTCCACATCAAGTACTTGTGGCTTCTCTTATAGCCCTGCAAATTCTCTGCCTAGTCTACCTGCTAGCGTTGCGTGCTCTTCACTACTGAGTCACAAGTTTCTTTCCATTGTTTTTTCACTTGACCCACTGCCAAATGTCAATGGAAATAGGGTCCTAGATCACACACAGAGAGGGGGGGAAGAGAGAGAGAGAGAGAGAGAGAGAGAGAGAGAGAGAGAGAGAGAGAGAGAGAGAGAATTTTTCTTGCTTTCCACAGGCATTAAATTTTCCTACCTAAAGGAAAAATTGCATACTATTGCACACTGAAAGTTGAATGTAATGCAATCATCGTAGTCTAAGAGTCAGGAATGCAGTCACAGGTGGTTTGGGATTGGACTCAGCTCTCATTACCCCAGCACCCAGCTTAGCATATTCAGTACTTCAAGCCAGGTCCCTCCCTCTCCCTCTCCCTCTCCCTCTCTCTTTCTCTCTCTCCCTCTCTCATACCAAAAATTTCCAACATGTAAGTCTTCGTGTCTTTATTTCCCTAGAGAAGCTCGTTTCGTGGCAAACTTGGACTAAATATAACTGTAAACTCCTCTTGTGACTCTCTCTGTTCTTATGAGGTCTTCAGAGACAAAGTTGGAGTGAGTAAACAACTGATATTTTTCTTTGATTACATCCTTCTCCAACCAACACTTTGTTATCACTTCAACGTTTAGGGTGGACACACTTTAAATACATACATTGGGCTGCTTGGCGTGAAGCTCTGCAATTACCAATATTGTCTACTGGTTGGTTATTTTAATGTTGTGTTTAGTTCCTCTGCTGCTGAAAATAAACTCAGGCACCGGTAAGATATTTCCATGAGATGTGTTAGAAAGGACATGCCTACTAAGTAACTATCAATGCACATAAAATGCAAAGTCATAAAAAAAGAGAAGTTTTTTTCCTTAATGCAGCATTTATCTCAAAGACTCAGATTAATTTGACTGCACACCTGGAAGACCTTGGCTTTTTAGCTTATTTGTTAGGACTACTAACATTTGCTGCCAGGGTTTGTTTTGTACATTTGGAAACTTGTCACTAAAAGCTAACATGGTGTTTTGGCTTAAATATGAAATGCCCCCCTGTAGGTTCACATGTTTAAATGCTTGTTCCCTGACGGTGGCGTTGCTTTGAATGTTTGTAAAATTTTTAGGAAGTAGATCCTTAAGGGAGGACGTGAGTCACTGGGAACAGATCTTTGGACCTTATTTTTGGACCTCATTTCCTGCTCTTGCCGTCTTTTCTGAGTCTGAATACAATGCGGCCTGCTAGCTTCCTATTCTTCCTGCCGTGTCTTCCCCACCATGATGGACCAGGGGCCAAAACAAACCCTTTCTCCTTTAAGTTACTTTTGTCAGGGTAACTTCACCCCAGCAATGGAGAAAGAATGGTGTTGATGAGCTAGACGCAAGCCTCCCGGAGCCACGAAGCGTATACGCCAGAGCAATGTTGGTAACAAGCAAAATCAACACTGGAGGGTTTTTTCCTAAACAGCATAAACAGGAACAGGAAATCAAATGACTGCAATGCCAAGGTCACTTTAAAATGGCAGAAGTGTTCTTTCAAGGTCTGTGAAGAACTGTTGGTATTTGATAAGAATTGTATTGAATCTGTAGATAGTTTTTGGTAAGATGATCATTTTTTAACTATGTTAGTCTTACCAATTGATGAACATGGGAGATCTTTCCATCTTCTGGTATCTTCTTCAGTTTTGTTTTTTTTTCAGAGACTTGAAGTTCTTGTCATACAGGTCTTTCACTTGCTTGGTTAGAGTTACACCAAGATACTTTATATTATGTGTGGCTATTGTGAAGGGTCTTATTTCCTTAATTTCCTTTTCAGCCCCTTTGTCAGGTGTATGCAGGAGGGCTACTGATTTCTTTTTGAATTAATTTTGTATCCAACCACTTTGCTGAAGGTGTCTATCAGCTGTAAGAGTTCTGTGGTAGAGTTTTGGGGGTCAGGCCTCTACACATACGTAACAAATGAACAGTTTGAGCTTCAGGTGGCTCCCCTGATAAGTTGAGTGGGTGCTGTCTATGACATGGACTCTGTTGCCTGCTTTCAGTCGCATTGCCCTAACAGGGTTGCCTGGCCTGGCCTCACTGGATGAGGAGCAGCTCAGTCCTGATGTGCTGGGGTGGGTTGGTGGGCCGGGGCTCCCTTTTTCTGAGGACAACAGTAGAGGGGAGAGGAGGAGGAGGGTGGGAGGGGTGACCAGGAGGAGAGGGGGAGGGGGGCTACGATTGGGATGTAGAGTGAATATATAGATTGATACTGACAATATGTGATGGAGATTAATTTACATTCAGAAATTTAGATGCACCAAGATAGGAAAGATGTTTTCGTCGAGACTGTCAAATACAAATAGCCAAAACACTAAGAATGTAACATTTATATAATTCCTGATTTTGTCATGGTTCTTCTTGCTATAGGCAATCTATTGTATATATGTGTAACAATATAAATGTATATGTAAAAAAATTTTTTAAATTAAAAATAAAATAAGTAAATAAATTTAAAACATTAAAAATAAAATAAAAATATAATAAAACAAATAAGTGTTAGGTCTTCAGGCTTAATCTCATGTTCAGTTGCCCCAGAGCATTTTTAAACCCAAGAAGCAATATTTAGTTGAGGAGAATAGCTCTTACTCGTCATCCCCATTAAAAAAAAAAAAGTCCAAATACCTTCTTAGCATTGATTCCAGGCTCTGAAAGCCTTTGCTCCTCTTTGGCAAACAATACCTAATAGCGAGCTTCTCTTTTTTCTACAGTCATCCGGACAAAAAGAATTATTTCAGGCTGGACAGGTGCACTTTTTCAGCTGAACCAAAACACAATTCCCAACAGCATCATTATCCACTGCTATGCTTGCTTTGTTCGTTGTGATTAAAGTTGCCAGGAACTATAACAGGTAACAGGCTTTCATGTTACAAACATTCACTTACTTTATTCCTCAAGTCTGCAGTGTGGGTGTTTTCTCTTTCACACCGGAAGGGAAAAATAACTTTAAAAAACCTAATTGTCTCATTGTAAAGCTACTAAGTAATAAAGGAAGAACATTAAATCACGTCATTACACTGCCTCTTAAACGGAGCACGTCTTTATTGAGCACCAACTATATGGTAGTGATATACTGTGTTCCAGACTTTAATACTGATCTCATAAAATATTTACTAATGCCATTTTAATGCTGGGAAAAATAAGACAGAAGACCAATAATTTACCAAAAGTCATACTTCCAAATGAGAAAATGGTAGAGGCTCCATTTAAAATGAAGCCTGTACTTTCACCAAGCTCCTGCTATTTCCTTCAGACCACAGGATCTCTAAATCCTGTGGGGGACCAGTATGTGAAGCCCTTGGGCCTTCATTCCTAGCATCCCTCCTCACCTAAGCCCTGTTCTTCCATCAGTCGTTAGCACACTCAGCTATCTCAGGTGTTACATTCATTCTCGGCCCCTCCGATGTGGTTATTTATCCCTCACAAGCACTGTAAACAGCTCCAATGCGTAATGAGCTACACTTTGGACCACATTTCAATCTGTTGACATCTTTCCAAGTGCCCCAGGACCTCAGCACCCACTTTTATGTGTCACATCATTAACGATTATTAATGTGAAAGCCAGAGCAGGCGTTTCTATGTAAAGAGCTTTAATGACTATGAAATTGCTAGAGTGAAGGCCTAGACTCCAGCTACCAGAGCAAACTGGGCTGTGCTAAGAACAGCTCCAGTCACAGCCCACAAGGATCCCTCAGAGCATCAGGGATGGGATACATAATCAGCCAGTTTAAGATGCTCAATGTTTGAGCCTCAACTTATTTATCTTTTCCATGTTCCAAACTTAACTTCTGGTTCTAATTTAAAATCACCATAAACTATTTATAACTTATCAGTAAAATGTACATTTACAGAAAGTCATCCCTAGGTCATGGAAGAATTCTTTGGTTTTGTTTTCGGAAGAAAGAGGAGAAATGAGTCCAGAGCATCAATGTTAAAGACTGTTAAATGTGAGCACATGTCTCTCCACTGCAGAATCCCAAAATGGAGAGTGTTCATCCCCCCTCAGTTTGTATATTTTATAGTGGATCCAAGTTTGGACTGTTTTTGAAAAGACTTACTGGCTTTCACAGACTTTGCCTAGTGGTCAGGTTACATCCTTACTGGAACTTGAATGTGAATCACTTCCCATCCATGGCCTGCAGTCAACTGCTGTCTTCAATAAAGCTGTGTGAAATAGTGAAATTTTAAACGTGAGCTCAGTCTATGACTCGTTGTGAAATAAAGTTTCTTGATCATTCTTGTTTATCCTGAAACTGACAGACAGGTGTGCATTATTCTTCCAGAGGCTTCCAATGAGGTCAGAGGGGAAAAAAATACAATATACATTCCATGACCGCTGTACAGTGAATTCTGGCAACACACAGCTGCTCTTAATTTCCAAAACCAAGTCCTACAGTTAGGATCATAGAGCCATGGCTTTTAAATTCAGAAAAGAATTAGGATGGGAAGCCCAAACAGGAGGAGCAGAGCCCAGCACAGCTCCACTTTATCACCATCATTTTTCCCCCTAGCTATAGCTAAAAGGTCCACAAGTTCCATACATCACCCGTCCAGATAGAAGCAAAGATGGTAGGACAGAAGTGTATGTTTGTAAATGAACAATTTCTGGGACCACATGTGACAAGCATTGCTAAAAAACAAAACAAAACAAAACAAAAGCAGGACATTCTGTAGCAAATGTGACAAAATTATTTCTAGCCCTAATAAACCATTAGATAGCCTAGGTATTAACAATATATTAATTGTATATTATTACTGTATACTAGTGCCCCAGTATCATGTAGGCAGGATTGGTGTCAGAATGCCCAAATCCAAAGGTGCTCAAGTCCCCTGCAAAAAACATTGCATAATATTTACATATGGTCTATATATTCTCTTACATTTAAAATCCTTTCTGGGTTACTTATAATAATTGATACAATGTAATTGCTATGTAAAACTTGATATAATGTACTGTGTAGGGGAGAGTGACGAGAATAGTTTATAAGAGTTAAAACTGACACATTTAATTTTTCAAGTATTTTCAATCCACACTTGGCTGGGTGTGAAGAAACACATTCTTTGTGCAAAATGTCATGTCTTAAACTATTACGTTATATGTCACGTCATAAATCCTCCAGTACACATAATTGGCAATTGTAATTACAAAACCAATATTAGACCACTGAGAGAGACAGAGAGAGAGAGAGAGAGAGAGAGAGAGAGAGAGAGAGAGAGAGAGAGAGAGAGAACACGAACTAGAAGACAAAGTGTCTCAACTGGGTTGGAGGTTGGAGGCAGGGTCTTCTGAGGCGATCCAAGGACAAAGGAATAGCAAGCCATGTCACAGGGCATGTGAGTCAGGTAGTATCTTCCCCAGACACTTGTGATATGATTGTCACAAAAAGGAAAACAAGAAGGAAAGAGATAGGAAGGGAGGGAGAGAAGGAGGGAAGGAGGGAGGGAGGGAGGAAAAGAAAAACAAGAATTGCATTCCCAGATCTGGAACCTACTTTGCATATGTAGTGAAAATCAGTATACAAACATGATGGTGGGGGAAAAACACAATTGGTCCATTTCATCATCATATTTTACCATTGGTCACGTATTTTATGATCTGCACCACAGAGACTAATTTATCTTGAAAGAGGTGAGATAAATTATACAACTCTTTCTTTTCACTAAAGAGGGCACAGGTCATTTCCTCAGCTGTGTTATTCTGTTATCCCTCCAACTCATGGAGTTTCTAACCTGGTGAGGTAGCCAAACCCCTTTTCCTGATATAATTAAGGTACCACAATACAAAGGTTTTTGGATTTCCTACCAGTGAACACTCACTGTTAGCCGCATTCTGCCCATGCAAAAACAACATGGAATCCAAAGAACAAATAGGGTTTGAGGCACTATGTCACACCTATTGCATTTTATGTTCTAAGACAATTAATTAGATTGGGCTCTTCCAATGTAAATACATCTTTATTAAACTGGAAACAAAAACCCTGATAATGATTCTCGGCCCTACCATAATAACAAGGATTATATGTTCCTGTCTGTGAGAGAAACAAAAAATGATTACAAAAAAAATCTATAAACATTGCAAAACATTCTTTTGGCCTGGAACAGGAACCCAAATAATGAAGATTTATTTAGGAGCACTAAGCCTGGCATATTCAATGTTTGTTTGTTTATGCATTCATTTTTCAGATCATGTTAGAAAGAAGCAGGACATGAATACGGCTTGCTGCTGAGTGCCTGTCCTCATGTCCCTATACAGGAGAATTAATAGCAAAATTAATTTTTATTCTAGTGTGATGGGAAATTTATATTGCATGATCCAGTGGCTTTTCTACTTATTTACAGCTGCAATGGAGTAGATGTGCAGACAGTTACATCTCTATGATTTCAAGTGACAAAGTAGATGAAGGCATGTTCTTCAGTCTACTGTGTGTTAGAAAATAATTGAAAAAGACTGCTGTCGTTCTGTCATTTTCTTCTGGACAGCCCTCAAGTTACTGATAAAGACCATGACCCCTTCTCCATGTTTCCTGGAAACTCTATTCAAGTTTATAAATTTCATTTTAAGGAGTGTGACCACACTTGATGTGTTTACTTCCTTTCTGACAGTTTTTGCCCTTAAAACCCCTAACACAAATCAAGTCCTTAAAAATAAGTTTAATAGGCACTTTGTGCAAAGATTGTGGAATTCACCAGTGTGTCTAGGTGCCAGCAGACAGGAAAGCCTGACGCCAGCTGTAGTGTAAGTTTGTAGATCCTGACTTTATTTAAATTTTAAAAAAGCTCAAACCTCCCTAAGATTGGTCATCTTTCAGATGGAGTCTTTTGCACCTATATATTTCCTATACATTGTTTTTCCTGAAACTGGGACACAGTGTATAAAAATATAGTGCATAAAACTAATTTATTTGTAGCATATGCAATGCTGCTGGCAGAAGAAGGCAAAGACACATCACAACTCTTAGGAGACTTCCAGGGCATCTCTACTTCCATCAGAAAACCCCAGACTGTAGCACTGTGTTTGTCCCTTCTGATTCAGCAAGGATGAGATGGATATCTCACTGGGTAACTTCTAGACCCATTCAAAACCGGGACTAGAAAAGTGACTCAGCAGTTAAGAGTGAGTTCTGTTCCCAAAGGGAACCTGAGTTCAGTTCAGAGCACCCATGTCAGATGTCTCATGGGTGCTTATAACTCCAGCTCCAGGGTATGTAACATCTTCTGCTGGCCTCTGTGCATACCTATTCCCATATGCAAATAACCTATGCAGACATACATGCATACAAATAATTAAAATTAAAGACAATCGTAAGGGAAAAATTATTCCAAGCAAGAGTTTAAATAGAATTTTTTAATATAGTACATATCCAAGCCAACTCAACTGGAAAGGTTGTGGTACTCAGTGTGTGTTTTAGGATGCAAAACTCACAAAGAAGATGGCTTTGACCCCCAGCTGGAAATGAGCATCTTCCTTTGAAAAGAGCTCAAGTGCCTTCTCCTCATGCTCTTCAATGATCCTCTTTGACAATAGGCCCTGTATAAAGCAGGAACACAAATTTGAACCTTTAGTGCTATAGGACTTCCTCCCACCATAGAAATACCCAAAGATTAGTCTGTGTATAGAGTGGCTCATTCTTCATCCATGGGCTCCCAAGGGCTATTCTGCAGTGCTAAAAGTTCCAGCCTCCAACAATCAGAAACTGTCAGGTATAGCTCAGTGTCCAATGGGAAGCCTCAGCTTTCATATCCTGAAGCTGCCCATGGAGGCAGTGACAACACTGGAACACTGCCAGGCATTCGCTGATTCAGTGTGCCCACTGTGTGCTGGGAGCTTTCTATTGCTTTATGATTTACTCATCACATAGGAAAGACTGGTTGATGTGCAATACCACAAATAAAACGAGCAAGATATTCAGGTGTGGGGTTGCATAGTAAGTTGGCTACAGGTAACCATTATGTGCTACACATTTCATAAAACTGGAAAAGACTTTGAAAGTATTTTTCCCATAAAAGAAATGGAATGTCCAGGGCTGGAAAGATGCCTCAGTAGATAAAATACTTGCTGAGTAAACATGGGGATCTGAGCTTAGTTCCAGGGATGGTGGCACAAGCCTGCCATGCTAGCACTGGGGAGGTGAGGCATGGAGATCCGGTGAACTCATGAGCTACCTAGCCAGTGTAACCAATCTGTGAGAGCATCTCAAACAATATGGTGGAAAGAGATCAAGAAGGATACCCAACATTGACCTCTGCTCCCCACATGTACACTCATGGGTGCACACAGGCATACAACACACACACACACACACACACACACACACACACACACACACACACCTATGTAAGCATATACAAAAATGAAATTAATAATTTCAGCACTCAGGAGGTAAGTGGATCAATCAATATCATGTACCCTGGGCTACAGAAGGCATGTTTCAAAAAGCATTTTTTTTAAAAGAAAAATGAAAGTATTTGAGAAAATAGATACATTAACTCTGACTTAAACATTGTATAATGCATATGCTAATAAAAACATACATATGCTATACCATTAATGATAATATAAACATTTTTATGTTTTCCATATATTAGTTTAAAATACACTTAAAAGTCAAGCATGTCTCTGCATGCCTCAAATTCAAACGTTTGGGAAGATGAGGTAGGAGGATTGCCAAGAGCTTGAGGTCTAAGCATAGTAGGCAGAACCTGATTCCAGAGAATAATTTTTAATAAATCTAAAAATAAATATTAACAGCTAATATTAAGTAAGCCTTTCCACTCAACCTACCCAGCTCCAGTTGCTGTTACTGTGTTCTCCAAACTTATTCCCTAGTTCTTATTTCTTTGTTATTTTCTACACTACATTTTCTATAAGTGGGATAAAACTGTGTGCGTGCGTGTGTGTGTGTGTGTGTGTGTGTGTGTGTGTGTGTGTGTGTGTGTGTGTAAATATATAAAAAATATATATATGGCCAGTGAGCTGTGCAACAGGGGAAGCCATCCTGGAACACGAGTGAGGTCAAGACATGTCCAAACTCTGAAAATCTCATCCTGAGACCGGAATAAGTAGGACAGCTTCCTCCTTGCTCTGGGCCTGCATGTCCCGGCACAGGTCGCCTTGTGACTCTCCCACCTCTGCCACTCTTGAGGTAGTCATGTAGCCTAGTAGCCAGGCTACAGGTTAGGCTTCCTCTCTCCTTATAAGGACATGTCCAGCATGCCCCTGGAATTCCTCTTCATGCAAATGAAGCATTTCTAGCACCTTGGCTCCAACCAATGATGCACACTCACTCAAAAATCCCCTACCCATTCCCCAAAGTTTATATAGCCTTTGTTGCCCCAATTAAAGAGAGCTGTTTTACTGAAAACTGTCTTCAGAGCAGTTTTCTCCTGTTTCTCCTGATGGGGTGTGTGTGTGTGTGTGTGTGTGTGTGTATACACATATACATATATATACATATATGTGTGCATTTATTATATATATGTGTGTATATATATGTATGTGTATATATATATATATAAAATCAGTGTTGTTCCCTATTGAACTTACTCTAAATAAGTGATTCTCAGTCCTAAGAAATGCTTTTCCAAGGACGTTTCACTGCCCACACATAGTTTTAATTGCCAGGACTAGGACTGAGCACTGCTGGATTCTGGATGGTGGTACTGATGCTGCAAACCTTCATGGTAAGTCAAAGTCCTTGGCCAAATTTCTAAGTTGGCATATGTTCTACACCACTCTCAGCACAGCAGTGTCCTTCTCAGCGTTTAACTCCAAATTCAAAAGTCAAGCCCTCAAAGACAATTCTGCAAATGTCTCATGTATAGTGACTGTGTCCATACCATCCTCTTGAGTCCTCATCCCAGCCATATACTAAGACTTGGAAGGTTCTCTTGTTCATTTACTTATGTCACATGTTCCCCCTTGCAGTGTCAGTGCCAGGGGGATGGAGAGTGACTAGGTGCACTCTCTCTCTCCTGCTCTCTAACCTGAGCACTCTCCAGTCTTCTACCTTTAGCACTTACTGGCCTAGTAAGACCACAACACAGGAAAGAGATGGGGTAAAAAGTAGGATTATAAAGTTGACAGAAAAGCAAATCAACATGAGTACAAATCAGCACATTTAGAGTTAAGGAAAGTGGTAGTTGTTCAGCTCAAAGAACTGTTGCAAATTTTCAAATGTATTCACAGCTTAAGTTAGCAGCATCCCCCTGCCTCCCACCCTATGAACTACGCTGTGGGCACCACAGTTTGGTTGTGGCTATGGACAGGGAGAGGCAGACATAAAGTGACTTACTCAAGGCCCAGCATTGGGACACAGGCCTTCTGCACCTTCACCAGGCTCTTTTCACCTCTGTGTTGCATGTGAGACTGCAAACTGTCTAGGGCTGCACAATGCTAGGGACCCGCCTCATGCCCCTTCTCTAATCTTCCAAGTTCTCTTGGAAATTTTGAGGTTCTGAGAACAGAGCTAGCTAACAGATGAAGAAAGGGTGGCCAAAATGCTGGCCATTAAAAAATAAGTCCAACTATGAGGAGATTAAGACAGTTTCTATAAACTTGGAGCGGTGTGTGGCCAAAGGAGCAACTTCTGCAAGCACACACGTTATAGGATGCTGTCACAGAGGCGTGTGCTTTGGCACTGAGTCCTCCTAAGTGTCTTTCGAGATTCTAATGGAACTTAACTAAGTCATCCTTAGAAGGTGGGTTAGGACTATCCCTACTTTACTCTGGTTTCCTTTGAAGCCAACAATCCGACATAGGCTTTCCCATGTTTAAAGATACTGAACTTCACCACCAGGACAGTAGCAAGCAGATAAAGTGAGTTCTTTTCTAGGTTCTTGCTTTTCTTTCTGAAAATCTTGGGGTAATATTAAGATGTCCCCTTTCCAAGATTTAAAACACATGGATTCATTTGCTGAGGCCCATCATATCCTCCCTTCATATTAACAGGAAGCAGGACTCAAGATCTCTGATCCCTGTGATATTATGACCACAGAAGGAAACCTAGGGAAACTCTGCTTCACCCTGCAGCTGTTAGGCCCTGTATTTTATTCTGAAAATGCTGACACTCCAGTACATTCTCTTAACCCTTTTCAGTGGATGGGTGTCAAAGCCACAGTGCTGATGATGAGTAGGCATGGCTTCATAAGGAGGACCTTGTCCCTACACCTCTCTGTTACATGATCTTGGATCTTGGCCATTTCAGTATTGTAACTTCCTCAGCACCATCTTCTCCTGCCCACGAAGTTTGAAGTTACAAATACACACCGCAAAATGACTTAATACTTTATCTGATCTACATACATGCATACGTGAGAGTGTGTGTGTGTGTGTGTGTGTGTGTGTGTGTGTGTGTGTGTGTGTGTGATGCCTAGTAGTGGTTTTTGGCAAGAGATACCTCCCACTTCAAATACTACCTCAAAACACATAAAAGTGTTAGAAATTTCTTGGGTAATGGGTTGAAGGAGAGGTTAAGCTGTGAATCTAAGTGATGTCTCATCAAAACAAAGATGTTCACAAGAATTAATAAGTGCACACTATGTTAAGAGGTGATCATATGACCATTGGTGGTTAGGAACTTTTATATAATGTAGGATTACTGAGATGCATATATTTGTATATGGGCATGAACATAAACAACACACATATGTGTATGTATGCGACATGCATACATGTACTTAACCTTTAAACTTACCAGGCTGATGAGCTGTACATAGTTCCTCATATGAGGAGTGGAGAGTGAATGGGTGTGTCGGCACATGGGAGTGATTATTGTAGGTGTGAGGTGTGTGGTGTGTGTGCACATGAGCATAGAAGCACAACAAGTGCATGTGCATGTAGAAGGCAGGGGAGAGCATCAGGTGTGTTACTCCACCATTCTCTGCCTTGCTCCCTGAACACAGAGTCTCTAACTGAGCTGGGAACTGGCTCTTTTGGCTAGTCTAGCTGACTAGCAAGATCATGGAGTAGACCTGCCCCTACCCCATCAACACAGGAACACTGATTTGACTGATTATGTGGGTCCTCAGAGTCATCATACTTACATGTCAAGCACTCTTAAAAACTGGACCGTCTCTCAGCCTAAATAATTCTCTTAATGGTAAACCATTTTTACTTTATAAAATATTTTTGTTCCTGAGGATAGTAGAACCCAGACTCGAAGAAGTCAACTTCTAGACCCTCAATTCATTTCCCATGAACAGGTACCATCATACATACAGAAAAGATTTTACTTAGATCCTAGAGATTCTATTCTATTCTAAGTCATGGATTCGCTGAGAAGCCACGACAGAGAATCCAGTGGGCATGAAGGAAGACACCTTTTAGAGTAGGGAGATGGGCCAGAAGGAAGAGAGGGAAGAGGAGGATAGTCAATGCCCTCGCTTTTTTCTGAACTGTAAAGCAAAATAAACCTTTCCTCGCAGAGCTTGCTTAGTACCAGTGTTGGGTCACTGTATTGTGGTGGGTTTTAATGTAAACTTGCCACAAATTAGAATCACCTGAGTAGGGACCTTTGCCTAAGAAACTACTGATTGGTTTTTTTGGTGCCACTGTCAGCCCAGATATAGAGAGTATTTCAGAAGGAAGTTTATTCTGCCTTTGGCTTGGTTGGGTTTTCCTCAACTGGCAGAGGTGATTTGTCCTTTGTTGCTGTTGCTGCTGCTGCTGCTGCTGATGATGATGATGATGATGATGATGATTCCTTCACAGATAGCAGAATCAGTGTCTCCACATTTTCATCATGGAACAGGGACCACTGATTCTCCAGGAAGGTTATGGGCTTCTGGTGCCAGTTAGGAACTACTGAAGCACACTGGTGACTGATCTGAGTGACTACAGGTCATCTTCCCCAAGAGTAAAGGATAGGTATTCATTCTGGGACTACTTTGACTACTTAGGCACCCACTTCAGTAACTCTGTACTTTGGCTCAAGTGTGATTTGTCTACTGTCATTGTTTTAAAGTAAAGTTCAATTCATATTTATTTTTTTATTAATTTATTCTTGTTACATCTCAATGGTTATCCCATCCCTTGTATCTTCCTATTCTTCCCTCCCTCCAATTTTCCCCTTATTCCCCTCCCCTATGACTGTTCCTGAGGGGGATTTCCTCCTCCTGTATATGCTCATATGGTATCAACTCTCTTCTTGGTAGCCTGCTATCCTTCCTCTGAGTGCCACCATGTCTCCCCCTCCAGGGGACATGGTCAAATGTGAGGCACCAGACTACGTGAGAAAGTCATATCCCACTCTCCACTCTACTGTAGAGAATGTTCTGACCATTGCCTATATCTAGGTAGGGGTTTAAAGTTTACTGCCTGTATTGTCCTTGGCTGGTGTCTTAGTTTGAGCGGGACCCCACTTTCAAGTCAATTCATATTTATATATCATATATTACATATGCGTATTATATATACACATACCATCACACCATTATATCAGAGCAATCTGAAAACTACTAGAAAGTAAATAATGTCAACTCTAATATTTATTAACATTAAAAATGTTAATTCAGAGCTGGGCACAGTGGCACACACCTTTATACCAACACTCAGGGAGGCAAAAGCCTATGAGTTCAAGGCCAGCCTGGTCTACAAGTCAAATCCAGGACATCCAAGGCTACACAGAAAGACATTGTACCAAAAAAAATTAATTCAGATGTAGACATATTTTAATGTCTAGGCAGAAGGCAATGAAAATTTGACAAAGTTAATCATGGAGAATAATCAAGATGGGAACACAGCGTATATGTTATATATTCTTAACCTTATTATAAGGTTATAGAAGCATGCACCTTAACTATCTCTGGATGTCTGGAGACACCAGCATGACTTAGAGAGATTATTAGCAATACAAAAACAGTGCTTCCTAAACTTGTACAACATGCTGCATATGCTTGATAAAGACTTTGTGGAAAGCCCTGAGGAAGGTGGACAAGTCACCTGCAGCCATAGCTGACTGCCCCAGAGACTCAAGCTGCCTCTCACCTACCCTGAAGGTTAAGGCCAACTGTAGCTCTCTCTTTCTGGTTGATATTCTTTGGAGTAGAACTAACAGAGCTTTAAGGAACTGAGACCTTGGTTCACAATTCAAAATGTAAAGGGAACATCTTTCATAACAACAAACAGCTTGCATAAGCCCCCATAAAAGGAAAATAACCCCCGCCTCTCATCCATCATTTATACACACTACTGACTAAATTTTTCATCCATGCTCACAAGCTTTTTCTCTATCATTTTAGCCCTAAATCTTTCACCTCATAAAATGGGCTGTATCCCATATGAGGATTTGCTGGTCACATGGAAGGACATTCCTGGATCACTCCTAACCCGCAGGTAACAGTGAGTGATGAATATACTTGGCTCAGATACCACATATCCCATTGCAGGCTTTTATTTTGCAAGATGTCCATACTGCAGTGTGAAAATTCCTATTAGATTCCCCAGGGCCATGAAGAAGATAAAAGACCTTAGCAGCCTTCCACATGAGGCAGTCCACAGAAATATGGATTCCACTACAGGAAATAATCGAGAATCACCATTGTAAACTATTTGTGCCTGGGGCCAACCCACAAAATAATGCAATAATAGAGATTCTACATTAGAGCTGGATATTACTACCTAGGTCAGGCTACTCCCAGGAGCCTAGCTAGGATTACGTTGGGTGCACTGCAGAAGGCTGCAGCTGGCCACGTTTCATTGTCTCACAAAACGAAATTTCACTATTTCCTTTAATAACCCTCAACCCCTGCCTTGGAGAGTCAGACAGAATTTATTCTTTCCTAATTTCAGGTTTTTATTCCTTCTGATGTCTATTTCAGACAAAGCTAAAATATAAATAAATAAAAATCCCACGTCCTTGTGGAATTATACCTAGATTTTCTTACGTAGGCTTTACCTTTCCTTTGATAACACCTCCAGGCACTTTTCTCTAAAACCCTATTACTCTGTCAAATTCCCTCAAGGAATTCTGAGATGCAAAATAGATACATTGTAATAGGAAAGCCAGATGTCTTAACTGGGTGCTAGAATCATCCTTATTCTACTGTTCACATATTTATTAGGAAGGAAACCAGGATTCTACAGCTTTGTCCTGCTTTCCCCATTCATAATTATCTAAAAGAATATTTCTGTGGCTTCTACTTTCCACCTGTAAAATGAGTCACCTTAAATCTATTCCAGGAATTCAAACGAATTTATCAGTTCTTACACGACATGCTCTTTTGTCACAACCAATGAAGCCCATAGTACAATTTTATCTTCATCCAAATGCTTTAATTCCACAATCAGAGAGTCTGTCACTGGTGTCAGGACTGCTTGGCAGCAATTATTTGCACAATTAATATAAAGAGAATTTCCCTCACATGCACAGAGCCGTGGCTATTTAGATCCAGCTTAATGAGGAAAGGAGCAGCAGCTTTGCCTGCAGGGGTCTCAGTTTACCTCTACTCTGTGGTAGTCACTCTCCTATTAATTACAGTGCCTAAGTTGCCCGCCCTTGCCAAAACTAGAAAGGAAGTATACACTGAAAGCTGTAATTACCAAAGAAAATACGATGCCCCTAAAGGGGAGAGAATGTCTAATCTCTTTCAAAACACTGCTTTAAAATTCTCTTTCTTCAGGCACACTAAAACAGCTGTCTGTCACATAGATAGTCCATGGACACTGGCCTCTTGCTTATCTCCACATTTTGAGTTCATACATAAAGAACCGCTCACTAATTAGAATCCTACTTTAGAAATAGAATTTTTGCGGTGTAGAGGCAGGTCTCCACGAATCACACAAGCACCTGAGCTCCAGCCAGACACAGGCAGCTAATTAATGAGATGGTCTGAATTAGAGAAATGCTTGTCATCCAACCATTACCACACTTCAGATCAGTGCTCTGCAGCACTCACTACCTTGGTGGGGGGGGGGCAGGGGGGTGCGTACAGTAGACCTCTAAAATTATCTACTTCCCAGTGTTACTTGATTCGGAAATTGCTTAGTTTGGTTTGGTTTTATTTGCTGTTAATGATGAGTTAGAGAGGGGATGTTCAAATAAATTCTACCAAACTTGTCAAAATAAATTTTTCTTTCTCTTTCAACAGCATCTTTTTCCATCTTAAGGAAGTTAGTAGTTAGGCTACAGCATCTTAGTTAACAAAGCTATTTTTTACAGTTTTGTAAGATGATACTGGAGACACACAGTAGGTGTATTCTAAGACCACTCCCAACTACCTTTTCTTCCTATGATCAAATTCTTGCATAATCTCCTCTACTTATATTTGTTTTCTAATGTATATTGTATTTATTATAATTTATTCACATCACATCCTGATTGTTATCCCCTCACTCTTATCTTCCTGTTCCCACCCTCCCTCGCTCTTCAGCCCTATTCCCCTACCCTAGACCTCTGATGGGGTCGGGGGAGAGCCTTCTATCCCAACTGTCTAGCCACCGCCTATTAGGTCTCATCAGGATAGCCTGCATCCCCTTCCTCATTTGGGCTTGTCAAATTACTTTCTTTTCACAAGTCGAATATGAAAGATCTACACAAATGACCTTTTATCTCTGTAATTAAACTAGAAAATGTTGAAACCTTGCCAGGAAACTCCCTTTCACTCACTTTGATAAAATAAGGCACTGTAGTAGGCAGACCCATGTGGCAAAGGACTAAGCAAGTTCTCCAATGGGAAGTCAACAAGGAACCCAGGAAATCAGTGCATTAAAAGCCACATCCTGTAGGCCTTTCTGTAGCTGGGTCTTAGATGAGATCCAAGTACTAGCCAGACTTCATTATCATCTTAGAACAGACTCCACACTGAGGAATAAAAACACTGACCAAAAGCAACTCAGGGAGGAAAAAAAGGTTTATTTGGCTTGCAAGTCCCAAGGACTAAAGTCTATCACTGAGGGAACTCGGAGCAAGAACTCATCAGGACCTGAGGCAGGAACGAGGGAGGAATGCAGCTTACTGGAAAGCTTCCAGACTCATATTCTGCTCCCTTCCTTATACCTTCAAAGACCACCTGCACAGGCGTGCCATTATCCATAGTGGTCTGGGTCCTCCCATCTCGACGCTTGTATTTTAAACTCTACTTTGCTTGGGTTATTCAATCCTTTACCTCCCTTCCACCAACCCCTTAACACTGGGTATGAGAAACAATGTTAGTAGCGAGAGGGGGCACAGACCCCTTTACTTCTCTTGGCTGTTTAGGGTCAATTGGGTTCTCCAGGGGCACTACCAATCTCTGTCAACAGCAAAGGCTGCAAGCCGTCTCCTCCAAGCTGCTGCGTTGAAACATTTCTCTCCACCAGCCACACCAGTCTCTGGTCTCCCCCGACTTCTACACACCTCATGCCGTCACTGCACACTTTCTCTCATTGCCCACTCTTTTTTTTTTTTTATCTTCCTCAGAGTCCTAGACCACGCCCCTCTCCATGCTGCACGTGAGGCAGGCCCTTACAAGCTGGCATACAGCACCCCCCCCCCATGAGACAGTCATCAGCTGTGGACAAACTAAAGCCCAAACTAAACAAAAAAACATATTTATATAACATAACTGAGTTGACACAGAGACTAAAACTTCCGTTACATATCCCCCTACTTTGCTTTTTTTTTAAATGGCTTTTTCTCTAACATTAATAAACTATATATAATAAGATTAACCATTAGAATTATCAGGTAAGAATTAAATGTACAATGTCCAGCCCATTCCTATTTGGCATCCTTGGAAAAAGCATTCCACTATCTATCCCATCCTGCTAAGTCCTAAGTTCTATATCTACGTCACTTTCTTAGATCTATCAACCTAAAAACATCTATCTAGGCATTAAAACATCTTTTTAGCTCTAAAACATTGTCTAAGTTCCTAAACAACTAAACTTAATGGTAGTAAGACTATGACTATCTAGTCTTCAACACTATCAGAAACTTTAGAAGGAAATAGGATTACCTAAGTATCTAGGAAATGTAGAGCAACAGCTTCCAGAACTAGAGAAATGACAGAGGTAGCTGGACAGTCACCAGAGGTTTATCTGTGTCGTTGGAGCATCCAATCTTCAGCTTGCTGGCCCAGAATATCTGACAGACTTCTGTGAAGCAGGAATTTTTAAGGACTGGCTACTTAGTCTCTGAAGTCAATCTCCCAGTGTCCTGCTTCTTCACACTTTGGACAAAGAGCCTGCTATCAGCTGTTGAAGGACATTTTTTTTCTCCAGTGGCTATTTTGCCGCCTTTGTTTCTTTGATGCCCACCATCTTCTTTGAAGTAGATTAGAGGTGCTGACAGGACCAAATGTGTCTCTCTGCCAGAAAGCCTTTTTATTTTTAAAACATCTTTTAAATTCCATGTTCTGTAATTCTCTGAAGGGTTTTGAAACTATATATTTATTTACCAATATATGTACCACTATATAGCGCATAATGTCTATCTCATTTACGGAGCAATGTTGCTTGTTTCTAGCTATGTACTATCTGCTTAAACTTGAAAACATACACAAGAGAATACATAAATCTTATTTCTGTAATTAATTAAACTAGTATCTAACAGAACTAAAATTATTTATAGGTGACTAACTACTAACTTGCATCTCCAATCATCCTGAACAGTTCTCAGTAGTCAGCTTTCATAAGACTAGAACATTACATTACATTTTAAAATAAGTTGTAAAAGTCAAATACATTAAGCAAAAAGCTGAACAAAATAACCTTAAATTTCCATCAATATACAAAAAATGAGTTGCATATGTATAATACATTAAGCAAGGGTTGAACAAAATGATCTTAAATTGCTATCAATATACAATAACCCATACCAATTCAAAAATATTTGAGACTAGTAGATTCAATAATCTACTTTTCTCCTATAATCCTATATCCTCCTTTTTTTTCTTTTATCATTCCCTTTTTTCCTCCTTTTCCCTAAAACCAGATAGGAGAGAAAGACAACAGAAAAACATAAGAGAGGAGAAAGAAAGGAGATCCCTGATTTTAACACCTTTACTTTGTTCCTTCCTTACCATGATCAATCCATAATCCATCAAAGGACCAAAAACACCCACTCCACCTCTTGGGTATATTGGAGGGTCATGTTCTTAAAATTATTTCTACTGTTGAAGGTAAGAACACCTTTTGGGTACCCTTAGATAATTAGCATTTTGACCAGTCTCTCTGTCATCTGTCCAGTATTTGTATTTTCTCTCTAGTCTCTGTGTTATCTATCTAGTCTTTGTGGGATTGTTCATTTGGGCTGGGCCTTTTGAAGTTGCCCTGCATGTAGACTCTTGAGAAAACTGTAACTGAGACAGTCTGTGAGGCTGAATCACCTGGGATACTTGTCTCCATTGTTATCTGGTCTTTGGCTCTGAAAATAACCAAACTTTTAAAGGTAATATTATAGGTACATTTTTTGCATCATGATGACCTGGTAGCCAATAAATTTTTTTATCATGCAAAAAAATTCATGTCTCAGCTAGCAGGAAGTCTTCTATGCTGAAATATAACTTTTATAAGTGTGTTGGTACCCATATTTTCTCATTCTCTATAGATACATAAACATAACCATGTCCCTATCTCAAAACTATTTCATGCTTCCAATCTGCTGTCAACATAGCCTTATAGTGTATTGGTTGTCCTAGTTCCTCAGTTTTGTTTTATTTTGTTTTGGTTTTATTTTTGTTTTTATAACCCAATGTCTTTCTGCTACTGTTGGTTTTTTTTTCACCAACATTAAGAAAATTTAGAGTTAACAAAGCATTATTTACTCTTTCCCTGAGAGTCTTTCCTCTTCCCTTTTATTCAATAAGCATCTATTTTAAGGTATGATTACCTCTTTCTACAATTGCTTATTGTATAGGGTTTTGTGGTATCAGTAACATGCTTTATTTTATAACATGCAAAGAATTGCTTCATCTTGCTGGATACATATGCAGGAACAATATCAGACTTAAAATTTGTGCAGGTATCTCCATAATTTCCAATAAATGTGTACTTACACAATCAGCCTTTTCAGAACTTAAAGCAATTACCCACTGAAACCCTGAATATGTATGTATGTATGTATGGTATAGTATACATACTTTGTTTTCTAAATTCTGTAAAATGAAACACATCTAATCTTCCCTTCTTCTTCTTCTTCTTCTTCTTCTTCTTCTTCTTCTTCTTCTTCTTCTTCTTCCTCCTCCTCCTCCTCCTCCTCCTCCTCCTTCTCTTTCTCCTTCTTCTTCTTTTGTATCCCTAGGGTTACTCCCAGCAGGCAATGTAGTTTGGTTATACAGAGAATACATAGGACATTTATGACTTCTTTTCCTTGTTGCCAAGTGATAGAGATTTTTTTCTTTAAGCCTTTACTGTTAACATAGGGTTTTTCATGAAATTTTGAGGTTTCTAATACATTTTCTATTAGTGATTGATAAATTTCCTCATTGTGCCAATGGACCTGGCAAACCTGTATGAGACCAAATATGAGTAATATATAACAGATAGTTTCTACTTCTGATGACCTGTTGCAATTGCATAAACAATGAAGTTAATTCTGAATTATCAGAAATAAATCCAGCAGTTTCTATATATAAAACAATTCTGTCTGCATATTGAGAGTCATTAATTATATTAAGAGATTCAGGAAAATCTAATAGCACCATAAGGATTGAATACAATTCTGATTTTTGAACTAAAGTATATGGCTTTGGATCACTCTGCTTATTTTGTCTGATTTATCACCTGCCATTTCTACCTTGTATGCATCAGTATAGAATGTAGGTGCCTCAGGAATTGATGTCTTGTTTACAATACATGGAAGAATCCAATTATTCCTTTTCATAAACTATATAAATTTTCTTTTTGAATATTTATTGTTAATTTCTCCCAAGTAGTTACTACAAGCTGTTTGCCAATCTTCATTGATTACTCATAATGACATAACCTCAGCATTAGTAAGAGGCATGACAATTTCTCCCAGATCAGTTCCTGATAATTGACATAGCCTTTTTCTGCCTTTTATAATTCAGAAATATTCTCTATGTACATCCTCAATATTTTTACTTTGTTTATGTGCTAAGAAAATCTATTCCATAATACTATCTTGCATTTTCATAATGAGCCCAGTGGGAGAATGAGTTGAAGGCAAAGTAACCAAAATACAATCAAGTTTAGGATCACTTCGATCCACACAAGCATCTTGTAGTCTTTGTTCCACCAGGATTAGCTCTTTTTCCACTTCAGCTGTTAAACATCGAGGATGATTTAAGTCTGAATCTTCTTGTAATGTGTAAAACAAATGACTTAACTCATAAAGTCCTTAATCCAATTGTAGGCCTCAGCTAATTAATAGCTCCCATTAATTTTTGAAAGTCATTAAGAGTTTGCAACTGATCTCTATGGATCTGTACATCTAGTGCTCAAAAATTTTGTTGACTTATTTTATAACCCAGATAGGTAATAGAATCTCCCTTCCCAATTTTTTTCTGGAGAAATCTGTAACCTCTATCATGGCAGAATTCTTTGTTTTTCTTTAAACATTGTCTCTAAAGTATCTGCATCAGAATCAGCCAACAAAATATCATCCTTGTAATAATAAATAATAGATTGAGTAAATGTTTATAAATTATTTCTAGCAGTTGTCATACAAAATATTGACATGAAGTTGGACTGTTTAACATTGTCATGTAAGCACTCTCCAATGGTATCTCTTTATTGGACCACTATTGTTAAAAGTGGGTACTGAGGAAGCAAATGTTTTCCTATCCTGCTCATGAAAGGGAATGTGAAAAAACAATCTTTTAAAGCAATTACTATTATAGACCATGACCTAGGTAAGAAAGAAAGTAAAGAAATTCCAGGCTGTAAAGGACCCTTTCGTTGAACTATGCTATTCCCTGCTCTTAAATTTGTTCTCATCCTCCATTTCCCTGATTTCTCTTTTACAACAAACACAGAGGAATTCCATGATCTGGTAGACTCTTCTATATGTTGAGCCTCCAGCTGCTCTTGTGCCAGTTGTTCAAGTGCCTGAAATTTTTCCTTTGTTATGGGCCACTGCTCCTGCCACACAGGTCTGCTTGATATCCATTTTGGGGGTTGGCAGTGTCCTCTCTTATAAATTTGGAACCCCAATACTTGTGAAGTTCTGTGTTTGGACAGCGGACACAGCTCGTGGTTGCTTTGATCACACATATCAATACCTTCCTCAGGAGCATCTGTCGTGTTATCCCCAATTTCCCCATTTGCTGTCTCTGGGATTGCAAGAACATTAATTTGAGTATCCCATTGTAAAGTATATCTTCCTTATAAATTTGTGAGTATGCCAGCCACATAGGGTCTCAACTTCCTCTTGGTTTGTCCTTCTGGTCCTACACATTCAATCCATTGTACACTTTGTCTTATTTGAAATAATTTACCAGTTCCTATAAACTGTCTATAGCCTTCTGAAGTGGCCAATATGGATTCCACGACTTTTGGGTGAGAATATGGATGTCAGCTCCTATATCTATCAAATCTTCTATTTCAACACCATTCATTTGTACCATTAATTTGGGTCTCTGATTATTAACCACTGTTTCACAGAACACACATTTTCCAGTACTCCCAAGTGCCCCTGTTCTTTCTACTGGAGCAGCTTTGCCTTTGATGTAGGGAAACAGTAACAGCTGAGCAATTATATCCCCTGCATTAATTTACATCTCCTTTTTTCTTACATAGGCCATGATTTTAATTTCTTCCTTGCAACCAGACTCTACAATACCTGGATTCACAATAAATCTTTGAGAAGTTAATCCAATTCTTCCCAACATTTTCCCTGACCCTGAAGGCAAAGGACCATAAATACTCATGGTTAATTTGTAACATTCAACTTTTAGGCATAATGGAAGAGGCATATCTGTGGCCAGATCCAAAGCTGCACTGCCTTCTTTTGCAAGCATAAGAACAGAAATACTTAGTTTTAATTTGCCTGCCCTCTTGTTACCTCCTGGCTGCCAAAGGAAGATGGCTCCTATTGTTTATCATGGGGTCTCAAGTTGACAGGCCCTTCTGTTTATTTCCTGATGGGAAGAGGTTACCTCATGTCTCTTTTATATCTACAATCCCAAGACCAATGTTTTCCCTTGCCACAGCTAAAATATCCTGGAAGGTTTTGTATTCCATTGCAGTCAGAAGCTGCTTGTTCTTGTGAGTGAAATTACCATATTTCTCTGAATTAGCACACCCGACATTGTGAACTGTGAAGCTTTTAACCTTACAGTTTCTTTGGAAATGGTCAAATTCACTGCAATTAAATCACAGGGCATTTTGATTCTTGAGAATTCTAGCTATGTCTTGTCCTATGATATTGGCATGATGCTCCTGAGAGCCAATATTGGCTGTCTTTCTTATCCATTCATCTATCAATTCTCTATCCATTCTCTATCAATGACTATCGGATTTCAGGGTCTGATATGATTCTAGGTTCTATTTATAGCTGAACTCCCCCCCCCCAAAAAAACCCCAGATCCTCAACCATACCCCAAGCTTTTTAAAGCTGAAGCACAACGTTGTTCAATTACTACATAGTCAGACTAAATTTCTTCTTGTAGGTCAGCAAAACGCCCTTCGCCAAGCAATTGTTCTTTAACAAATGTATCCCCCTGCTAAATTTCAGGGTTTCCCAAGAGCTTCAGCCTCTACCTATAAACTCTCTAGTTGCACAGTCAACCTTGCATTCTGTTCCAAAAGGAGAGAATTGAGTGACACTTCTGGTTTTTGTATTTCACCCGCTTTTTGTTTTTCAAACCCCTTCCTATCCACTAATAACTTTTCTAATTGTTCGGTTGTTCTTTCAACCTTTTTTTAAAAACTGAATACAGAAATAAGACAACTCAAAAACAGAAAATCCCATCTGGGAGCAGCACAGGAAAGAACCCTGTGGCAGCAGCCACTATAAACTTTTTACTGGCACCTTGGAAAAGTACGTTCATTCCTTCATAAACTCCTGTCTGCTCTACAGCATTAGAAACCCATTTTGCCATTATTCCTATTCTAATTGGTTTCTTCCAAACCACATGGGGCACCAGCTGTTGATGCTTGTTTTTTAAATTCTATTTGGGATATTGAAGCCTCTACCTCCCTTCGACTAACCCCTTAACCCTGGGTGTGAGGAACAATGTTAGTGGGGAAAGGGGGCACAGACTCTTTTTCTTCTCCTAGCTGTTTAGAATAAACTGGGTTCTTTGGAGGGCAATACCAATCTCTGTCAACATCAAATGCAACAGTCTCCCCTGTACTTCACTGAAACATTTCTCTCCATCAGCCACACTTAGTCTCTGGTCTCTCCAAACTTCTACCTCTCTGCTACCACTGTATACTTGCTCTCTCCAGGCTCCCCTATTTATCGTCCTCATAGTCCTAGACCATTCCCCTGTCCATGCTGCCAAAGGCAGGCCATTACCAGCTATCAAAGACCACACTCCGCATGAGACAATTATCAGCTGTGAACATACTAAAACCCAAACTGAAATCCCACACTTGAGGTTAAAACAAAAACATTTTATATAATATAACTGAGTTTACAAAGAGATCAAAACTTTCATTACACACCCACGTCAGCCAAAAGTCAGGAAAAAGTTATACAGGCATGCCTATAGGGCAATGTGATGGAAATATTTTTTTCAGCTGAACTTTCCTCCTGCCACGTAACTCTAGTTTGTGTTAAGTTGACAAAAAGGGACTACCACAACTGACCCCTTGTCAACTTGACCCATAAACACATCACTATTAAACCATAACTTTTCTTTTCTCATTTATTCCCTAGAGCTCATATTAATATCACAATATAAAACACAGTATAACTATAAAAGCCGCCAAGTCTTTAAATTTTGTCATATTTTAGAAGTTCAAAGACTCTTTAAAATATCCAAAGCCCTTAATAGTGAGTTCCTATAAAGTCAAAAATAAGTCAAACACTTTCTCACTCCAAAAGGAAAGAACCAGGGTATAATTACAATCAGATCAAAGCAAAATCAGGTAAAACAGCATAAACAGTTCAGGGTCTAATCTTTGGGACTCACTCAAGATCTTCTGGACACCAAAGGCTTGGGCAGCCCTGTTTCCATAGCATCAATACTGGATCTCCACTACAACTTAAGCTGCACTCTCAATAATGGCCTCCTAGCTTCTCCATAGGCACTCCAATGCTGCCACATCATGACAAGTCTCATCTGTTCTCCATGACCCTCATGCCTTCAAACTAGCACATATGAGATACTCTCACACATTTACTAGGTTTCACTTCCAGTTTGATGTTCAGCCTCAGCCCCACCTGGACCACATCTTCTGTGTGCTGACTCTGAGGAAACACTTCCCAGAAGATTTCAGCCCAATGATGCTTGTCTCTTATTAAACCCAATTGTTTAGCTCCAGCTAAGCAGCATCAATTATGTGCTGGTCTTTTGTGAATCACAGCTGATTCATTAGCCCCAATTGACTAGAAACTGGAGAATCTTAGTTCAAATACATCACATAAACAGCTCACACAGAAGTCTTTACTTCAGTCTGACACTTCACAAGCCAAGCCTCCATTGTCTGAGTTTCTCTCAACACTCTTATCTTCCAAGCTCCCACAGAAGAGCCCATTAAGCTTTGAGCACTAATAGCTTTTCCATCCCAAATTTCCAAACATTTCCACACGTCTCATAAAACAACATGCTCAGGCTTGTTATAGTAATAGCTCACTCTCTGGTACCAATTCCTGCCCAGTTTTCTTCTCTATTGTTGTGATAAAACACTGACCAAAAGCAATTTGTGGAAGAAAAGACTTACTTGGCTTTCAAGTCCAGATTGCAATTGATCAATGGGGGAAGTAAGGGCAAGAATGTGAACAGGAGCCAAAGCAGACATCATGAAGGAAAGCTGTTAACTGTGTGTCTTTCAGGCTCACATTCAGGTACCCTTTTATACCTCCTAGGGGTGCAATTATCCACAGTGGGCTGGACCCTTCCACATCAATCAAGAACTAAGATAATGCCACTTAGACAAGTTGACAAAAACTAACCAGCATGCCATGACTGTAGTAACTGAGAGATGATAAAAGTGTGTTGCAGGATGCTCACTTGTAGAAGGAGTGGTTCAAGTCCTGAGTGAATGCTTACCGTTGACGTGAGCACAGCTATGTTAAGAACCCAATGTCTCAGACCCACGAGAATAGCAAAGCTTCCTGGCTCAGGCTCAAAGGAATGACAAAACCTTCCTCTGATCAAGGACAGATGTTACAAATGATTGCCCGTTAGCTAAAACCAGTGTATGAAGAAACTATAAACCACAACTTCCTCCTCCCAGTTGACTACAGCCGGACCTTGTTCCCTACAGAGGCCTCCTACCTGCCTAGATTAGCTAACCCAATGCCTCCTAGTTCAGCAGCACATATTAAACCTGCTTCTTCATTCAGCTGCACACAATCAGTGCCTTCTCTCTCCGTGGTATGCAATAAACACATTGAGGTTCCAGGTTGCTGCTGCATCTTCATCAGAGCCCATGGCTCACCCAAGCCCAGCTTTTCTGTATGTGTGTCTGTCCTTTCTTCGTCCCCTTATCTCACCAGTCAGGTCAAGTTCAAAGCCATGCAAGTCATGGCACACTGAAACAGATAATTTCTTACACAGCATTATAGGAAAAGTACAATATGTAAATAAATGTATTTGGGGAAGGAAAGAGTTGCTTCTAACTGATGCAAGTCAGATAGCTGATAAAGGAGAAACACAGGGAGCAAATTTTGCCTGGACAAACATTGGACTATGATACAAACCTAAGTTAAGTGTCCCACATCTTACAATTTTATCTTACAATTTATATTTTTGTATGCTTAGTCGTTTACCAGGAGCCGTGTGGAGGATCCAGGGTCCTGGCACAAATGTAATAGTGAATCCCAAGGTGAACAGCTAGAGTTCCATAGCAGGAGACTCAGCCAGTGCATTTCCATTCTAAAGAGAAGCAAGCCAATATTGCAATACTAGAACAAAAACAGAAAATGTCCTTCTCAAATGCATAGTGCTTGGGATGGGAAAGTAAGTTATCAGTAGAGAGCTTACCTTGCAAGCATGAAGATATGAGTTCAGCCCCTAGGACCCATGTGAAATAATCAGGTGTGGTAGTAGGGCCTTTCAACACCATTGCCAGGAAGGTGAAGACAGGCCAATCCATGGTGTTTGTTGGGCATCAAGTTTCAGACCAAATAAGAGACTGGTCACACACACACACACACACAAAAGATGGCTGTTACCTGTGAAACACCACCTGTGGTGTTTCTATTCTCTCTAGCCTCCAGTCAGGTGTATATATACACATATGTGTACACATGCATGAGTACATACACACAAACACAATCACATATATACATGCATATGTACACATCTACTATACAAATGATATTACTTAAGGTTTGATTAAAAAATTATCTTGCATGTTAATTCTGTTCTTGGTCATGTCAACCACAATGGGCAGAGAAGCAGTAAGCCATGAGTGAGGAGGACATAAGAGGCAGGAGAGTAAGCTCTACCGATGTCTCTGTGTGGCCTCACTGACACCATGTCTTTTGAAAAACCATCTTCAATTATGAAACTCTTTCATTACTACATAGGGATTAAAAGTTGATTACTTTCTTACACAAAAGCACCCTTTCTTAAGAGAACGTTCACTACTTAAGGACAAAGAGGGTAAGAATAAAAGTAATTGTTGGTCATATTTAGACAAGTATAATATTGCCCTTCTAATTTGTGACAAAACTGAAATAATCCACATATGCGAGAAAGAAAAACATATCAACACTTCTTTAATTTATAAGTATTTATACTTTTTAACTAGAATTAAAGACTTTTAAAATATATTAATTATAATTTATTCAAATTACATCCTGATTATTATCCCCTCACTTGTATCTTCCTGTTTCTACCCACCCTCCCTATTTCACCCTATTCTCCTCCCCTGGACTTCTCACAGAAGGGGACCTCTTCTTCCACCACATTACCACAGCCTATCAAGTCTCATCCCTACAGGATAGCTTGCTTCCCCTTCTTATGGGTGCTGCCACTGGACCTCCCCACCAAGGGAAAGTGATCAAATCACAGGCCCCAGAATTCAAGTCAGAGGCAGCCCCTACTCTCCCTACAACTGAAACATGAGCTTTTGGTACAACAATTTGTACAGGCCCCTCTGGGTTAAGATCTGCCAGCCTTGATGGTTTCCTTGTGGAGTTCCTGAACCCTCTGTGTCCTTCCATCCCTCCCCATTCTTCCATACCACTCTCACCTTGAGACCAGCAGTGAGTCCCAGTGGCAGTCCCAATCCCTCTCTGAGTGGAGAATCTCAAAGGACATCTATGTTGGCCTAATATCCACTTATAAATGAGTATATAACAAACATATCTTTTTGGGTCTGGGTTACCTCACTCAGGATGATCATTTCTAGTTCCATCCATTTGCCTGCAAATTTCATTATTTCCTTGTTTTCAATAGCTGAGTAGTATTCCACTGTGTAAATATACCACAGTTTCTTTATCCATTCCTCAGTTGAGGGACATCTAGGTAGCTTTCAGATTCTGGCTATCACAAATAAGGCTGCTATGAACATAGTTGAGCAAATGTCCTTGTTGTATGGTGGAGCATCTTTCGGGTGTATGTCCAGGAGTGGTATGGCTGGGTCTAGTGGTAGATTGATTTCCAAAGTGGTTGTATAAGTTTGAACAATCAAATTAAGTTTTAAACTCAGTTTGCCAAACTGATTATGGAAGAACAAACAAGGAATTTAAAATTAGGTGGATTGGAGTTGAATTATATATGAGCCTGGAAGCGAACCTGCTGGTGGTATTTTCAGGGTATTAAATGAAGGACATCGCCTTCACTGACATAATAAGCAATGTCCTCTGGTGCATTGAGAATCTCAGGGAGGTGGCTTACACTATGATGGGGATGCTTCCAAGAGCTCAAGCTTCTGGATGTCTGTGACTTTAGCCTAGCAAAGGACAGGTGACAGCAGTTACTCATTAGAGTCAATGTGAAAATATTCCATGTAAAAGCAACAAGGCCAGAGTGATACATGAAAGGGCCTCTGCCTGTAGGGATCTGGATGAGTGGCTAATAGAGTGGACAAGAGGAGAGTGTAGCCTGACCTATGCAGTGATAAAAATTCCTAAGCTGGTGAATCAATGTCAAGCACTGTAATAGAACATGAAAACTTAATACTTAACTGGCTATAACCAGTTCTGAGAACCACAGGCAGTCAGTGTACAAAACAGCATAACACAGAGACAAGAACATCTAATACATATTAGGTTTTGCTCTGAAATGGATCTACAGTGGTTTTCTAAGGTAACATGAGTTGGATGAAGTATCAGATTAACACTGGCACTAGGGAACACAGATTTCCATTGGTCATAACGAGGACATGATTGTCCCATTTCTGTGGATCCATGCCTGTAGATTTCTCCCAGTCAGAGTGAAATATAATCACAATATGTCTAGCAACTATCAGAAGCTTCATGTTTGTTTGTTTTGTCTTTAGAGGTAGCTGTCATGGTGAAAAGGATGGAGAGAAATCCTTGTTACTGTTCTCCAAAGCCAGCGTGGCCAATCAAAAGCTTTGCTGTATTCTCTTGGAATCACTGATACACTGCTTTCTTCAGAGCCAAAGACACAAAGCTGCTCCCTCCTGTGTACCCATTACAATAGTCATGGTGGTGTTCCAAAAAGAGAAAGAAAAAGGTAACTTATGAGACATCTCTGAAGATGAACACACCTGTTACATTAGAGACAACCTGTGCAAATTGTTACTTCCCGTCATGCACACCACATAGAAAACAACAAGGAGACACTGACAAGCTCAACGACAAGCTCATTGTCCCATTGAGTGCACTCATTGAATCACTCATTGAATGCACCTGGACTTGTTCTGCCCATGTTGCCCAAGTTGTGAGATCCCTGCCCCCTCCAAAGACCACCAGAGGCCAGCCGGATGCAATTTACACAGGATCTTTTATTGAACAAGCTCCGGAGCTTGGGCCAACAGTTCCCCAGCAACTAGAGAAAAGTATCACCCCCATCTCCTTGGGGTCCAGGGTTTATAAAGGCAAAAAACCACAAGTGGGACTTTCCAAGTCTTGGCATTACATGATTGGGTAAGGAGGTTATAGGGAAGTTGGCCTTAATGCTGATAGGCTATGATAGGGTAGGGGCTTTGGGCCAAGCTGCAAGGGGAATCTTATCTAACTTTTTTTTATCTACTGTAACATTGTGGGTTTTTCACCTTATAAGTTGGTCCCCAGGTATAAGGGAGTACTTACAAGTTGGTCCCCAGGCATACTTTTGTGGGCTTTCCGAGAACTTGAGGAACATGGGGAAAGAGGGGGATTCACTCTGGGAGTAAGACAGAGGCTTGGTGCAAGATGGCTTTTGTTTGGTCCCCACAGACTATTAGTTTCTGATTTTACCGACTGCTAGTTTCCACTTTTACCCAGCTCGATGCCAACACAATGGGTCCAAAACTAGAAGGGCCGTAGTGCAAGCCGTGCACAGTTTCATCACCTTGGTGCAAGTGACAATCATGGGGTCTCTCATCACTAAAACTCCCAGTGAGATAGTTGCCAATTATTTTGCTGGGGTCCTTTTATGTGACTCAGATAAAAATCATAAGAATTCAAGGATAACTTCATCCAGCAATTAGTCCTTTGGGAAGTTTTGAAACTCTTGGCTTCCAGCAATCATGAGCAACAGCAGTAGAGCACAGAAAGCCATAGCAGGTAGTGCCTCTAGTGTTACAGCCCCACTGCAGGCCTCCTCGGGGACTTTACCCCATTGCTAGTGTATACTAGGCCCCTGTATATGTAAGCCTGTATTTGTAGAATACAATATACTAGTAAATTATCATCTGCTGGTTAAGATTGTTGAAAGTGTACTTTGGGGTTTAGGAAGCCCTCCCTTACCTGAGACTCCAAGCACGTTTATTTAAAGTAACCTCTCAAACTTCCTGCTGCACCTGAAGGCTGTATACCCTACTCTGTAACAAAACAAAAGAGATGGTGAGTGGCTAAGAGTATGAAAAATACTGTGTCATTGAGTATATATGTTACCACTGTTTATCCTGTGCCATAAAAAAAAAATGCCTGAAGTGGGGACAGGAAACTGGAAGCCTCTCAATTGGGAGTTCTAGCTGACTGTCTCACTGGGAATCCCCCAGAGGATGACTGCTGGATGCCATAATACCACTTTAATGGTATCCTCTGTAGTGGTTTGAATGGTAGGCCTCCCCCATAGTCTCATGCCCTTGAATACTTGGCTCCCAATTGGTGAACACTATTTGGGGAGGCTTCAGAGGTGTGGCCATGCTGGGGCAAGTAACAAACCACAGGGAGGCAGGCCTTGAGAGTTCAAAGGTTCACACAACTGTAGTTCAAGATGTAAGCTCTCATGGGAAGCTCAGTCTGCTCTGTGAAAAGTAAGGAAGAAAAGAACATCCAAGAGAAAACTTTGCTTGGATATAATGCTGTTAACACTAACGTGGGGTCAGCAGTGAAGTAGGCAGTGAAGGAGGGTGTTTCCTGGCCACCTCACAGCGTTAACAGCCTTATATAGCCAAGAAAGGGGTGCTGGCACTAATCAGAGGAGAGCTTCATGCAGACAAAGGATCGCATTTACACCAGTCACGACATTGCCCCTTCCATGGCAGTCACAATTGTGTTGAGCCACCAAGGAGAGCTTATGTCCTCTGACCCGATGTAAACGGTTATAGAACAGTCCCAGCTCTTGGAACGTTTGTGAATGGAACAGCACCCTAGGGACTTGTACTCCAGCAGGGAGCGGTACCGTCTGTAAAGCCTCTTCTAAGGCCTCCAAGGAGGCTGGTGCTGACACAAAGGTAGTCCAGGCAGCTGCTTGATTGATAGTCCTTTCTTTAATAAAGAGACAATAAGGAAGGGTGTGACACTGCCAGAAAGCCAAAGCACACCATTCTCTGACATGTTTGCTTACAGGAAAACACAAAGTCAGAAGGAGCACATATATAGAAACTCATTATCAACATCATTAATACTGATTTTTGGCAATACTTGACAATGTTCAACACCTTACCGGTGCCCAGGAAAGAGGTGGAGCTCCCTGACCTGCCTCAAAAGGCAGAAGCTGTTTTTAATCTTTACTTAGCTCACTTTTTAGATACTGAGGACAGCTACAAACTGAAATATAAACAGGAGAAAAATAACCCACAAGACATGTACATGTCTGTAAGGTAACCTATGTTCTATGGCAGACTCTCTATCCTGGCTTGTTTGCTGTTGGTGTGATAAACTCTATGGTCTAGTGCAGTATGGAAGGTAAGGGCTCATCGGACTCAGATGTCCCAACTACAATCCATCACTGAAGGAAAGCAGAGGAGGAACTCAAACAGGAACATATGTAGAAGCCACATGGGAACACTGCCTGCTGGATTGCTCCATGGCTGGCTGGGCCTGCTTAATTAGCTGCCCAGCGTGGCACTGCCCACAGTGGGCTGGGCCCTCTCACAAATTAGAAAATGTCCCCACAGACTGTCTCCAGGCCAATCTGACAGCAGGCATTTTCTCAGCCGAAGTTTCCTTTCTCCAAGATGACTCTAGCTTGAATAAAGTTAACAAAATATTAATCAGCATGCCAGCAATTCTCAAATGCACATCCCCCAGCAATAGCCATGGCAGCCACTTTCTAGCACAATCATAGCTCTCCTTCTCTGGCAATGGGCGTTCTCTGATACCTTTGAAATCTACAGGGCCTTAAGCAGGTGCAATACAGAAATAGGGAGAAACCATCCTCTCCTGAGATCTTATCCAGTAAAAGATGCCTGTTAGTGATTAAAAACCCAGAGTTCCCACCAGCCCGTGGGATGATTTTGTTCTACTTGGTCTCTACACCCATCAGTATGATGTCACAACTAACTCCATCATGTTTGGCCTACTCATCCTTCATTAATACTTTCTGCTCCCTTTTGTTTGGTGCAGTGTTTCCTGAGGTCCCTTCCCAAACACAGCCTGCTTCCAAATTCTCTTGTCAGATCTTACTTATGGAAAAACAAGACAAAAACATATTGATGGCTTAAAACCATAATAATATTGCCTTGTGTGTATAAGTTAAAAATAAAATACACAATAATACAAAGTTAAGTGGATTGGCAAAATGTTTTTACGACCTTCCAATTATCCAAGAAAGAATACAATCACCAACTTTAGACTTCGATAAGACAAAAAGTTTTATTGTAATCTCTAAAACGGTAGCTAAAATTTAGTTACTACATCCTTTCATTTGTTTTTGGATGCCAAAATAAATTGATGTCATAGAAAAGAATTAAATAGTTCTCAGAAGCGCTAAAGAAAAAAGACATAGGGGCACAGAGCTGTCAAACACTGTGTCATAAAACACAGTTAGAAAGGAGAGATGAGTGAAAGGATATGTATACCGTATTCTTACGGTACACAAGGATAACTACAGTCAACAGCATTCATGAAATATATATATGAAAGAAGCTTATGAAGACTCATAACACATAGAAATGACAAACTAGAAAGTTAATCATTATATAATGTATCAAGTTATCGTACTGTACCTCATAAATATATATTAATTCAGTGTCAACAATTTTTTCAAAAAGGATGTGTATTTTCTAAGCCAAAATATGAACTATAATCTAATAAGGACAAGAATATAAGAGAGCTGCAAGATAAGTAAGAAGACTTGAAAGTTTTCTTAAAACTTAAAACACATAAATATTTAAGCAATAACCTTAAAAGCAACTAACCTTTAAGAAAACAATTAAATGACAAAAACAGACTAGGCAAGAAGATATATCGATTTGCTTGATACAAAACATGCTGTCTTTGTCTGGTTTCCCTCCCAAGGCAGAGCTGAATCAGAAACATGTGCACAGTTCCAGTGAGCAGGAATGAAAGGCAAGGGATGTGATGCAGAAGAAAAAAAAAAAAAGAACAATTAAAGGCAGACTAGGAAGACATTGTCATTGTCTTAAGGAAAAGTGATCTTGGGAAGTAAAAGGTAAAATTTGACAAACTGGCTTATATTAACACTAAATCTGAAATATGTGCTTATTAAAATGCAGCCTTCGAGAATAAAATAGCATGAAAGATTTGTTTTTGTTTTCTGTGTATGAGTGTTCTGCGTGCATGTATGTACATGTACCCTGTGCATCCCTGGTGCTCAATGAATGAGTCCAAAAGAGGATATCAGATTCCCTTGAACTGGAGTAAAAGATGGTTGGGAGCAGCCATGTGGGTGCCATGAACCTGAGCCCTCTCAGTGCTCTTATGGGACATCTCTTCAGCTCTACAATATCCTTTCTAGCATGCTGTAACTCTCTAGTAGAATCTTGGTGGCACTTTGTAGAGGGAGGCATGGTATGAATTTAAGCAATCTTGGACCACTTTTCAGATTGCATCCATTGCCTTCCTGCCATAGTGGAATCCCACTGGTGTAAGAGACTGTTGTTTTGACTTCTTTTGCTTTGCAAACTGCCTGGGATGACTTTCTGCCAGCTATGCCTCAACTGTTCAGCCCAGGAGCCCTTTTAGATGAGCACCCACTTACTCCAGAAGGTCCACACCTTTAGATGAGCACCCACTTAATCCCCAAGTCCAGAGACTTTTGATCTGTGGACCTAAGCTTCTTCTCCTTCTTCTTTCTCCTTCTTCTTCTTCTTCTTTTTTTTTTTTTTTAACCTAACCTTCTTATCACATGAACTTACCCTGGAATATAAAGATCAAGCTGTCAAGCATGAAACTGAGGAAAGTGGTAAAACTCAAGGTCTGCAAAGTCAGTTGCAGGAGTCTGGTGAACAGGGCAGTGGGCTAAGCTTGAACAGCGGCAGTTCACCAGATACCCAGTCACATTTGTGCCCTGACTGCACAGACTCCAACCAGCTCTTTACAGAAACACCAGACTCCAATGCCATACCCATGCCATCCATAGTGTTCATGGCACCAGTGAGGCGTGTTCTGGAAGTATGCCTTTATTACAGAATGTAGTTTCTACTGCAAATCTGGCCTGTAGATCGACCTGAGAATAAATAGCTCTGAATAACAAAAACACAGACTAGAACCCAGAAAGGCTTGCAGCAGTCATGAGAATCTGAAAGCCAAGGACAGCAGCCCTCATATTTAACTCTGGAAAACTGATCTGTACAGGAGCGAAAAGTGAAGACAAGTCTCAGCTAGCAATGAAAAAGGATGCTCGTGTGGTGCAGAAGCTTGGGTTCTCAGTCAGATTCCTCAATTTAAAAATGCAGAACATGGTTAGAAGCTGTGAAGTGAAATTTCCCATCAAGCTGGAGATTTGGGAGCTAACCCATTGGCAGTTCAGTAATTATGAACCTGAACTCTTCCCTGGCCTCATAAAAGATGGCAAAACCTCAGATTGTGTTGCTCTTCTTTGCATCTGGAAAAATTGTGTTGACAGGTACCACAGAGTGTTCTGAGGTCCATGAAACATTTGAAAACATGTATCCTATTCTAGAAAGTATTAAGAAAGTCTGAGTGTATCATTGGGCTCCTAGGAGTGGTTTGGATGTGTGCTGAAGCACAGCAGAGAAAGAGCTGCTTTCATCTGTACATGACTCTAGAAGTCTTCTGTGTTTTTCTGTCAGCCACTGGCTTCCATTGTCATGCTAATAGGTTATCTCTTTTGTTTGATTTTTAACCTGGTTTGCAAACAAGGTCTGCTATGTAGCTCGAAGTGCAGCTTTATTTATTACAGGATGATTCTGTGTGGATAGCCATGATTAAAAAATGAGAAGTTCTTGCTCAAAAATAAATAAATACATACATAAAATAACAAAACATAGGATGAGAAGGACTATTTTAAACATATATATGACTATAAAGAACTTTCATTATATATATAAACACACTTATATACATGTATGAAACTCCTTGATAGTAACAAGAAAATAGAAAAGACAGCTCGACTCAAACATAGCCTAAAGAGCTGAAGAAATGCTTTAGATGATGCCAAATGGTCAATAACCAATACATAGGACCATCAAGACTAAACCAGAATACAATGGATTACCAGTACTCAGCGTTCATGTATATCAGATGTATGTTCCTGACAGTTCTGAGGCTTGGTACACATATACATCAACAGCATCACCTACTGCTCAAAGGAAGCATATATACATATGACCCAAAAGACATAGACAAGAGTCATACCAGAACTGTGTCCACAAGTTATGCTGTGAACGAATTATGATGTGCTCTTGTGCTGGCTTGCAAGCCACTATGTTCAATAATGTGGAACAATCCATAAAATAATCCAAAAGAGATAAATTAGTTATTATACCTAGAAAAACATTATTGTATCATACTTTACAAAAAACAAAGATAAGATGTCTATTAAAGTAATGATATGAGTACTCTTTGGGGAAGAGACTATAGTTAGTGGATGGGGAACCATTTTATGAGCCATTAGTAACTTTGTGCCCCTCATCTGAGTTGGTGATTACACGATTAGCCTGTGCTAAATGAGCTGAGTTATGCATTGGTGTTCTGCATAATTTGTTAACAAAATAGGTTTCAAGGAATGCAGGTGTGCAGGACAATTCAAAACAAATACCTTGAAGGAATTCCAGCATTCTTTTCTTAATCCACCTTGGGTTTTTGGTCACAGACTTACTTTACAGTGCTAAATTGCCAGTGTGTTAGCCATTTGGATAGAGTGGAGTCCACTTTGTTGCTGTAGTACAAATGCAACTTCAAGGATGTATAAATTATATCCAAGTCCTCTGCCCCAACTCTTACTCCATGTGTTGTCACTGTACCATCAAGTACAATCTGGAGCCTAATAAACACATCCATTCTCTCTATCCTCTTTGCTTAATGTCCAACAGTATCTTCCTAGAAGACAATAGCTCATGGACTGTAGCTATTGCTTTTTTTTATTGCTACAAGACATATTTTGAAGCTTTGTTTCAATATTCCTAATGGCCTCATAGTGGTGATGATCACTTGCATGCCCATGACACTGTCCATATACTGCTTTCTTAAAAGTCGTGATACGCAACAGCTCTGAGTCCAATTATTCTTTTAGGAGTTTTTTTTTTGTATTTTTTTCATACTCAATCTCTCTGTAGAGACAATACTTTTATTTTCTTCATGTTGAGTCTCCAAGGAACAAATCAAATTATGCTTTTCTTGCGCATAAACTCTAATAGTTTTCCTATGGCATAAAGAACAAAGGTCATAAGCATGTGTTTAAGGATCTCCAAAAGGCAGCTTCACTCTTTCTCTCAGCTTCATTTTCAAAGACAATTAGACTCTTAGAACTTACTCTCTTCCAATTAAAAGCAGTGCAGCTCTCCTACAGATTTGACTTGCCTTTTATAAGCTTATATTCAAGCTATCCAGTTTATCTGCAATACATGCGACAAAACAAGCATGTAAAATGGAGGTTAAGTCAAATTTCATTTTTAAAATCCAGCTATAAAAAATTAAATATGATATTGGCTAAGTTAAAAGAACAGAATTTTTTGGGGGGGAAAAAGCTTTTAATCCAAGAATTTTTTTTAAAACTCATTAGAATTTATACTAGTATAATTCACAACTATAACAAAAAGTTGTTATTAATTTTGTAAAAGACAATAAAGAAGTAAGGCTTCTAGGACCCTCTGGATCATTCTACTTTGCTATTCTCCCATGCTTCTCTCATCTAGAGTCCCACTAGAATGTCCTCCCCTCTGTCCCAGTTTCCTGGTAAGTGAAGGCTTTCATGGGACATGCCCCTTGGGCTAGTATGCAGATATAAGTGAGTATATACCATTTGAGTCTTTCTGCTTCTGGGTTAACTCACTCATTATGATCATTTCTAGCATTATGATAGGCAGATTTGGGCCCAGGGGTCCTGCTCAAACTAAGGCACCAGCCAAGGACAATACAGGCAGTAAACTTTAAACCCCTACCCAGATCTAGCCAATGGACAGAACATTCTCCACAGTTGAGTGGAGAGTGGGGTATGACTTTCACACGAACTCTGGTGCCTCATATTTGACCATGTCCCCTAGAAGGTGGCACTCAGAGGAAGGACAGCAGGTTACCAAGAAGAGACTTGATACCCTATGAGCATAAACAGGGGGAGGAAATCCCCGTCAGGAACAGTCATAGGGGAGGGGAATAAGGGGAAAATGGGAGGGAGGGAAGAATGGGAGGATACAAGGAATGGGATAACCATTGAGATATAACAAGAATAAATTAATAAAAAATAAAAAATAGAAAAAATAAAAAAAGAAGCAAGGCAAAGGTGTCTACCATACTACCAGTGTTTAAATCATGTCAACTATATTACCAATGGAATAAAATCAGAAAAAGAATGAAGCTTATAACTACTTGCAAAGGACAACAGATTTCTCCAGTGGAGTAACTAGGTATACAAACCACACTTAAGGACAGGCCCCATACTCCCATACTCATCAGTAGATGGCCAACATAAAATAAACCAAATGGTGTTTTTAAAGATATTTTTATCTAATATCCAAAATATATAAAGAACTCAAGAAATTAAACACCACCAAACCAAATAACCCAATTGGGAAATGGGGCTTGGAACTAAACAGAGAATTCTCAACAGAGGAATATCAAATGGCTGAGAAACACTTAAAGAAATGCTCAACCTCCTTAATCATCAGGGAAATGCAAATCAAAACAACTCTGAGATTCCATCTTACACACATCAGAATGGCTAAGATCAAAAATTCAAGCGACACCACATGCTGGCGAGGATGTGGGGAGAGAGGAACACTCCTTCATTGCTGGTGGGAATGCAAACTAGTACAGCCACTTTGGAAATCTATCTGGTGCTATCTCAGAAAAATGGGAATAGGGCTTCCTCAAGACCCAGCTATTCCACTCCTTGGAATATACCCAGAAGATGCTCCAGCACACAACAAGAAAATTTGCTCAACCATGTTCATAGCAGCCTTATTCATAATAGCCAGAACATGGAAACAGCCTAAGTGTCCCTCAGTAGAAGAATGGATAAAGAAACTGTGGTACATATACACTATGGAATACTATTCAGCTATTAAAAACAAGGAATTCCCGAAATTTGTGGATAAATGGATTGAGCTAGAAATGATCATAATGAGTGAGTTAACCCAGAAGCAGAAAGACTCAAATGGTATATATTCACTTATATCTGCATGCTAGCCCAAGGGGCATGTTCCATGAAAGCCTTCACTTACCAGGAAACCGAGACAGAGGGGAGGACATTCTAGTGGGACTCTAGATGAGAGAATCATGGGAGAATGGCAAAGTAGAAGGATCCAGAGGGTCCTAGAAGCCTACAAGTAGAACATTATGATAGGCAGATTTGGGCACAGGGGTCCCGCTCAAACTAAGGCACCAGCCAAGGACAATACAGGCGGTAAACCTTAAACCCCTACCCAGATCTAGCCAATGGACAGAACACTCTCCACAGTAGAGTGGAGAGTGGGATATTACTTTCTCACATACTCTGGTGCCTCACCTTTGACCATGTCCCCTGGAGGGGGAGACCTGGTGGCACTCAGAGGAAGGACAGCAGGTTACCAAGAAGAGACTTGATACCCTATGAACATATACAGGGGGAAGTAATCCCCCTCAGGAACAGTCATAGGGGAGGGGAATAAGGGGAAAATGGGAGGGAGGGAAGAATGGGAGGATACAAGGGATGGGATAACCATTGAGATGTAACAAGAATAAATTAATAAAGGAGAGAAAAAAAAAGATGGGCTATAAAAATAAATAAATAAATAAATAAATAAAGATATTTTTTAGATATGCATTACTTTGTTTTTGTTTGTTTGTTTACCTTACTGGCCATTTGCTTGTATATTATGGTTTTCGATTTTTGTTCTTTTAAGGATTTTGTTTGTGTGTATTTGTGCAAGTGTGTGTATGTGCATGCATGTACATGTGTGTGTGTGTTTCTCATGCTTTTTCTTTGTTTTGTTTTTATTCTGCTATTTGTTAATCTGCTTGTTTGTTTTCTAAAGAGAGACAGAAAGCATGGAGATGAGGAAGATCTGGAGGAGATGATGGAGGACAAATCATAGTCAGAATATAGTATATGGAAAAAACTATTTTCTATTAGAAAAGAATAAAGTCAAATATTAAAGCCAAAAGACAGTCTTTCTTTGTTTATCTTTGCCTGTCAAAGATTAGAATCAATTGAAAAGTCAGAATTAAATAGCAAAGTGGTCATGTGACTAGACTGAAAATTAATATATAAATATATTCATACTTTTCTATGCCAACTTTAAAATATAATGAAATATATTCATAACAGCAGATAAAGCTTAAAATTATATAGGGAAACTGTTTTTAAACTATGTAATAATTGAGTGGGTGAAAATATTTTACAAACAACTATAAATTTTTCAGAGAGATTCTGAGTATGTGACAAAGCATGCTCTAGAAGACACTATAATTTTTAAAATGAAACAAAAAACAGAAGCAACAGCAACCAATGGTACTAAATCGAACTAAAAAGAGTCTGCACAGCAAAGTCAATTGTCAGGGAAGTAGATAGACAACCTATAGAATGGGAGAAAAGTTTTCACAAATGATTTATCTGTCCAAAGATTAATGTACAAGGAATTCAAGAGACTCCATGATGAAAAGTAAATGATCCAATTTAAAAGAGTAAAGAGTACCAACTAGACATTTTTTTTAAATACATGAATGGCCAATAACTGTGGGGGGGAAGCATCATTATCTGTCATGGAAATGCATGTTTAAAGCATGAGACACCAACTTGCCCCAGTTGGAATGGTTATCATTAGTGTTCATGGAAAGGAAAAAAAGTTGGTGAATATTCAGAGGGAAAAGGGGAGCCTTGCAGACTCATAGTGAGGATCTCTCTTTATGCCCATGTTCACTGCAGCCTGACTCATAATAGCTAAGATATGACTAAACATCAATCTTTACAGACGGAAAAATATAAATTCACAAGTGAACACTGCTACGTCATAAAAAATAAGATACCACCATCTTCAATAAAATATATGAAAGAACAGGACGCTGAGCTAAATGAAATAGATTAGACACACACGATATATTCTCTCTTAAATGCAGAGCTTAAGGTTTTATAAATGTAGAATAAGAATATAGGAAGGAAAGAAGACAGTTATAAAAGAGAATCATAAAAGAAAATAATAAACTTGCCTATAAAAAATGTCTCCTAACTTAAAAAGCAAGATACTAAGAAGTAGTTGCAAGGCAAATACAATGGCTGGATCATCCATTCGTTTTTAAAGCTACATAAATTAAAACAATGGATTGATTTTGAAATGGGCAAATTGACATTTCCAAAATGTCCTTAACGCAGAATGCAGTCTATGTGTCTTTCAAAAGCAAATGACTGCCCCACATAATTATTCCAAAATGTTTAAAATAGCAACAAGATGAATTTTTAATATATGTTAACATAGTTCTTTGAGAGAGCTAAATTTAATAAAATTTGACACTTTCCAGGATATGGCTTTAATTTTAAGCATAAAATATATAAAAATGTAAATGTTTTATTTTTAAAGACTGGAATTTAATGTTTGTCAAGATTCACAAACATTTAAATAAGCAAAAAGGGTTTTAAGTGAAAAGTCTCTGTGACAAATACAGGAAGCAAAGACAAGGACCTTGGGGACAAGGGACACTATCATATGACCTTCATTGCAAAGCAGACAGACTCACTAAAGCTGTCCTTGAAAACATGGCATCAGCCGGGCATGGTGGCACATGCCTTTAATCCCAGCACTACGGAGGCAGAGACAGGTAGATTGCTGTTAGTTCAAGGCTAGCCTGGTCTACAAAGTGAGTTCAGGACAGCCAAGGCTACACAGAGAAACACTAGTTCAAAAAAACAAAAAGAAAGAAAGAAAGAAAGAAAGAAAGAAAAAGAAAAAAAGGAAGGAAGGAAGGAAGGAACGAAGAAAACATGGCATCATTTGGGGCAAAAGTTACACAAACTAAAACAGTTCCCCTGTAGTATCTTTCTTCAAAATAATGTTTTAAGTTCTTATCTGATTTCTAAATAAATTATAGTAGTTTTCCCAAATATAAAAATTTTAGGAGAGGTTCATGAAAATTTTGATCAAAAGAACTGATCCTAGTACTTGGGGAGTTTTACAGCTCTGAGCACAAATCACATTATTTTACTATGCCAAACCTTAATGAAATCATTTAAGTCATGAAAGGAAAAAAAAAAGAAAACAAATGCCGTAACATTTATTTTCTTGGAAATTAGTATTCTGGTCACTAAAGCACTATAATTTGTAAAATGATATTTACTGAAAAGACCAACAGTGAAATACGTGGTCCTCTGTAATTCTTCACCACCTCACTTTTCTACCCTGTAAAATTTTAAAAACAATTACACTCTTTTCCAAATCGGTATTTTTTTTTTTTAGGCAATCTCATAAACTTACTAGCTTGCACTAGCTAGTTCTAAGTTAACTTTAACAAGACAAATGTATAAGTACAAGTCCAGAGAAAAAACATGCTTAAGAAGTTAGAACAAAACAGGAAAAAAAAAGTTGCTTCTTCCTTTAAACTGTAATTACTGGGTGTGTTCTAATCTATACCACTTCCTTCCTCTCATTGATCTGACATCAATTGTGTCACATTCATTTAACTATTTAGTAAGCATTTACTAAGTAATACACCTCATGTTACTGGTAACTGCAGAAGACTCAATGGTGATAAGCCTGAAAAAATCCCTGATATACCGAAGTTCTATGGGGAGGCAATTAATAAGCAAGGAAGAAGGAAAATAGCAAGAACATTGTCTTAAACCGTGAAGGCTGCTATAGACTGTGCTATGAGCTGAGTGGCTTGTAGATGACAGAAGTTTTCTTCTTGTAGTTCTAGAAGTGAGGAAGGCCAAAGCCAAGGTATCAGCAGATATGACTGGTAAGGGTTTTTTGACCCCAAATAGCCGTGAGTTCTCACGATGGACTTTCATACTCAAAGAGGCAAGTATCTAGTATATGTATAGGCATTAACCACATTCATAAAGATCCGGCCCATGTGACCTACTTACCTCCCCAGGCGCTCACCTCCTCATGCAAGCCCCAAGGGTTTTCATGCAGTTTTGAGGAGCCACAAAACATTTAATACACTGCAAGCATCTAATTCAGATATTGCAATAAGTAGGCTATATAAAGGGTTTTTGGGTGCCGGTCTTAGACACTAAAGCCTTGGAAGATATCTGTTACTTTTGCTCTTTTAAAAGTGCTCTTCACGTGTAAGTATGCAAACCTCTTCAAGACAAATGAAGATGTTGTAGGCGTATGTGTAAATCTTTGTAACTTCCCCAGCTTGAAAAAAAAAAATAGAACACGCTCATTTATGCGTGTGCTCTGGGCTCTCCCGAATACGTCTCAAGGCTCGTGGTCTTGTTTCACTACCCTCCAGCTGCCCGTGCGCTGCATGCTCTGCAGTAGATACGTAAAAAGCATTTGTTGAATTGAGCAAGACAATACTTACTTGTCTCCTTTGATTTGGTTAGAATGACATTAAAAAAAAATCACCAACAGCACTGATGTGGTAAAGGATAGAAGAGCTGGGAGCAGGCTTGGTAGCTGGTAGAGATGCTGCAACAAAATGAGTAAGTTTGACGCGACAGGAAACAGTGGGAGAGCCAAATGAACAAACGAAGAAGTGCCAGGAAATACGTGGCAGCCCAACGTTTCAACTTACCAGCGACTGTTCCTTCTGTTTCATCCTCGACTCCAGAAAGAAATGTGCTACTTGGCCATGTCTACTGAAGCATGCAAAGTGATCCAGACCAAGCTAGTTCAATCCAGTACTCTCTGTACAGTTTTGAAATTAAGATGTCAGAGGCGGCTTTTCTGCAGGAGGAAGAGTTAAGAGCCAAGGTTAGGCCCTTCCACAGGCAAACAGCTCCACACTGTATAACAGGAGCAGAATGCGCTGCCCTGTGGGTCCATGTGGCAGAGCCATGCAATCACAAGCAGATAGAGACAGAGAGCTGTGACCTGTCATGGCATTCTCCCTTGTGACTTCTGTTATACCACCCTGCTGAGATTCATCCTAAGATACCCTCATCTTTCATAATGAACCTTTACTTTAGCATGACAAAAAATGTAAACTGGATTTTTTTCCCCTGACAACTCAAGAATCTTGACTCCTGATGCAAGAATACCTCAACGGTAAATAGTGTCTAGAAGGTTAGCGCCCAGCCGGATCATATGTGTAAATCATACATGCCATTTTAAAATTTTTGAGCCACATTTGAAAAATGAAAGAAACAAGTGAAAATCATTTGGGTTGGTTTTATTTAAGCCAGTAAGGTCAACATATGAGTGCCTCAGGAAGCAATTTTAGTTACTATTCTGGTCACTGTGACAAAATAAATACCTCATAAGAAACAACTTAAAAGAGGGAGGGCTCACTTGGCTTAGAGTTTAAGAAAGGATGCAGTAAACCATGGTGGCAGGAGAAAAAAAAAAACTCAACCATACTGTCACATTTTGTCTACAATCAAGACGCAAAGAATAGACAGGAAGTGGGGCCTGTCCAAAAAACTGAGTTCTACTCTCCAGTGACACTCACAAAAGACAGCATCAGCATCACTCATACATATAGTTTTAGTTTTTTGAGTAATCTCCATGGCGACTTGCAAGGCAGCTGTACTAATTTGCTTTCCAACCCGCAGTGTATATGGCTCCCTTTTGTCCTCATCCTTACCAGCATTTTAATTGGGTATTTGTTTTGGGTTTGTTTTTTTAATGACTGCCATTCTGACTGAAGTGAGACGAAATCTGAATGTTTTAATTTCCATTCCCCTGATGGCTAGTTAGTGATGTTGGACACTTTTCTATGTTTATTAGCTCTCTGTGTTTCATCTTTTAAGAATGCTAGGAGAACTTATTGGATTATTTGAGCTATTGTTCTTTGAGAGTGTGCACATGTTCATGTAGGTGCACATGTGTGTTGGGGTATGCATGTATGCGTGTGCACATATGGGTAGAAGCCAGAGGTCAAGCTCCAGTGTCATTTTTCAGTTGCTACCCGACTTGTTTTTTCAAGGAAAGGGCTCTCAGTGGCCTGGAGTTCAGGTAGGGTTTTCTGACTGACAAGCAAAGCCCAGGGACCCTCCTCTTCACTCCACAGCACTGAGCTCACAAGCGTGTGTTTTGTTTTTTTTAATGCTTGCCATTCTGACTAGGGTGAGATGAACTCTCACTTTCCTTCCTTTTTCACACACAGGTTCTGGAGGCTGAACCCAGGAACTTGCATGCTTACATGGCTGACTGAGCTGTCTTCCCAGTCTTTACTCAGTTTTATTTTAGTTCTTTGTATATTCTCGATACTAATCCCGTCTTCGGTGTATAGTTAACAAAGATTTTTTTCCCCTATTCTGCAAACTGCATCTTCACTTTGTCTCCTTTGCTGTATAAAACGTTTTAATTCCATGCAATCCCATTTGTCAATCTCGACCTTGTTTCCTGACTGACTGGAGCCCTTTACAAAACGTCCTTGTCTACATCGATACTTAAGGTGTTCTCCCTGTGTTTACATCAACTGTTTTAGAGTTGTAGTTCCTACATTAAATTCTTTGATCCATTAAGAACTTATTTTTGTTATAGGGTAATATGCAATGATCCAGTTCCATTCTTCTGCATCTGAACATCCAGTTTTGCCCTTAATCAAAATAAGATGATGTCTTCTAATTTTAGCTCATGTCATTTTTTTTTCATTTATTAGAACAGTGATGCCCCCTCATTTTCTAGTGCCACTTGATGATGAGTTTCAAGGAAGCAATAGATAGATGGGTCTTGTTTTCTCAGCCCATTCTGCTAATCTGCCTTTCGAGTGACGACTAGAGACCACAGGCATTCAGAGTTAATGCCAGCAGAGCTGGATCAATACCTGTCATTTTGTTGACATGTTCTTTAACATTGTCTTATAAATCATATATATTGTTTGTACTTTCTTATTTTATTTTTGTTAGCATCTGAATATTTAAATTCATTTAGCTTGTCTTCCGTCCCTGACATTCTGTCGTTTACCTGATCCATTCTGTCGATAAGGTTTCCCACTGAGGTTTGTATTTGACTTAATTAGATGTTAATTTCTAAAATTTCAATTTCATTTTTTTTTCTAAATTCTTCTTTCTGGTCTTGCATTCACTTCCATACTTCATTCAACTGTCTCTATTCTCCCTAATAATTTCATTTATTTGTATGCTCTTTGACTTGGTTGAACCTGTTAGAACTATTCTTTCAAATTCCTTTTTCTGGGATTTCAACAAATTTACTCTCATCATATCCATTGAATACACGGCCACAGAATTGGCAGTCTTCATAGGGGTCACATTGTCTTGATTTTCCATGTTTCTTACATTTCTGCATGAGGACTGGACTATGTAGGATGTTCCATTGATTGGCCCTTTTAATCAGCCTTATCTTTTTCATTTGAAACCTTTGCAATGTGAAGCAGGTTATAGGAGGGTTGATGTGTTGTCTCTCCCCATTGACCCGGTGGTGTAATTAAGTAGTTAAACACACAATTTACATGCTCAGAGCATGAAGCATGAGCCCCAGCACCATTCTAAGAGAGATAATATTAACTGCAGAAAGAATCAAAACTGACAGATAGGCACACTATAAAAGTATTATCATAGTTTAAAAGAGCCATGAATTTGCCTTCAGTAACTCTTGAGGTGGTTTAGGAGCAAGGCTAATACAAACTAAAATAATAGTTACTGAAGTTGGGAATTGAAGGGAAACAGCTGGTAAGCAGAGATTATGATCAGATCGGTTAAGGAAAATCAAGGAGAGATAAGAAGATGGGCTTGGGAAGTTACAGTGTTTTTGGAGTCCACAGAGTTTAATAATTATGAAAAGTATAGAAAGATGCACTTAAGAATTAAGACTAAGAGTTAACCTGTTTTGTCAAAGATCTTTAAAATAATAAAAACATCTTTAAATGCCATATTCTGTGGGTCCCTGAGGCTTTTGAAGACCTTATCTAGTTATTTTACCATATATATCTATAGAATCATTATCCATCTATTAAACCTAGCATGTATATTCTTATGATCAAAATAGAATAGAAACTGACATGACCATAATTTGATCAACTAACAATTAGCTTATATTACTTAATTACCCTAAATAACCTGCAATACCACTTTCAAGATATTGGAAGTAAACCTTGTATTATAATTTAGTCATATGGGTACAATACCTTGTATTATAGAAGAACTATATTAGAGTAGAAATATATGTAATATGTGTGAAGAATAATCTTAAATTTGAATTCTATACCAATGTATCAAAATTAAACTTATTTTGCATCGATATACAAAATTTTATACCAATGAATTAAAAATAACCTTATTTGAGAATAACAATTAAGGCCTTAAGTTGAGGAGAAGACTCAATAATCTACGGATGGGGTTGAAGACCAGATAGTTTAGTCTTACAATTAAGCTTAGTTGTTTTGGCATTAAGATACTTTTAGGTCTAGATAGATGTTTTAAGTTGACAGAGATGAGATATGGTAGATATTGGTTTACATTCAGAATTTCAGACTCACCAAGATAGGAAAGATGTTTTCTTCAAGGTTGCCAAATACAAATAGCCAAAACACTATGAATGTAGCATTTATATAATTCCTGTTTGTTTCATGGTTCTTCTTGCTGTATGTAGTTTATTTTATTTATGTGTAACAATATAAATGTATATGTAAAAAGGAAAGATAATAAAAATTGCTAAAAAAAAATAATTAGGACCAAGATGGGATGAGTAAGAGGGGAGAGACAGAAAGAGAGAAGAGAGGGAGGAGAGGAAGACGAAGAAATAGTGCAGGAATGAGGGGGAAAGCATATGGACTGTGCATTAGAATAAAAGGCTATATAACAGAAATGATACAAAGATGTACAGAACAATCATAAAACCCTATAGAGCAATATAAAAACAAAAACAAGAGAAAAAGAAATATGCAAGCAAGAGCACAACTTTGAAATTACCAAAATAAAGACAATGAAATAAAAGTCAAAAATCAAGTTTTAAATATCACAGCGTCGCTCGGCATTTCTTTTTTGCATGGGATGGGTTTTGGATTCCTTCCCCTCTGTTTTGCCTCATGGAGCAAACTGACCTGCTGAGGGAGACCCAATTTAAAGTCTCGCCCCAAACCTGCTATTTGCTGGTATGTAGCGCCCAATTGAATTTAGACAAGTTACCTTTTAGCTTAAGGTTCCGCTCACGCACTAGAAGTGTTCCTTGGGTTTCCGGAGCCCTCCGCAGGGAAAGCTGCTCTTCAAACCATTCCCAGCCCTTGTTGTTGTTGCACGTGCTGGATGTTCACACTTCCCACAGATGGGTTAATTCTATGGCACCGATGTTCACCATGGCCGTGCTATTGTGCATCTTTTGGCTAGAGAAGTTCCTCTTAGTAGGGCTCCATCTGCCGTTGCCAGTGTCTGCCAACTCAAGACTCCACATGGCTTGAAATCAGGGTCGGTCCTCAAGTGGTGACCACATGGCGCGGGCATGACCGTGCAGAGTCCAGAGGCATGCTTTTCAGTCACGTAGAGCCATGTGCCCCAGTTCTGGTAGATGTTTCCTTCTCAGGGTGTTCCCTCGGCTTCAGGGTCCCTCAGGTCACCGTGCTTCTACCGGTTTTTTTTTTTTTTGTCTTCATAGTCTGAACTGATAACAAACGTCTTTGCCCACTGAGTATCCAGCCCTTAGTTACATCTACATAGCCCGGTCTATCTCTCTCCAGCCCCCTGTTAACTCTCTGGCTTTGTTTTCTGTGGTTCTGGAAAATCCAGAACCTTACACATCCCAAGCATACACTTTATCACTGAGCTGCATCCCCAGGCAGGTCCAGTGCATTCACTCATCATCCCCTACAACGTTAGTGGGTAAGTAAGACTGTAAGAGTATATGTTTTCTGAAATGTATTACAACTTTAAAAGTTATGACAGACATACGATTTATCACCTGTATGAAGTTAGAGCCTCTGAAAACCTGCCAGCTATTAGTTTTGTGGAAACTCTGTGTCATTTTTAATTTAGATGCCAATGGTCTTTTCCTCTGACTTAGCCAGAGATAGCCCAAGAAAGAAGTAGAGCAGTTTCTAATGTCATCATTTGTGTTAATCAAGTCCATGTTGCTACAATGAAACACCTCTGAAAACTAATTTACAATGAGAAGGAAAGCATTTAACTCACAACTGTAGAGACTTGGAGGCATGAAGTCTGAATAGCTTGTTCTGGTGAGAGCAGCAGGTGGTGGCACATCCTGGCAAGGCATGTGTTAGAGAAACCTGGCATATCTAAAGTCCAAAAGCAGAGGAGAGAAGAGACTAGACCTCCCTGGTCTCCTTTAAGGGTGTGTCCCTAGTGATGTAGCCCACCCCTACACACACACACACACACCTATGGTCCAGAGACTATCTCAATGTCACCACTGTGGGAAGCAAGCCACTTCACACGGCTTTGGAAACACTGCAGTCACACCTATGTACCACCATGTTTCGCAGAGGAGAGGGGAAAGAGGCACTGCATTGGTTCTCTAAAGAATGTTCTGTCATCTGATGGCTCAAGCATGAATTCTCAGGAGGCTGAGTTGTTTCCATAAATGTGAGCAAACACCAGCACTTTTTAATAAGTAATTTCGACATTTAGTTGAGCCTGCATAATAGGGCTGAAGTGCATAGAAAAATCTTCCACGTCTTGGAAGGACTCCTTGCTGCCTAAAGCTAGTAGGAAGAACTGTGGTGTGGTTTCAGCTTGCAGTGGAGTGCAGCAAGTATGGGGACGAGAATGGGTCTTAGCTCGTATTCATCCTTCCTCCGTCAGATTTAACACCTTTTCCTACTGCATGATTGATAATTATGGAAGAAAGGAACAAATACCTGGTGAACACATGAAGTCTGAGGTTTTCATGATGCTTTTTTCTATGACCCTAATTTTGGGGGGTTATAGTGGTAGGACAGAAACACAAATCATATTTTGGGGACGTGTCATCTCCAGGAGCACTTGAAATAATTCAAAACAACAAATCCTCCCATCCCAGGGTTAGAACAATGAGGACTTCCATCCCAGATCTAGGAGACAGGCTGGAAGCTCACTGCTGCATGTCACCCTGCTTGCCCACGATGCTGACACTGGCATCCATGTGTGCATTAAAATTATTGCGTTCTTGCCCTCCTCTCTCCTTTTCTCCGGTAACCAAGACTTACTCTCCCTACCGTCTGCCTTTAATATTGGTCCTCCACCATTGAGCATCTAAGAATCCACATCAGTTATTCAATACAACTTAGCATTTTACCCAAAGCATGCATCAGCTCATCTTTCTACTCAGCGTTTTTGTCACATCTGTTACTATGTCTTTGGAATATTCCTTTGTTTTTTGTTTGTTTGTTTGCTTGCTTGCTTGCTTGTTTATTTTGTGTTTTTGTGGGGGGTTGTTTTGCTTGGGGGGTTATTTGTTGTTTGTTTGTTTTTTCAATACAGGGTTTCTCTCTGTAGCTTTGGCTGCCCTAGACTCACTTTATAGATCAGGCTGGCCTCGAACTCACAGCAATCCACCTTTCTCTGCCTCCAGAGTGCTGGGATTAAAGGCGTGCAACACCATGCCAGGATAGAATGCTCCTTTGTAATCCATCCTCCTTGTACTCCCCAGAGGTTTATCAATAGTACCCAGAAAGCTATTCTTGGAGAACTTGTGCTCCCTCAGGCACCTCTTTCTGAAGGTACAGTGTTGAGGTAGCAGCCAAGTAGTTGGATAAACTGACCACCTCCTCCTGAGATGCTTTGGGGTGGACTTGAAGCCAGTGGAAGCCAGAACATTAAATATCTCATTTACTCATCAACCCCATTTCTGTTCTCAGGAAGCAAGTTCAACCAAAGTCCCGTGACTTGCCCCATCTTGAAGCTCAAGTAACGAGTCCGTTGCACGAATAAGCTGCACATGAATGGTCTGCCAAGCTCCTGACACTTTAAACAAAAACCTGCCAAGACAATAAGGCATGGCTGTCTCCTGGGGCCCAAAACACCAACTTTATTGCGCGTGGGTTTTGCTATTTTGTTCTGCCCTCTGTTTTCTGAGGCATTCGCGCCTCGTGATTTATACACCCGCTTCCCAACACAGCTTGCGGTTCCTAGTGTGGTAGCGATTTGGCTCTTTGCTGGCACTGCTGCTGGAGAGAAGGCTGCTGCGCGTGTTCTGTTTCTTCTTTCGTACTGACTGGAGGCATGCTGACCACCACTTATTAGCTCTTTGATCTTTTTTATTTCTGAACATATGGTCAGGACCTCACCAGTGCCCAGAATGGCAGACTGAAATTCTAGGAGAGTCGGGCCCATGTGATAAACGGCTTTGCTTTGGAGAAAAGTGAGTGCTGAGCAGAGCAAAGGCTGGTGCCCATTAAATACCCTCATCAGCTGGAGAGAATGTGCCTGCTAGAGCATCTGTTAACCCAGGACCGCTGCCTTCCCGGCTTAAAGGGCTGTCTGTCCGTGGAGGGCGTGTCCCACGGGAGACTTGCAACTTCCAAAGGCTGCAAATAACAGAACTGAAAAGCTGTATCGACTTAAGGCAATCTGCTTCCAAATGAAACTGTTTAAACTGAACCTGCTTTTTGTTCTTATTTTCCATTGCTCTTATCCGTTGCCTGTTCTAAAACAGTATCTTAATGTGTAAGAAAGCAAGTCTTCTCTGCATCCGGCTTTCACAAGCTGTTTCTCCCCCCTTGACGTGTAATAACCGTAAGAGGCACTTCTGAAAAAAATTAAAAAGTCCATCAAGGGCTTTATTGAGCAAGAGTGTGTTGGGTTTCAGTATGATGTTCCTCAACATGCTGCAGTGCTTGTTGGACAAACCTCTGGCACTCTGTCCTCCACGCTGAGAATGAGGCTCATGGTATCAGTGTCAAAGAGTCCTGACCCTTGGGGAAACAACAGACATGCCTGTGGTGGCTGATCAAAGGTCATCAGATAGTCATGGAAGCCCTGGCCTTCAAAGGGATGGAATCCAAGCCAGAGCCTGCCCCGTGCTGACTTCAGTTAAGTCATTTCCCCTCTTCCTCTAAACCCCATTTCTTCATTTGAAGAATAGAAACTGTGAGCCTATCTCATAGGAATGCTAAGATAGTAAGGATATGTGTAAATGCTAATTGCATAATGAAATTTAAATACTGAATCTCTTTGACTCCTACAGGAAAAAAAAAAAACACAGAAGCAGGAAAGAGCCTTCTGCAAATTCTCACTCCTTGGTTGCTTTGGATTAAAGCTCTCCATTGCCCCTCCCCTCTGTGGCTTCACAAACAGATCTTTGGTCTTGGAAGGGAGGAATAATGTTTTCATTGATTCACACAGGAATAAAAGGAGAGAACTTTAACTCTGAAACAGGATCAGATAATCTTTCCCGCATGGCACACACAGTCCAGCAGGCTAGGCCCAGCCCTGTGCCTGGCATTTCTCATGTGCTTCTCCCTGCTCCCTTTTTTATTTTCTTCTCCCCCTTTTTCATTCTTGTCTTCCTGATCCTCTACCCCCACCCACTGTTGCCTACTCTAGAACCACCACAAACACAGCACATGGCACTTGAGGTTCCTTCTGCCCCAGTGCTGTCAGCTCTTGACTCTCACAGGAGCCCTTTTCATGTGCCCCAAACTTCCACTTTCTCCTACCTAAAAGCATGGTAGAGAGCAGCACACCTCCTACCTCAAGCTTTCTGGTTTCATATTCTGCTCCCAGACAGCATGGTCCAGCTCATCACTCTCCTCCCAAGATGTCACTTATCATTCCTCCAACAATTTATGCCTATATCCTCCTCTTTCACAAAGATACAGAAATATACACAGGGTTCACAGGGTTCTGATTCTTAAACCCAGCTATGACATATACATCTGAATTCAGAAATGGGACAGTTGCCAAAATGGTGCCTAAAGTTAAAATTGTAGAAATATTAGAAAGAGACTCTTTTATATATTTTTTAATTTGAGGGACTATGGCATGGCTTGGTAATATTGAAATGGTTATTATTCTGACTCTGCCTGAGACTCAGTTTTCAAGCTTAAACCTTTTGGGGCCATACCACAAGGCCATATGGGCTATATACATTAGCTATTCTGTTCAAATAGGGAAAATTATTTATTCTGCTTAAGATTCACTCTGCTGGCATTCACAGCATGCACTTAAACCCTTAAATTAAAGACTGCATGGCCCTGGCAGCTTCCACACGCAAGTATGTTTTTGTCACCACCCCATTCCAGTCAGGTCACAACAGAAAGGATTCCAAACACCTAAGGAAGATAGTTTTCCTTAGGTAGGTGAGAGCCTATCTCTTCTTCACAGAAATACCACCTTGGTCCTAGAAAAATCCTAAGATTGTGTTCTTCTGATATTGCCAAAATAGAAAATTGGAAAGAGAGGTGGCTTACCTACAAGAGTTTAGAAGTGTTTTCTATTATCTTCTCCCAATAACGTGAGAGCTCCTGCCTTAAGGTTGCCAAATACAAATAGCCAAAATACTATGAATGCAGCATTTATATAATTCCTGATTGTTTCTTGATTCTTCTTGCGACTATAGATAGTTTATTGTATATATGTGTAATAATATAAAAGTATATGTAAAAAAGAAAAAACAATTAAAAATAAATAAAATGAAAAAAAGAAGTGTTTTCTAAACTGTTGGAGGAGATTAATATCATAGGCTTGTCAAACATCAGTAAATCCTGGTACGGGTTGTGTTATTGCACTTGACAGTGAGAATGAAAGATGATTATTACTATTGCCTATGTCTTACCTGAGGCAGGGTCCCCACCCTGGGTGTCTATGAGCCCAATGTTATGTGTATTCACCCAGCTTCTCACTGATGGTGACAAGAGGCTTCCTGGGGTGTTCAGTATTCTACACAACATCTGGGTGAGCACTCTGTCTCCCTCCCTCTCTCTCTCTCCTCTCTCTCTCTCTCTCTCTCTCTCTCTCTCTCTCTCTCTCTCCTCTCTCTCTGTTTCTTCCTCTCTCCCTCCCTCTCTGTCTCCCTCCCTGTCTGACTGTCTCTGTCTTTCTTTCCCTCCCTCCTCTCTCTCTCTCTCTCTGTTTCCTCCTCTGTCTCTCTCTCTGTCCCTCCTTTCCTGTCTCTCTCCCTGTCTGTCTGTCTCCCTGTCTGTTTCCCTCTCTCTCTCTCCCTCCCTCCCTCCTTGTCTCCCTCTCTATCTGTCTGTCGCCCTCTTTCTGTATCTCTCTGTCTCTCCCCCTCTCTCCCTCCCTTTCTCTCCCCTCCTCTCTGTCTCTCTCCCTCTTTTACTCCTCCCACCCCTTCCCTGCTCTTTCCTTTCCCTATCTCCCTAACACCCAGTGATTTCATCCTCTAGGACCGCTGTTTGTTCTCTCTAGCATGGCTGTCTGGCTGCATTCACACACTGCCTTAAGTCTGTAGTGTCTGTTGCTAAGAGGGTCTAAAGGGAAAGACTTGCAAGGTCAGTGTGAAGGGCAGCCTTGGCACCTGGGGAGACTCTTCACCTGTGTCCACCATTTGCTGCTGCTGGTTTAGCCTGGTTGTGGAGAAGCTCTGTTCCATGTCTACGAGTTCTGTCTTCCTCAGAGCAATTCTTACAGGAAAAGCCAAACATCTAACTTCCTTACCTCAATGTACTTATGGCCAGCGACAAGAACGCAATCATAGAGCAAAGCTTTGGGGTCAGAATAGACTGACACCCCATGGCTTTTTATAGGTTTTGTTTTGTTTTGTTTTTTGTTTTTGTTTTTTTTTTGTTTTTGTTTTGTTTTGTTTTGTTTTTGTTTGTTTGTTTTGTTTTGCTTTTTCTACTCAGGATAAAATTATGGGCTATGGGCTATGTACCATGAATAAACGGGTGAATTTGAACTTGTTAGTTTTTCTTATATAACTTTCCTGGACCATATGGAAAAGCCCTAGTTACCAAATGAGGCCATTCCATTTAGATACTAGAAGCTTTGAAAACCTTGTTTCCTCATACTGTCAAATGCTAAGCCATCTATCTGTCCTCTCTTCCTCTCTGTCTCTGACTGTCTCTCATGTCCCTCTCTCTCCTCTTGTGTCTGTTGGGGGGGGGGGTTGCTGGGAATAAAACTCAAGCTTTGAACATGTTAGGCAAGCTAAGTTATATTCCCAATCATCTTTTTTTTTTTTAAGAAAGTCTCACTCTGTGGCCCAGGCTAGCCTGAAACTTGCCATGTAGCCAAAGCTACACTATCTGCCTGCCTCAGCCTTTCAAACAATATGATTACAGGTGGGTACAACCATGCCTAGCCTCTGATTTTTAGCTGAAACATAATGGTTTGTTACAAGTATACCACATAAAAAATTTAAACTAGGTAGGGCATTTGACTTATCTATTACCTCCTGCATATATTAACTTACTTTCTCATCACAGTACTGAGTTTCCATCAGATATGGTAGAAAAAATATATGTGGTCCCCTCTCAGAAATCAATCTTGAGCCAAGCATGAGGATGCACAGCTGTAATCCTAATACTCAGGGGATGAAGCAGGGGGATCATAAGTTCAAAACCAGCCTAGACTATTTAGCAAGACCTTGTCTCAAAAACATCAATCTGTGTCTAAGAAATACTTTATGATTACAGATTCCTTGAGGCAGGCTTTTCAGGAAACAGGAAATGAGTGCTTAGCCAGGGCCTCAGCCTCCCAAAGCAAAAGCTCAAGCAAGGCCAGCATTGCTCATTCTTGCTTCTTTCAAACCATTGCAATACAAAGCAAGATGTGATGGTCCTAGCACTGGAGAGAGAAAGGCTCAGATATTCCAGGTCATCCTTGGCTTCATGCTAAGTTCCAGGCCAGCCTGGGCCACATAAGTCCCTGCCTCTATCCCCAAAACATTATTATTTCAGATTAGCTGAGCAAGTAAGATTGAGCATTGGCTAAGGAAGCAAGCAAGCATGGACTTCTCACAGGCCTGGGGGAATTACCTACAGAGTTGTTGGTTATTTTCCTCTTATTTTTAAATTCTAGATTTATGGTTCCATTTTCTCACAGAACACATTTAGAAAGAAGCTAATAAATTTAAATACAGAAAACCAGATAAAAGCAACATTTCTTGAGTATATTATTTTTAATTTAATTTTTTTAACTCCTAATTCACTTTATGGGTATTTTGCCCACATGCATGTCCGTGCATCCCATACACGCAGTGCTTGTGGAGGCCAGATGAGGGCATTGAATCCCTTGGGACTGGAGTTACAGATGATTGTGAGCCACCATATGGATGCTAGGAATCAAAACTGGGCCCTCTGGAAGAGCAACAGGTGCTCTTAGTCACGGAACCATCTCTCTATTCCCTTAGTTTAAATTTTATTTTTGGGACTAGAGAGATGGTTCGGTGATTAAGAGCACTGGCTCCTATTCCAGAGAACCCACGTGGTAGCTCACTCCCGTTCCAGGAGATCCAACAACCTCACACAGACATACATGCAATCAAAACACCAATGCACATAAAATACAACTAAATAAAATTTTTAAATATTATTTTTAATATTGCCTGCCAAACTTAAAAAGTGAGGTCATAGAGAATGTGTTTCTGGATTTCTCTGTATTAAGCTTTGGTAATGAACATACTATTTTTTACAAAGCTCAGTTTTGGGGAGATAATAAAAACACAATTTCTATTTAAGAAAGAAAAAACTTGCCTAATGAATTGAATTAAATCTTGTTAGAGAGATTCTCAAGTGAGAAAGAGTGCTCCCACAGACTACAAAAGGCAAAGTTCTCTACACAAAAAGGTTTCCTTGATTGGACACAAAGCTCACCCCAACCAGCTAGTTGAAACTGATAACTGTTGGAAAAGAAAAAATATCTGTTTTGTGCAGTGGAGTAATGCTGGACATATCAGCCACCATCTGGGGCAGCCTCAGGACCAAGAGGTAGATATATCAGCCACCGTCAGGGGCAGCCTCAGGACCAAGAGCAGCTGGCCAACAGAAACCAGGCTCCACGGGGAGCCGTTTTGTTTAATTTTGTTTTGTTTGGGTAATTTTTGTCTTACTGGCTTTCTATTTATTTGCTTTGGTTTTCATTTACTTATTTTGTTTTGTTTTTGCTTTAAGAGACAGAGAACATGAAATTGGGTGGGCAGGGCAGCCAGTAGAATCTGGGAAGACTTGGGGGAGGGGGAAACATGATCAAAATATATCATGTGAAATAAAGTTTTAATGAAAAAAAAAAGGAAGCTGGGTGGTGATGGTGTATACCTTTAAATCCCCATCAGAGAAGGGAGTTAGAGACAGGCAGATCTCTGAGTTCAAAGCCAGCCTGGTCTACAGAGTGAATTCCAGGACAGCCAGGGCTACAAAGAAAAACTCTGTCTCAAAAAAAGTCATATTCTCATCATAAGAAGACTTTGTACAATTAAAAAGAATTAGCATGACACCATCATGCAGCTTGTATTGTATTATATTGTAGTGTTGTTGTAGTGTAGTATAGTGTTATTGTAGTGTGGTATAGTGTAGTTATTGTAATGTATCTTATTTGTCAGCACTGAGGATTAAACCCAGGGCTTCGCACATATTAGACAAATACTAGCCACTAAGGTGTATCTCCAGCTTTTCATGTAACATTTTCTCAGTGTGTTCATGACCCCAAGGGGGCTATATAAACCAGAAGTTACAGCTGATCTTAAAGTATGACACAGAATCACTGAACTGTTACTATTGTAGAAATACCCTAAAAGAAAGTTGCGTTGATTTGCTTTATTTATTTCAACTTGTATTTGCTGGTTTGTTTTTAAGTATGCAACTACCCAGTGCAGGATGGGGGGGGGTTGGGGATGGGAAAAGAAGACTTCCAATTCTGACCTGTAGCTGAGAGGTGCTTGTCAGATGCAGTAAACTCATGTCTCAGAGAAGAGCATCCCACATCGGGCACTCCCCTTTATCCCCAACACACACACACACACACACACACACACACACACACACACACACACAAACACACACACACAGCTCAGCACTTGATAAGGACCAAAGTGCTCCTTGCATTTTCCATTTGCAATATGACCTCAGGAATGGAGACCACCATGTGTGATACATAGGGCTCAGGCTTGGTTCACAGGCCTGTTCAACACCTGTAGCTCTGCCTTTGCCTTGCCTTAGATCTCCAACATGAGGACAAGTCTGTACAGATCTCCAGGCAGTCAGTGTGGTCAGATGGTGGACTTAGGCCTCTTCTGAGTCACATGTCAGTTACCCTTCATCTAGGGCAGTAATGGCTATGTGTATCAAATTGGACACTAAATGATCTTTATGCTCATATACTGAGTTCTGACCATGACTATTTTTCAAATTATATTATCTATCAACTGCTTTGATAAATAGAATGAATCTAAAAAAAAAAAAAAAAAAGCTGTCCAAGACAGGCATGGTGGCTCATGTCTTTAATCCCAGTACTCTGGAGGCAGAGGCAGGTAATCACTGTGAGTTCAAGGCCAGCCTGGTCTACAAAGTGAGTCCAGAACAGCCAAGGCTACACAGAGAAATCCTGTCTTTAAAAAAAAAAATCAAAAAAACAAAAAAAGCTGTCTAATTTAAAACCAGTGTGAGTGATTCATACATACAGAGGAACTTGCCTTTTGAGAATAATTCTAGGTCTTTGTTGATCAAGTTTTTAAAATATGCCTTTGACTAAGTGAGTGGCTGTGAGATCTCCGTCACATGTTCAAGTTTCAAAGGATCAAAAAAAAAATGGACTTCAAAACTAGTTTCTGATGACCTTAGAGAAGAGGGAGAAAGCTGGGGGTTACAAGGGATATTCAGAGAGCCAGGTGAGTTCTCCAAGGACAGTGCTAAGGTGTGTGCCTCCTTTATAGTCCTCACTGTCAAATTATCACAGCTGACATCACTCCTTTGTCACACAGACACGTAGACCTTAACATACCATGACTCCATATTGTACTCGCCACGTTTGTAGTCACAGTCCTTGTCATGAGGCTATCTGTGCTTCCTCTTGCATTCAGCTTCTTCCAGCTATTTTATACCTGGAGCCAATTTCCCATGTCTCCACTCAGCTAACCTGATGAAATGGTTGACAGTAATTGCCGCGAAGGAGTGTGTTTTCTTTGTGCTCCCCACAAATGTGCTGATGGTTTTAGTTCAACCTTCAAACCATATGAAGATGCCCCTTTCCTTCCTTTGAGATCTCTTTTCAATGGAAGCTCTTCACCCACATTGGTGTGACACACACACACACACACACACACACACACACACACACACACATACACACACTTTACACTCCTATCATGTGAAGTACCACCCAGGTAGGCATGTCATTCTGTCAAATGGAAAGACACACCATGAGAACCACCACGTTAACTACATCCCTTCTCAATTGTTCTCCATGTGCTATGAATAGGGATTCTCAGGAGAATGATTCTTGGGTCAAATAAATTGGGAAAATGCAACATACTCTTTTTTTTTTTCCTTCAGGCAGAAGGCACATTAAAGTTTTAAAGCTGCTGCAGGGCCCTTCATTTTAAAAAATAAATAAAAGAAAGGGGGAAAACCTACTTAATTTTATGTAATATATTGTTTCCGAAATTTGTTTGAAGAAAAAGCCCACAAAGCACAGTTAGTAAAATGATGATCTGAAACAATTAAATTAAGAGTGTTTGTAGAAGTCTCACTGAAATTTCCTCCCCTAATCTTTTGTAACCAAATTTCCACAGCATTGTCCTTGCTTGTCTGTGGTTATGAAAGCAATACAGCTGGAGCAATTAAACAAGCTGAGACTATGCAGCCCTGAATTGGACTCTAGGTTCTGGTCCACCTTTCTCTGTTTCCAATCTCTTGTAGTTACCCTTATCCAGAGAGTTACTAGACACTCTGGTTACCAAGTATTGCAAAAATATAAGTTTCATGTGAGGAATAAATCAAGATAGACAAGTCCAAGATTGCAATTGCTTGATTTTTTTTATTTCTAAAGATAACGATTTTTAAGTAAAATCCATGTACTCAGAAAGCAAAAATATTGGTATCAATTCTGTTTCTCTATGATGAACATACTGAGATCCAAGATGGCGGCTCATAGCATGCAAGGTGTCTGAGTAGCAGGACCTCAGTGATGGCAAAACAAGTGAGAGGTTGTGCTATGGACTCCAAAAGGCCAGCATTTGTGTTTCTCAGGTAAGAGGAGAGCCCATGGGTGTTGGGAACAAGTGGTTCTAGCCTGTGGCCTCTGGACTCTCAGGATCTAGGGAAATTGTCCATACCTCCAGTCCATGGATCTACCTATCTCCCCTAAGGAGACTGGCCAGACCCCAGGAGCATACAGGATCTCAACCCAAAATAGCAGTGCCCACTATATATACTGTCTAGGCTGCTTGAGCTCAGAAACCACAGAGTGAGTGATGGGGCTGCTGACTCTGGGACTTCCCAGAGAGAGGAGGGCTTCTGGGTTCCTGAGGAGACCTACTAGTCCTCAGGATTATACAGGCAAGATACCCCCAGGATCATCCCCTGCCTGTAATCCTAACTGAGACACAGCTTCATGAGGAGAAAGGATGGCTATTTATGAAGATCCAGCAGCCAATCCATAACCATACCCACCATCCCAAGGAGAGCAGCTCCAGGAATACCCAGCCTCCTGCCCAGGGCTCTTTTCCCATACCTAAGAAATCCAGCATGAACAAGGAACAACCAGATGGCTAAAGGCCAGTGGAAAACACAATCAACAAAAACCAGGCCAATATGGCACCTCTAGAACCTAGTTATTATCCCACTGCAAGAATTCCTTAATACCCTAGATACCCTAACACAACTGAAACACAAGAAAATGACCTATGCTTTTGAAGATAATAAAAGCTCTTAAAGAGGAAATTAATAAATCACTTAAATAAATACAGGAAAAACAGGTGAAGGAAATGAATAAAATGGTTCAAGACCTGAAAATGAAAATAGAAACAACAAAGAAAAGACAAACTACAGAAATCATAGAGATGGAAAACTTAGGAAAGAAAATAGGAACTACAGAGATAAACATCACCAACAGAATAGAAGAGATGGAGTAAAGAATCTCAAGTATAGAAGATACAATTGAAGAAATCTATAAATCTGTCAAAGAAAACCCTAAATATAAAAAGAAAATACTAAAACAAAACATCCAAGAAATCAAGGATACTATAAAAAGACAAAACCTAAGAATTATAGGAATAGAAGAAAGAGAAGATTCCCAGATCCAAGCCCCAGAAAATATTTTCAACAAAATCAAAGAAGAAAATTTTCACAACCTAAAGAAAGAGATACCTATAAATATATAAGAGGCCTACAGAAGATCAATATATTAGACTAGAAAAGAAAATCCTCCCATCACATAATAATCAAAACACTAAATGTACAGCACAAAGAAAATAACATTGAAAGCAGAAAGGAGGAAAGGCCAAGTCACATATAAAGACAAACCTATCAGAATTACACCTGACTTCCCAACAAAGACTCTAAATGCCAGAAAGTCCTGGACAAATGTCTTACAGACCCTAAGAGACCACAGATGTCATGCCATATGACTATACCCAGCATAAATTTCAATCACTGTAGATGGAGAAAACAAGATATTCCATGACAAAACCAAATTTAAACAATATCTACACATAAACCCAGCTCTACAGAAGATACTAGAAGAAAAACTACAACTAAAGGACATGAACTACACCCAAGAAAACACAGAAAATAAATAATTCCACTGCAGCAAAACCAAAAGAAGAGAAACACACAAACACACTACAACACCAACATTAAAATGACAAAAGCTAGCAACCACTGGTCATTACTATCAACATCAATACTTAACTCCCCAATTAAAAGCCACAAGCTTTCAGGGGACATGGTCTAATATGAGGCACCAGAGTATGTGTGAAAGTCAGACACTACTCTCCACTCAACTGTGGAGAATGTCCTGTCCATTGACTAGATCTGAGTAGGGGTTTGAAGTTTATGGCCTGTATTGTCCTTGGCTGGTGCCATAGTTTGAGTGGGACCCCTGGGCCCAAATCTGCCTATCATAATGTTCTTCTTGTAGGGGAGCCCTGAGGGCACTCAGAGGAAGGATAGCAGGCTACCAAGAAGAGACTTGATACCCTATGAGCATATACAGGGGGAGGAGGTCCCCCTCAGGAATAATCATAGGGGAGGGGAGTAAGGGGAAAATGGGAGGGAGGGAAGAATGGGAGGATACAAGGGAGGAGATAACCATTGAGATGTAATATGAATAAATTAATAAAATAAAATTTTAAAAATTTTTTTAAAATGTAAAACAAAAAATAAAAAATAAAAGCCACACGCTAACAGAATGGATGCATAAACAAGGCCCATCACTCTACTGCATACAAGAAAGACAGAAACCTTAGCAACAAAGTTAGACATTATCTCAGAGTTAAAGACCTGGAAAATTGGAAATAGTACTACCTCAAGACCCAGCTACACCACTTCTGGGAATATACCCAAGAACATGTGCTCAACTATGTTCATAGCAGCCTTAATCATGAGATCCAGAAACTGGAAGCAACCTAGATGTCCCTTGATTGAAGAATGCATAAAGAAACCATGCTACATTTACACAGTGGAATACTTTTCAGCTATTAAAACCAAGGAAATCATGAAATTTTCAAGCAAAAATGGGTGGAACTATAAAGGATCATCCTCAGTGAGGTAACCCAGATCCAGAAAGACACACATGGTATGTACTCACTTATAAGTGGATATTAGTCATATAGTACAAGATAACCATACTACAAAATCATGGACCCAAAGCAGCTAAGTAACAAAGATGGTTCAAGGGAGGCCCTCCTTGAATCTCATCAGAAAATAGAATAGACAGCAGAAGTGGATGCACAGAGAACAGTGGATAGGAAAAGGAATGGGGAGGGAAATAAGGGGGGATCAGATGTGGGGAATGTGGGGAGAAGAGATTTAAGAGCTTGGAGAGAAGAGGGAACTACTTCTCCAGCCCTAAAACCTCCTTGACCAATAAATCTCTTCTACTACTGAACCCATGAACTTTCTCTGCCATCTGACTGGATTTGCTACTGTCCTTAGCCAGCACCACCACAGCAGTGTTTTTACCTGCAAGCAAATTGCCTAAAAGACACTTATCCAAAAATCTGCACAAGAGGTTCCAGAGGTGATTTCATAGTAGGGTTTACACACAACTGCTGCCAGGACCACCATCTGTGGGTTCCCAAGCCAGATGGGGAATACTAAAGCATTACTCCTACCCCAGACTTCTCTCAGAGAGCATGACAGAAGTGGAGCTGCTCCCTTCTCAAATCAGGCTTGAGCCTACTCAACCCCATAGAGACAAAGGCTATAGCATGATAAAGCCAATTAGGCTTCTGTTCCCTTCCCAGAGAACTGGCTTCTCACAAATTATGTCACCTGTCTGCTAATCTAATTGATAGGCTTGCAAAGTCCCTGCATCATTAAGGTTTTCATGTCTTCTGTCAGACCTGTACACACAAATTACATGCATTTTCTTCCCCTCCCTGCTGACTCAAGCTATATAAGCTGGTCCTATTATTTCAATAAATGAGCTATACTCTAACATAGTCTTGGAGGACATACTTACTGCTTCCTGAGATCCTGCTCCTTAGCTTTCCTTGCATCCTCAGACCAATTGTGTGCAACTGCCAATCGAGGTTGGGGGAATTCACAACCCTCCCTGTGCAAACAGCAAAGGCGAGGCTGCATGCACTAAGTGAAAACACTTCGGACATCTCACACCTCTCTGCTCTCCTGACACCAGCGGGCCTCAGCAACTTCAACTGGATAGTTTGCTTGGGTTATTCATAGCCCACAGAATAGTTAAGAGAACCCCACATGCAAGGGGTTCTGGGAGCCCACAGGAGAAGAAGGGTAACAGGAAAAATCGGGACCAGAGAGACAAAGTAGCTGATCCATGGGATAAAATCAGCATTCAGGCCAATGACCTTATTTTCTTGAGTCTCTGCCCACTCTCCTCTCCCACTATACCTGTTCTTCATCTTCTGGAAAGTCTGTTATCATCTATCTCTACAGCTGTCCTCTCTATCCATACCTAACTCTTATCTATATAGTACCGAAGGGCACAGAAGGAGGCAAACACTATCCCCTACTGTGTAAAAGGAACCTTTAATCACCTGTTTCAGTTGTCTCAGAGGATCACTGCCTCTCAATGATAACCTAGGTCTAGTCCTGGAAGCTTCTAGCCTAGAGTCTTTTCAGCCTCTGAGAATTATTGCTTAATAAGATTGCCCTTTCTTATTATTGACCTCTGGCTGGCTGGTTCAACTCAGCTGTTCGAGTTCGAACTCCTCTCCCAGCTGACTTACTCGATCTGGCTTCTCTGAATTGCTCTTCTTGGCCTCAAACTAAGTCTAGCAATTTGATGTGATCTCTTGGCTCCTTCCCATTCTCCGGTTTGTTCAGCCTTCACCTGAGTTCTTTCTCTAAAACCTGTCTCTCTCTCTATTACTGTCCCAGTAAAACTGCCTCCTCTTTCTCTCTGCACTGCATACCACCATGCCTGGACCTACATTTTCTTTATCTGAAACTTACTCTATACCAGGCTGGCCTTGAACTTACATCTCCTTGCCACTGTCTCCTGGATTAAAGGCATGTTTGTATTTCAGCAGCATCACAGAGACTTAGAAGATCTTTGGATATGATCTCTGGCCAGAGCATCCATGCTCTAAATTCAAATTTCTCTACACTAATGTTAGTGCCTGTTTAGTGATTCTGTCTGTCTGTCTGTCTGTCTGTCTGTCTGTGTGCATGTGTCTTTTATCTCTCTTGGTGTATCTCTGTCTCTCTCTCTGAGTATCTCTGTCTCTCCTTCTTCTTCTTCTTTTCTTCTTCTTCTTCTTCTTCTTCTTCTTCTTCTCCTTCTTCTTCTCCTTCTTCTTCTTCTTCTTCTTCTTCTTCTTCTTCTTCTCTCTCTCTCTCTCTCTCTCTCTCTCTCTCGCTCTCTCTCTTCCTTTCTCTCTCATATCCATTCCTCTTACTCTTGCATTTTCTGAAGCTCAGAGACTGACCTGGTTTACAATATCTGGGCACAAATCCTTATCCCTCTTTAAAAATCTAATGCTACTCTATTTAGTCAGAGTTGGTTAACTACTGAGTAGTGACTGTTGCTGCAGAAGCCCTCAACCCACAGGGGCAGACTTAAGACAGCTGTTGGACTGGAATACCAATCTATCAAATGTAAGTGTCACACAAGTGTACTACAGTTTCTCTTACTATTGTATTTCCCAATCTCCTGAGGTGACTGGTATAATATACCTAGAATGCTATAAACTCATCCACTGAAAAAAGAGAGAGAACCTAAATTAAAAGAAGTAATAGTAAAAATCTTAAGCAATTATATAACCCATATCTCAGAGCAAAAACATAAGTGACATGAAAACCAAAAAAATGTCTCCTCCAAAAATTACCAACCCCAAACTTATTACCACTGATTAAAGTAACTAACCCAAAATTCTAGATAGAGAATTCAAAACAAAAAGTATAAATATGTTTCAAGAAAAACAACTCAAAGAAGATTCCAATATTTTTCCAAGAGAACACAAATAGCTGAGCAAGATGAGAAAGTCAGTCCATGATGTGAAAATATTATTCAATAATAATAATAAATACTGAAGAAAGCCCAAACCAAAATGATTACGAAAATGAAAAACATAATAGAGTAAATAAAAAGTTAAGAAGAACAAACACACTACCACAATCAACATCAAAATTAAGGGATCGAACATTCCCTGGTCATTAATCTCTCTCAATATCAATGGACTCAATTCTCCAATACAAAGACAAAGACTAACAGAATGGATGCATAAACAGGACCCATCATTCTGCTGCATACAAGAAATATGCAAGGTAAGAGTAAAGTGCTATAAGAGGGTCTTTCAAGCAAGCAGACCCAAGAAGCAAGCTGAAGTAGACATTCTAATATCTAATAAAATAGACTTTCAACAAAATTAATAAAAAAAATATGAGGAAGGACACTTGATACTCAAAGGAAAGTCCAACCAAGATGGCATCTCAAATTGGAACATCTATGCCCCAAATACATGAACACCCACATTTGTAAATGAAACATTAATAAAGTTTAAACCACACATCAATCTATATACACTAATAGTGAGAGACTTCAACACCCACTTTCAACAAAGGATAGTTCAACAAAACAGAAATTAAACCAAGAAATAATGACATTAAAATATGTCATGAATGAAATGGACCTAATAGATATCTTCAAAACTTTTCACCAGAACACAAAAGATTATACCTTCTCCACACTTCATGGAACCTTCTCCAAAACTGACCATATTGTAATTTACAAAAAATGCCTAAACAGATACAAGAATATTGAAATAATACCTTGTATCCTATCAGAACACCATGGTCTAAAGCTGGACCTCAACAACAACAGAAATAACAAAAAGCCAACACACACATGGAAACTGCACAACTTCCCACTCAATGACAAGTGGGTCAGGGAAGAAATAAAGAAAGAAATTAGGGATTTCCTAAAATTCAGTGAAAATGCAGGTACAACATACCCAAACTTACAAGACACAATGAAAGCAGTGCTAAGAGGAAAGTTCACAGTACTAAATACCTTCATAGAGACATTTGAAACATCTCAAACAACTTAATGACACACCTGAAAGCCCTAGAAAAGAAAGACGCATACACACCCAAGAGGCGAGATAGCTGGAAATAATCAAACTAGGGCCTTAAATCAATAAATTAGAAACACAGAGATAAATTCAAATAATCAAGAGCTGGTTCTTTGGGAAAATCAACAAGACAGACAATCCCTTAGCCAAACTAACTAAAAGGCAGAGAGATACTATCCAAATCAACAAAATCAGAAATGAAAGGGGAAACAGAACAACAGACACTGAGAAAATCCAAAGAAATATTAGGTCTTACTTCAAAAGCCTGTAAGTCACAAAATTTGAAAACCTTTTTCTTGATAGACTCCACTGATAAAAGTTGAATCAAGATCAGGTAAACAAATTAAATAGTCCTGTATCCCATATGGAAATAAAAGCAGTCATCAAATCTCCCAGCCAAAAAAAAAAAAAAAAAAGCCCAGGGGCAGATGGGTTCAGCAAAGAATTCTACCAGAAATTCAAAAAAGAGCAATACCAATACTCTTTCAATGGTTCCATAGAATGGAAATGGAACATTACCAATCTCATTCTATGAGGCCACAGTCCCCTTGATACCTAAACCACACAAATACCCAACAAAGAAAGAGAATTTCAGACTAATTTATCTTATGATCATTGATGCAAAAATATTGAATAAAATACTCATAATTTAAATCTAAGAACACATCCAAAATATTCACCAGAACCAAGTAGGCTTCATCCCAGGGATTCAGGGGTGGTTCAATATACAGAAATCCATCAATGTAACCCACCATATATACAAACTGAAAGAAAAGAAGATGTTTGATCATCTCCTTAGATGTAGAAAAAGCCTTTAACAAAACTCAACACCCCTTCATGATAAAATTCCTGGATAGTTCAAGGATACAAGGCCTATACCTAAATATAATAAAGGCTGTATACAGAAAGCTTATAGACAACATCAAATTAAATGGAGAGAAACTAAAAGCAATTCCACTAAAACCAGGCACTAGACAAGGTTGCTCATTCTCTCTATATCTCTTCAATATAGTACTTGAAGTTCCAGCTACAGCAATAAGACAACAAAAGTAAATAAAGAGGATCCACATCCTCAAAGTATCACTATTCACAGATGAAACGATAGTATACATATGTGGCCCCAAAAATTCCACCATATAACTCCTACAGCTGATAAACACCTTTGGCAAAGTGGCTGGATACAGGATTAATTTTAAAAATTCAGTAGCCCTCCTGTATACAAATGACAAATGGGCTTCTAAATTAGGAAAACAACCCTTCACAATAGCCACAAATGATATAAAATATTTTGATATAACTCTAACCAAGCAAGTGTAAGACTTACATGGGGAAAAAAACTTATGGGGCCACAGAGGAAGAAGATGCAGGATATCCTAATGAGACTTGATAGGCTGGGGTCAGGTGGCAGGGGAGGAAGGCCTCCCCTGTCAGACGACTAAGGGAGGGGAATAGTGGGGAAGAGGGAGAGAGGGTGGGAACAGAAGGAAATATGCAAGGGTTTAACAATTGGGATATAATGTGAATAAATTTTTTTTAGTTTTTAAGAATCTCTCAACTCATACAGATTAAACAAAAAAAGAGCTAATGTTATTTTGAAATATCTTACTATAACACTGAAAAAGGTTACTCTACATTGTAATAATTAGTTTAATAATGCAGTATTTTACTGTTTCATTCATACTTTTAATTTTCCTGCAATTTTGCCACTCTATTTGAATCTCTTTGAAAAATCAGTATTATTTTGTGGTTATTCAAGATGAAGTAACAAAGATGTTATTAAAAGCATGTCTCATTAATAAAGGTTATTCTAAAGATTGGGGGGGAAAGGGCGCAGAAGGGAAGAGCCACAGAAAATGTGTTGTCCAGATGTGAGAGGACCACTGAACTCATGACTTCCCAGTACCTGTGGTTGCCTGAATAAGACCTGCATAAGATGAAGGCACTTAATATTCTAGCATGGAATTTATGAGCCCATTCTTAACTGAGGATCTAAGAACAATTGATGGCTTATAGGGGAAGGAACGTTAGTTTTCTTCAAATATATGGCCCTTGGTATATTAATGATAGTTTAATCAATGCTCCATCCCACACTCAGAAGTACATATACAGAAAGCACAAGTTGAAATTGATTAGTTATTAAATTTTTGAAAGGACATGGAGTTAGAGTGATAGGGAAGTTGGGATTGATTTGGGAGGTTTTAAGGGAGTGAGTTGGGGTGAATATGATCAAAATATAACATAAAATTCTCAAGCAAAATACTTTCTTAATCAGAAGTCTGATTTTCACACTAACTCTGGTGCCCCATATTTGACCATGTCTGGTGGCACTCAGAGGAAGGACAGCAGGCTACCAAGAAGAGACTAGATACCCTATGAGCATATACAGGGGGAAGAGGTCCCCCTCAGTCACAGTCATAGGGGAGGGGAGTAAGGGGAAAATGGGAGGGAGGGAGGAATGGGAGGATACAGGGATGGGATAACAAGTGAGATGTAATATGAATAAATTAATAAAAATATTTTTAAAAAAGAAAAATTTCCAAATCTAAAGAAAAAGAAGATGGTGGGGCAGGTGAGCCCATAATTAGGGAAGCTAGTCCAGCAGGACTCATCTTGAGTCCAGCAGGAGTAAGAATTGCTCCCTCTCCCTCTCCCTCTCCCTCTCCCTCTCCCTCTCCCTCTCCCTCTCCCTCTCCCTCTCTCTTTATTCTGGGCCTGAATGCACAGGTGTTCATAGCATTTTGACCCACCTCTGCTACCCTTGAGGTGGTCATGTAGCTTGGTGGCCATATTTCAGGTTAAAAGGTCCTATTTCCTTGTAAAGAAATGACCAGATAGCACCTAAAATTTCTCTTCATGCAAATGAAGCATTGCCAGCACCTCAGCCCTAGTCAATGATGTACACTTATCCCCAAAACTACTATCCACTTCTCCAATAAAAAGAGGTATTTCACTGAAAATAGTCTCAGAGAAGGTTTTTCCCCCAAATTCACAATTGGACCAAGATCCTTCTTACCCATATGCCCAGCTACTTGTTTGAAATTAAGCTGGAGTTAATTCCTTCAAGTCCAGCCCTAGTATGCAACAGTGTCAGGATACCCCAAGGGCAGAAGCAGAACCTGGCAGGGAAGAATTCCATCTACCTACAAGAGGTTCACAAGACACCAAACAGCCAGGACCAGAAAAGAAAATATCTATGTCATATTATAGCAAGAGCAAAGAAGATATAGTGAAAAGTGAAAAGAAGTTGGGCCACGTCACATACAATGGTAGGTGTATCAAGACAAATGTTGAGTTTTCAGCTCAAGCCATGAAACAAGAAGGGCTTAGAGTGATGTCTTCCAAGTTCTAAAAGACCACAATTGCCAAGCCATTCTAACATACCCAGCAAACCTATCTGTCGTAATTATGGTTAAAAAAAAAAAGCTCTCCATCATAAAAACAGGCTAAAGGAATTTGTGATAGAAGATATCTGACGAAATACTTTAGTTGGAAGAGAAAAATAAACAAAATGATGCTACAATACTAGTTAAACAAAAGGAACAATGAAAGGCCCAAACACTACCAAATCAACAAAATAACAGAGAACAAAACACACCATTCAATTATAACTCTAAATATAAATAGTAGCATTCACCCATCAAATGACACAGACTAACAGATTGGATTAGAAAACAGAATCCTTATTTTTGATGCCTCCATTAAACACACCTTATCACTAAAAAAATAAATAAATAAATAAATAAATAAATAAATAAATAAAATAAAATAAAATTTTAAAAACCACTATCTTAAGGTAAACAGATATAAATAAAAGTATTCTAGGCAAATGAAAGTGGGAAATAGACAAATGCTGATGCTAATATCTGACAAAAGAGACTTCACCAATTCTTATCTAAAGAAATAAAGAGTATTGCTTTATACTTATCAAAAAATTCTAAATATACACATTCAAAATAGAGGTTCATTCAAGTTATTAAAATAAACACTAATATATTTAAAATCACAGATTGACCCTGACATGGTAACACTGGTTAATTTCATTATCTCATTCTCACAATTAGACTGACAAATTATACAAGAATGAACCTGGATGCACATTGTAATTAGATAATATCATTTTTTAAAAGTATATCTTGACATTTATAAAACCTTTCACCCAAACACCAAAAACTACACATTCTTCTCAGTACCCCATGGATCCCTCTGAATACACAAAGCAAGCCTTAACACTTACAGGGACATTGAAACATATCCTGTGTTCTAGCTGACTACAATGAAATATCAAGCAAAAAATCAAGAGCAGTAGAAACTGAAGAAAATACATGACGTGACAGAAAGTAAACAACTTGATATTGAATGATAAATGGGTCACTGAAGAAATCAAAAAGAAAAACATTTAAATTCCCAGAATTAAATAAAAATGAAAATACATATACCTCCAAAGTATTCAATATAATGTAAGTAGTCATAAGAGAAAATTTTATAGTTCTAACTGCACACATAAAAAAAAGAGATCCCAATAAATAATCTAATGATTAAACTTAAGGTCCTTGGAAAACTAAAGCAATATAATCCCAAAATCAGTAGATGGAGAAAGATAAAGATGATCAAAGAAAAAATTAATGAAATAGAAATAAAAACAGAAAAAAAAAATCAAGGAAACAATCAGTTGGTTCTTTTAAAAGAAAATTGCCACATACTTAGCCAAATTAACCAAACGAGAAAGAAGCTTCCAATAAATAAAATTAGAAATTAAAAGAGAAACAGTAGTACAGACACTGAGAAAATTTAGAGAATCAAGGGTAGATAGTTTTAAATTTTATATTCCATTAAATTATAATATCCAAAAGAAGTAATTGAATTTCTAGAAGCATGTGATTTACCTAACTTAAACAAAGAAGAAACAAATAATTTAAGTGTCTTTACTATAAAGGTCAATAAGATCCATGTGGTAATTTAAATACCTCCCAAAAGATAAAAGCTCATGGCTTCAGTAAAGAATTCTCCCATATATTTAAATAACTAACATCAATATCCTTAAATTATTCTGTAAAATAGAAACAAAAAGAACAATCCCAAACTCTTTTTTTAAGAAATTTTTTAAGATTTATTTATTTATTATCGTGTATACAGTGCTCTGCCTGCATGTACACTTGCAGGCAAGAAGAGTATCAGATCACATCATAGATGGTTGTGAGCCACCATGTGGTTGCTGAGAATTGAACTCATGACCTCTGGAAAAGCAGTCAGTACTCTCAACCACTGAGCCATCTCTCCAGCCTCCCAAACTCTTTTTATGAGGCAAATATTACCCTAATATCAAAATGAATTATGTTCAATAAAATAAAAGAGACTTCTCAGACAACCTCCCTGAAGAACACAGATGCAAAAATTATCAGTAAAAATCTTGCAGACCAAATTTAAGAATGTGTCCAAAGAATTGGGTGTGGTAGTACATGCCTTTTAATTCCAGCACTTAGGAGCCAGAGGCAGGTGGATCTCTGTGAGTCTGAGGCGAGCCTCCTCTACAGAGAGACTTCCTGGCCAGCCAACATGGAGAAACTCTGTCTCAGAAAAGCAAAAGAACAAAAGAGGACCATTTGCCATCAGAGATTGTTCAACACACATAAATCAATAAATGTAACTCATCATATGAATAGACTCAAGGATAGAAACTACATTATCTTTTCAAATGATACATAATGAACTACTGAAAAACTACAATGCTCCTTCATGACCCAGACCCAGAAAGGTGCGCATGGTATATACTCACTTATAAGTGGATATTAGCCCAACATAGATGTCTCTGAGAGTCTGAGAGACTCTACCCAGAGGGAGATTAGGACAGATATTGAGACTCAAAGCTGGACTCTTGGTTAAGAGCTGCTTGCGTTCTATGGAAGAGATGGGGGATGGAAGGAGTGGGCAGGTATCAGAAGCTCCCCAAGGAGACTGTCAAGGCTGGCAGATCTGGACCCAGGGGGTCTGCACAAACTGATGCACCAACCAAAGACATTGCAAGGAGAGAACATAAACCCCCTGTTCTGATGTAGCCAATGGACAGTTCATTCTCCAAGAGGAGAAGGGAGGGGGGAGAGAGGGGAACTGCCTCAGACAGGAACTCTGGTGCCAGAGATTTGCTCACTGCTGCTTGGCAGAGAGGCTCCATGGGAACACAGAGGAAGGGGATGCAGGCTATCCAGATGCGACCTGATAGGCTCATGAGTCAGATGGTGGGGGAGGAAGACCTGCCCAGTCAGAGGCCTAGGGGAGGGAAACACAGCAGAAGAGGGAGAAAGGGTGGGAACAGGAAGATAAGAGTGAGGGGATTACAATTGAGATGTAATGAAAATAAATTACAATTAAAAATATGTATATATTTTAAAAACCTGGAGAGACTAGGGAATATAGGGAAAATATCTCAACATAATAAAAATCGATGACAGACCAATAGCCACCATCTTCCTAAATAGAGAAAAATGTGTAACATTCCTACTAGGACCAAGGCAAGACAAGGCTGTCAACTTTTACCACCCCTACTCTGTATAGTAATGAGATCCTAGCTAGAGCAATAAGAGAGAGAAATAAAAGGGATTCAAATAGGAAAGAAAAATCATCAAAGTGTCCCTATTTGCAGATGATACAATCCTCTACGCAAGAGATCCTAAAGACTCTATGAGGAAACTTGTTGAGCTGATTAAACACTTTATCAAAATGGCAGGTTACAAAATCAATATACCCAAATCAGTAGCCTACCTATATACCAAAGACAGTGTGAAAAGAAAACAAGGAAACAATCCCATTAGCCTTCATATAAATATAATACCTTGCAATAATTCTAACCAAAGTGAAAGACCTATACAATGAACACTGTAAAACACGCCAGAAGATGGAGACCTCCCATGCATATGAATTGGTAGGTTAATATTGTTTTAAAAAAGTGCCCAGCCAACCAAAAGCAGTCTATAGATTTAGAGAGATAACCATCAAAATTCCATGCAATCCTTTATATTTAAAGGATTTAAGAATTTAAAAATTCATATGGAAGTAGTCTACGGATAGTCTACAAATCTACATATAAGAAAGCCTTCACTTACCAGGAAACTGAGACAGAGGGGAGGACATTCTATTAGAACTCTAGAGGAGAGAAGCATGGGAGAATGGCAAAGTAGAAGGATCCAGAAGGTCCTAGAAACCTACAAGTAGAACATTATGATAGGCAGATTTGGGCACAGGGGTCCCGCTCAAACTAAGGCACCAGCCAAGGACAATATAGGCCATAAAACTTTAAACCCCTACCCAGATCTAGCCAATGGACAGAACATTTTCCACAGTAGAGTGGAGAGTGGGATATGACTTTCTCACGTACTCTGGTGCCTCACCTTTGACCATGTCCCCTGGAGGGGGAGACCTAGTGGCACTCAGAGGAAGGACAGCAGGTTACCAAGAAGAGACTTGATACCCTATGAACATATACAGGGGGAGGAAGTCCCCCTCAGGAACAGTCATAGGGGAGGGGAGTAAGGGGAAAATGGGAGGGAGGGAAGAATGGGAGGATACAAGGGATGGGATAACCATTGAGATGTAACAAGAATAAATTAATAAAAAAAAAAAAAGGATGAATGACACTTGATTCTTCACTCTCACTCTACATACAAATCAACTCAAAATAGATCAAAGGTCTTGGTGTTAGATCTGAGCTCCCTGAACCTGGTGGAGAGAGACTAAGGAGTACACTTGAGGAAGGACTTTCTGATCAGGACTCCAGTTGCCCAGGAGACATACATAATCAACTATCTTCAAGTAGGTCTTCATGAAGTTACAAAGCTTCTCTACCACAGAAGAAACTGTTAAATGGTTGACGAGGCAGCCTACTGAATTGGGGGTGGGGGGAGGGATCTTACACCTGACAGAAAACTAGTGTCTTAGCATATACAAAGAACTCAAAAACAAACACTCCAAATTAAAAAGTGGGCTAAGCAACCAAACCGAGAATTCCCAGAAGAAATACAAACGGCTAATGAATATTTTTAAAAAACAGTTCACCACCCTTAGCCATCAAGAAAGTGCAAAGTAAAACTACCTTGAGATTTCATTTACCCTAATCAGAATGGCTAATATTAGGAAAAACAAAAACAAACAAACAACAAACAAATGCTAGTGAGGATATGGGGAACAGAGCAACCCTGGTGCACTGTGGGTAGGAGTACAACCTGGAACAACCCTGTGGAAATCAATGTGGAAGTACCTTAAAAAACTAGGGCCAGATCTACGCTGTGACTCAGCTGTAGCACTCCTACACACCTTCTCAAGGGCTCTGCCTCCTGCTGCAGAGATGCAGGCTCATCTATCTTCAAAGCAACGCTGTTCACCATATCTGGGACATGCGAAGAGTCTAGATTGTCCAGTAACTGCTGAACAGAGGACAAAAACATGGTAGCTATGCACAATGGAATTTCACTCAGATGTGTAAAATAATGAAATATGAAATTTGCAGGTAAATGAATGGAACTAGACAACATTATCCTGACTGAGAGATGCCCCCATGGTCTCCATCATATATGAATCCTAGGGTCAAATCTTTCGATGTGTGTGTTTAACATGGGGTACTTATACAATGTAGGAAACTAGAAAGGAACCAGAGAGGATGGAGAGGAGAAAGTAACATGTAAAAGAAGGGGGCATAGTAAACCACAAGTGATGTGAAAAGAAAATGAGCATGGTGGGGAGAGGTTTAGATGTGGGGGAGGGGCAACAAACATTAAGGTGTCCTATATGACAGGTGGGCAGAAGGGCAGAAAAAAAATGTTCCCAAAACTGTCCTTGCCCACCCCCCTTGCATTGGAAATGTGATTACATAAAGCCTTTTCAAAATAAAGACACTTGGCATCGTGAATTTTGCAATATTCATTTAAAACTCAATCACTTCTCTATCATCTAAATTGCCTAATAGATGGCCAGATCCTGAAAGGACAAAGCTTGGGTGTGTTTAATGGTTGCTTCATGTTCTGTGACTTATGCCACGACCTAGAATGGAGTTCGTGCTCATCAATTGTTTTTAATTGAAGGAAGGACTAATTAAGAACTCAAGGATTTACAGAAAGACTTTTTTTTTTCCTAAGACAAATCTTAAAAAGCTGTTGTGACAGGAAAGATTAAGAGGAGTAGCTAGGGAGAGGGGAGGTGCAGGGGGAAGGAATGGGAGAAGAGAAGAAGAGGAAAAGTGTAGTCAGGATGTAAAGTTAATTAATCAATTTAAAAAAGAAAGTTGCCAGGCAGTGGTGGTGCATAGCTTTAATCACAGCACTAGGCACTTGGAAAGCAGAGGCAGGTGATCTCTGAGTTACAGGCCAGCCTGGTCTACAGAGTGAGTTAGCCAGAGCTACATGGAGAAACCTTGTCTTACAAAACCAGAGAAAGACAGAGACAGAGACACAGAGAGAGACAGAGACAGAGAGAGTTAGAGAGAAAGAGAGACAGACAGAGAGAGGGGGGGAGAGAGAAAGAGAAAGAGAGAGAGAGAAAGAGAGAGAGAGAGAGAGAGAGAGAGAGAGAGAGAGAGAGAGAGAAAGTTACAAGGCAGAAGAGACGGAAAAATAACATAATGAATTCATCACTACTGCTATTTTGTGTGGAGGTGTGTATGCACATGAGTATACACATATACAACAGGTATATGCATGTGCCCAGAGGTCAGCCTAGTGTATAGTTCTTCAGTACCTATCCACCCTCTCTGTTGAGACAGGGTTTCTCACTGGGACCAGGTACTCTGGGAGTAGGCTGGGCTAGCTCATGTGGAAGTTCCAGGCACCCCATCCCCACCCCATCAGCTCTGAGATTTTAAGTGTACACTACCACATCTGGCTTTTTACACGGGTGCCAGGACTAAGCCCAAGGTTCTCAAGAGTTGGTGGCTAGCCATATACCCACTGAGATACCCACTGAGATAATTAATAAATGTTTTACTTTAAATGGACTTTAATAAAAACTCCTAAAATTCATATTAGAAACAGAGAGTAACTGATAGCAACACAATGGCCAACCATGACAGAAGAAATAACCTCAAAGCTAATTTTGTCATATCTTAGACACTAAAATCCACCAGTACATCTCTGTCCACCACAAAATAGAGGAAACAAACTCGCTCCATGTAACTGGAACCTCCAGCTAAAGCTAAGATGCGGCTACTTGCTGCATATCAGTTCAGATGAACCACTGTGCTCAAAGAGGAAATTTCAAATGAGTGTGTGCTCTAATGTGGCAATTAGGAAAAGGTGGGGCTGGAGAATCGATGGAAATATAATAGACTAAGTCTTAAAAACAGATACGGCTGTAAAAAGCAGTCATTGTTTGAGTGGCGAAGACATGTCAGCATTATTGGGGTCACTACACAACCTCCAGGCCCCAAAACTTGAGAACACTTACTGCCCAGTACTGAAAAAAAACTGAAATAGGGGATGAGGAGTGTAACCAAAAAAACCTCAAGCTCAAAGTCCCAAGGCATTATTCACTCAGCTGTTTACTTCTTAAAAGATATTAAAACCAAGGTTTAATATGCAAAAATATAAAAAGGAAACTTACTTTTAAAATTTAATCAAATTTTCTGAGCTGTGTAGACATTACATGTATATTTATTCATAAAGTAAATACATGTACTATTGATCCATATATTAAATGGTATGTTAATATCGAGGCAACTGGGGTTCCTTATTCCCAGATTTACTAGTTAGGGTTTCTACTGCTGTGATAAAACACCAGAACCAAAAACAACTTGGAGAGGAAAACATCTATTTTCCTTACTGGTTGCAGGCCCATGTCACTCCAAGAAGCCAAGGCAGGAATTCGAGGCGGAAACCTGGCGACAGGAACCTGGAAACAGGAATTGAAGTAGAGGCCTTGGAGGAGTGCTGCATAGTGGCTTCCTCCACATCGCTTTCTCAGTTTCCTTTCTTATTTATCCCAGTTCCACCTGTACAGGAACTAAGCACCACCCTCAGTGGGTTGGGCCCCAGTCACATCAATCATTAATCAAGAAAACGTCCTACAGACTTGCCTATAGGTCAACATTCTGGAGGCATTTCTCAATAAAGGATCCTTCTTCCCAGATGATTCTAGCTTGTGTTGATATGGAAACTAGGCAGCACAACAGGTGACCCTTAGAGGGGCTCAAGTTCACAGTAAAACCTAAGCAGCCCAGGGTGAGAGGGTGAATTCAAACAGCAGCAGCCCAGGATAGTCACGTGGCAAGTGTATAAATCTCCAATATCTTTATGTGGATCTTTACAGTGTGATCCTCACTGCTTTGATACAGCAATGAGTTCACCAAAGTAAATATCTAACGATGAGGATGAGGGGTGGGGGAAGAAGGTTTGTGAGTTTCCTTAAGATCCCAAATATGCACCGGGCTTAAAATGTTTGAAGTTCCAGATGCTGTCTACTTTTGCTTAGACATTTGACCATGACCAGTCTGCACTGTGTGTTACACATTTTATTTCTTTTTTCAAAATGGTGTAAAATAGCATTTCAATGATTTAACCTTGAAGCCGCAACAATAACCAAGAAATCCTCAATTCTAATTACTCCCAGGTTCCTCACCAGCAGTCAACTTTGTCATCAAGATCGTCTTGTGGGGTTAAAATTCTATTTCTAATCTACTCGGTGTGTTCTTCCCGCCTCTGCTTGGGTTTTCTCTCCATGCCTTTAGCCCTTTTCTCCAGGAGCTACTTCATGTAGTCAACACTGGCTCCCTTTTCAGCTAGCCTTTTAGCCTCACTTGGCTGAAGTGAAAGGTCACTTTAGTTCCACCTGTTGAAGATTTTCAGTTTCTACCATCTCCTCTCAGTAAGATGTTTACCAGAATGACAATGCTTTTGAATGTGCTCTCTCTAGCTCTTTAGATAATGCTAGGGTAACTGATGTTCTATTTCCTTTGATATTTGTACATTCCAAGACCTTGCATTTTACTACTGCCAAATGGAGTGCAGATGGTTTCAATGTAGAAGCCACAGCCTACCCTAGGTCTCCTTCCTAATCAGAATTCTTCATGAGGCTTTCATTTCAAGCTGCTGCTCCCGGGAGTCTCGGCCTTGTCGTTATGACTTAATCTCCATATAAACCGGCATTCCATCTTAAAGGGCCAAACACTGAGATTATTGTAAAATCAACTTGATACCATCCTAACCACCACTATGTTGCATATGTCATCACTCACATCTCTGTATATCAAGTACCAGTCCCTAATACATCACGCAGACATCATCAGGTTGGGTATAACATTACTTCACAAGCACTTACACTACTTCCTCTCCCAGAAAACCACTTGTCAACATTTCCCATCTGTGGGTGAAATGTTGATTCGTCTCCCAACTGGCCTTCCCCCTCCCTATACCTTCCATTCTAAATTAGAAGACCTAATCATAAACCATATCCTCAGCCTTCTTAGCTACAAAATCTCAAGAAAATCTAAGTCCAGAGCTATAGTGAGGAAAGTGATCAGAAAAATGAACACTTCACTGCTATACATGCTAACCGGTTCCATGAAGCCACTGGAGTTGAGGGGAGCCCTCCAAAACATAGGTTTACAATCCAGAACCTATGAGATGACTTCATGTGAAAAGGACCGGTCTGGCTGTATGGATTCCAGAAGTTTCATTCAAGAACGCCCCTGGTAAATGTCCTTATAAGTGCTAAAAAACAAAACAAAACAAAAACAAAAACAATGGGGGAAGCCCGGAGAGAAGGCTGTAAGAGGCAGAGAACGGAATTAGGCAGCTGCCACAGCGATGCCACAAGCCTGGGCCCACCAGAAGCTGTGAGAGGCAACAAAAACCATCCCCTAGAGCCAGCAGAGAGAGCACAGCTCTTAGTTTTAGATTGCTAGACTCTAGAACTATGGAAGGATAGGTTTCTACCTAGTTCAATGTAACAGCCCCAGGAAACCGACAAGCCCGTTATAACTTTTATACTTTCTTAGGGAAGGAAATATATCTTCTAAAGCCAGGACTTGGGCGTGAGAATCCAAAGATCACAAACATGAGAGCCATTGAATGTTACATTCATCCCATGAATATGGAGCACTTCCTGTGTGCCAGGCCCCATGTTAATGACTTGATTACCCCATGAGGTAATCAAACAACAGCTACAAGAAGTAGCCTGGCTGGGGAGAGCTAGCATGCTTAGTGCTTCCGTTCAGAAGTAAATCCAAAGGAACTGCAGTTTCTAAAGGGAGGTGGGTCCCTGAAATGCTTTCAACTTGTTGGAAGGCCTTAATTATGAGTACAGTAATTAATAGCATGTGGAATAAGTTTCTTCCAAACACGCAGTTTGAAACATGAGGCATTTGGCCAAATAGATTTTGGGCTTTGCTGGCCTTAAGTCTTTAGGAGAGTGGTTAGAAGTTCCTGATGGCCCCCTAAGTGGTAATAATGATGGACACAAGCGTGCAGCCATTTCAGTAAGATTTTGCTTTGCTTTGCTCTGCTGAAGACTTCAAGACACTTTATACATGTTACAGGAACGCGCTTTTTTTTTATTTGTCCTTTACAGGAGGATGGACACATTTGAAAAATTCTTCAGATGAAACAAAACATAAAGAAGCTATCGTTAGCTGTGCCACAACTGTGACTAATAATCTGTCATTTACTGTGATTGTTACTACCCCGGCTCATGACTAAGCGGCTTACACACACCTAAGTCTACCCCTCTCCTTCCAGCAAAGAAAAATATGATCCTAAATGTTATGTCTCAGTGCCCTGCTTTCTTTAAAGGCAACTGTGGACATGCATTCCTGAAAACCTCTTGCATGTTTCTGGTGAGGATAGTGGTTTTGGAAGGTCTTTGTAAGCAGTGCTTTCCCAGTTCACACACACACACACACACACACACACACACACACACACACACACACACACCATACTTTCCCATGGCCTTGCTCTCGCACAGGCACTGAAGTGATCATCACAGTCTTAGAAACAGAAATGAAAGTGACTATGCACTTACAAGAAGTCCATGTTCCCTGTTAAGCCATAGGAAGGAAAAGAACTGAAATATTTTCCTCTAGAAGCCTGACAATAGTCCCTTGGCACTGGCATCCATGGTACCTAGAGACAAACTGACATATACATGCCAATTTATGGTCATTCTGACCCCCCTCCCCATCCCTTCCTCTTCTGATTTCTTCTGTGTGTCTTGCCCATAGCCCAGAGAAGTAGTTATTCTGTGTGGGCCGCATGGCAGAACGTACACAGACTCCAGCCAGTCTGGAGTATAAAGACTGGCTCATAGTGAGCGCCTACTGAGGCCCAGCGCGTGTGCCGTTACAGGGCTGCACCTTAAAGTGTGGCTGCATAGTCTCAGAGTCCCTTAAGGTCATTTTGTTTGTATGTTAGTGTTTCTGTTTTGAGACAAAGTTGCCCCATAGCCCAGGCTGCCCTCCAACTCTACATAGTCAACGCAAGCCTTGAATGCCTGATCCTCCTGCCTCTACTTCCACACTACTAGGATTTCAAATATGTTCTTCCATGCCAGAAAGCATTGTATAGCACTAATGGGGCTTTGTTTGTGGTTGAGGATTGCATCTAGGGACTTGTACATGTTATGGAAACACTTTACCACTGAGCCACAACCTCTGCCTTGCAACAGTGTTTTCAGTGTAACTTCTCCTTTGAGAACTTACCTCAGACTTCTGAATAAAGAGGATATTCTGAGGGCCTGGGAACCTTCAGGGCTATGGTCCATTTCACTCAATGGACTGTGAAACATAAAGGCCAGGAGTTGGGAGTTTCTTCCATTCATCAAGTGCTTACTACCACACAAGAATGAAGACCTGGGTTCAAACTCCTATAAGCCATGTAAGGGGCAGTAGCACAGGTCTATTATTCCCAATGCTCCTATGGGAAGATGGGAGGCAGAGACAGGACAATCTCCAGAGATAAACAGGCCAGCTATCCTGGGGGAAACAGAGGGAACAAGATAGAAGGCAATGACCAACATCTGAGGTTGTCCTCATGAACATACACAGAGGTACACACACACTAGAAACTGTCCTAGAAACCTTCCCGAGAAGTGGCTAGGCAGTGTATTTCTACTCACAAGTATAGACGAGAGGTGGTCATACAGAATGAGGCACAGAAGAGACACCATGGCTTCAGGACATGAAGACAAGGCCGTAAGAAAACGACCTTGAAGAATAAAAAGAGTCTCCAAGACCGTGAGTTCCACACTCACTCCCAGCATTCAAAATCTGTTTATTCAGTGTGTACTGCACACAAAGCATTGAACTCCTCCCTCAGAATAGAGAAAAGCAAATCTCAAAACTCTAGCAGCTTATAAGGGAAACAGTGGAAATAAACAAACACATTATTCAACATCTCAGTACTCTGAAGAAAACTGTCCTCCAGTGTGGCGCCAGGGCCACAGCAGTACCAAGTCAAGGGCAAGGGACTGTGGATTTAACTCACACACACATACATACACACTAAAACAGCGGGTCCTTCATGCTAAGAGAGCAGCAGCGGCAGCGGCAGCCTTTATTCAGTGTTCAAAGAGCCTTCTTATAGGCAGCAAAACAGGAATGCCACTCGCAGGTGAAATCCCTCAAGAGGTGATTGCGCATAGGAGGAAAAGTCCCGAGGAGGGGAGGGGTGCATTCTCAGAGCAGTAAACATGACTAGCTAACCAACATAAACATAGACACGGAAGCTGCTAGAAACAGGACATAAAACAGCAAGAGAGGCAGGCAGCCCAGTTGGACCTGATTCCTACACTCCAGGGTAAAGAATGGTGGGAAGGCTGCTATGTCAGATGAAGTGTGCATATCTGATAAGGTAACAGCATGAAGGAGCTAACCCTACACATAGTTCAATAAAAAGCACTTGAGCTGATGGAATGGCAAGGAGCTTGAGGGAAAGGAGAAGGTTTGATGAATGCAACGAAGAGAAAGAGCTAATGTGGCTGGAGTAATGGGAGTGAGCATGTTACAGTGGGTTTGGTTCCATTCATCCCACAAGCTTTGCTCCCTCTACATCCATGTATAGGTCAAATTTAATTTCCTGTGTTGTGACCCATAACAGACTCAGTTTGTAAAGTTCTGCTTTAATTTCTCAGCATGGGGGTGACTTAAGAAAGGTCCAAGTTGTTTTTTTTTAAGTAAACTAATCATCTAGCTATCTACACAGCCATGCGGCCATGCTTCTGTAACTCTTCGATGACATCTCTACCTGTAGAGTCATCCCATTAAGATGCAGAGAAAAGCCCAACCTATCTAAAAGGCTCGGATCTCTAAAACTCTGAAGTATCGTGAACATATTAGTCTAGATTTGCTTATTCATTTAGCCAACTGTCAAGACCCTGGATGTCTGCTGCGGTGCATGGCATTTGGGGGTGGGAGTCAGGGTGAGGAGAATGAGCTGTAGTAACAACAGGCCGAAAGGAGAAGGGAGCTGGAGAAATGTCTTCCTGTGGTCGCGACTTATGGCCAGAAGTTGAAATCTCTAGCAACTCATAGCCCATGTCAGGGATGCCTGAGGTCCCAAGGGTGCAAGGCCATGAAATTGTGGAACTTTTTAAGTTAACGTCAAGGATAAAAATAAAGAAGGAAAACCATAGATAAACCTTTTTCTTTTTTCACATTTTCAAGACTGATGATCTTTTCCCCACATGCCAAGCCAATCTCATTTCCAGTTTAGCTGCTTCTACACCCTTCCCTACTCATTGTCCAGATGTCTCTTCTGCCTCCAAGTCCTTGTTGGGAAATTTATGTATCCCTTTATTTACTAGCCACACAGAATCCACCACTGTGACATTTTTAAAAGCCAGTATTCATAATTACTTTCTTTTACATTTGGATCTTCCATTCTTAGTTGGAGGAAATAAAAGTAATCCCCTGTGATGGCTGCAGTAAATCGCTACTCTGAGAAGATATACTGTGGCTCATAATGGATTTCACTCTATTGTAGGTGAAAGAAGAGAGAGAAATAGGGTCTCACCATGGCATCCATAAAACAGAAGGAATGCCACACGGGAGGTGCTCATCTTCACCTGTCATTTCATCTAAACCTCAGTCACCTACATTCCAAGTTTGTCTTTCCCTAGTAGCTAATCCTGTTGGAATGCCCTGCCAGACACAGCCACGGGAATGTTTAACTAACATCCTAGGTGCATCTCAGTTAATCAGGTTAAGAGTAACTATTAGACTCCCAATGAAGAATTCGGATCAAGTAGACCTGGTTTGAAAGCAAACAAGCAGAACAGAAATGACATTCTCGTGAACAGTTAGTTCTTCTTGAGTAGAGACTGAGAGTGAACAGAGTCAAGGAGGGCAGCAGCCAAAGGCCAGCTACAAAGCATGGTCCAGTTGACATGGGAGAGAAGCTATTCAGATATTGAAGATGGATCAGCAAGACAGATTCTGAGCTGTGAAGATGAGAGTCACACTCAGCCTCATTGGTTCAGAATTCAGCTTTACTAGTAGGTCTAATTTTAGAACCAATAACAATCATAAATTTAGCTGTACTATTTCGGCTTTGGTTGGGTGGTTTGGGTTGGTTTTGCTTTTTAAAAGTTTTATCTCAAAATTGGGTCATTATGGTTTGTTTTCACTTATTTCTAAAGAGCTGTTTAGCTGTTCCTCAAGCCCAAATGTGAAGAGCCAGTGTTGATACACTCACTGAAATATGAAGCTAAAAGTGTAGTGTTAGTGTAATGTTGAACACAACACAAAAGCTGGTAAGGAGGTGTGAGCCTATATTCCCAATAGTTGGGGATCATGAATCCAAGTCAGCCAGGGATATGTAGCAAGAAGGGGGAGGGGGAGCAAGAAATGGAGAAGAATAGGAGTAGGAAGGAAACCAATTCGCTTCAAAATTCAGGAATCTGCCTCTGCTTATCTCATACTACATTTATTTCTCTAGACTGTCTTGTGCATTTCTGTGGCTGAAACAACTATCTAAATCTTGATTGGCTGAAGACCCATTTCCAACCCAGATTCATTTGTGGCACCTACTGACCACCTGCAGATATTCTATAGGGAAAAGAAACAGGTAATAAGAATGAACTAACACTCATGGAACATGTACAAAGCAGAAGACACCTCGGATCTGGGTCATCACCATGTGTTACCACAAGAACTTTATCTTATGGATACTTACTTCTTTTCTTGAGCAGCCCATCTTCCACACAACCATAGCAATAGACAGAAACCAAAGAACAACCTGATCTCCTCACTCATCGTAGGCCACGTTCAACCAGCTACCCTGTAGATTCTGTCTCAAAACAATTTTAATGTGGTCCTTTGTCTATGTCATTTCTGCCAATGTTTCAGTTCTTACTACTCACCTAGTCTTCAGCAAGTAGAATTACTAAAAAATGTAAATATAATCCTGTTTTTCTCTTGAAATCTAATGATTATCAACTTTCCTTACAAAAGATGCCAGCTCACCCCTCTTTAGGCCCCTTGCCCAGCACCAGCACTGACCTGTACACATTCTCCAGTGTGTAACTCTCAGAAGACAGGATGCTTTCCTTGTGGCCTCTTCCTCTTCAACTTTCCAATATCCCCTTCTCCATGGCGGTTTATCTCCACAGACACCTACCGTGCCACATGGTTTTCTTCAGAGTTCTTTTCTGTCTCTTTGACTCAAAGACAATCACTCACCCATTTATCCTGAGCATCCAGCATAGGCTCTGCATCCTGTAGCAATGGGTCCAAATGAATTGCCAGCAGGGAAACAATCACAAAAAGACAAGAATGAGACTCAGTTCAGCCTGATTTGGGTACCTGTCCTGGTCCAGGGCTTCTAGAGTCTGACTTCGGCTTGTGTATTTTTGCCATATTTTAAACAAAGCCCCATTTTGGGAAAAGTTTTCAGGTAACAATTAACTCAGCACCACGACCACAACAGAGCTCAAGACATGTTTACACTGATGCTCCTCACAAAGTAAGCATGGCTTCATCCATAAGATGTGTTTTGTTGTTGTGTTGTTGTTGTTGTTGTTGTTGTTGACTTAGAAACAATGCTTAAGATAAAGGTCTCAGAAGAGTGATTGAGGTAAACATAGTGCCTGGCCCTAAGGTAACATAGAAGTCACCTACGCTGTTGTAAAGTACAAATGACCTCTCTCACAAGGTTCTAGGAGGAACAGGTCTGGGATAAATAAACATAAGATTCTGGGCAGTATGGCAGAGCCTGGCTCGTCAGACAGGAAAGGATCAACAGGTTGTAAACTGCATCTATTTCCAGCTTTCCAGGAGGAGGACAGGTCAAACATATCTTTTCTTTGAAGAACGCCTACTAATTTAACTTTCATGGCTTCTCTGGTGCTTATCTGTGTTCACAAGCATTTGTTGTCCTCTACAATTGTGTATGAAGGAATTTACCCTAAGTCTCTTTACCCATCTCTACCAAACCTTCAGTGCAGGAGCAACATCTGACAGAGAGGCAGTGAGGGGCACAGGAAGACAACCAACTACAGCATAAGTACTGCATGCTCCTAACTGGAAGCTTACTGGTTGCTCATTAGCACATGAATGAGAAATGAATGTGCCCTCATCTTTCACACAAGCCTATTTCTAATTAAGAGACCAAAGTTGGCTAACTAAAATAAGTAAGTTATGAATACCTAAAAAGGGACCCTTTGTGACAAGCATGTATAGATAGAGCTTTTTAAAAAAATCACAAAACTGAGGTAATCCTACAAAAGACCTTGGCAAATCCAGGAAGATCTTAAATTTCGGTTCATTCTCTAGCCCACACTGCCTCCCTGTGGGAAGTTTTCTAGGCAAGGATGTGCTAAAGGCAAGTCCACACTATAAAATGATTGTAGCTAGGTTTTGTGTCATTTGACTGTCTAAGACACTGGGTTATGGAAACTACCCATGAGGGACTGGGGTTTTGGTGTTTGTTTGTTGTTTGTTTGTTTGTTTTTTGAAAACTGATACACATTGTAATATTGGAATAAAAATTTTTCACTTAAAATAAGTAGCGCCGAGAAGTGATCCTTGCAAGTGATAAGATTAAGAAATGAAACAGCCACACTGTGATGATTTTGTTTTTAATACTTTGAATGATTATACCCTAAAGACCTTCATTGTTTGTGTTTTTGTTTGTTTGTTTGTTTGTTTGTTGGACTATTTTCAGCTAAGTTCCCTAAAGATTCCAAAGTGAAAAGCATCATTTCCACCTACTATGTGCTTCTTAGAATGATACTTAATTACGATAAGTGAGAATAGAGTACGGTGCTACTGATTGTTTCCTGCCTGGATATTCTCCTAAAGTGGGACTTTTAAAACCTGGATGATGCCAGGTGTGCTTCTGAGAGTTAAAAAATGTGTACCTAGTTTAAGAACTACCTGGAGTTGGGTAGGGGACGACTAGAGAGATAGCTTAGTGGTTGAGAGCCCTTGCTGCTGTTTAAGAAGACCAGGATTTGATTCCCAGCACCACATGGTGGCTCACAACCACCTTTAACTCCAGTCCCAGGGGATCTAATGCCCCCTTCTGAAGGCACCAGGCACAGACGTACATGCCAACAAAACACCCATGCACATGAAATAAAATAATAACAATGACAGTAGAATAAGTCTCGCAAGAGGTAGGGAAACTGCTCCATGGTAGAGCCTTTGTGAGGTATGCATAGGGTGTGGGTTCAATTCCTCACTCTCATCAAAAGAGAAAGGAAATAACTCAAGTATTTTCATTTACCTGGTAGAGAAGGGAAGTCATGTCATGTAATACTCCTTTCCAAGAAAAACATATTCTGTTTCAGGCACAATATACACTTCTTGTGGCTTTAGGACTTACTCCTTTTAGTTTACCCCTAGTCCTGAATAGTACAAATGCATCAAAAAACATAAGAAAATGGTTTTAGTCTTTGGTTTCCATAAAAGACCCTAAGCAATTTCCAGAAGGGAAGTAATGCAGCTACCGGAAGAGCCTGCCTTTGAGTTCCCAGAATCTCAGAAGGATTCCAATTCATTACTTATGTGCTTCCTGGCCAGCTTCCCTTTGAAATGGGCTAGATATAATTCTCTTTTTGTTCAGTTCCCCATCATAACGTTTTCACCTTGTATGGATTCCCCTGCCCTAGTGAAGAGAGAGTACCAAGCACCCCATTTCTGGTAGGATTTGAAGTGCCTGGCTCTCAGTAAATAGTTACTATTTCCTTGGCGCCTGTCAAATTGCTCTCTTTCTCATGACCTTGAACTGCAGTGCCCTGGCCAAGATTCCATAGTAAGCATTTGCTTGCCGACTCTGCACATCCTGCACATATACACAATCCTCCTTACTCCTTGGCTGCTTTGCCTCCATAAGAAAGAAATCACTGCTACATTATTGACGCTTAGCTGAAACTTCATTTCCATTTTCCAAGGGTTCAGTTGTTTTATTTATTGGACACATATGCAAACAAAAACCTTAAACAACTTTTTACTTTTTAATGACGGACAGCGGAAGTCCACATGTCATCCACATGACAAGCACATGATTTCTGCTGTTTTGTGCTAGTGTTATTGAAATAAATACCACAGAGATTAATTTTTTTAAAAAAAGAATAGAATGCATGGTGCTTTATTATGAGCAATCAGAGACACAGGTCTGGGACTTAGGGAGAGAAAGGTAGCCTGAGGAGAAGATTAGGAGAAAGGGAGAGGAGACTTGAAGGAATCTGCCTGGCTGCATGTCAAAATGAAAGGCAGAAACGTCCAGATCATAAGCACAGGCTATGGGGAAAAGGGAAGTTTCTGCCATGAGAAATGTCAAGGTGTAAAGTGAGGATCCTTCACTGGGGTCTAAGCAGATATGAACTCACAGAAGCAGTCCACATGCCCAGATCTCATCTCCAGAAGTAAGAGGAGAATGCTTCCATTTTCCCTTCCTGACCCATTTGGGTTTTAAAAGTACAGAAGCAGCCAGCCAGTACAGCCAGCCCTAGTGATGTGGCCTGTAACGTTAGCTACTCAAGAGGTTGAGGTTAGTGGATTACAAGTTCAAGGCCAGCTTGTGTAATAAAGGGAGACCCTGCTCAAAATAAAAGGTAGAAAGAGGTCTGGGGTATAGCTCAGTGATAATGCAATTACCTAACATATGGAAGTCCTTGGGTTCAATATCACTAATTGCCTACAAAGTCTTGGTCAAGTTTACTCTAGCCTAGGATAGAGTTTCCTTATACTTCAAGAGGAGGTAGTGCATTAGGTAATTCCAAGGGAGGTTGTGGTTCTGAAAAGTTCTAAAATCATTAACACATGGCCAGAAGGCCAGAAAGCCTTTCAAAGATAACCACATGGGTTCTTTGTAGTCCCCCAAACCGAATACTGTGATGGTGTGAATGTTGTCCCCTCTGAAACTCTTTGAAATTTGATTACCGCTCTAACAGTACCAAGAGGTGAGATTTTAAGAAATGACTGCATCATAAGGGTCCTGCTTTTGTGGATAGGATTAATGGCATTATAAAATGGAGGATCTGAGGGCTCTCCCTGACTTGACCTTGAAACACAAGCTGACTACTAGCTTCCCTTGCCTGCTGGCCATGTGAGAACAGGTGTTCTGCCACTCCAGAGGGCACAGCAAGTGGGCCAGGTGCTAGCAGAGTGGTCATGGGTTCCCCATCCCCTAGGAATATGAGCACTAAAAGTCTGTCCCCTACATATGCCAGGCTGTTCTATTCCATTCACTGCAGCATGAGTGGACCAAGACCAAACAGGTGCATGATCTTCTCTTCTGATAGAACCTCGCTCGTGTGCTGGAACAGGGAATTCTGCATCCCTTCAGTAGAAAGGGGGTGTGGAGGGGTGGCTGGAAGGAAGAGCTGGATGCAAGCAGAAAAACTAAGCCAGGAAAGAACTTTCATAAGAGATGAAGGAAGGGAGAGAGATCCTCGGATAGACAACAAAGGAAGGTGGTATGGAGGTTTAGAAAGATATATCAGCCTGTTTCAAGGTTCAGGCATATAGATGGGGTCTTCACTGCATGTGCAGAGATCAAAGGGCACTGAGAAATCTGATGTATCAGAAGTCAGAGGGGAATGCATTCTGGAACATTCACTTTATCCAAAAGGGGATTTAAAAAAAATAGGGTTTATCATAGAGCTTTAAAAGGTGCATCAGAGAAGATAAAGTTGAATTCAAGATCAACTCTTCATGCTTGCCTTTGTCGCTGGAATGATGTAAGATATGGACCACTCCTTGTTTCACTTCCCTTATCTGTTGAGTGGGACTAATACTAATAATCATCTCACATAGGCATTTTGAAGTTCGTGTGAGTTAATGTCCACAAAGCACTCAGCGAGTGCCTAGCACAAAGAAAGCCTCTGTACATGTTAGCTGTGGCCAGCACAATCAGACTTCTAATGTAAACAGAAAATTCTGTATTTTTTTTAATAATTATTCACTTTACATCCTGGTCATAGGTCCCTTCCTTCTCTCCCCCAGGTCCCCCTCCCCTTCCCTTACTCCCCAGAGAAGGGGAACTCAACCCATCCACCCGCCCCAGCATATCAAGTCACATCAAAGCTGAGGATGTTCGCTTCCCCTGTGGCCCACCCAGCAAGGTAGCCCTACCAGGGGAAAGCAAAAAAAAAAAAAAAATCAGGCAGCCAAGTTCATGTCTGAATCAGGCCCCACTCTCCTCCCTAGGGTGCCCAAATGATGACTGAGATGCCCATCGGCTACATCTGTGCAAGAAGCTCAGGCCCAATTTATGCATAGTCCTTGGTGGGAGCCCCAATCTCCACAGCTCTGCCAGTGCTATAAGCACAATTCGTGTGGACTGAAATGTAAGTAAGAGGCAAGTGTTGAACTAAGTCTGAGGCTTTTCTATGAATACTTTTCTCCTCCTGAATGAATAAAGCAAAGTCACAATGACCTGTTGAAAGCTAAGATTGGCTGTTTGGAGTTGAAATATACAGTGGGTTAGAGAGCATTTATACTGGTCAGTGAGACCCAGCCAGAGATATGTTTTCTATCATCCATCACTACAGCTAACTGCCTAAACAGCTTAATCAGATTATAAGAAAATTACTAATTCCCATTAATTCCCCTGTGTGCGTTCCAGGATAAACAAGCCAATGAAATGAAGACTTTCTTCTGATGCCCAGATTCAGAACAGAAGGCCCAGTGCAAAAGTAGCCTGGGGCTACTAAGCTGAGCAGCCATGAGGAGCAGTAAGCAAAGGAGTCTCTTGTAAAGGGTAGTATGGCCAACCCATTGGCGTGACATCCCACCGTGTAACCTCATGCCTCTTGATTTCCCTGACCAAGAAATATGGGAACCTACACAGTGAAAGCCATGGACTACAAAGACTAAGTCTGTCGCTGCTAAGAAAAATTCTGTAGGGAGAAACACATGTGTGCTGAGGCTTGGCCTGGGATCCCAGCTGGCAGAACGGGAGCATTAAAGGGAAATGGTGATTAATATAAATGTGATGTTTTCATGTTTATTTGCTTAATCCAGAAAACACATCTTTTTCATCCTTAAACTCGTAGGGTAAGATAACTGAGGCTCAGTCAAATCATGAAGGAAGGCTAAAGACAGGGAAACTCAGCCTGCTCTCCATCACTTGAGAACTGGGAGCAACCCCAGCAGCACTGTGGATCACAGTTCTGCCGAAAGCCATATTAGTGTAAGATCAGCTTTGTTTCTGTTTTTTAAAATCACAGTTGGCAAAGAAAGAGTAAAGATTTAAGCGGTAGAAATGGAAAGGGGACACTTAAGAAGAGTCAAGTAGAAGATAAGAGGGACAGGAGATTGACAAGGAATACTTAGTGTCAGATGAAGAAATTCCTGATGTCAATTGCGTCACGGAACATTTATATAAGCTGGGAAATTCCTCAGTTTCCTCATCAGTAAAATGGGTCTGGTGGAAAACAGAACAGAGCTAGGGTGATGTAAGAGGTACATGGCCTTTCATCATCCGTAGCGTGGATGCTTCCTCCAATTCTGCCTACAGCTTGCTTCTCCTGGTCACTCACCCCCGGCCTAAGCCCTAAGGAAGGGGATCTTCATTACAGTAAAGTAATAAGGATATGAGAAGGTCTTAAGAATATTGTAGACATAATAATTGCTAAATGATTGGCCGACACTATTAAATGCATTTGAAAGGTTAAGCAGTTGAAATAGAATATCCATCCTTGTTTCTCGTTGGAGCTGCCGAATTAGATATTATGCCTCCAAAAATAGAATGTAAAAGAAAGAAAGAACAAGAATAAGGACATGAAATTGAAAGAATTGAGGTCCCTAGGAATTGAGGTCCCTGTACCCTTGGGTACAGATAGCCACTATTATTATGCACCTGTCCTAAGATAGTTCTCTGGTGCTTAGAAGTAAGGATCACACAGAGCAAAAGATGTATTCCTTAGTGAAGAAAGCAACTACCTTATAAGAATCCACAGAACTAGAGGTCAAGAACGGTCTTAATTGTGGTGCATGTTGGGAAGTGTGTCCCTCTACCCCTGCCACCATGTCCTATTTACCACCAGAGTACTTAAGCTTAGCAGATAATAATCTCTTTTCTGCAAAGCCAACCAGCATCAATAGATCGAAGCCTAGAAGTCTTAGTAAGTGGAATTAGCTAAGCACATTAATTTGCCTCTTGCACATAAGAGGGGATTCTTCTAGAAACACTGGCCAGAGAATAGGACCAAAGGCAACCCACAAACTTTGCTTTATGGATGTTTGCCTTATCGTTAGACAGAAAGACCTATAAGGAAAACCCTGTAATCTGTGGGGGAAATGCTCTTTAATGATGACTCAGAGAAACCAAAAACCAAATATTTTAAGTGGTTTTCTATCCTTCATAGAATATAAGGAGATATCTGTCTTAGTGGGTTTTACTATTGCTATGATGAAACATTGTGACCAAAGCACCTTGAGGAGGAAAGGGTTATTTGGCTTCCACAACATTATCTATCATTGTAGGACGTCGGGACAGAAGCTCAAACAGGTCAGGATCCTGGAGACAGGAGCTGATGCAGAGGCCATGGAGGAATGCTGCTTGCTGGCTTGCTCCTCATGGGTTGCTTACCCTGCTTTCTTATAGCATCTAGGACCACCAAACCCAGAGATGTCATCACCCACCATGAGCTGTGGCCTCCCACAGCAATCACAGTTTTTTTAAATGCCCTATAGGCTTGTCTGCAGCACAATTTTATGAAGGCCATTTTCTCAATTAAGACTCCCTCCTCTCAGATGACTTCAGCTTGTGTCAAGTTGACATAAAACTACCCAGCACAATATTGTTTCTGCCTAACACCAAGAAAAAGAAAGGAGTTCAGACTAAAGGACAATAAAATAAAAAAGTACATGTTAAATAAAGACTAAAACATTAAAATTCAATAATATAATTATAGTCCTATAAAAGGCAACAATATATCACTTAAGCTATTAAAAAAATCAAATAACTATTGTAAGGGATAAATGTGGACTGCTCTAGCAGGGTTTGAGTTTTTAAAAAGTAAAAAGATTACAGTGATATACCCAATGAAAACACTAAGGATTTAGATTAAAAGTCTCCTTAGACCTTTTAAATAAATATTAAATGTCAAAAGGGAGGGGTAAACTGTGAAAAACAAACTCAGGCAATTTGTAAACCAAACAAAATATACTCTAGTCTACAGGAGCTTGGGAACACACTGCTGAAAACTCTTTAATGCTCAGCCAGTGTAAGCCAATAAAATATCTCAAGGACACAGCGCCTAGGAAAATAATTTCTGAAAATTATTTCTTGAAAAATCTTACTCAGAGAGTTTTTCCAAAAATCATAATTTGCTCAGACCAAAAAAAAATCTCATGACTGTGTTCTTGCTCAACAGAACAGTTGGAGGCACAGTGCCACGGTCAATCTTTAATATCAACTTAACAGATAGCAAAACACCTAGAACCTTCCTGACGAACACTTTTGGGTCTGTCTAGGAGGGTGTTACCTAAGAAGATTAACTAAAAAGTGTAAGCCCTACCCTGAATGTCTGCAGCATTATTCTGGGTTCCTGGGCTGAATAAAAAAATGGGGAAAGGGAAAAGAAACATGAACCCTGGCATCCCCTTTCTCTCCTCTGATCTATCCTGGTGTTAATAAGCTTCCTCATATACCTGAAACCACCACTGTCATTATAACAGATGATAGTCCCAAATCATGGGCCAAAATAAACTTATTACTTCAGATTAAATTGCTCTTTGTAAGGTATTTTGTCACTGTGAGGAGATACATATCTAACAGAGAAAACTGGTACCAGGAGTGAGGTTGTTGCTGTCACTACTTAACCAGGGGTTTCTAGGCATTGAGAACAGGTTTGTGTGAAGAATGTGGAAATGTTTGGAGCTGTGGAATAGAAAAGTCCCAGAGTGTCATAGGCAGAGCCTTTGGGGTCATTCTCATGGGAGCTCAGAAGACCAGGATGACAATAGGAATATGGTTTAGAGGAAAAATACAGAGAGATGGATGGAAGACAAGATACCATGAATAGCCAGTTATCTATCCCAAGGAGTAAGAGCAACAGTGGAGGTGGTGCACAGCCTGACCTCAGGCTTTACTACAGCCTTGCGCTGCCACAGAAATACACAGGAAGACAGCTGAAGAGGATGGGGAACCTAGAAATAAAATGACAAAGCTATGCCCATTTAATTATTTATAAAGTAGGCAAAAATATACTTTGGGGGGAAAAAAGCCTGTTTGGACACCGATGCTGGCACAACTGGATTTCCACCTGCAGAAGAATGAAGTTAGATTCTTTCACCTTGCACTAAAATCATGTCAAGGAAAATCAAAGACCTTTAATTTAAAACCAAAACACTGAAAATTTTTAGACAAAACCACAGGTGATACCCTTCAAGAAACCAGGGAAGGCAAGAAGTTTTTAAATAGGACGCCAAACTCATAGGATCCAACCCCAAGTATCAACAGATGGGAGTACATAGAAATCAAGAGGTTTCTGTACAGCAGAGCAAACAACCAACAGTTAACAGAGTGTGCAAAAACAAAACAAACAAACAAAAAAAACCCTTAACAACCGACACAGTCAACAGATGATAGGCCACAGAGTGTGCAAAAAACTTAATAACTGACAAAGTTAACAGATAGCCCACAGAGTGTGCAAAAATCCTTAACAACAGACACAGTCAACAGATGACAGCCCACAGAGTGTGCAAAAAAAACTTAACAACTGACACAGTCAACAGATGACAGCCCACAGAGTGTGCAAAAAACATTTACCAGCTACACTTCAAACCAGGAGCCAGCATACAGAACTTACAAACAACTGCAGAAATTAAATACCACATGGATAAAGCTGCCAATGGACAAAAGAACAAATAAACTACAAAAAAAAAAGATGGTTTAAATAAATAAATAAGCTAATCACTGTTCCTTTTACGTGTTCAATATTCTTAGCCATCAAAGAAATGCAAATTAAATCTGCTTTGGCATAGTACCTCACCAGGGTCAGAGTGGCTGTCATTGACAAATCTGACTCAAATGCTGGAGATCATGTGGAGAGAAAGGAACCCTTAAACATTCCGGGAGGGACAGAAAATTAATACGACTGCTGTAGATATCAGTTTGGAGATTTCGAGATCATCCATAACAACATTTGTTATGGCTTAAGGGTAGGCGCTCCCCAAAAGGGCTGAGTTGGAGGCCTGGCACCCAGCATGATAGGATTGAGATTTGAGATTGTTAAGGGGAGACCTGGTGGCAATCAGAGGAAGGACAGCAGGTTACCAAGAAGAGACTTGATACCCTATGATCATATAGAGGGGGAGGTAATCCTCCTCAGGAACAGTCATAGGGGAGGGGAATAAGGGGAAATTGGGAGGGAGGGAAGAATGGGAGGATACAAGGGATGGGATAACCATTGAGATGTAACAAGAATAAATTAATAAAGGAGGGGAAAAAAAAAGAATAGGCCTGATGTAAGGTCTTATCTCAATGCAAAGTTTGCCCTCACAATAAAGAGGCCATGAATGTAAGAAAGATTAAAGAGGGTACATGAGACAGATTGGAAGCAATAAAGAAAAGGGGAAGAAATGGAGATGATTATGTTGTAATCTCAGAAAATAGGGGCTGGAGAGTGGTTCGGCAGTTTAAGAGCATCAGCAGCTTTCCCAGAGGAACCAGTTTCAGTTCCCAGCACCCACATGCCACTCACAACCATCTGCAACTCCAGTCCCAGAGGATCTAACACCCTCTTCTGGCCTCTATAAGTATTGCATTACACGATACACAGACGTAAGAATAGGGGAAACACTTGTAGACATCAAATAAAAATAAACAATTTTCTTTCTGAAAATAAAAGATAAAAATACATGTAAAAGGGGGGACATAAAGGTAATTTCTGGACAGACCCTAGCTAGTTCTTGAGTGAGATTTTTAGAGAAGCTTTAGCCAGGTCCCACCAACCCACTCTGCTTTCCTGCATCAAAACGCAATTACTTGCTCCCACACATGATCCCATCACTGCAATCCACATTAATGTGATGCAGTTGAGAATGTCCTGTCACAACTAAACCAGTGTCAAAGCCATTCCGTTGACCTTCCAAAACTTTGAACTAATAAACCACTTTTATTCATAAGTATCTTTCCTTGGTTATTTCATTATAGTGATAAAAAGATTCCTTAAATATTATGAAGCAATATAAATATTGTATGATATATGATTTTTTTCTATAATTTTCAGGAAAAATATTATTCATCTAAGCAGAAAGAATGGAGTTTTTAATGTGCACTCATCAGAGCATAAGTTAAGCACTTAAGGAGTTAAGAGTGACTTCACCAAAAGTCATCAGTGTAGATCATAACTAGAAATGACATCAACACTGTCAATGGGGAAGTAGTATTCAAACTACCAAACACTAGATAGGGGGAAAAAATCCAGGAATCAGGGACTTCCCGTGGATCCAGGCTGATGAGAGCTGTTTCAGTAGACTGATGGTACAAGCCAAGTGTAATAGGAGGGTGTGAGAAAGAGAAAAAAAAGTGGCCCATGGAAAATATCAAAGGGCTTGCTTGTCCCAGGCATCTGTTGGATAGAAAAAGGGAAAGTTCTCACTGGGTGTGCTAATGAGAGCTTATAATCTCAACATCTGGGAGGCGGTAGGCTAGAAGGCGGAGGGTTCAAGTCCACCCTCGGTTCACAGCGAGGCCCTATCTCAAGAAATGTAAAAACCAAACAAAAGCCCAGAAAGTTCCTGTCCCAAACATGCAATTACTCTTGGGTTCCCTCTGCAGCTATCATCACTCACCTTTACTTGCTCCCTTCTTTAAAACAATACTGATTGCCAATGCGTGTACTCTCCAGGGCTGACCAAGCCAGACACAGAGGCACAGATGCCATGTGACCTCACTCACATCTGGAAGCATTGACCTCACAGAAGAAGTGGAATAGTGCTCACTGGATGTGGTGGGGGACAGGACCACACATCCTAAGTAACAACTAGGGAAAATAGCCTGTGGCATAGTGTACAGACACAGCAGAGGGACGAGAGATAATCATGTACCTTGTATCTCCAAAAGCTAGACGAAAGGCTTCTGCCTGTTTTTGTAGGCTTAGGTTTTTCAACACTTGCTTTATTCAGGGTTCTTAAACACTTCATCATCCCTTCTAGCCCACTGACCATAGGTAAGGAGAGAAAGAAGGTTAATAGGAAAGAGGGGTTGTGGACATGTTTAGAATTAGTTCCTTGGGGGCGAGTCTGCTCTCTGTTGTCAGAATCACAGCAGCCCAGTCCAACAGCAAACCCCAAACAGCAACACAAATCAGTAGCCAGTAGCAGCAGCATGGTCCAGCAGAAACAGCAAGGCTCCACCAAATGAGCACAAGTCAGTGGAAGCAGCCAGAAGCAGCAGGAATACCAGAAGTTCTCTGGGGCGGTTCTCTCTACAAAGTGAAGAACAGTTATGCATTGCACAGCATAGCGATGCAGAAGTGTTGTTTCATTGTCTTTGGGGGTTCTATTTTGTGTTCTTTCCGAGCATCATGCACCTTCTCATGTGTCTGTGTTCAGCTAAACATCATGTGCCCTCTCACAAGACAGCTCAGAGAAAAACATCACAGGACACAACTGAGCTTTTTAAGAAACCAGAAACTTCCACTTTAATGTTCTTACCACAAACGCATCCTGGAAGTGATGGATATTTTAATTGCTCCTAATTAACCATTATATAATACATACATGTATAAAAACAGCATACCCTATAAGGATGTAAAAATCACATGCCAACAAGAAAAATAAAACTTAAGGAATTTTTTTAAAGTATAAATAACACCCAGTGTCTTTTAGCTAGCCAAATTGTTCCTTCAAATCTGACTCATTTTTCTACAGGACTGACACCTGGGTTTCTATACTAAACCAGTCAAAGTTGTCCTTGCCATGACACTGTGAGTACTTCATAGGTAGATGTAGGTTCTATATTGGGCCAAACATAGCAAGAGTCCAGAAGATATTTCTATGAATCCTGGGACACATACATCAGTGCTTGTCACTCCTGGGAGAGGCACAATTCATGTCACCTTTCCTGTGAACTGTGCCTGTGGTGTCATGGCACACAGCAGCCATGGCCAGTGTTCTCCCCTAAACACTGGAAAACTGTACCAAGGGAGATGCAACATCTAGAAACTGAAGCCATGGTGTGATCACAAAGACAGGAAGTGTGGGGACACAGCCAAAAGTTAGTAAAGCTGTAGCATAGGGGGTAAACCTGCATCCCAGAAAAAAAGCCCCAAACAAACTGCACCTGAGCCTGTTCCCCTCCTGCCCTTCAGAAACGCAAACACATCGAGCCTTTTGCTTACTAACCCTGTCAAAGCTGAGTTTTCTATCATGAGACAGAAACCATGCTTGGTGTACAGCATCCTGCTGGAGACATTCTGTACAAAAGCTTGAGCTCCCTTTGATCTTCTTTATTTCTTTTCTCCAGACAAGCCACCAAAGCTGCTTACATTCTCCAGGAGGTGAAAGGTGAAATTTAATAGGACAATTTGAGAACTTGCTGTCGCCTGAGCCAAGGAAGACGATGAGGCAAAGTAGAGGTCTTGCTGCTGTGACATCAGATGGGAGCTAGCGAGGATGCTGTCATCTTCTTGTTCCTTCATGCACAGAGGGCCCTGGGACATTTTCAGATGTGAAGGCACTGCAAGCCTTGCACTCCACACTTCCACCAGAGCAGGCATATGTTCACTTGCCATTTTAAGTATTTTTTAGCTGACTATTAAATAGATTTTCCCTTTTTTATCCTGGACATGCACTATTTCTGAGTATTAACTGCACATTCTAAATAATAGAAAATAGTGTAGGTTAATCTGAAAACAAGCTTCAAGCCCCGGCTCCTTTCCCTTACAGGACCATACACAGATGAATCTCTTTGCCAGTGGACAGAATTTACAGGGTATGTCTCAGTTTGCAGAATTCAAAATGAAAGGAAAATACATGTTAAACCAAAAAGAATTTAACAAAAAAGGCAAGTCTCAGACAACAAGTAAGACTCCCTGTGCCACGTTCTGGAGGGCATTAGCTTAAATCCTCTCTGCCTAGCTCATGCCTTTAATCATACTTAGTCTAATGTGAGGTTCTCTCCTCATGTGAAAGTTGTTAAGTGCATACTAGGTAAAACTAGCTCATGTTGTTTTGATCCTAATATGTCCCAATAGACCAATTTGCAGGGACACAAGACCATATCTGACATAAACTATAGCAATTCCTTCCTTCAAGAAGAAAAATTATATATACACACATATATATGTGTGTGTGTATATATATACACATACATACATACATACATTAGATAATATATACATATATATGAAGTATGTTTCTCAGAGAGAAGAGAAAGCATTACTTTTATTCCTAGGTTACGTGTGTGTGTGTGTGTGTGTGTGTGTGTGTGTGTGTGTGTGTGTGTGTTATCATATTACCCTCCTACTCAATACATATATACATCCATCCATACAAATCAAATACAGAAAATATTTTATTCTGGACCCGGGAAAATAATAAAGACATAAAGGATAAGAAAAGCAGGAAACGTGAAACGTCAGTCAAAAAGTTCCAACTACTCAAGCTGTTCTGTCATACAAGCTGGACAGGTTGTTTTCCATCGTTCAGAAATTCAGTCACCAGCTAGACTGCTAGGAGTCTGCTGCCTATTAGGTAGATCTTGGAAGAAATACCCGGATATGAGAGCACATACATGAAAGAATGTATTATTGTTGAAAAATGCAAAAACGAGTAACTTGTGTATTATCCTTCTGTGTTGGCTTTAATAAGAATGGTCTCTATAGACTCATAGATTTGAATGCTTGGCCACCAGGGAGTGGCACTATTAGGAGGTTCTTGACTTATTGTAGTAGCTGTGGCCTCAATGGAGGAAGTGTGTCACTGTAGAGTGGGCTTTGAAGTTTCAGATGCTTAAACCAAGCTTAATGTGTCTGTCTCTTCCCACTGCCTGTGGATCCAGATGTAGAATGCTCAGCTCCTTCTCCAGCACCATGCCTGTCTGCGTGCCACCATGATGACAGTGGACTCAACCTCTGAACTGGAAGCAAGCCCCAATTACGTATTTTTTTAATTTTTTATTAATTTATTCTCGTTACATCTCAATGGTTATCCCATCCCTTGTATCCTCCCATTTTCCCCTCATTCCCCTCCCCTATGACTGTTCCTGAGGGGGATTTCCTCCCCCTGTATATGCTCATAGGGTATCAAGTCTCTTCTTGGTAACCTGCTGACCTTCCTCCGAGTGCCACCAGGTCTCCCCCTCCAATTACGTATTTTCCTTTATAAGAATCGCCAAGGTCATGGTGTCTCTTCACAGCAATAGAAACTCTTAGTAAGACACATCCCTTCAATATCACTTTCTAAGTTACAAATAACTTTTGGAGAGTTAGAATGCTTTGTTTTATGCTATACACACTATTTAGCTACTTATTGATGTCTGTTTTGCAAAGAACATTCTTCTACAGAACCTAGGCTACTATATGAGGAGGATTTACTTTTGTTCTAGGCACACTTCCAAATTTATGAATAGATTACTGTAAATTCTATCAAATAAACTGGTTAATTGTCACAATATTACATAATGAACTGCACTTGCATCCATCTAATTTACAAATGTCTGGGTTAAGACCAACTATTTAAGAGATTGGTTTAAAATTTTATTGATTCCGTATTTGTGATAACCCAGGGACTCGTTAACATCTTTTAAAGCCAAGGAGAATTGCAAGTAACTTTTACTTTGGAAAAAAAATGAACCAGTGAATATTTACTGAATCATCCAAAGAAGATTCTTCATTATCCATTACAAGATTTAATTAACAATAGGATCTGGGAGGTGGCTCAGTGTGGGGAGGGAAACACTGAAGAAGCATGAGAACCTGGTTTGGCACACCCAGACCAACCCCACCCAAAGCAAGAAATCATAGTGCTTGCCTATAGCGCCTGTGCTCACGCAAGTGAGCCAAGAGATGGAAACAGCATCACCAGAGGCTCATGCACCAGCTACGCGTGGAAAACAACCAAGAGACCTTGGTTCTTGTAAGGTAGAAGGTAGGAGCAGACACCCAAAGCTGTCCTCTGAACTCTACATGCCCCATGGCATGCACCTTTGTGATCACACATGCAGACCCAGAGAGTTCTGTCTGTCTGTAGTCTGTCTGTCTGTCTGTTTGTTTTTCGAAATAGGGTTTCCTCTGTGTAGCCTTGGCTGTCCTGGATTCACTTTGCAGACCAGGCTGGCTTTGTTCTCACAGAAATCAGCCTGCCTCTGCCTCCCCACATAATGGAAGGATTAAAGTCATGTGCCACCATGCTTAGCTATACAAAGAGTTTTTTGAAGACTGAACATTAGATGCTGATAATGACACCTTTTAACTTTTAAGAACTTCATAAGAACATTATTATGACACTGAAACATGAAATTCTGCCGCCTTGTACTAAAGATGTTTTCTAGCCCTGGACTTTGAGGCAAACATACTTGGAAGTCTCTTTTAATAGCCAATGGTCTTTAAAATATGAAACAACTTTTATGTGGGAAGAAACCAAATTAATTGCACCCATATGATGTTGAGACACTACATAATGTATGTAAGGACAATCCAGTCACCTCGACTTAGCCTTAATACACCATCAGAGAATAGTTGTGTCATTCCATTGGCATCTTAAGAAGCCAAGATTTTCCATAGTATTCTTTTTTTGTGTTCTTACTAATTAATACTTCTAAAAACTATTTAAACTAAAAGTGACAAGTCTGCGCTTTGCAGCATGGTACCTGGATGCCACATTTTCTGGAGGGGCGGTCCCTGATTCTTCACATGGTAGAAGATAAAAAGCAAGATACACAGTGCTGTAGGAAGCCTGTTTCCCTCCCTGTCGAACAGTCATCATGACCTGGTCTCCTCTCGAGGCCCTCTTGATGCCACTGGATTGGCACCAGCTGAATTGTGTAAAAAGCACAGGAAACCCACAGCAGACTCTCTGGAAGGTCAAGTGACGCAGTCAAGGTCACTGATTTTGTACACATTTAATCATTTTTGTGTGCATTTTAATAATTTAAGAACGCCTTTAAATATAAACTTTTTTTAAAACTATGATAAGTATACAAGTCATAGCCAAAACCACTTCTCAAAATCTGTTACAAAATAGCTTGAGTCCACAGGCCTTCTTTCATTCACTTCAACTTAGCATTCGTTGGCCCCAAAAGGAAGATTTAAAACATGAAGCACACACTCATTTCTATCATGTGATGTAAAACGTGAAAGGAACTGAGGAGCCTGGATGCTGCATATGACAGGAGGAGGATGGTCTCTGACTCCTGAGCCAAATAAAACCTGACCTTTTCGTTCTGTTGCCTACAGTTGCTTTCCAGATCTCTGAAGCTCATTGATGGGGCTTAAGGTAAAGTTAATGCTTTTCAGGTTTGCATATTACATTCTTCAATCTTGAAGTTTGTAAAGTCAAGAAACTCAAGACTATGACCTCAGGTACCCTTCATGGATAGAGTCCCCCCAAAGTGAAAACATGATTTAACTTGAGCAGCAGCCTATCGACTGGGCATCACACTTCAAGCCTTCCACTTGAAAAAATGCATTTACCAGGCATATGCTATAAACTATGCATAGCTATGTGCCTGTGGAGGCAACAGATCTATGAGAAAGTGTGCTTTGCACAAGATAGCTTAGAGGAAAATATGTGCATTCATGACAGTTTTGACAAAGCTGTTTTGACACAGCTGTGCAAGGAAGCAGCTGTGTCATACAGGGGGGAGCTTTAAACAGAGTCCCCAAAACAAACTGTCAGAGTTTCAGCTGTTTCTGGTAACAAGTAATGTGCGAAACAGACATCATTTTCCCATTTTCAAGCCTCTGCACAGCCTTGGACCTCACCATTTGGAGCTCTCCATCCCCTGGGATAGCAAAGCTGGGACTAAGTAGGGGTCCAGAATGAGGATGAGTTGAGAATGAGGGATGGGGTGAGAGGAGGCATCATCTGGCAGACACGCTCTGCATGACTAGAAGTTATATGTTTTCCACACTTACTCATCTCCAAGAGGGCCATCCAGCATCCTTCACAAAGTGCCTGCTCGTTCTCTTGAGAGTTCGCTTGCATCCTAAGCATTCTGTGCGGTGAGCAGCGGACACACTCCTTTGCATTCATGAGTAAACAGGGTCAAGTAAGGATGCCACTTTGTCTGTTTTGCATTTGAAACCTAGAGAACTAGCCAGTGGACACCTCTGATCTTGGAGGGTTACCTAATTATGAAAACTTAATTTAGCTGGATGTCTGTCTTATATCAGAATGGAGAAGGATAATTGAATGGTGTGATTCCCCACATGGAAATGTTAGCGCTATTTGCTAACAGTTTTCTCAAATCTCAGCATTTCTTTTATTTACAACAGAAATGCATACTTAGAGAATTGCCAGGTTTTGGTCAAATAAAAATGGAGAAGCAACATTTGGGACGTCTGTGGTAGTCATTGTAATGCTACAAGGAATGTGGTGCGTACAAGGGCCCATTTACAGCATACTATGCTAGAAACCCTACAGGAGCTCATCTGCCTGGGGGAATACTTGCTGCTCATCCTTTAGAGTTCCTTTAGCAAAAGGAAGACATGGCTTTCCTTCTTACAGGCCAGTTCCTTATCTATGTTGGATTCAATTGCTTTATTGATGTCTACCAGGAGGGGAATCAATAAATTATGGCCTTCTCCTACAGAACCTTCTGGTAATTGACATTAGTACTAAATTAATGCATACACTTGATTTTGTTAATGACCTAATAAAAGCACTGAAGTGAGCCAGGGATGCCTACCTAGCTTTCGTATCTACAAAATGTATCTTTGAGCTACTGTGTAAGTCAACATGTGTGTCCATGGCTCTGTGTGGAAGATGGTTATTCTAAATGACAGACGCCATTAGTTTTTGAGGAGCTCTTGTGGGACATCTGGATTCAATGTTTTTATGATCTCTGGATGCCAGTGAATGTGTGCAAATGTGCTTGTGTTTTCATAAAATGCATAACTACCCCCCCAAACACATCACTGTGGGTTCGTACACGTGTGTGTGCACGCACACATGAGTGTGCATGTGTGTTCCCATTATGCTGAAGATAAATTCTGACATTAAAGGACATACATAGGATGAAATTGAAACATTAAGAGACAATGTACAATCTTATGAAATTAGAATTTGTCTTTCAAATTCTGAGTTGTAAGCTATGGAAATCAACGGTGTGATTACTCTGTTAGATTATTGCAAAGCATTGTCATACTGCATGGGCCTGTCCAGATCATAAATATTTACCACTTAAGTAAATATCTGTGAGCCCTTCCTAAAGTCCAGATACCTTCCAATAATAAAGATAGAACAGTGCAGAAGATGGCTTAGTCCACAGCCTTGAGAAGATTGTGGTTTATCAAAGGTAGACAAAGTAGGTAAACAAACAATTACATAATTTTAGATAACTATCATTTCTGAAGAAAATACAATAGAGTAAGAAAATTCAGGATGTCATTGGGTAGGAATAAAGTAATGTTTCTCAGCCTTCCTAATGCTGCAAGACTTTAATACAGTTCCTCATGTTGTGGTGACACTCCCCCAGCCATATAATTATTCCATCGCTACTGCATAACTATAATTTTGCTACCATTATCAACCATAATATAAACATCTGATATGCAGGATGTCTGTTATGCAATCCCTGTGAGAGTCATGACCCAGGGGTTGGTAACCACTGGAATAAAGTGAGGATATTTGAACAGGCTGAAATGTAGCAAAGAAGTTAGACATGCACATGTACAAGAAAGAGGAAAGAAAATACAAAGGTTTTATGTGAGACGTGCATGTGTCATTAAGAATCAGCAGGAAAGATATGATACAGGAAAGGAGGAGAAAAATATGGGTGCTGGTCTCTCAAGACAGGAAGAAGAGAATAACCAAGGAGGAGGGGCCAGCTAGCACCACGGAAGTCCAGAGGAAGAGGTTGCCAGATGGAAGAAGAATCCACTGCATCAAGCAAGGCTGAGGAACATAGTAGAACAGGATCTGAGACTTAACCACTGGGTCTGACCCCTGAGTTCTCTAACCAGATGGAACTCCTCCCAAAAGTTTTCACTTTGGTTTTCGTCATTATAGTTTTCCAACCTTCCCTCCCATAGTCTTTCTCTGCACAGACATGGAATGGTATTCGGTGAGATACTCAGTCCCTGGAAACATATTTATTCCACTCACTGGGACTGATAACCCAGGAGAAAAGCTGTTGTCTCTTAGGTGGTGACTAATCATTTCTTCAACAAGGAGGTAGAACCAGGCATGGAACTCACGTGGCACCGTGTTGGCCCAGCATACAGGAAGCCTGTGGCTCAACTCCCCAGCATCATGTAAACCAGATATGTCTCTATTACCAGAGCATGCCTGTAATCCCAGTGCGTTGAAGGTGGAGACAGGATTGTACGAAAGTCAAGGTCATCCTCAGCTACACAAGATCAAGCCCAGCCTGTAAGAGGTGAAGCGTACCCTCCAAAACCAACCAATGGACAGATGGACAGAAAAGGAGGGAGAAAAGGAGGCACACAATAAACTTCCTGTCTAAACAAAAGTCTGGAAATGGTTGAATAGGAAATGTATCTTTTTAAAAAGGGCCTGAATGGATATGAAGCAAACAAACAAAAAATTTTAAAGTAAGTAAAATAAAATGTCCCAACATCATTGCTATGTGCCAAAGGCCGTGCTGGGTGTGAAGGCTGGAGAGAAGGTCATGGTAGTGAATGGGGGCTGTTGTCCTTTACCTGGTTCTATAACAGAAGGCACATGTGTGGCATCTGAAGAGAGGGCCCTAAGCTAACCATCCGGATTCATTGCACTAAATATGAGTTAGAGTATGAAGCGTCCTTCCTCATCACTTTTGATTAATTTTGGTTTACTTACCAGGAAAGTGGGTCAGAGGGGAGGACATCCTATTGGGACTTTAGGTGAGAGAAGCATGGGAGGATGGGGAAATAGAAGGATCCAGAGAGTCCGGGAAACCTGCAAGAAGAACTTTATGATGGGCAGATCTGGGTCCTGGGGTCCTTCCTGCTCAAACTATGGTACCAGCCAAGGAAAATATAGGCAAGAAACTTTGAACCCCTACCCAGACCTAGCCAATGGACAGGACATTCTCTACCATTGAGTAGTGAGTGAGGACTGACTTTCATACAAACTCTGGGGCCCCATTTCTGACCACGTCCCCTTGATAGGGAGGCCTGGTGGCACTCAGAGGAAGAATAACAGGTCACCAAGAAGAGACTCAATACCCTATGAGCATATACAGGAGGAGGAGGTCCCCCTCAGTCACAGACATAGGGGAGGGGAGTAAGAGGGAAGCAGGAGAGAGGGAGGAATGGGAGGATACGAGGTATGGGATAACCATTGAGATGTAATATGAATAAATTAATAAAATAAATAAATATGAGATAGAGGCCCTGTGAGTCTGTCATCATTCAAGTCCTTGTCGTTGTAATTCCACAAGTCAACAAGCATGACTCCAGTCACCGCCAAAGCCAAATTGAAAATTAAATGACAAAGTTGGAAGTCCAAGTTGGAAGTGTGGCTTCAAGTTTGGTGGCATCAAGGAGAGGGTTGATAGTTACTTCGCATTGTTTATTTGTGGAATACCACAACAGGGAGGACACAGTGGAAGCCTGCCTAGCTCCCTGCGTTGCACACTGTCCCATATGATGATGGGATTTTTTTTTCTCTTATTCACATGCACCCAGTGTCGTCGTGAGTTGGAAAATTAATTCTAGATTTCCTCTTTTCAAACATTCATAACTCGTCTGACCCAAGAGGGGAAATTCTCACACACTCTGTCAGGGCGAGGGCCATGTGATTCTCATCATCCTTAATAAGAATCACACTTCTGAAACCCTGAATAAAGCTCCAGAAATTTAGGTAGTCATGTTTCCGTAGCCAACTCCGTTGTTTTCAATTTCCTTCCGGAGTTTGTGTCCACCATTAAAATCTTGTATTTATGGTGTGTGCCAGTGAACGAGATGATATGTGCAGCTTCCTGTTCCTTTTCCTTTGGTGTACGGATGGAGTACATATCTTCAGCATCCTGATAACACACATTTGGCAGATGAAGTGTGTACCATGTACCAGCAGGTTTATTTGGACTAACCTGGTTCGGGTTTATGAACCCACATGACTCACTTGTGTCTAATTCTTTTCACATAATGTCAGAATTCATTGTGCATTTTTACATTAAGATGACTGAATTTTTAAAATCTGAGCATTGAAAAATGTGCATAATTGTGCATAATTGCTGGCAAATCTCTATTAACAAACTTACATGCCCTGAACTACAAGAATAGCTTTCTGTGTGTCAGTCACAAGACATCTGAAATACTACATATTTTGTGTGAGAAATACCAAGGCAAGGCTTAACGCACCATGAATTTGTGGAATCATGACACTAACTGTGGCCTCTCCAGTAAACCCTAACTGTGGCAAACTATAATAGAACAACAGCAACCACAACCAAAATACAATCTCCAGAATGAGAAAAATAAGTTAAACTGCACATCAAGGCAGTTGGAAAGGCAGCTCAGTGACTAAGCCTGGGGTTCAGTTCCCAGCACCCATTTTAGAGGCTCACAGCCACCAAATTATTTGATGTCTTCTTCTGGGCTCCATTTAGGTGCTTACACTCACATGTGCAATTACTCACACAGAGACACACTCATATGCACATTAATAAAACTAAAACAAATCTTTACATCGCAGTTGGCTTCTTAGTACCTGCATGAACGTAAGCAACCTAAGTAGTTTCTGGTGTCCCTAGCTAATCATTCTAATTTTAGGACAAAGGTTTTATATAGTAGCATAGCATAATGTTTGATACACTCTGTAACACTGTAGGTGCTTGCTGGGCTACACACTGTAGACTGTTTCTATACATCTGTACTTACAGAATAAACTTATAAGCACAATCCCATAAAGTACATTGGGTAGTAAAGAGAACAAATTCCATTAAAGTGACTCAGGTAAATCCAAGAACTTTGGGCTCTTGTATTTACTTTCATTTCCCCAATATTTCTCTCCTCCTATGAAAAATGAGACAAGTCCTGGTTGTGTACTTTTCTCCTTCAGCTACATACAAAGTAAATCCTATGAGGTAGAGTTAAAGCTTCTGGCTAGGCATCAGCTCAACTTCTCCATGTTCCCACAAGATACAATGGTGCAACCGTAACAAAAATGTTATGGGAGTAACTGAGCACTCTTTTTTACTGGATTTAAGGCTTACTCCATGAGCCAGAACACAACCTGACACTGCTAAAAAAATAGCCAAGAACATGAGAGTAAATAGGTCATGGACCTAGAGGGGGAAGCTAGTACTATTATTCTGCTAAAGTAATATAGAAATCAAATAATTCCTAGTGACGTATTGCTGAGTCCATAGAGCAGAGTGAGTCATGTTCAACCTTCACCAGCAAAGCTTCTTCCTGCAGTAGATAGGAATTAACACCGAGACCCACAACTGGACAATATACAGAGAGTAAGAGACTTTGGAGGACTCAGTCCTAAATGGGATCCCTTCATCAAACTCCTCCCCTCAAGGCTCAGGGCTCTATGTAAAAGAAGAGGCAGAAAGATTGTAAGAATCAGGCTGATGGATGGTTACAAGGAAACAGTGTCTTCCAGACACTGTGAAAACATAGGTAAGACCTGCATCAAATTCAAACCAGACCAAAGTCCATCATGGAAAACAGGAAGTGGACATCAAGTCCCACCCCTAGCCAAGAAGCTATGTGCAGACATTCCTGTTGGGAAAGGGGAAATCATTTTCCTCAATGGAGTGTGACTGCATATATCAATCACACTCCAGGGAAGGCCCCATGCTCGGGAGTAGGTGGTCAACACCAAACCAACTCTGTGCTTTGTTTTCTTTTGTTTTGTGGGATTTTTGTTTCGTTTTGTTTCGTTTTGATATTTGTTTGTCTGTTGAGTTTTTTGTTTATTTTGATTTTAATTTTTAAATGTTTGTTTGTTAAAAGAAAGAATGTGAATTTGGGTGGTGGGTAGAATCTGGGAGGAGCCGGGGAAGGGGAACCGTGATCAAAAAATTTTAAATAAAAATGAGACAAAAGTAATAATAACTGTATTTATCAAATTTTCAATACAATTCCTGGCACACAGTGACACTATAAATATTATAATTATTATTTTATTTTACAGATGAAGTAATTGGGTTCAATGAATTAATTTGTTAAAGATTGAACAATTGCTAAAAAGTCTGAGCTATAGTTGTAATTCAGGCTTACCGCTGAAATACACGTTTTATAGGTATTAGTTTCTTTCTCCCTCCACTTCTCTTTACTCCAGGCTAGTTGAGCTCCTGGGTGATGGAAGATACAAGCAGCATCTCAGAGGTGGGCTTTTATCACTGGTCCAATCAGAAGCCAGCTTCCACCAGCATCACTACACACCACATTCCACCTACACCTTAAACTGAACTCTCTGGAACTATTCCAGGGGACAATGCAGAGAGCTGAAAGAGGTGAAGTGACATCTTTGCCAAGCCCTTCATTTCCTGTATTTACAGCAACCATCAGTTAGTGGAAAGAAGCAGCAGGCACCATGCCCAGGAGCACTAGAGCACACATTCAATAGATGTCATGATACACAGTGTAGACCTACACACTATAACCTCTCTTTTTCCTCCTTCTCAGCCATTTTTACTGCGTTTTCCTAAAGGCTGGGCTACCATTTGATTCTGTCATCTCACTAGTTGGCATGTCGAAGACATTACTGTACTCCATGTTCAATGTAGCACTATTCACAATACCCAAAATATAGAAACGACTCCAGTGTCCACTCACGGGTGAATAGACGAAGACATGCCATGCATATACACAACGAAATATCATACGGCCACTACTAGGGATCAGCTCCTATCACTCAAATCAATTGGAGGATAATATGTAAATGAATAAAGAGAAACATAAAGATAAATAAATCTCATTAACATGAGGAACTTTAAAAAGGATTCTCACAGAAGTTGAGATGAGAATAGTACTCACCAAAGGCTAGGGAGGGTGCAGGAAAGGGTATGGTAAAAGGTTAACCAGTAGGTATGAAGCTACAATTAGGAGAAAGTTGTCAGGCATAAACCATAGATAATGTTGATTTACCATATATTTCAAAAGGGCTGGAGAAAAAAGGGGCTGGGAAAGGACTGAAGAGATGGCTCAGTGGTTAAGCTCAGTGGCTGCTCTTCCAGAGAACATGGGTTCAAATCCCACATCCATGTAGTAGTATCTCACAACCATCCACAGCTTCAGTCTCAGGGAATCCAATGTCCTTTTTTTTTTTTTTTTTTTTTTTTTTTTGCTTGCCTCTGAGGGCATAGCACACACATGATGTACATACATATATACAAGAAAAAGACCAATACACATTAAAAAGTAATGATAAGAATTTTTAATGTTTCTGCCACAAAAAATATGATAAATACTCGAATACATATCTACACTGGCTCTGATTTGAATATTACACTATATGAACACTTATCAAAACATCATGCAAATATGACTAATACAACTTTACAACTTTTTCAAAGTATTATTTAAGGTAGAACTAATCTATCACTTTTTCTCATTCCCCTTTGTATCCTTTTTATTCACACAAAGATTACCTCCCCCATAATATTATAAAATGGAGAAAATGGTGGTATTTCATTGGCCAGACTTATTTGAATCTTAATAGTCCTTCCAGTAAAAATCTCAAGGTAAATATTCTCTATTGCTAATTCAACATAAAGTTAAAATTGAGGGCATCCTACTGGGACTCTAGGTAAGAGAAATATGGGATATGGGGAAATAGAAGGACCCAGATGGTCCTAGAACCCTACAAGAAGAACATCGTGACGAATGGACTGGGGCTGAGGCGGGGGGAGGTTCTGCTTAAATTATTGCACTAACCAAGGACAATACAAGTAGTAAACATTGAACCCCTACTCCGTTCTACCCAATGGACAGAATATTCTCCACAGTTATGTGGAAAGTGGGGACTGACTCTGACCTGAACTCTGGTGCCCCATATTTGACCACCTCCTCTTGGTGGGGAGGCCTGGTGGCACTCAGAGAAAGAATAAGCAGGCTACCAAGATGAGACTTGATAGCCTATAACCATATAGTGGGGGAGGAGGTCCCCCTCAGTCATAGACCTAGGGGAGGGGAATAGGGTGAAAGTGGGCGAGAGGGAGGAATGGGAGGATAGACGTGATGGGATAACAACTGAGTTGTAATCTGAATAAATTAATTAAATAATAAAAAAACTTTAAAAATAAAAATAAATAAATAAAATAAAATTGACGTCACAGTTCTCATATTCTTTCTTGAGGCCTCCTACCACCACATCCATTATTAATAGTGATTACTAACATTAGCTATTAATTATTATTAGCTATTAATCCTGATGCTATACTTCAGTTCGGTTCTTTAACATATTTGCTTATTTATTTACTTAAAGACAGAGAGGGAGGGCACACGCATGAGTGGGACCAGCCTGGCATGCGTGTGAAAGTCAGAGGACAGCTTGCAAAAATGGCTCCTCTGGACCAAAGGCATGAAACACAGGTCAACAAGCTTTCCAGCAAGCATGTCTCCCTGCTGAGCCGTCTCTCTCACTGGCCCCTCCCTATGCTACTATGTTAGCACACTACAGTAATGCTAACTAGTCTTGAGACATCTCTCTCCTCCAATGTAACGATGTATGATTTTCATTGGTACTATATGGGACTTTCTATTTAAACTTGAACTCAGAAATATCTTAAGAAAAAAAAAGTCCCAGCTACAATCCTTAGCACGTCTAGCAGACCGGGGGACTAATGGAGTCCTAGAAGCAATAAACTTTTCTAAATTTCTGTAATAAAAAAAAAAGCGGAATTATATCGGATGACCCTCCCCCCTACACAAAAGGCCTTTACAATCTACTACCTTTATACATCAAAAGTACCTTAATTTTCTTGAGAAATTTCTTCTCAAAATTAAAATTTGAAAGTTGGCTCTAAGTTTGTACAATTCTCAGAAGCCCTCATTTTCTGAGCAGGGTCTTCTTGTGTATTAAAAGCCATGCTTCCTGGTCAATACCACAGGCCTCCCTGTTACACGCATTCTCAATTACGTGCAAGCCATGTGGATGGGCGGGTCCTCGGCAAAAAGCAGATGAACACCAAGTGAAAAGCCAGGACTTCATTCACACTCCGTTTGTCAACATAACCTTTTTTCTTCTTCTTTTTAAATGGAAAGTTCCATTGGAAACTCAAAGTTCTCTTTGCCAACTTGAGAGAGACAAAACAAGTTCAAAGAGAATTTCCAACTTTTACAAAGGTTATTACAAACAATGGGAGTTTTTCAAATTATTTTTAAAATATTGTCGGCACTGCCCCCTTGAAACAAGTTAAAAGGCAAACTAAGCCGAAATGTGACCCTTGTAAGCATTATGCTTAGGCCGAGATCCTAGAAGATACCGTCTCAAGCCACAATTCTGCTGCCTCCTTTCAAGTCGGATGAATTCTTTTAACTCCCATCCAGTGTGGCGCTCCACCGAGTACCTGGAAACTGAGTCACCTACAGTAGGCAGCTTCCCAGGACTTTCAAGGAGAACCCAACAGATTAGCCCAATTCCTGGTTGCTTTCTTCTTCCAACGCACACTCAAATAAGAAGCATAATTTTCAATAGGTTGTTTTAGCTCTGAACTTTCTGTTCACATATACAATGACTAAATTTAACTCCAGACTCAAAAGATGGCGGGCAATTAAGTCAACCACTACTATTGTTGGTAACGTACTACTACTATGTAAGCAGCTAACTGGAGCCAAAGGGCCAGACAAGATACATTGAGATGATTCTTTTCCTTTTTCTTTTTTCTTTCTTTTTTTAATTTTAATTTAAAAAGTAGGTACTTCATACATGAGTACTGTGTCTACATTGCTCCCACTAGGAGTAACACTAAATGGGATCAGTAGGTTGTGTATTCATGGGGCCCATAGCAACAAAAGGCACCTGCAAGGACATTCAGGGAATAAATTGTCTTTCTTGTGAGGAAGCAGGTTCTCACATGACTGGCCTTGTAATGTAGACTAAAGCTATCCATGTAGTTTGACAGTCTCGTCTCACTGACACTTCCTTCAAGGTTAGGGAGACATAGACAAGGGCAACAGTAAAGGAAACAGAAAGGAGCTGTGGTCAACAGAAAGCTGAGGAGTGGGCAAAACGGCTTCCTATAAAAGCCTTTTCTCTTTTTTACTTTTTATTGATTCTGCATGAATTTTATGTCATGCACCCCAATCCCTCTCATCTCCTTGTCCCTTCATACCCACCCTCTGCCCTAGCAACTTCCCCCACAAAAGAAGAATTTTTAAAAATTCTCATCTTGTACAGTATACTCTTTTTGCCCACACACAAACATTCGTTGCACTGAGTCATTGGTCTGGCTTCTGCTACATCATCAACGCCGGATCTTCACTGGGACTCCTCTGGGATGTCCTATTGTCACCCTGTGTCATGGAGATCCTGCAGCTTTGGATCTGCAGGACAGGCCCCTTCCCAAACTCCAGCAGTTCATAGTTGGGGTAGCTGTTGGAGTGGGCCAACTCAAAGCCCTGGGTCTGGGCCTGGGTGGTTGCTGAGTTGGTCAGCTGGGCAATCTGGCCCACACCCACACCACCAGGGTGAGCTCTCCAGCACTGCCCAGGCTAGCTCACCCAAGGCTACATCAAGCAAGGGATTGGGCCAGCTCTTCCTCTCTCACTGCTTACCCACACAGCTCTATTGTGCTACCCAGGCAAGTGGAGGGAGGGGGGCTGCTCTACCGAGTGCTGTAGCCAGTGAGGAAGACAGCCATCTCTCACATTCTCACCCCAGGCCAGCTCTTCTATCTGCCACCTTTACTTTTCAGCACAGTGTTCAGCTCTATCTTAAAGGCCCGCCCCTTCTCTCTCATACACACATTTCCTTAAATCACCAGGTACCCCACTTCACCAAATATCAAATAACTATCATTTGTTGGGCACCACGCTAAGTGTTTCTCGTATTTTATTTTCACCTCCTGTCATAGATGAGTATTCTTGTGTCATTCTGTTGCTGTGATAAAAACACTCTCATCAAAAGCAACTTATGGAGGAATGTATCTGACTTATACTTCCAAATTGCATTCCATCACTGAGGTCTCTCAGTCAGAGCAGGAGCCATGGAGGAACACTGCTTGTCAGGAGCCATAAAGGAACATTGCTTGTTGACTTACTCAGGGTCATGGTTAGCCAGCTTTCTCATACAGCCAAACACACCTACCTGCCTAGGGATGCTGCTACCCACAGTGGACTGTGACCTCCTGTGGCAAGTTAAAGAAGAAGGAGGAGGATGGGGAAAGACTGAGGAGGAGAGGAAGAAGGAAGAGGAGGAGGGGGAGGGGGAGGGGAGAAGAAGGGGAGAGGAGGAAGGAAAGTAGAATACTTCATACACATGTTCACAATCAAACCTGACAAAAACAATTACTCAATAAAGACCTTTTCCAGGTGGTTCTAAATGTCATCAAGTTGACAGTTCTAAAACAAAGAGAAACACAGAAACCAAGCTGTAGAGAAGTTAGCAACTCGCCAAGTTTGCCCGCTTGGTAGGCTGCAAAGCTGAAGTTCAGACCTGGGTCTTTCTGGTTCCAAAGTTACTTCTCCTTACAGTTAAGTCTGACATGCAGAGAGATAGATATCTAACATGACCTTGAGACACTGTACCTCATTTGACTATGTACTTAGAAAACTGTCATAGCCCATCACGAAAAAATGTGTTAATGAGAAAGAACATTTTAAAATTGTATTATCTTTATGTACGTGAGTGTGTGTGAGCGCGTGCGAGTGAGCGAGCGCACATGCATGCATGCAGTCTCATGCCACAGCTTGTGTGAGTTCTTAGAGGAAAATTCTGGGTGTTGGTTCTCTCTTTTCATCTTGTTTTTTTTTTAATTTTTTATTGAAAAATAAAATCATTCATATTACCTCTCAATTGCTATCCCATCCCGTGCATCCTCCCATTCCTCCCTCCCTCCCACTTTCACCCCATTCCCCTTCCCTATGACTGTGACTGATGGGGATCCCTTGAATATGATGCTAGAATATCAAGTTTCTTCTTGGTAGTCTGCTATCCTTCCTCCGAGTGCCATCGGGCCTCCCCATCAAGGAGACATGGCCAAATAAGGGGCACCAGAGTTCGTGTGAAAGTCCACCTTGTTTTTAAGGCAAATTCTCTCCTGTTGTTCCTGCCATGCTACATGCTCCAAGCCATCTGGCAAGAGTGTCTATACAATTCTCCTGCCTCTGCCTTTCATCCATCAGAAGGAGTTGTGAGACTAGAGACTCAGACCACAGTATCTTCTTTAAGTGGGTTCCAAGCATCAAACTCTGGTCATCGGGCTTGCTCAGAAAGCACATTTTCTCCCTGGCCCAGCAACATGCATTTTGTTTAAAGGTTCCAAATACTCAGAGTAAAGCATATTAGTATGAACAAGGAATGAGTTATGAGCTCTAATTTAACTGGCAGATGATCTTAACTCCTGGTCCAGCTATCATATAATCTCCAAGGACGTTTCTAATTGTTAAGGAAAGAGATTCCACTCCAGTGGCAGTTTCAGGCCAGTGGGCAGAAAAGAAACTTTCCAGGAGGAAAAGAAATTTCTTTCATACTGATGCCTGAGATTTCTCTGTGTAGTGAGGAAAACAGAGCTTTTTTTAAAAAAATGACAAATAATTAGCACATATTTATTCATATAAGAAAATTTATATGTAGAATATAACTTGGCTGAAAAACAATCAAGATAAAAGAATTAAATGGAGATGTAGCACCGAAGTTTGTAAACTTTTGGTGTATTAGGATCACTGGAAAAGTGTGTGAAGAACATAAGGCTTGGCATGCTTACCCTCTTGCTGACTATATGCTTTGTCAAGGGATGGAACATTAAAATTTCCACAGTTCCTAGGTGCCTCTGCTGCTACTAACCCCAGTACCATACTTTTTAAAAATGAGGAAACTGGAAGCAAACGAGGATACAAGATTTTTCTTGCCTGTGGACCTCTATTGAGTATCAGTTCACTGTGGTTTCAGTCTCTTTCTTCCTGCTGAAACTGTACCATCAGCTCACTCAGGACTCCAAATTGCTGACACCATAAGAGAGTTGCCTGGAATCTCCAGCCTCCATAATCATGGGAGCCATTTGGTTCTGTTTCTTTCTCGGGAATCCTAACCAGTATAAGTCAACATGAGGGGAAATGGACACAGCCGTGATATGTTTAAAGGAGACTTGATATTGAATTAATATGAGGATGACGCAAAGGTCATATTCAAATCTTTAAATAGCAAAGTCATATCTTCACCCACCAGTCAGTATTTTTATTTTACCCTTACTGCTTTTAAAGAGAATTTTTAAATCTCTTTGAAGTTCTGGCAACCATATCCTAGTTCTACTACGTAAACCATCCTCTCTGCATCCTGAGCTCAGCATCTCCCTAAGACTTGGAGAGTGGGTAACACATGGCATCTGTACTTTAATCACCCAAGCCCTATGAGGGCCATGCGGCATTACTGTATTGACTTCACAATGACGCCCCCCCCCCAAAAAAAAGTTCTAACGTGATATTTCATCTCCAAGTAAAACTTGTAATAACTTCTCTTTCCCTTTGTTAGTTTAAAAGCATGCCACACCTACAGGCCAGGGAAATGTGGTCATTGTTTGTGACAACTTAGTAAGCAAAGAGCCTCAGAGTATACCTTAGGCCCCCATAAGCTGAGAACTGCATCTTCATCAGGACAACAGCTGTGAGGGTAAAGGCCAGAGCTCTTGGACACAAAAGCACTTCATCTTCAAGCCATCAGGAACTCCTGGTCCTTCTCTGCAATGTCTGTGGGATGAATGGAATCTGCACTCAGGAAAATGAGGCTTTTCCTGAACTCTCTCAGTTGCTGCGACCTCGTGTCTTGACAGGAGCTGCTCAATAGTAGCTAAGTCAATTTTTAAATAATTTGAAAAGCACTATTTCCTCGTCTCAAAACACTTCACGCTTCACTGGGAGTTAAAGGGAGATAGAAGATGGCTCATTTAGCCAAGAATGGAAAAAGAGAGGGAGAAGGGGAGAACTCCGAAGCTTGGATTTCTCTGGCCCATGAGTGTGGTTTGGGCTGTGCTGTGTTTACGCTTAGAAAGATGTGGCATCCCGTTTTTATTTCTCGAAGGGCTTTAAATGCTTATTAAAAAATGTTCTTTGAAATCAAATAGCTCTTTAAGGCCGTGTTTTGATGATTTGATTGTAAATGAATGAAAAGCATATGCATTAAGTCACACATGGTTTTAAAGAATTACAGGCAAAAAGTGTCTAACAAGACACATTGAGAGTTCAGCAAATTCAAGTGTTTGAGGGAAAACAAACCGGGTTTTTAATTGAAACAAATGTAAAAGCCTGTATGTGAAGGATTTGGTCATCAAGTCAGGCACGTTTAGTAACTATTCTGCTCCAATATTTCCACCATACACTGTTCCACATTAAGCTAACATCCCCCCCCCCAAATGTTCATTACAACAAACAATTAGTATTCTGAAATAGAGGGTTTCAAGTAAGACAACATTTTTGCCATCTAACCAGGGCTCAGATACCAAACCCTAAAATGTTTAGTCATGAATTAAATTGTCTATGTGTGGAAACACCGCTGTTTCAGAATGGTCTCAAATCACTAGTTTTGTGTCTTTGAGATTTACCCTTCTGGTTCTACTCTAGAGCAACGCTTTCCCGTGCAGAGGGAAGGGCGGGGCACAGCGGAAGAGTCTGAAAGAGGGATCCCCTAGGTTTTGTGTTTAGAAGAACCAAGGAAACAGGGGGAACGCTGGAGGCTGGAAGGGTAAGGTTTCCTCATGAGAGATGGAAGTCATGGAAATAATGAGGGTGACGGCCAGGCTAAGACTGGGACCTAAAAGGACACAGGAACTGAAACTCGGAGGCCATCACCAAAGCCGTCAAGGGACTCCAGTGAGAGCAACAGCTTCCAGGCCCCTCCCTTCCCAGTTGGCACCACCGGGGGAGGAGGCGCTTTAGATTTCTGTTTTACCCTTCCCTTTATTTTTCAGAGTTTTTTTTTTCCCCAAATCTTGTCTGGGTTACAATTTTTCTAAAGACCCAGGTTTTAGGCGTGGTCCTAACTACTAGGTTTTGTTTTGCTCTGGCTTACCTTCCACGCTCTTGTGGAAAGTAATATTTATATTAACTTGATGAGATCTAGAATCAATCACTCATGAACTAAGGCTTGAATATGCCTATGAAGAATTATCTAGTGTAGGTAGGCTCTGGTAGTGCCGAGAACTTTCTGGATTAGGTTAGTGGAAATTGGAATACCCGGCCTAGAAGCGGACAACACACAGGCGTGCAGACACACACTCACACATTCACACGTTTCCATGGCCGCCACCACATCAGCTCAGATATAAAGAAGTCCAAGGGGAAAGTGTCTGCTTTTTACCTGTCTGTGTTGCTGCCTTGCTGGTGAGTTACTGTTGTCATCACTGCTGCTACCATCCATCCTTGCTATTAGAATACAGACTCCTCAGCCTTCAGATGTGGTCTGAAGACCAGTGTTCCTCCAGGAGTTCTCCAGACCTTTTGCACCAGGTTGGAACTGATGGAGTTCCATCAGTTTCATGTGCTGAGCAACTCTGGTGCTGTGAATAAGACCTGTTAATAGGTGTTTGGATTCTTCCAGCTTACGCATTGGAAATGCTTAGTGAAGTTTTGAACTTCACTTTTGAGGTTTTTAAAAGACAAAAGCTAGAAGTGTTTTCATATGCATGAGAGCCTTTTAATTTACCCTTGTGGATGGTCAGTTTCTTGCTCATTACTCAACTGGATGTGGGGGTTTCTGTTTTAGTCTTTGTTTTATAATTCCATGTGTGTGCACGTGCATGCACGTATTCACATACACTGTAGCCAAACTAAATGCCCATTAGAATTATTATTCTTTAAATTATGATACATTTGCATACTAGCTTGAAGATAGAGATTGTAGCTATGAGCTTACACATCATAATTAAAGTATTGTTAAAGGAGCAAATTAAAGTACACAGTATATACAGCATATATTAGAAATGTCAGCTATATGACATATATGTCTGGACTATTAGTACATGTTGCAGATACTTTCACAAACCTTTTGTTTTTGTCTAAACTTTGATAGTATTTTTCATGAAAGTGTTTTTTGAATATAGTCAGACTGACCAATCAGCTCTTTTAATGCATCAGGATCTTTAAGTCATGGAGGCCCACTCCTATTAGGATTTATAAAGTAATAGAAAAATCTCTTATTTTGCTTTTTATATTTATATTTCTGGTCAGCTCAAAGTTTATTCCTGTAATGTGGTTTGATGAACAGTTGTAACGTTTTCCCAAAGAATTACCCAGCTGTCCTGGTATCATTTTGTTCTATCTTTGCCCAGCAATTTCAGGTACAAGCTTTAGTCAGTGGTAAATGTCTACACATTCCTGGGCCTCGATAGGCTGTTCTGTTCTGTTGTGTTAGTCTGAGTCTTCATGCCCCAGTACCACATCATTTTAATGAACAAAAACCTTAATTATCAAAAACCCTTTTCATACGAAACCATTTTAGTCCTCTCCAACCCCAGAACCACACATTATACTTGAACTTCAGCATTTTCTTGGCTATTCTTATGTCTTATTCTGTATGACCTTGATAGTCACCTTGACCTGCAGATAAAGCATGTTGGTGTGCCTGCTGGGCTCACTGGTTACCAACACTGTGTTGATGTATGGACAGTGATGCCTAGAAGCTTAGCTCAAAGCAATGAATGCTTTCATTGTGTTATTTAGGAGTATAGATAATTCTACTGGGTTTTGTACATTTCTTACTTTACCTAGTGCATTTTATCAATATTTCTTGCCATTACAAATTAGTTTTCTCTTTCTTTGTAGCTCCTGAATAAAGTCACTTGCTTATTTACTTTATAATTCCTAATAGGAGTAGGCCTCCATGACTTAAAGATCGTGATGCATTAAAAGAGTAGATTGATCATATGAGCCGTTAGGTTTTGTGAAAATCTTTCAATGGATAAGTCATCTTTATCACTGACACTGGGGTTCCCTGACTACCCTCTAGGAATAGCTGGGTTTTTTCTTTTTAATTCTATTATCTCTGTTTTCTTTTCCCTAATCACATTTCCTAACACTTCAGTGCCAAATAATATAGGAGATGGTAGGTTGACTGATGTGTTAGGCCCCCGTGGAAATTTTATTTGACTATTTTAGTAAAGATTTATTATGTTAACCTTGTATTTCTATTTTTTCATAATGTTTTACTAGAGTGGCTATTTTTAAAAATCTCAGAATTTGTGAAAATTATGACTTTTTCCTTTTGAGGCTTTTTATATACCAAGATTAGTAAACTTTCTAATACTAGCTCCTGCTTGCATTTTGATAATAGCCACACTTGACGTAGCTTATTAGGTTTTGATGTGATAAAGCCTACACATTAATGTTTTATTATGACTTTTGCATCACTATTCCTAAGTGATGGACTCCCACTATCATGGCTAGGCTTAGTTGGCAAAATTTGACTCTCTTCTTTGAAAGAATTTGGAGTCAGGCACAGTGGCACATGCCTGTAATCCCAGCACTCAGAGAGGCAGAAGCAGTCAATTCTCTGTGAGTTTGAGGCCATCCCAACCTACCTAGTGAGTCCAGGACAGCCAAGGCTACACAGAGAAACCCTGTCTCAGGAAAAAAATTAGACATATTGAACAATTAGCCTCATTTTCCTGATGTTCTGTGCCCCCAATTTTAAGATTTGTGTTACATTTTTCCTGTGAATGATTCTAAGCCTTTTTTCCCCTTGTGTGCTCTTTCCTTGATGACTCTATGTCCCCTAAGAATGCTGACCTACTGAAACATCAAAGCATATCAGTGGAATCAATTCCAGTATATTTGATTTCAAGGTTAGTTGCGTAGATAGATGCAAATTTGTCTTTTATGATATGGCAATTTCCGGTAATCAGATCTTTTCTCCCTGTAGCTTCTCATTGTGTGTGCTCTGCTTTCTCATCACTGCCTTAGTGCCTGGTTTCTGCATCTCAGTACATTTTCTCAGGGGTTGGAATTGCCATTTATTCATTTTATACACTGCTCTTTGTTCTTTACTCATTAAAGTTCCCTTGGAATTTGCCCTTGCACGTGCTTCCTTTTTATTTGGTTTGTTGTCTGTTTCTGGACATGTTTAGTTGGGAATTATTTTATTTTTAGTCTTTTATTTGCACTTATTAAGATGTTTGAATCTATTCCTTTTTCCCCTCTGGTCACTACTTTAAACATAGCTCACAGATGTGGTTATGAGGAGTTCGTTATTGTTTTCCAGAAATTCTATAACTTCTGTTTGTATTTTCCTCCCCTCACTCAAGATTTAGCCTCATAAAACATTTCTTAATATCAAACCATATAAGAGGTTTTTTTTATATTTAATTCATTTTTAGGTTGCATTATGACCTGAAATGATATATGGTTTTTAACTATAAGAAACACATTGATATATTCTTGATGTTCTAAAATATAATGCAACTTTTATAAATGCAACATGCAAATGTGAAAAAGGAATTCCCTATTATCAGTGTGTAATATTCTGTACAATTCAATCCCTGGTGTATCTTACCTTTTTCTTTGTCCTATTGATATGTCTTGTTTTAAGTGACATTTAACTCCTTCAATCGCCATGTGTTTCAACATAGTCTTCATTTCATGTCTTCTAATTTCTACTTTATGACACTAACTCAGGAATGTATAGATGTAGTTAACCTGTCAAGCACAAGAGAAAGTGAAACTGGAGTGTGAAGGCTGAGAGAAAACACTACCAGAACTGGGCGAATAAGATGTAAAAAAAATTGTCTATCTCAGACTGAGACATGGATTCCCCAAGGAACAGCATCTAAGCCCAAGGAGGTCAGCTGCCGTACATGGCTCATCTTGAGGATTTCAGCAATCAATGACAAAATAAATGTCTGCTTTCAAAATAAAGACAAAAAAAAAAAAAAGAATTTTAAGAGACTGCTATTCTTCAAAGAGTTTGCAATGCAAAGTAAAAAGTTGCATTTTATATATAGTGTTTAGTCAGTTGAAACAAAATACAATAAACTAAGTGAACACCCCTAATAGTGGGAATTGGTTGCTTTCTCACAGTTCTGGGAGGTGGTAAAATTTGAGTTCAAGGTATCTGAAGAGAGCATCAGATGGAAGTCTGTTTATTGGTCCATATGCTGCCCTCTCACTGTATCCCTCCATGACGGACGGGTCAGGCAGCTTCTTTTATAAGGACACAATTCCCATTCTTGTGGTTATTCCTCCAGGACTAAGTCACCTCCGATGTCCCCTCCTCCCAACACCATCACATTAGTGATGGCCTTATGAAATTCAACTTGGAATACATAAACAATCAAACTATGGAAACACTCATAAATGCTGTCTCCCATTATTATATATTCTGGCACACTTGGCTGCAGGTCTTATTCCCATGGGATCTCCAGAACAGACCTCTTTTTCTTAGCAGATGGCACATTGTCGGCCCTAGCCGTTAAGACCTATCTCTATGTCCAGCCATGATATGAGGGTTTGTGCCCAGGCTTACTGTTAGGTCATATTCTGTAGATATTCCTAGGAGGCCTGCTCTTTTGTTTTGGGGTGGGGGCAAACAGAAGAGGAGTTGATCCAGTGGAGAGGAGAGGTGGGGGGGGGGTCTGAGAGGAGTGGAGAGAGAAGAAACTGTGGTCAGATGTAATGTATGAGTTAAGGATAATTTTTTCTAAAAATACCTAACTCTACTTTCCATAGCTATCGGTTCCGAATCCACGCAATCTTCAAACTATTTCTTCGTATTTTTGGCATATCCATGTGTTTAAACAGCCCCTGGAGATCTTATGATATAGTATCAATAAATCCTAAAGCAGTCTTCACAACCTCTGTTCAAACCCAGGACAGGTGGCCACCACTTCCACCCCTGAGAAGACATTTCCTGAAGAAGCACTTAGGGCTTGGCTTGAAAGCTATGGTGGAATTTATACCTGGTCCCTGAGAATGCGTCCAGCCTTGTGTTTCCTGTTCCTTCTGGATGCCTCCCTTGATTGTATCCTATAGCAGTACAACTTCCAAAGACAATGAAAATCTCAACAGCTGGCTGCCTGGGAAGAAGAGGCAAATAGTCCTAAACCCTGTGTGCAGAAAGACACTTGATGTAATTTGGATATAATTGCATTATTGTATTTTCCAAATATGCAAAAAGCACTATATTGGGGACTGGAGAGATGGCTCAGTGGTTAAGAGCACTGGCTGCTCATCCAAAGGTCCTGAGTTCAATTCCCAGCAACCACATGGTAGTAGCTCACAGCCATCTATGATGGAATCTGAGGCCCTCTTCTATCTGATGCTTTCTTCTGTCATGAAGGCATACATGCAACAGAGTGCTTATATAGACAAATAAATCTTTTTATAAAGTTTTTAAAACTTTATGTTTTCATGAGGTTGGATTCAAGAAGGATTCAAGTTTCAGATCAGTCTAGGCTACCGAGTAAATCTAACCGAAGCTGACTAGCAAAATTCTGCTTCAAAGACAAACAAAAAGTGGTTTCACACCACAGATGCCTTTTATAGACTTTATTTTATTTCTAAAACTTAGAAAAAAATCATCTCACTAAAAAACATGGAAACAAGTGAACATCAAATATATGATAGGGAAGGAAAATTAAAATATGGAATAGGAAAATGAAAACAAGACACAACCTCTAACATAGGACAGAGAAAAATGTTCTCTAGTGTTGATCAAAAGCTCTTGCTGTAAATTCTCTTTTGTAAGCCTATTTGTCCGAGTCAGCCATGCTTTCTGATGAGAAGGGAAGGGCAGGCTTTGGATGTAGCCTGCTGACTAGTGTACACAAGTCCTGGCTTTGACATCAACACTACAGCAAAGGTCAAAGGGCTGAAACACTGGCAATATAGATGATAAAAAAGAAATTAGGACAACTGGGTGTAGCGTGGGCAAAGGATACACAACTTGATGAGCCAGAAGTCAAAAGTCTAAACAAAATGTGAGCCTAGCATCATGATGTCTCAGTGTGCCGTGCAGAATAATATGAAAGTAACCAAAATGTTTGACATCACTTTATGTTGACATATTTGCATACTGAATGTCCTGAATCCTGCATGGAAGCTTACAGAAAGCTAAAAACACTCTATGCACCTGGAAACATCTTTTGTTTGGATTATGGTGTGTGTGTTTGTGTGTGTGTGTGTGTGTGTGTGTGTGTGTGTGTGTGTGTGTCTGTGTGTGTGTAAGTCTCTTAAAGTGCTATTACAAGAACTGAGTCTCAACATTATCAAAATTTTAAAATATGTAATGGGAGGAAATAATTATTTTATATAAGGGAAGATGGAAAATGTAAACAAACAACAATATAAAGCATTGTAGTATTGTGTTTTTAAACCAGTCTGTGTTTGTAAGTCCTCCCAGTGGTTTCAGTGGGGGATGACACCTGAAGCACTTTTAATAGGTGTGTTGAAAGCAGTGGTCCCATCTCCTCTCCCAAGACCTCTATCAATAGGAACAGAATTAGTCCCCGCTAATTAGCAGACCATTGTACTGCCTTGAGCAGTGCAGGTGGCCAAGCTTGTGTCAAATAAGGAATCTCATGAATCACGTCCCTACTACCCCATGTGTATCTTGCCTACTACTCCATCACTTTCGGGTTATAAACTGTTCTCTTACAACAGCATACTAGGATTTCACTGGCCATCTTGCTCATGAATACCAGCTGTGTAGCAGTGCCTGAAGGTACCAGAAGAAATATGTGGGGATGCTTTTACCATGTGTCTTATTGAAATCGAATGGAGTGCTTTCGTGTAAGCCAGTCTGTGCTAGGCATGAACTTGCAGTGTGAAATGAGGGTCAAGGCTGCCTACAAAACAAAAACTCTTTCCTCTGTGTTGTCTTCGATGTATAACTAGTTTTGCACATGAGAACTATTTAAAAGTACCTTGGGCACTGTCGCCACTGTGATTCGATAAACTCCTCCAAAGATACTTTCTATGTTTACCGCTAAAAGTCAAGGGGTAATATAACATTTTCTCTATAACTGAAATGTCTGTTATAAAGTCACTTGTTGCATTATTTGAAATCCATGTTAATATTCAACAATTGTTTTGTTTTGATGACTTATAAATATACATCTTTATGGGGGTACAGTGTTATTACACTGTATATAATGTATATACATGTATATACATTGTATACAATGTATATACATGTATAATTATATACATGTATATAATATCCTATGATCAAGCCAGACTCAATAGGCTTTCCTCTCCTATTATTTCTTTCTCCTGAAGGATTTATAATTTCTTTTGTTGGGAATCTTTGACCTCCTCTCTTGTATTATTTTATAAAATATATAATAAGTTGATGCAAACTGTACTCACCTCACCATGCAGCAACATGTGACAACTCATTTATTCTACCTTGCTGTATTTTTACCCATAATGCACCCTCTACTCCATTTCCCAGCTACTTTCCTGCCCTTCAAAAGCTCCTGTTGCTAAGTCAACCCTTTTCAATCTCATGTATGAGTGAATTCATGTGGTATTTATCTTTCTGAGACTCTCCTATATCACACACACACACACACATATATATATATATATAGTTTTTAAGTAGACATTAAGTGCCTGATGGGGTCAGGTACTTAGCTTTATTATGTGCTGAGGACAGGCTGGTAAGCAGGGCAAATATGGTCCATACCTGCACAGGCAAAAAAAAACAAACAAAAAACCAAAAAAACCAATAACAGAAAAGAGCTATAATAGACCCAAGCACCTGAGGCCAGAAGAAAGATGCCCAAGTGCCTACCTGCCACAGGTGCTACTGCAATGAGCAGATGTGTGATGGAGAGTTAGAAAAGATGAAATACGCAGTACTCAATGGATAGGTGGAAGAGAAAGTGAAGCCAAGAGGTTTATCACTGAAAAAGGGGTGGAACTGAAGACTCAACAGAGGTGAGGAACATGCAGCTATGAGCAGCCTGCATGACCATATGAGGCCATGATAATATCTTTTACCTGGGCTGCCACTAAGAGTCATGTCTGAGTCCATGGTCATGCTGCAACTGGGGTCTGTGTCAATGTCTGTAGCCCAAATTACCACTAAAGGCCATGGTCTGGGTGTCAGCTGAGACCGTGTGGGTGTCTGAGGGCCATGCTGCCACTGGGCTGCCACTGGGCTGCCACATGCTGACCTGAGGCCATGGTGATATCAAAGCCCATGCTGCTGCTGGGGACCACGTCTGGGTCCTTGGTCCTATTGCACCCAGCATCTGTGTTGATGTCGAGGCCCGTGTTACCACCAAAGGCCATGCAGATGTCCTGCTCTAGGATGACACCTGAGGTCATGTTGATACCCGAGCACTGTGCTCAGTTGGCACTACCTCTCGCTTGGGCTACATGGGAGAGCTGGCTCTAGTGGCATGAGTTTGGGAGAGATGGCCTTACCCCTCATCTGCCATGAGCTGGCATGGGACAGAGAGAGAGAGAGAGAGAGAGAGAGAGAGAGAGAGAGAGAGAGAGAGAGAGATGCCCCACAACCCTTCCCAAAATATAGCAGATGGGAGAGATGACACAAAGGTCATGAATGTGACATAGCTGTCCCTGCTCTTCGTAGGCTACAGCACTGAGGAGAGCATAGGAGAGAGGGCCCTGGTGTCAAAGCACAGGTGAGCCAGCCCCAAGGCCATGAGAGAAAGAGAGCTGGCCCTACCCTTTACTGGCAGCAGCACTTGGATGAGTTATCCAGGACAGCGCTAGAGATCTGGCCTGGTAGTGTGGGTGTGGGAGAGCTGGCAGGCTGATCCACTCAGCTACCACCAAGGCCCAGATCCAGGTCTTTGAGTTGGCCCACTCCAACCGCTACCCCATGTATGAACTGCGGAACCTTGTGGGGGGGGGGTGTCAATCCTGCAGACTCCAAACTGCAGCATCTCCAAGACACAGGGCAGCAATTGGATATCTGAGAGGAGGATCCAGTATTGACAGTGTAGCGGAAGTGCAAGGTCAGAGGTACAGCTTCCACAAAGAAGGTGGTTTGTTTGTTTGTTTGTTTGTTTGTTTGTTTGTTTTTGTTTTTTTCTCTTGTAGGGGGTGGGGAAGTTGCAAGGGCTAAGGGCAGATATGAAGGGATGGGGAGATAAGTGGATTTGGGGTACATGATGTGAAACTCACAAAGACTCAGTAAAAAGGTTTTTGTTTTTTTTTTTTAAGAGCTATAATAAGTTATGTGAAATTGAGGAGTGTGATGAAGAAAAAGAAAAAGTGTCATGGAAAGGTGTGTTGGCTCCAATTCCTTAATGATTCTATTTTATTAGGGACTCATTAAAGGCATGTACCTCCCTTACAACCTGACTATCCTAATTAGGAGGGAAAGGAGATTAAGGGGAACAAGAATGAAACCTTCTGGGTATCAGCTCCATGGGGGAAAATCCCCTGGCGTAATTGTCAGGAGTCTAGCAGAGCATCTATCTGACAGAAGAAGCCGCACTATCCATGGGCCGAACCTTGAGGTATCCACCCAGATCACCGCTGCCAATCTTGAAACTCCCAGAGCAGGAACCTCCAATCCCATCTCCAGTACCCCAATCTTTCTCTTCTCTCTCTCTCCCCCTTTTCCTCCTCCAAATTGATGGTCTTTTTTGCAATACAGTATCCCAGACTGAATGGTCTTTTGTCTTGGGCTAATATTCCCTTCCTCTGAGTCTATATTAAGGTGTTTATCAGTTTGTAGAGACAAAATCTCAGTGGGGTCAAGTATCCCAAGACTATTTACTATTTTCACCTTGGACTGAGACTAAAGCAAAGTTACATTCTCTTCACACATTCTCCTTTTCTATTAAAAAAAATAATAATAAAATAAATAAAAATAAAACTAGGCAAAAAACCAAGAACCATATACATAAATATACATATATACAGACTCATCAGTTATAAGTTACATGTACATAACCCAGTCTTTTTGTATTTGAAAATCTTGTAGAAAGTTTTGCACTATCCTTTCATAGGGCGTCCTTTTCTAGTGTCCAAAGTTTTCTAAAATCTCTTTATTAGAAATTACATTTATCAACCTATAAACATGTTTTTAGTTCTTAAACTAAAGCTTATAGTAACACTGTGGCTGTCCAGTCTTCAACCCCATCAGAGATTTCAAAAGGAAATATTATCTAATATGAAGGAAATGCAGACAAGCAACTTCCAAAAACAAGACAGGACAGAAAGAGTTGACTACCTGGACAGTCACAGGTTTTTCTCTATTGTTGAAGCATCCAGTCTTCAGCCTTCTGGCCCAGTATATCCAACAGACACAATTATGAAGCAAGAGTTTTGAAGAATTTGTCACCCAAGTCTCTGCAAAGCTGCAGAGCCAGTTACCCAGTGCTCTGCTATGGTCTCAGTTTGGGCTGTCAGTCTGCCATCACCAGTAGAGACAAGGACAGCACTTGGGTCCAGTGGTCATTGTACAACACTTATTTCTTCTATGCCCATCACCTCCCTTGGAGTAGATTGGAGGTGTTGCCAGGAGCAAGTGTGTCTCTCTGTCAGAAAAGCCCTTTATTATTAAATGCCATGTTCTAGAGATCTCTGAAGTACTTGAAGACCATCTTTCTATTTACTATCATGCATATTCATATCTATCTATTTAGTTATATATCTGTTTATTTACCATTCACTTAACTCATCTAACTATATTAATGTATCTCGATAAACAAACATTGCTCGTTTTGGGTATTTACAATTTGTTTAACATACATATGAGAAACTAGATGAAGGTTATTCCATAATTAACTAATCTAGTACCTAGTAAGATGTGCATGTGACTAACTACCAACTTTTATCTCTGACCATCCTGACCAGGTTATGAAAGTTAGCTTTCATAAGACTAGAAGTGTACGGAGAAACAAGTGTTGGTCTTTGCTCTGGAGGGTCAAGAAGAGAGTCACCAGAAAAAGCAAGCGACAGGTACACAGAAGCCCTGGGGAGCTAAAGAGAGATGACATCACTTGCTTGCAGATATTCAGGAGAGTGCATGAGGGTTGACAAGAGATGCCTCTGAGAAACAGACAACCAACGTTTCAGTTTTCAATTGCAGTGAGGACTTTTGAATTTCTGCAAATGGAAGTAAGAAGCAATGGGGAAAGGTGTGGAGGGAGACTTGATTGGGGAACGTTCTCAGGACGTCTCTTTGGTAGGAGATAAAAAGTGTCATGAAGGAGAAGGGCGGGTGAGTTGGTGGTGGGTGGTGGTCTACTGCAGCTAGGAGCTGGGAGATGTAAGCTCTGCAGGAAACATTCTAGCTTCCAGAGAAGGCTACCTTCACCCAGGAAACATCCCCAGCTCCAAAACTCATCTCTTATCCACTCCCTCCTCTCTATGGTGGGAAAAAAGGGTCCTACCTGGTGCCAGAAGGCACAGCTACCAGTCATAAAGAGAAGACCGTAGCCTCAGCCACAGCTGCCACAGCAGACTGATGCAAAACAGACGCAGGCAAAACCTGTGGGAACAGGGTATTTGACTTACTGTGGGATCGGAATGGGGGTGACAGCAGGGGAAGGAGAGTCATCAGGATCCCAGTCACCCCTTAATCTGGCCCCGAACCATGATGAGAAGAGTCTTCCTTTGATCAGTGAGCCCCCATAAGCCCTACAAAGCCAGCTTTCCTTCTGCGAGGAAGATCTTAAAGCTTTGTTGTATTTGATTACCTAAACACACTCTCTCTCTCTCTCTCTCTCTCTCTCTCTCTCTCTCTCTCTGTCAGGAAGATCTAAGAAACTAGAGCAGAAATGCAAATCAAAGCATCGCTGGGACTTCTGGGAGGCCTGTGGCAGGGCAGCTGGGGTGGGGATAGTCCCAGGGTAGTCCTTCCATCAGAGGCAAGTGTAAACCCATCACATGATGAGGATGCCTTGACTCAAGCCTTTCCTGGTGTCCCATGAGCAGTGCTGATTAACACCAAATGGTAAGACAAAATTAGTGCCAGCAGTTCTGGAAATTCAGGCTGCCTTTAAGGACAGAAGCCATGTTAGCTGGACATAATTCTCCTGGATGACAGGTGAACGCTGGCTGCCAACACGATACTATGCAGACACTTCAAAGTTGAAGAGAGCTATTGCCAAACCAAAATGCTCTGCATGCTGAATGAAAGACATATCAAGCCGGCAAACTTCTCAACATGTTGAGCCACATGGAAACTCCAGGGCTCTACCAAGCTTATTCAGTGCCCATAGAAACTGGGGGATAATTAATCATGGTTTTAAGAAAAACTAAGCCTGACACTACACATAGCAGGACAAAAAAATTTTCAATAAATAACACTGAAGCTGATAGTGCAGTGGGATAGAGTGTGTGCCACCAAGCCTGATGGGATCTCAGTGTGAGTTCTGGGACTCACATCATAAAAGGAGAGAACACACAAACACAAGCGTAATAAAATGTTTGCAAATACGATGGAAAGAGAAAGAGAAAGATATGTGACAATCTCCTTTGGCCTCTATATATATCACAACACACACACATGCACACTCACACACACACACATACTCACTAACACACATACTCACACACACTCTCACTTACACACACACACACACACACTCAGACTTACACACACACACACACACGGAGAAAAAAATCTCTGAAGCTATATTAACTAAACAAATAATTATAAATATATGTTGTTATATTTACAAATATGCATGTGCATTTGTGTACATGCAGTGTTGGGAGGTCTTGTATCCAGAATTTGATTTCCCAATAATTTGAAGATGATCCTAATTTAATGGTATTTGGTTTTCTCAGAGTGACCACTGGCACTTTAAAAAACAATCCATTTGTACTCAATCTGACATCGCAGCTCCATTTATATATGACTGAAAGCCCCATCAGAACCGCGGAAGTCTGTTCTTGTCACTTCTGGGCCACCAGATTCTAAACAATGGAACTCAGCATTGCACAGAGAAGGGGAGTGCATCTTTCTGCCTTTACTTTTCCTCGTGGTTGTCCTTAGGGGAACTTATCATTACCAAGAAACTGTGGAAACTAAACACAGATACAATTCTTCTGCCTCTTTCATATACAAAGGTCAGGTTCAGGCCATTTCCTCTTAAACCCAGACATTACTCTGAACAGTACATCTCACACACAACACTAAGCCATTCTCCATGTGGGAAAAACATAACATCATTAGCTTCCCAATTTTTCAAATATGAGCAATGGAGAAGCTAGATATTCTGCAAGAATCTTAACTTCCTGAGTCTGGCTATGCTATGGCAAAGCCACAGCAGTCACACACAGAAGCTCCATTGAGACAGGGACACCACGGTGGCCCCATCATGGTCCAGACAATCCAGTCTGGGGACCTAACATAAAGTGTAAAATCGTTATTGCCTCATGTCCAAGAGACACAGCGGATGAAACCTCCTCACCTGGTGTTTGACTGTTAAACATCGGAGGCCTAATATGGAACCTGAGCAAAGCCAATCCACAAAACTGTAAGAAAAAGCAACAAAATACTATTCACAGCTACTAGGTTTGGAGCAGCTCAGTAGTCAGAGGCTACTAAAAGTCATAGCATTTTGCCAAAAATCCCTGTATGGTTTTGAAGATTTCAATTCCTATACTCTTGAGGTATAGCATAGAGTGGTCCCTAGTCGGGCTCTTATTTAAACTGGAATTAATTACATTTACATTATACTTAAAAATCAGTTTCTCAGTAGTCCGCTATACTTCCTCCGAGTGCCATTGGGCCTCCCCAACAAAGGGACATGGCCAAATATGGGGCACCAGAGATCCTGTGAAAGTCAGTCCCCAGTCTCCACTTGGCTGTGGAGAATGTTCTGTCCCTTGGCTAGATCTGGGTAGGGGTTTGATGATGACTGCCCGTTTTGTCCATGGTTGGTGCCTTAGATCAAGCAGAACCCCTGGGCTCAGATCTAGCCATCATAATGTTCTTCTTGTAGGTTTCTAGGACCCTCTGGGTCCCCCTACTTGCCTATCCTCTATATTTTCCTCATCTAGAGTCTCAATAGGATGTCCTCCCCTCTATCCCCGTTTCCTGGTAGGTGCAGACTTTCATGGGACCTGCCCCTTGGGCTAGTGTCCGGTAATAAGTGAGTATATACCATTTGACTCTTTCTGCTTCTGGGTTAGCTCACTCATTATGGTCATTTCTAGTTCAATCCATTTGTCCACTTGATACCCTAGCACCATATTCAGGGGGAGGAGGTTCCCCCACAGCCACAGTCATAGGGAAGGGGGATTGGGGTGAAAGTGGGAGGGAGGGAGGAATGGGTGGATGCATGGGATGGGATAGAAAATGAGATGTAATAGGAATTATTTTTAATTTTCAATAAAAATGTGTTATTATTTTTTTAAAAAATCAGTTTTTCAGTCAACAAGGCTCATTTCCCAGGCTAAACAGCAAAGGCACTGGCGGTCCCCACTACATGCAACACCAGGTTACCAAGCGTTGCCAACTATCACAGAAAGTTACACCAGAGATCAGTTACGGAGAACACAGAGCGCCACCCACGGTTCTTTGCAGAATACGTAAGTTGAAAGGAACCATGAACGATGTATTCTACCTTCTCAAGCATAAAACTGATCAAATCACGCCCTACAGCCCGGACTGAGGAAAGAAAAGGTAAGCTGGGCTCCAGCCAGAAAGAAGGCTGGAAAATTTGACCAGGAAGACTTTAATCCTGAGGCTTGTGAAGAAATAACTCTGGCTATTGTTGTTGTGGCTAATGATGTCACACACACCCCCACCCACCCACCCCCAACAACTGATCCCAGTTTGTCACTGAATATGAAAGAGGGTCCAAGAGGCAAAGTTGCCCATAACTGAGTGCCACAAAGCGGAGGCAGATGCAGTAATCAGAAGAGACATCACGCAGAATTTGCAAAGACTTTTACCTAACAGCATCATTAGAATATATCAACTGTTTAAAAAAAAAAAAAGTAGAGATCTGGTACCTTGGCATAGAGCCAAAGAAAATGTTGGTTTTTATTACAAAATTCTCTTTCTTCCTTGTGGGAAATTCTGAATCTACATGGATGTGTGTGTGTGTGTGTACATGAGGGACCTACAGGAAAGACAATATACAGACACACAAACCAGTAACTCAGATACACACATGGCTAAGCCTTCAGGAGGACAGAGGTAATACATCATCTTTTTAAAAGCCCTGGAACAAGTTGATAATTCTTTTAAGTAAATACTAAGCAGCATGATTTCAAACGTGGTGAGTTTTTAATGGCACGCGATAAAAATAAATGTTTAAATCAAGTGTGAGGTAAAGCTTCATGACACAAGGAAATGTAAGATGGAGGGATGTCATTTCCTCTCGTGTGAGTCCAGCAGGAGAGGAACCTGTGGCTTCTTTGCTCTGGTTCTTTTTGTCCTTGATATCTCTGCCCCTCTTCATACAGCAGGAAGCTTCCCCAAGCAAAGCCCTTCCTGGGGCACATGTGCTTATTTTGTCCCTAGATAGGGGAGGGATGCATTTCCAGGTCACATGTAGATAGACACTCGAGGCCAGAAACAGAGCCTACAGGCCAGCTCAGAGACCTGTGTGGCAATACTGCTCCGTAACTAACACCATAGCATCTCTTTTCAATAAAAAGCATCAAAAAAGTGTATAATCTCCCGCACTCTAAGATAGTAAGATACTTGTGATTTTTTTTTAAGTATTTTATTTGCACCCCTGGGAGAAGCAGAGAAGAGAAAGACATAGCAGAGGCCTGGGCTGTCACAATAGGATTCATCACAATGGCCAGCTGACTAGATGTATTTCAGCATCACAGGTATCTAATCTCTAAGGATCTTATAGGCTCTGTTTCCATGCAGAAGACTTAGCTATGCCATGATCAAGGCACCTCTGATCTCAGGGAGCCTGCTATAGTTATTGTAGGAAATGAGCTCAATGCAGTGCCCATAGGTATGGGCTCGCGGGTGCAGTGATCGCGCGTGTGGACTACGTGGGCTCCAGGGATCCAGTTAAAGACACAAATGTCATACCATTATATGAAAATACTTCCTTTTTATTCTTCTCTTGTCTTTACTGAAGTTAGAAGAGGTTGCTATGCTGGGTCCAATAATTGCCTTGAGACTTTAAAAAATTAATTTTTAAATAGCTTTGAGCTTAAATGGGGCATGGAAAATTTCAACCTAAGAAAATTGAATTTGGAGAAAGTTACTAGCAGATGAGGGAATTGCTGGTAATGGAAACCACATTGCAGACACTATTATATGTGAGTCATTACTAAATGTGCTGCTTTATATGTGCATATATAGTAAACTTTATAAAGTATCCCACAAATGTATTGAGATCAGATATAAGTACCATCTTGAAAATGTCTACTCGTGTTTTCAAAGCATTTTAATCTTCATAAACGAAAGATCCTATCCTTCCTCATCAAAGACATCCACTGCAAATTTGTTGCATTAAATTGAACTTGGATTTTATTACTTTAGATTTAGGGATAGTCTTACCAGTACTATGTCTAGGGTTATCTGTTCCAGCTACAAAGACTTCCTTAAGGAGTGCCAGCAAGATGTTAGATATGAAAGTCAGCCCATTTACATTGAAACCAATTCTTTTTAATTTTTTGTCATTTGCATGTAAATACGTGTTGCTGATAACAAATAACAATGCTGCCAAAACAAAGTATTCACCTACATTGGGAGAACTGAGGGCTGTGGTTTGTATGTTTTGAAGTTTAGACATCCCTCCCTCTCCTCAATTAGGACAGACACTGAGAGGAGGCATGAGGAAGTGATAAAGAACAGGTTATCAGCTGCTTCTCTTTGGCCAGACATCACCCAGGCCCAATACTGAGAACTGTTTGCAGTTACTATAGAAACCCTTTTAACAGTGGTCAGAAGCAGGAAGATGCCATAAAGCATCACGGCATGAGAGCAGAGTGAGTGCCAGCGGTCTGTTCCTTTATTTACCACTATCCCTCAGCCATCATAATGGTGGGATTTTTGGAGTGTTGATTGAGTTTTTTGAGGAACTGTTTAACAACGCCAACATCATCCCATCATAAGGGTTACTGGGAGTGTCTCAGCAGTAGGGCTGTGCTTACCTCTGTGCTGTCCGGTGATAGATAGTGATGATGACCTTAAGACCTGTGAGGTGTGTGCCGATCCTTAATTACCTAGTGAGGCAGCAACGATGACAGCAGCTCTTGCCCCTGCTGCTGAGAAAGCGTAAATGAATCAGAATCCACACCCAGGAAGGACCCAGTAAAGGATACCAGCAATTCATCCAAAGATGCCAGAAACACACATTTATTGCAGTCATCATGAAATCTCAGGTCTTCCTGCTCAGAAGGAAGTGGAAGGGCCAGGGTTGTGTATCTCAGTGGCTAGTGCCTGCTTTCTGTAGTAAGGTCATGGGTTCAGGATGGGGTAGAGGATCAAGGAGGAGGAGGGAGAGGAGGAGGAGGAAGCAGTGGAGCAAACACTGGAAGGGGCCAATTTCAGGAAGTCAGGTGGAAGTGGGTGCTGCCGGGAGGTGAGCATGTCTGTGGCTGCTAGTGTGGTTCTTATCTATAAATGAGAATGGGGTGAAGGCTAATAAGTGGTCTCGCAAAATACCTAGAGGAATGTCTTAGTTAGGGTTTCTATTGCTGGGAAGAAGCACCATGACCAAAAGCAAGTTGGGGAGGAAAGGGTTTATTCATCTTACATTTCCACATCTTTGTCGACCACTGAAGGAAGCCAGGACAGGAACTCAGACAGGGTAGGAACTGACAGCAGGAGCTGATGCAGAGGTCATGGAGGGGTGCTGTTTCCTGCCTTACTCACCATGGCTTGGTTCTCTGCCTACTTTCCTATAGCACCACCAGCCTAGGGATGGCCCCACCCACAACTGAGCTGGGCCCTCCCCCATCAACCACTAATTAAGAAAAGACCTCTCAGGCTTGCTGATCTTAGGAAAGCATTTTCTTAATTGAACTTCCCTCCTCTCAGATGACTCTATCTTGTGTTAAGTGGACATAAAACCAGGCGGCGCAAAGAAGCTACACACTTCTTCATTGTCAGAGCTGGAAAAGGTTCTTAATGCTCAGACCATGACTCCAGAAAGTCTCTGAATTGCTGCTCTCAGCCACACAGCAGGCTTATCCAGGTGATGCTCTGTGAAGCAGCCTGTGGTCCCTGGACACTGGTTAGTCACTGCTGGCTACTTGAAGGCCAAACTGAGACAAAGTCAACCCCCCCTTTTAAACGACAAACACTTTCAGAGAGATGACATTGAAAGGGCTGGAGAAAGCTGTGGGTTTTATCACAACCAAAGCTGATGAGATACCTTAAAGGCCTGGAATTAATTCCTATTTCTCATGTCTGACTATTCTACTCACGGACCAGTGAGGTTTGTATACTCACTATGCTGCTAAAGATCTCTTCTGAAATTTGAGACCCACTAACAATCATAACCTGATCACTAAAAATTCAACTGTAGCCAGCTGGTGGTAAAAAAGGCAGGCAGATCTCTATGTGAGTTTGAGGACAGCCTGGTCTGCAGAGTACAGAGGCCAGGACAACCAAGGCTACAGGAAGAAATCTTGCCTCAGAAAGCCTAATTAATCAATTAATTTAAAAATAAATAAATAAAATGTAATTATTTTCTTGGCATATAAAATTGGGAAATTTTTCACCAAATGTGGCAAACAGTTGAAATTATATATGTTTTTAAAACGATTGGATTTTCTAAATATCAAAATCAAAAGGCAAATTACAGGAATTATTTAATATCTGAATAACAAATTAAAAATTATGAAACAAAAAGTACATACGTTTAAAAAAACAATGAGTGGCTATTTTTTTAATATGGCTTGAATTGGTTGCAATAAACAGCATGTTTCAACAATCCCAAGCCACTCCGGAATCTGAAGTAGGGAAACCGAACCTCTTGTGTTCACAAGTTCAAGACCAGCTTAGACAACAAGGCTAAGATACCACTAAAAATAAATGAGTATCTGGTGTCTCATATTTGACCACGTCCCCTGGATGGGGAGACCTGGTGGCACTCAGAGGAAGGATAGCAGCCTACCAAGAAGAGACTTGATACCCCATGAGCATATACAGGGGGAGGAGGTCCCCCTCAGTCACAGTCATAGGGGAGGGGAGTAAGGGGAAAACGGGAGGGAGGAAGGAAAGAAAGAATACAAGGGATGGGATAACCATTGAGATATAATGTGAATAAATTAATAAAATAAAATTTTAAAAAATTATTAGTTGTGTGAACAATAAAAATAAAAAAAAATAAATGAGTAAAGGCTAAATAAGCACAAGTAAGTCTTATGAAATATATTTATGAAAAATCAAAGTATTTATAACTGTAATGTACAGGGCCCATCCTGTTGCCAATATAAGAGCATTCCTGTCACCCTTGAGCAGTGCTACATCGAGACCTAGGCACATAAAATGTGAGAGAAACAATAACTGAGGTCATGAGATGGGGATATGTCCTCAGCATCACGCACAAAATGCTGGAGATGCCCTGCTAGGCTCACAAAAACTGCTCATGAGAACATGGGTTCTCAGAGCTAATAGGAAATGACTGCCGACCCAAGAGTCTGCTGCCCTTACATCCCCTGAAAGAAGCGGTTTGATGAGTTGATTAATTTGTCTTGTCTTACCTAGTGCTTTGACCATTTGGATTCTTCTGGCATGCTGACCTGGTTTTCACCTCTTCTGTTGGCAGCGAGACAGGCACATGGGCCACAGACAGAGGCCTTTCTGTTAGAGGACAGATAAACCATGTGGGAAGCATTTCACTGAGGCAAGAACCGTGCTATAACCGCCAAAATGGAGGTGTGGGGTGCCTGTGCGCCCTTAATAAGTTGCCTTTGTAAATCTGTGATAAAGCAGGTCTCCACAGCATGGGGCTTTGTGCAGGGCTCCCTCCCTATTGTTCAGACCTCAGGGATAGATTTTTCCTCTTCTCTTTCAAAATTATAACTGAAGAAAAGTACCCATGGGTACCCAGCCAAAGGCAGAATCTTTTCAAAACACTGTAAGGATGAACAAAGTTTCCCAGAGGAAAGCAAACAAGAGGATTTGGGTACCAGAAATTGGAGAACTCAGGAAATAAATCAGAGGAGGGACAAAGGCAACCCTCAGAAGTCACCTTCTTTTCAGTGCTGACTGTGTACGGCTGTGTAGCACTGTCACACACTCGCTAAGATGCAGGCACAGTTCCCTTCTTCATTGAACTGCTGCTTTAGAGGGACAGCTAGAGGTCCCTTGAATAAAGTAACTTTCTGTACTCACCTTATAGACTTACTTGATTGTTTGGTATGGGAAATTCAAAAGATACTTAGGGAAAGGAAACCACGGCCCCACTCCAAGGATACTCAGTACTAGGAAGAGGTATTGTTCCATCCTATAGACTACCAGGCAGGCTTGCCACTGGAAACCCACCAACAAATGGGTAATGGGATAGACTAAATCCTGTTGTGCCTTATCCTTGCCTCCAGAGCTGTCTGCTAATGAGGAACCTCATATGGGTCAGAAACAAAGCCCAAGGACAACTCATGACCCAGAATACTCTGGGGCGGGGGGCAGGCGGGGAATGTAATTCTAGCGTCAATGTCAAATGTCAATCAACTTCTACCACTCTACCTTACCTATTCATTCTTCCCCAATACACACAATCTTACTTTTTTGTTTGTTTGTTTTTTGAAACAGGGTTTCTCTGTGTAGCCTTGGCTGACCTGGACTCTTTGTAGACCAGGCTGGCCTCTAACTCACAGAGATCCACCTGCCTCTGCCTTCTGAGTGCTGGGATTAAAGGTGTGCGCCACCATGCCTGGATCAATTTTACATTCTTAAACATGTTGACATTTTGAAGAGGCACACTTGGACAGGAAACGAAACAAATGATGGACATTGAGGTTCTGTGGGTTTTATTTTAAGAACTTCAAGAATCTCCTGAAGATTTGCCTAGTCTTAAAACAAACAAAAAGATAAAGCCAAGTTTCTAGAAATCAGCATGCTTTAGTGTTTTATTTTTAAATCCTGGCACTTGGTTTCCTGAGAATCACAATAGTCAAAAAAAAAAAAAAAAAAAAAAAAAGAAAAGAAAAGAAAAAAGAAAAAAGAAAAAAGAAAAAAAGAAAGAAAGAAAAAAAAAAACCAAAAGATTTCTCCTTTGTCTTTTTGAGTCAGCTGACATTGTGTTGGTTCAATGGGCAAAAAGTCATCTGTCACATTGCCCGTATTCCCAACGATGCCAATGGCTGCTGTTAAAAAAAAAATGTGTGGCACAGCTATGGGCTGGCAGGAGGCGGGAGTCCAGTTAATCCTAGTCTCTTCACACTTGCCCTGTGCTAGGCTGCATTCCTTCCTTGTTTAAATACAGTAGTGAGCAGAGCGTCACCACCTCACCTTTCTTTGCAGTCCAAAGTGGACAGACATTAATATGTGCTAAAGAGGCATTTAGAATAGAATGAAGCCTTGTTGGACCACCCCAGAAGTGGGCAGAAAGATACTAACTACCCTCCTTTAGTGGCACTTCTAATTGAGACTTTTATGCTGCTAAAGAAACGCAGGAAGAGCAAGAATCACTCTTCAGTTGAAGAATGAGAGGAAAGGCCCTACGATGTGAAGAAGGGTAACTCTGTCTTTTTAATCTTTTAAAAACCTTTTTATTGATTGCAAATTTCACATCGTGCACCCCAATCCCACTCATCCAACTCCCTGTCTCTTCACACCTACCCTCTGTCCTTGCAACCTCATCCCCAAAATATAAAATCTCGTGGAAACTTTAGTGTGTTACAATGTGTCACACAGTGGGCAGAAGCTTTAGTGTGTTACAATGTATCACACAGTGGGCCCTTTTGTCCCCACTTCTTTACTTGGAAATGTTTATTGCAATGACTCATTGGTCTAGTTCAAGGCCTCTGGCTTCTGCTATGCTCTCAATACAGGATCCTCTCTCAGACTCCTCTGGGATGTCCTGTTGTTGGCCTCTGTCATGGAGATCCTATAGTTTTGGATCTGTAGCACCAGCCCCTTCATGTGTTCCAGCAGTTCATAGATTAGGTAGATGTCGGGGGAGGATCGGGGCCTAGGAGATAATTGAGCTTGCTCAGCCTGCCAGCTCTCCCACATCTCCATCACTGCCTCAGCTAGCTCATCGAATACCACAGCCCGGAAGGCACAGAGGCAGCTCTCCTGCTTTCATTCCCTCAGAGATGGCCAGGTAAGCCTATTTTTAAAGTATTCAAAAAGATGGATCCGTCTAAGCCATTTGAAAAATAAGAAAGGTACTTGCTTCAAACTCACTGTACTTTGTAAAGGGAAGTTTTAAAATTATTCAGGTATGTATATTCTAATGAGTTGGGTAAGAATCATAGCTTTCATTGCATCAAGGAAGCGGAGTGACTGCACAAGTTTATAGTCACAGCAAAGTCAGTTTCTACATGGCTTTTCCCCTCATCCAGGTACCTAAATAAACCAGCACAAGGCATGTTGCAGTAAGTCAGTAGCAGTCTACTCTGAAAGATGTTTCTTCCTTTTTATTTCCATAAGAAAAAAGTTTTCAGAAATGTAAGCAAAACACATACATACATACATACATACATACATACATACATACATACGCACATGCACACACACACACATACTCAGGCACGCACACACACACATACCCATGCATACATACATAAGAAATTTTGTCTTCAAAATAAGGAATATATAAGCCAGGTATAGTGGGGCATGCTTCTAATCCCAGCACTTGGAAGGCAGAGGCAGGCAGATCTCTGTAAGTTTAAGGCCAGCATGGTCTACATAGTAAGTTCTAGGACAGCCAGAGCTACATAGTGATACCCTGCCTCAAAAAACAAAATAAAGGATATATACATGTAGCATCGATTATCTTCCATATGTTGTATATTAGTTATTTTCCCTATCACCGCTCCACACACAAAAACTGAAGCACACATAAAAACCATATTTATTTTTTCCTTCCACATTCTGATTAATGATGCCTGAATGAAGGTTATACTTTTTTTTTTATGAGTTCCTAGATATAACAACCCCTTTGGGCATAACAGTGAAATCAGAGTGGACTAGGGTATAATGTCACCCACATCTGGAGACACCAAAAGCCTGCCCGCTACATGAAACATCAATGAAACTCACAAAAATAAAGTCAAACATTAAAAGTCATGCCATGTGACTGTATTTATATAAAGTTTTACAAGCAGGCAAAATTGAGCAAGTATTTAGGGGTGTATGCTTCGATGATAAGACTACAAATAAAAGCAATATTGTGGTTGCCTCAACAAGGAGTGAGGAAAAAACTGACTGGCAGGGGTGTGAAATGTGAGGGCACACCTCTAGCAATGGCAATATAAGCAAACTGGGCTTTGCTCTGGTATTAAGAAAAAAATCAACGAAGAAGAAATGAGCTATGTTTGTGGCTATATGTAATTTTCTACTTGTGTAGAAATCTGACTACATAATGTGAAAGAAAAAATAATTTGCAAATTTTATTTTATGTGTGGTTTTTTTTAAAGGTAGGGTATGCTCTCCGTTATGCTAATTCTGTTTTTAGGAATCTACCTCACAGGTATTTATACTCTTTAAGAAGCTTGATTTTCAGCAAAGTATCATGTCTTAGGCCATAATTTTGACACTCAGGAAACAGGAATGCCGTAAGTTCAAGGACAGGTGGGCTACAGTGGAAAACACTATCTCAGAAACAAAAGTATTATCTCTACTAATCAGTGAGAAATCACTGCATCAAATCACAAATGAATATAACTGAAACCCAGCAATAAGGAAAGAGCTAAAACAAAATATGTTCACAAGCTGTCAGAACTAAGGAGAAATAAAACATCATCAGGATTACATAGTTTAAAAAGCTGTTCATGAAGACAAGACTTGAAGGCATACATCAGATATCAAAAGTGCACTTGTGATGAGATCGTAGCTGATTTCTTCTTGCTCCACCTGATGTCTCCACTTTTCCATCCTTAGCACTTTCTAACTGAAAATCACAACGCACTCACTGCTGTGGTTTTAGCTAGCAGAAATTTCCCATAAAACTGCGACTTACCAAAGTCTGTTTATAGTTCAGCATAGTTTGTTACCTTGTTTGCTAATCAAAATTTTTAAAATATTAAGAGATTACTTGAAATAGAAAATAAAGGCTGGGTGGACACTTCTCTCAAGCTTCCTGTCAAACCCAGAAGGAAGAATTCCTAGAGCAACTGAAGAAATGGAGGTGCAGTATTTAAGTAATTTGGCCCAAGTCACATGATCACCAAGATGAAAGATGAGATCTTGAACCCTTTCTTGCCCATTCTGAATTTTACAAAATCAATTACAAATAATAGCATGTACCCTTTTCTAGAAAATACAGGAGGGGTGACCAATGGTGTGATCCAATATGTCAAGGTTGAGCCATGCTACCCAGGGATTTCTAGCATTTTGGGAGCAGAGGATAATGCAGGTGCATGTGAGAATCTATTAAAATCCATAGGAAAATTCATACAAATATGCACACAAATATATGAGTGGGTTGAGTTTTAAAAGAATAATTTGAGGGGGGCATAATGGTATACAGCTTATTCACATGCCCCAGGTTTGAAATTCTGGCCTGTATGGACATGAAAGCAGAAAACTATTGACTAGTGTTGGGTACTCAAGGTGAGGAAAGCCCTGCTGAGGAATCTAGAGAGTAGTAAAGCAAACACTCTCCTGCCTCAAACTTCCCTGAACCCCTACCATGAAGAGAGTAGAAAGGGCCATGTTGGTTGACCTCCACGAACTTTTCAAAGATGGTAGACCCCCTTCTAGTTCCTACAAAAGAAGGAGACTTACAAAGATGTCCTCGAGATGAGCGAGTCAATCTGATGGCCTTCCACACTGGCTGAAGAGGAGGCTGAGAGCTCTCTGATACTCCTTCTTCTTCCTTATGCAGAGTCTGAACCCAGATGGGTGAAAATAGAAATGTAAGATAAAGAGCTGCAGAGACAGCTCCAGGCACAAGACCAACCTTTCTCACTCAGATCTTTCTTGGCAAGTGGATCTGAGAGAACAAAGCCCCAGCATGCTCTTGGCCAAGGAGCTCCTAGTACCACTTGGGACCAGATCATCATTCATGCTTCAGATTTATCTTTCCCTTCCAACTCCTTATCCCAAAATAGACTCCATGGATTATGACAATAAGCCTCCCACCCACAATCTTTATCTCTGTAAGACTCAAAGGCTGGAGCTTCAAGTTGGTAATATTTAGCATTATAAATGTACCCAGAATCCCACATGTTCAGAATGAGCCAACTGCTTGGTGTTACAATAGCACAGAGATGGCAGAGCAGGCTGTTATATCCCACCCTCCCAACCCTCCCCACCCCGCCCCAGATGATATTCCTTCTGTAGTCACAGTCCAGATCACCTTCCCCACCACTGGGCTACATGAGGAGCGGGGGCCACAGGCTCTGACTAGGAAACAGAGCAACTACCACAGAATTCAGTGAATACCATCTGTTGTACCAGAAACTATGAGTAAACTGCTTCCAGACGGTTTTATCTCACTCAAGCCCAAATCTCTCATTAAGTAGGCAAGACAACCAAGAAAGGGAGAGAGTTCACAAGAATGCACTTGGCTTTGCCTAGTCTTGTGAAGCTGAAGCATCTAATTCAGGATCTGGCAGATGTAAACTTCCGGCTGTAACCCACTCCATCTTAGCAAACAAGGACACTGTCAGTGTATGAGCTTAAAAGCAAGATCACTTGACATTACTTTGCTTAGCAATCCCTTTCAGATTGCTCTCCGTGTGTCGTGAAGACCCAAGCACACTGACAATGACTGGTATGGCAGTCATAGTTGGGGTTTCTGTGCTTCTTTTATATAAAATGGAAAAGCAACCATGAAAGTCACAAAGGTAAATGGCATGGATGAGACTAAACAGGAATTCCACTTTCAATGTCTGGTTTGGCCCATGCATAGAAAAAAAATTCATTTGCATCATAATTCTGAGCTGGTAGATTAAGAAGCACAAAGTATTCAGTTGTACGCTACTAAAAATAACTTTAAGCTCTCAGTACATAAAGTAAAAGTTATCTCTCATTATCATTTTCACGTTTCCTCAATTTCTATATTTACATATTTTATCACCTCTTATATTAACTGTCTTAGAGTTTCATGGCTGTGAAATGACACCATGACCATGGCAACTCTTATAAAGGAAAACATTTAATTGGGTCTGGCTTACAGTTTCAGGTTTAATCCATTATCATCATGGTGAAATTTGTGGCAATGTGCAGGCAGACATGGTGCTGGAGAAGGAGCTGAGAGTTCCACAGCTTGATCCATAGGCAGCAGGAGACTGTTTCACACAGGGCAGAGCTTGAACATAGGAGACCTCAAAGCCCACTCCCACAGTGACACACTTCCTCCACCAAGGCCACACCTACTCCACCAAGGCCACACCTACTCCACCAAGGCCACACCTCCTAATAGTGCCAGTCCCCCTAGGCCAAGCATTCAAACACTTGAATCTACGGGGACCACACATATTCAAACCACCACATCTTTATTCTTAAATATTTTTAAAAAAATAATCAAGAAACTGTTGAAATGTTGTGATAAAGAATGACTGAACGCTCACTGAACACTGTAACTCCTCTTGTGAACTGAGGGAAACTGTTTCCTAGCCTTCCCTGGAGTTAGGCTGGAGTCATTGACTAACAATGGCTAAGGGAATTTGTGGCCAGTATTGTCATCTGCTCTCCACTCTGGCCACAAAACCCCAATGAACAGTCCCTTTGTCACATTTCCTCTAAAGCTGCCGAGGGAGCCAAGACCTGGGAGGATTTCGTTGTTTTCTGTGCTTGGGGAATGAACTGGGGACCTTTGTGCTCCACCCGTGAACAAATTCCTAGTAAGACTCACAGAATAGAAAGCCACAGAATAGAAAGATGGGCGGATCTAAGTTCAGAAATCAGCAGTTTTTCCACCAAGTCACTAAGGCAGAGCTGAGTACGTAAGCAGTGTCTATCCTGGTTATAGAGGAAGAATATTCATTTTGTTATACTGTTCAAGGACGGCAAGCAAGATAGGAACCCCAGCAAAGAATGAGCCACACCCTCGGACTATTGAGCCTCAAGGTACATTAAAGCCTCAGGCAGACTCCTCACTTACAACTCTACACACATAGCTCTTTCTATGGGAAGATTGAGATCCTTTTAATATCGTGGAGTTTGTGTAGAAGCTCTTTTCCGGAAAGGGGAGCAAGGGGGTATCCTCATGACTCAATCCCTAGAACCCATGAATGTGACCACTTTGGGCAGGAAAAAAAAAGTTTCTATAGATGCAATTATAGTCAAGCTCTTACAGTGAGATTGTCTTGTGTTGCCCAAGACTTTAAATCCAATAGGCGTCCTTAGGAGAGACAGAAAAAGAGAAAGGCACAGCCTGTAAAGGAGAAGACAGACGAGTACTTGGGGCCACTAGGACCTGTAAGTGGGCTGGAGGAGCTCTGAAGGGAGGATAGTCCCACCTACACCTTGATCTCACCCTGCGGTACGTAAAACCAAGAGAGGTACCTCCTCATCCAACCCAGTGAGTTTATGATTGACAGCCACTTGTCATGGCAGAAAAGGACAGGAACTCTGGACCATTTGTGAGGATTTTTGGGTGCTGGAGAGATGGCTCAGTGGTGAAGAGCACTGTCTGCTCTTCCAGAGGTCCTGAGTTCAATTCCCAGCAACCACATGGTGGCTCACAACCATCTATAATGAGATCTAGTGCCCTCTTCTGGTGTGCAGGTGTACATGCAAGCAGAACACTGTATATGTTAATAAATACATACATCTTTTTTTTTTAAATGAAAACTGCATCTCAAAGGTGGACAGTTTGTCAGTATTGTAGTTCAAGAAATCAGGCAAAGCTTCCACAGTGCCAGAGGATCAGTTTGCTCCTCTCACGGCAAAAGGCACTGTGCCGTTTCTATACAGCTAAGCACAGCAGTTCCCTAGACCACAGAAAGGAGGACGTGCTAGGATAGGATTCCAGGGAATGAAGGGATGAGGGATCTTTCTCATGCCTATTGGCTTGTGGGGTTCCTGCCTAAATGAAAAAAAGATCACCACAAACCACCCTCTTCCCCCCCCCCCACTCTTTCTTGGCTTTTATGTGGCTGCCTGGCTTCTGCCATAAGCAGAGAGACACCATTTCCTCTCCTCTTGAATCTGGGGTGGCCTGGGTCTTATTTGAGCCAATGTGTTATGGCTTCAGCACCTGGGAACACATTTCAAGTCGGGACTCCATCAGACTGTGCATGCATCGCTTTGTTCTTGATGAGCCAGCAGGGGCTTCTGAGAAACACAGATCCCTGGGCCTCTCCAGAGCTTGGGACTTACTGGATGGGGATTCGTACTCTCCTCTGCCATCAGAGGTGCTTTGGGTTCAGCAGGAGCCTAGGAAAACACTGCACTCTGTGTGGCAGAGCTCCCTTAGCTCCAAACATGAGAATTAGAACATTGATCTGGCCTAGGGCTCACTCTGAGCATCTGAAGACAAGGTATCGGCTTTTAGGACCCTGAGTTTGAATCTAGTCCTGACTTGCACGTGTTACTGTTTTGGGGATCTTGAATAATTACCCTAACCTGGCTAGTGCCTTTACCGAACACATGAGCCATGAGCACACAAACTAATAGGAATAAGAAGAAGAAGAGGAGGAGGAGGAGGAGGAGGAGGAGGAGGAGGAGGAGGAGGAGGAGGAGGAAGAAGAAGAAGAAGAAGAAGAAGAAGAAGAAGAAGAAGAAGAAGAAGAAGAAGAAGAAGTAGTCATAGTCGTAGTCGTAGTAGTTCTGATGCAGGGTTTCACAGCTCTGATCTATTTGATTGATACACATGATTTAGCTTCATTGTTCACAACAGCTGAACTCTCCACAGGGTAAGTCTAATAAAGTCTAACTGGTTCCTTTGGCTGCAGCTTCAAACACCACATCTAGTCAGTCTGTGTCTCAGGAGGGCATCCAGAGACCCCCTTTTTCTTTAGCTGTTCTATTAACATTCTGTTCTCTCAACATTGCCATACTGGATCATCTCCCTGCTTGTGATAGGAACACACACTGACGAGGCTGTGCCTAGCATGCAGAACAACAGGAGAAAGGAGGGAAATGCAGACTCAATAAGGTGGAAGGAGAGAACCCATCCCTCAAATTGTCCTCTGACCTCCATCAGTGCTCACCTCTGTATCTGAGAGCCCACTCATATGTCCTTACACATAATATGTAGGAAGGTAAGCAGATAAGTAGGAAGGTATGTAGATGATAGATAGATAGATAGATAGATAGATAGATAGATAGATAGATAGATAGATAAGAGATAATTTCTAACTGTTACTGGTATTGGTGGTGCCATTCTCATCTTTACAAAGATTATTTGGACCCTTAGGACTTTAGGAATCCCCAAGATTACTTGTATGAATTCAGCAATTATGATAATTTACCAAAACCCAGCTTCATTCCTGGATTTAGCTCAAAATATAGTCTACTTAAAATCTTACTCAAAATGCCCAAAGAACCAAGGCTTTATTCTCCTCATTCTAAGCAGTACTTTCTAATTCTCACTTGTGTAGCAGAGTCAAGTCTAAATCCTGGAAAAAGCAGTTAAAGGGACCACGACCCCAGAGACTAGAGATACAACCTACTCTGGAAAAGCAGCTGCTTAGCTCTGTTGAAGTCAATGGGAAGAGTTTGGCCCACTTGGACAGAGAGGACACTTAAACAGCGGTTCTCAACCTGTGTGTCTCGACCCCTTTGAAGGTCACTTATCAGATATCCTGTATTATGACCCATAACAGTAGCTATGAAGTGGGATTGAGGGGTGGTCCTCACACGTATTTGCCTGATATCAAGAATGCCCGTGAACAGCCTGCCAAACCACAACTTGGCACCAAGAAGGTGTTAGTCCAGCTATGAAGTAGCAACAAAAATAATTGTTTAGCTTATGGTTACCACAACATGAAGAACTGTGTTAAAGGGTCACAACACTAGGAAGGCTGAGACCCACTGTTCTAGAGAATTACTCTTGCTAGTCCTGCGCTGAGGATATATTCCATTTTACAGTTTCCTAACACTTGGTTTTAAACACTGGCACTCAATTTCAATGTCCCTATCACTCGATCTAACTGTAAAGGCTCTCCCTAGCTCCTACTTCAAGCTATCTCTCTTTACCCTCCAACGGGGTGCATTAGCCTGCATCCGTGCTATCAATGTGGGGGCCAAGAATGTGCCACCCCAATGTACAACACTGTCATGCAGATCATTTTGAGCTGAGATACATGAGAACCAACAGATTCAGAAGAAGCCTTTGTAGGGCTTCTCGTACAGGAGAGAAACAAGCATTCCTGAGAAACAACTGCTCTGACCCCCCTTTCCTTGACAGCCATGAAGAGGATGGGGTGCCAGCTCAGACAGGCCCGCACCAAGATTTCAGTCTCGCCCAGTCTGGTCTCTAGCGCTCAGTGCTCCAGCTAGGGTTTACAAGGCTACATTCTACCCCCTAATTACTCATTAGTGCTGGGTCCTAAATCCTGACGCTGTTTCCGCTGGGAACCTGGGAAGGCAGGAAGTGAAGATAAGAGAACTACAGTCCACAAAAACATAGTTTTCTGGAAGTTGGATTTCACTTCAGTCCAGAGAAATATGAAAGAGTTGGGTGGACAGGGTGATCTGCGCAAGGTGATCCATGTTTGAAACAAGGCTACATGGAACTGGAAACGGCATCTAGCAGCAATACTCACTCTTCATCCAAGAGCCCCCGTGGGCAAGTACCGCCTTACCTTGTGAGCCAACCCACTCCTGGATACATATGTGCTCATAAAGATACGCCATCTGTGTGGGCACGACTTCCGAATTTTTCCTGACTAAGCATCTGAAGGCTGACTTCCAAGAGAGAGGTATAATGGCTCCCCTCTTGGATGGGAATGCAACTCAAATATGTGTTCTTGATTATCACAGTGGAAGAGAGAACTGCCAGACTTAAGACACTCTTGTTTCTGCCAAGACCATCACACTTTCTTTTCCTTCTTCCTTTAAAAAATTTATTTTTCCACTCCTGTCTCTAGTTGATGAATAGATTAAAAGGCGCTTAGATTTCTGAAACCACTTGTCAGGAGACATTCCTCAGAAGGGCTGGATGTTTTAAAGATCGGTTTGGTCTCTTTTTATAAACTAGGAAGGGGAAAAATAAAATTTCCACATCTATCAGCCTTAGAAACACACGCCAGTCTATGAACTGGTGGAAGTCATTGGCTGCTTTTATTTCTTCTATGTTTTTCTAAAATACACAAGTAGGTGGCTAGTCCCAAGCGAATGGGGTCTGGTGTCATGTTTTCACCACATGCCTTTCATGTGGGCAGGAGCCCAGGACGGCTACCTGTAAAATGCAAGGTGACTTTTTAGATGATCATTCACTGCTGTTGGCCTCATTTCTAACATATTATCTTAATTCTATAAATATTTTGGTCACAAATAGAAAGGATACTATAAAAACCCTCAGAACGAAAATGGATTCACTAAGCCCTAAGCACATGGAATTAACAAGCTATGAAGTGGGATTGAGGGGTGGTCTGATATCACAATGCCCATGAACAGCCTGCCAAACCACAACTTGCCACCAAGATGTTTGTCCAGTAACTGCCCTTTGACCTTGGACTGAGCCCATCCCCTAAGATAATTATTTCAAAACAGTTTACATCATCTTCCCAATTTATATACAAAAACCCTCGCTTCCCTTTGTCCTTCAGATTTTCCCATAACCCACCATCACATCCTAAGCCAGGTTGTAACCCTGTCATCCGTAAGTAAGATCACAGGTGTGGAAAAATCAGTCTCTCTTGCTCTTTCTTTAGGTTGAAAATGCTGAGACTCCCCCACCCCCACCCCCACCCCACCCCCCCGGTGTGGAAACAGGGTCTCTGGGAAATCCCCAACTGGAATTTGCTATGTAGGCCAGGTTGACCTTGAACTCACAGCCTTCCGACTTCTAAGACCTAAGGTCTAGGATTACAGGTATACACTCACACCTAAGGTCGAGTGCTGCGTTATGAACGGCATTTTAAAAATATCTTTTTCCTGAACTTTTAACTTTTAAAATGTTTTTGACAGTAAACACTGTTTTGAAGTTTGAAAGTTCTTCCTATGGTGGAAGCAATCTATTTCCAACCCTCATCACATGTGAGTGGGGCTGTGAGATCAGCTTTGCCCTGCTGAACACTGAGGCTTATGAACCTGAATACTTGAGAGCCTGTGTGTGAGAGCCTTCAAGGCAAGGTTTTGCTTTGGTTTTAGGGTTCACTTGCTACTCTTGCAAACTGCCTCCTCCTCCTAAATGTCTGGAACTACAGGCATTGTGGCACCAGGCCGATACATGTGCCTTATTCATTTTTATGTTGTTTTCCTTTGAAATCTCTCACTGTCATAGACACACAAAGGGTGTGATATTCTCACAAAGGGTGTGAGTTCAGAGGGACATACCAAAGTGTAAGCATGAGCCCCTCAAAGGACAAGCACTGTTAATTATCTTAGCATAAGCCAGCTAGGCCATGTTGGTGGCTCTCAAATAACATCTCAAAAGGCCACTGAACCCTCTCATTTTTTCTTTTGATTAGTGAGAGGTGGCTCTGAAGGTGTCTTTGATAGCTATAGCCTTATAAGGTGAAACCAGAAAGCACTAGGATTGGGGGAGAGGTTTGGTACATGTCCTTTCCCTAGAAGCTGGTTTGTTTGTGAAGTTCTTGGACACCTGAAGGTTCGCAGCTGGAAGGGGACGCGTCTCCAGTAGCTGTCCCTTATGCTGCGTTCATGGTTTTCTGTTGGCGAGAGGCGCCACTCAGATTCCTGAGGGCTCTTCTTTCCATGTTCCCAACATTATCCCCGTCCTTCTAGTCTGCCTCACAACCACAACCTGAACGATCGAGGTCAGCAAAGCACACGTCTGCCCCTGAGGACAGAAGAGCGTAAAGCAGGAGCCATGACTTAACCTGTGACTTACACCATGGCTACAGCTGTCAAAGCAGTGGCATCCGTCATCATCCCAATCCTGGCGTTTAAGAACATTAGAGACGGATGTTGCAAAACTGAGATTTCAGATGGACTGGGAACTCTTTACAATTTTCCCACCTATATTTAGGAAGCACAGGTCGCTGCTATGCACAACTTCAGCAAACATCACGAGGTTGGGAGCTGGGTACCAAACCCCAGAAATTAAAGATGCTTTTATAGTCCCCCTCTGCCAGGAATTTTTCACAGCTAAAGAACATATGTACATAAAACATAAATAAGAAGCCAAAAAAATTAATTTTATTGAATTGAGGCATTCATCCAGCACTTAACACAGATTTCAAGGGTTGCAAGCGAGAGAGGGAGCAGTTTACAATTTTTAATGTTAAAAAAAAAAAACCAACCTAATTGCTACAGATTGTTTGTAAAATTTGTAAAATTCCTCACACAAGACCTAGATAACTTTATTTGTTCAGTGATTTTTTTTCCCTCTGTCTTACGGAAAAGCTGTATGATGTGTGTATTACTGGTTATAACTAATAAATCAGCTTGGAAACTTGTAAGAGAAGCATAAATACAATATAAAAAGGCGAGATTTTTAAAATCGTATTATAAGAATATTAACAATAAGTGGAAAAGATACATTAAAAGCAGAGTGGTGTTACATTAGTTCAAAGCAGAACTCAAGGCCAACCAAAACTGAGGTACATGGGGAAAATGGCCTGTTTTTAGAAAGTGTGCCCAGACAGACACAACCACAGAGAAATGCTGTCAGTGACTGCGTGGTCCCCTCTGTTACTCAGCCATGCGTCCCAGGCAGAGTGCGCCAGCTCAGCAGGTTACGCTTTCTCTAAGGACTTGTAGTATTCCACAAGCACAGTCCAGGCCTTGGGAGCCATGAAGCCCTCGGGAGGCTTCTGACCTTCACGTGCTAGTTTGCGCATCCTTGTTCCTGAAATGAATTCGAAGTCTTCGTGGCTAGAAGAGAAAAAGCTCAGTCACTTCGCCATTTTACAAAGTTACTGCAAGATTTTTAGGGGGCATTTGTTCCTTTGGTTCATGTTAGATTATAGACTAATAAGAAAAAACATCACTATGATGTCTAGTTTGTCACTGAGCTAAACCACTCCCCAGCTGCGAAGAATCAGGTGAAATTATTAGTGAGATCAATTAGTGCTTTACAAAATGTATAAAATAAATTTAAAAAAAAACAAAACAGAGATTCTGTGTCCTCAGTACCCCGTCCATCCCAAGGATATGCTGCCTATAAAGCATACTATTAGTGACGTAATGGTCCTGATAGGAGCTGCCATGACACTCAGCCCCCTAGTACAGCGTACTATTGCAATGACACAATGGTCCCGACAGGAGCTGCCATGGCACTCAGCCTCCTCAGTCATCCTTCTCTCCTCTTTCTCTGAGGACTATTCAGCCCAGGTCATCACTGCTCAGGTTCGGGGAGTTGGCACTGCAAGGTCACAGGGCATCGCTGCTAACATTTATGTACTGAATGTGTAGATATACCTGAGTTTATCTACATGCACCACAGATATGCTGTGCCTGCAGAGACCAGAAGAAAGCACTGCATGCCTTTGAACCGAGGGTGCTGGGAAACACACTCAGGTCCTCTGGAAGGGCAGCAAGTGCTCTTAACCACTGAGCCATCTCTTTAGTCCTGGATTCATTTATTATTTATTCTTAATAAACATCATCAAGTCTAGTCTGCCTGGCACAGATAAAACATCTTAAAAGCTTTAATTTGGAAATGTAAATGCCTCTGGGACATGGTACAACATACACAGTAACTATCAACACTGTCCCTTAGATAAGGTACCAAAGGGAAAATAGGCGTCCTTGTCTTTTAAATATACAAAACCACATTCACAGCCTTTAGACCACAAGCACAGAGTATCTATAGCTATAACACACACTTCCTTCAACTTAGAAAGCTGGTTATACCCAGAAAGAATCCAGGTCTCTTCCATCAGCCCCTCCTAAAGAAGCCAGTGCCTGCCCTGATTAGAATATCACAGCAAGCATCAGAAAACATATTCAAGATGTAATCACCAGTTATAAGTGAAGTCATCAGGACATTACACACTATGAACTGAAGGTCCATGTCCCCCAAGTTCGCACTGAAGGCCTGATTTCCAATGACATGGTGCTAAGCGATGGAGCTCTTGGGAGATGACAAAAGTTAGATGAGGGCATGTGAGCAAGATCTCATGATGGGACTAACCCATTTCTTTTTTTTTTCCTTTATTAATTTATTCTTGTTACATCTCAATGGTTATCCCATCCCTTGTATCCTCCCATTCTTCCCTCATAGGCAGATTTGGGCCCAGGGGTCCCGCTCAAACTAAGGCACCAGCCAAGGACAATACAGGCGGTAAAACTTAAACCCCTACCCAGATCTAGCCAATGGACAGAACATTCTCCACAGTAGAGTGGAGAGTGGGATATTACTTTCTCATATACTCTGGTGCCTCACCTTTGACCATGTCCCCTAGAGGGGGAGACCTGGTGACACTCAGAGGAAGGACTAACCCATTTCTAAACAAAGAGACTTGGGATCCCCCACGGTCCTTCAAAGTAGCAAGAAGGTGGCTAGCTGCCTGCAAACAGCTCAGGGCCCTCAAGCCCTAATCTTCCACATTTTCATCCTGGACTTCCAACCTATGAGAAATAATTGTCATTTAAGCCACGCAGACTAGGGAAATTTGTCATAGTGGCCCAAATTCAGACAGATACAGAAATTCTGTCAAAATACGGAGAAAGGAAGGAAGGGGAATGTGAGGCAACAGACTTAGTAATTTCTTTGAAATGACATTTCGGGTACTTTATGCTACGTTCACTTTGCTTCCGACGTGTTATCAAGTGCCATCAATATTATTAAAATCAAATATCATACAAAATTACTACTAGTAAGAAAGTTTCAAGTGACAAAATGAAACATGATCTGTCCATGAGATTAAAAAGTAGCTGCTCATTTATGACAGCACTCTGGAGCCTGATGCTGGAGGATTGCCACAAGTTCAAGACCAGCCATGGCTACAAAAGGAGACCATTTCAAACAGTCACATAATTAAATAATCACTAATCATTCCTATAGTGAATAAATAAAAGCTTCCTGTTAAAATTTCTAAAGCTATTTAAAATCATTTCAAGTACTGTAACCATAAATTAACCAGAAGCCTCAATTACTGGGACATATTCCCTGAGAAGCTGATCGCTAGGGCGCTGCTATAACACTCTGTCCCCACAATGGCCATGACAGCCACTGCCCATCCCACCCCTTCCTAGGCCTTCATGACAGACAAGAGCCAGAAAGAGACCCTCAGGACAGTGCCAGGGACCCGGAGCACAGACAATAAACGTTTACTGACTGAAGATCAAGTGTTTATTATCTTTCCCTGGAGGGGCTCAGTAAACACCCTGCAATATGAAGCTAAGAAAAGGCGGCGAGCACGCGCGGGAAGTCTGGCTAGTTCAACACAGAACTCTTGTTGCCCTAAGATTTTGATTGTTAGCATGTATTTGAGCTACATTCACACAGCCTTTTCATCTACATCTGGATTACTTATGTGGAGGGCCCTTCACAGTGATGTCTTCATAACCCCTGCACATCTCACTTCCTGCACACCTTGCTTGCCTCTGCTGTGGCGGGGGGAGGAGGCTGGAAGGGGACCTGCAGAGGGGGGAGGCTGGAGGGGGACCTGCAGAGGGGGGAGGCTGGAGGGGATCTGCAGAGGGGGGAGGCTGGAGGGGACCTGCAGAGGGGGGAGACTGGAGGGGACCTGCAGAGGGGGGAGGCTGGAGGGGATCTGCAGAGGGGGGAGGGTGGAGGGGACCTGCAGAGGGGGGAGGCTGGAGGGGATCTGCAGAGGGGGGAGGCTGGAGGGGACCTGCAGAGGGGGGAGGCTGGAGGGGATCTGCAGAGGGGGGAGACTGGAGGGGATCTGCAGAGGGGGGAGACTGGAGGGGATCTGCAGAGGGGGGAGACTGGAGGGGATCTGCAGAGGGGGGAGACTGGAGGGGATCTGCAGAGGGGGGAGGCTGGAGGGGATCTGCAGAGGGGGGAGACTGGAGGGGATCTGCAGAGGGGGGAGACTGGAGGGGATCTGCAGAGGGGGGAGACTGGAGGGGATCTGCAGAGGGGGGAGGCTGGAGGGGACCTGCAGAGGGGGGAGGCTGGAGGGGATCTGCAGAGGGGGGAGGCTGGAGGGGACCTGCAGAGGGGGGAGACTGGAGGGGGACCTGCAGAGGGGGGAGGCTGGAGGGGGACCTGCAGAGGGGGGAGGCTGGAGGGGACCTGCAGAGGGGGGAGGCTGGAGGGGATCTGCAGAGGGGGGAGACTGGAGGGGATCTGCAGAGGGGGGAGGCTGGAGGGGACCTGCAGAGGGGGGAGACTGGAGGGGGACCTGCAGAGGGGGGAGGCTGGAGGGGACCTGCAGAGGGGGGAGACTGGAGGGGGACCTGCAGAGGGGGGAGGCTGGAGGGGATCTGCAGAGGGGGGAGACTGGAGGGGATCTGCAGAGGGGGGAGACTGGAGGGGACCTGCAGAGGGGGGAGGCTGGAGGGGACCTGCAGAGGGGGGAGACTGGAGGGGGACCTGCAGAGGGGGGAGGCTGGAGGGGATCTGCAGAGGGGGGAGACTGGAGGGGATCTGCAGAGGGGGGAGGCTGGAGGGGATCTGCAGAGGGGGGAGGCTGGAGGGGATCTGCAGAGGGGGGAGGCTGGAGGGGATCTGCAGAGGGGGGAGACTGGAGGGGATCTGCAGAGGGGGGAGACTGGAGGGGGACCTGCAGAGGGGGGAGGCTGGAGGGGATCTGCAGAGGGGGGAGACTGGAGGGGATCTGCAGAGGGGGGAGACTGGAGGGGACCTGCAGAGGGGGGAGGCTGGAGGGGACCTGCAGAGGGGGGAGACTGGAGGGGGACCTGCAGAGGGGGGAGGCTGGAGGGGATCTGCAGAGGGGGGAGACTGGAGGGGATCTGCAGAGGGGGGAGGCTGGAGGGGATCTGCAGAGGGGGGAGGCTGGAGGGGATCTGCAGAGGGGGGAGGCTGGAGGGGACCTGCAGAGGGGGGAGGCTGGAGGGGACCTGCAGAGGGGGGAGGCTGGAGGGGACCTGCAGAGGGGGGAGGCTGGAGGGGATCTGCAGAGGGGGGAGGCTGGAGGGACCTGCAGAGGGGGGAGGCTGGAGGGGATCTGCAGAGGGGGGAGGCTGGAGGGACCTGCAGAGGGGGGAGGCTGGAGGGGATCTGCAGAGGGGGGAGGCTGGAGGGGATCTGCAGAGGGGGGAGGCTGGAGGGGGGCCTGCAGAGGGGGGAGGCTGGAGGGGGGCCTGCAGAGGGGGGAGGGTGGAGGGGGGCCTGCAGAGGGGGGAGGCTGGAGGGGATCTGCAGAGGGGGGAGGCTGGAGGGGACCTGCAGAGGGGGGAGGCTGGAGGGGACCTGCAGAGGGGGGAGGCTGGAGGGGATCTGCAGAGGGGGGAGGCTGGAGGGGGGCCTGCAGAGGGGGGAGGCTGGAGGGGGGCCTGCAGAGGGGGGAGGGTGGAGGGGGGCCTGCAGAGGGGGGAGGGTGGAGGGGACCTGCAGAGGGGGGAGGCTGGAGGGGACCTGCAGAGGGGGGAGGCTGGAGGGGCACCTGGCAGGCCATGTTGTTAGGCTCAGTCACTTGGTCTTTGCCACACACAAGTAGCTCTAAGTTCTCCCTCTACTGGAAATGGTCTCCAAGCAAAAAAGACGGCCCTTCTTCTGAACACACTGTACATGTGGCCTCTGCTACTATGATGTGTGTTCAATGGCCAGGCTGCTCCCAGCGACGGGGGTCTTGGTCACAGTATTCTTACCATGAGCCTCTAAGCAGCAACTGCACCTGGCGGGACTACCTCCGCTCTTCACCACCACAGCCTGACCCTTGGTCCCAGGTCTAGTTCTACATCTTAAATCAGCGAGACAACCAATTCCACGCGGTGACACTGAGTGCTCCACTCCCCACTAGAACATGTTTGGGCTTGGGGCTGGAATGCTTTATACATAGAATGCAAATATAAGCAGCCTGGCTCACATACGCAATGCCAGGAAGACCAGTGCTGATGCTTTACAGTCCATTTCTAACCATTAGCAGAAGGCACGGCCTTGGCCTGTGCTTCCAGTGTCCTGTGTGTTCTTCTGCTTCTCCGGCACTACTACACAGATAGAAGGCACAACACACACACACACACACATACACACACACCCTACACACACACTCCACACACATATATACCACATACACACACATCCACCACACACACCACACACACACATACCACTGACATACCACACACACCACACACACACACATACAAACACATACACACAAACACACACACACACACACACACACACACACACACACACACACCACACACACAGAGGATCTAATATTTTAAGGCCCCACACCTTCTTAGGTAGAGAATGTTTTAAATGACTACAGAATATGATCAAAGCTGACCTGAGAGCACTAGCTAAATGCTGCCTCAGAACAAAACACTTAGGAGCTTAAATGTGGGGTTTATCTCCCACTCCTTTGTATGCAATGACTTAGAAGAAAAGAAAACCTGGGAGGCTAGAGAGTTGCTCAGTGGTAAGAGCACTGGCTGCCCTTGCAGGGAACCCAGGTTCAATTTCCAGCACCCACACGGTGGCTCACAACCATAACTGTGTGAAAAACTAGCTCCCAGGGAATCTGACACCCTCTTCTGGCCTCTGTGGGCAGCAGACATGTGGTGCACAGACCGCCATGAAGGCAAAACACTAATACCCATAAATAAAACCTTAAAAATAAAATTTAAAAAATGGCAACTTGACCTTACACTATTGGTCTCTAAATGGGCTGGGTACTACGGTTAATATATAAAGTTTATCCTCGCCTTTCATATGTAAATTGAAAAAAATATTGGCAACATAATTTGTATACTTGTAATGCTGAGATGAAAAATGAATTTCAGAAAATAAGCTCTCAAATGAAGGATGACTCAGCAGTAAGGAAACCGCACTTGCCAGAGGATTAGGGAGAAAACCAAGATGGCAGCCAGAGATGAGGACTCTTAAAACTTGAAAGCCACGAGGGACCCAGAGCAAAGCAACCACCAAAACCCACGCACGCAAATCAGAGTCTAAAATTTCTTTAGTAGAAGAAATAACCCATGATGTGGAAGGCGAGAGGCACGCCACAGAAATGGCACACATGGGGTGAAGGCGTGATTGGTTCTAAAGGAGAGTGGGACGTCTGAGCAAGTATCCAGGCAGAAGAAAATAAATGTGCAGAAAAGGCAAGAGAAGAGGGGAGCAAAGAAGATGGAGGAGAGAGTGGGGTGGATACTCCAGGGCAAGGCTTAGCAAGGAGGAGGGGCAGGAGTAAAGCTCAGGAGATGGGGAAGAGCGATGACAGTGAGCTGGAAAATGATGGTGCCACGCTGCCTTCTGAGGGCCACCAGCACCTGTGTCAGCACAGTCAGCTGGAGCATCTTCAGGTCAGAGACTACCTTGCGGTGGTCCCTAAGCCAGCTCACCACGGCCTGAAGGAAAACAGTAGTGTAGCTGAGAATCTGGCAGCTAAACACTGCCTCCATTCCCTGGGAGCAGCGTTTACAGCTCCCTGAAGAAACTTCCCTGAGGACACGCTGGCTCTGCAGCTTCTGCTGGTGAAAAGCTGGGTTTTGACTTCCAGGGATGAGAGCCCAAGGCATACGCAAGAACTGCTGGTTCTTGGTGGTAATAAGTAAGTGAGCAGGCCGCTCCTGGAAGACTCTGCCTGAACTTTGTGATTAAAGGGAAAAAGCCAGACAAATTAAAGTCCTCCCCTCCTCCCAGAATGCTACCCTGTCTAAAATCCAGACTTGCTTGCATTCCTTTTGAAATTGCATTTCTAAGCCAAGGTCCCTGGGCACCTCTTCGTGAGGCCATTTCACACCATCTGCCCTGCATGCCGCAGGCATCTCTTCATGTCATGAGATGGGAGTTCCTGCTTCCACATGGTGGTGTATGGATAGCTCACTGCCCTGGCCTCATCCCTGCGTGTCTATCTCTGTTACGTAAGGATTTTTGCTTTTTATCGGAGGCCAGGTTTAGAGACTTGACCCAAAGGTCACTTGTCTGTAATTAAATTACAGTTTCACAATGGGATGGCTTTACAAAAATAATCCCAAATAATAGAATCTGAGCCGTTTCTAGGATGCTCTAGAGTTAGCTCTAAAGCATTACCTATGAGTAATGAGGAATCTGCCCGAAACAGAGACGTCCCTTCGCTTTCACTACAGACCAGTTTTAATTTGGGTCATTTCATAACACTAGCGAGCTAATCCTCTGTGGCAACCTGGGGGGAAAAAAAAACCTAGTACGTCTGCCATTTTTTTTTTCTTTTCAAAGCCACTGGGCTACAGATTCTTTATAATCTGCAGCTGACAGACAGAATGCTAGCTCTTAAAAAACAAAGAGGAAGGGTTGGGACATCAGGGAGGGTAGAGCGAGCTAGGAGCCTACATTGGACCACGAACGCACTAACCACATGTGGCCAGCAGCTTGAAGGGCTCAAGGCACGATGACTTCTGGCCACTTGCTGACGGCTGTAAATCTTTACAGCCATCTGCTGTCCCTCAGTCCACACATGTGGCCTTCAGAGCTACCAGGATCAGCTATGCAGTCGGACAAGAGTCGAGTCAGCACATGGCCCCCACGTACATCGTTTAAAGTCTCATATCCAATCACCAGCATTTTCAGGATGCGCACTAGATGATAAGCAATTCCCAAGAACAAAAGGGAATTTCTCCCTTGAAACTAATGGTGGTGGCTTGTAAGTGGACCTAATTATTTTTATTCTAATTAATGTTTTATCCAACTTGAAAGCAGGTCATTTATAACACATCAAAACACTGAGAATGCTTAAGACTATGACTTAAAATGATCTTTCCAAATCCCGATTAACAGCTATTTATTTTTTTCCCAGAGACTAAAACGCACTGGATAGCATCATATATGACAATTTTGTTTATTTTTTCTTATTATTTTCTAATGAGAGACTAAATGAAATACATGAAAGATTTAATCAGGGGGCTGGGAAAGTGGCTCAGTGGGTAAAGTGCTTGGCACACGAGTGTGACGACCTCATTTTGAACTCCTAGATCCCACGTAAGCCAGACGATGGAAGACCACATTTGGAATCCCAGTGCTCCTGTGTCAAGACAGGAAGCAGACAGGAGAGTCCCTGGGAGCTCTGAGCCAGCCGGCCCAGCAATGCAGCGCCAACCAGAGCAGCAACAGAGCCTGTCTCAAACAAGGTTGGGAGGCCAGGACTATGTGATGGCTGCGGCTGTCCTGTGACCTCTACTTGTGCACCAGGAGATGTGTGCACCTCCACTCATACCACAGCCAGTTATACAGACAGACACACAGACACACAGACAGACTGACAGACAGACACACACACACATACATACTGAGAGAGAGAAGGAAATACACACATACACATACACACACACACAAAGACACACAGATTTTTAAGTTTAACTATCTTGAATCTAAATTTCCTTTGTGGGGGGGGGGATGTTGAGACATGGTCTCACCATGTAGCCCTGGCTATCCTGGAACTCACTATGTAGACGAGAGTGGCCTCAGATCCATAGAGACCCACCAGCCTCTGCCTCTGGAGTACTAGGATCAAAGACACACACCACTATGCCCCGCTTGAATCTAAATTTCTTAACTTAGGTTTCCCACCTAGCACCACACTTTTTTAAACCGGCATTTTAATTATATTTACAATACTGTGGACTGAAGTCAGGGTGTTACCAATGGCACCCAAGTGCTCTATTACTCAGTCATATCCCAGCCAGCGCCTGAGTTCATAAAAATCTTTAAAATGTCCTCCCAGACATTCAGATCGCAGAGCTGCACTAATGCCAAGCTGCTGCGAAATGCTGGGCTTCTGGAGTGCCTGAGGCCTAACCCCACATCAAAGCCTGTCCCCACACTAGGTCCTTAGCTTCCGGCAACTGCTAGGAGATGGGCGTTGGAGATACTTACAGATTAGGTTTGTTGTTTTTTTTAACTTTTAATCTGTACTGTCACATGAGTTTTAATCAACAGAATAGGAACTTAGCTGCATCTGCTTCTGTGAAGAGACGTAATTTTTTTTGAACTACCAGGGAGATTATAACATTACTGTCTAGCAGGACGTTTTCTGTGTAAAATAATAATAATAATAATAATAATAGAAAAATAGAAAAAGATATACTGGTAACCTCTCCCTTAAGAATTAATCCAAATGGGCCTGTCAATCACCTGAACAGGAAAACGCCCCTAAGAGACGTATCTGTTCAAGAAACTGTAAGAGGCTATAGAAAACCTACCTGAGCACGTAGGCCAACACATTCACCTCTGGACCTTGTCCACTCTCACCCTGGAGAGTGCCTTATAGTATTCTGCCACCAACTCCACCTGCCCTCCATCCTATACTCTGTGTGTCTCATCTTAAGTCCTTTTACGAAGACCACAAAGACTGTGAAGGCATGGGGGAAGGGAGCAAGTGTGAGATCCTGGTAACAGATAAACTCACAAAGCTACAATCCAACTTAACAGGGAAAAATATTACTGACAATAAACACAAGGTGCTTCAAGCAACACTGAAAAAGACAGCTCCCAGTATCCGAACGGATGGCTTATGTATAGCAAGGTCTATGCAGCATTCAACTACTTCAACTGTCAAGACAAGATTGTTAAGCGAAGAGCAAAGTAATACAAAAAGGACCTCAATGTTCTATGCAACGGTGCCTCAGTTTCTTTTCCTGTCACTATCATAAAAGATCCTGACCAATGCGACTTAAGGGGGAAGGGTTCATTTTGGCTCATAATTCAAGGTACAGTCCATCAGACAAGGGAAGGCAAGGCAGCCTCCACACACAGGCAGTAGGCTGGACTTGACACAAGCTAAAGTCAACTCAGAATCTGCCTTCATAAGATCATACTGTAATCAAGCCTGTAAGGCATTTTTTAAATCAGTAATTGATGGGGAAGGAGGGCAGCACTGTGGGCAGTACCTTCCCTTGGCTGGTAGTCCTGGATTCTATAAGGAATCAGGCTGACCAAGCCATGGTGAGCAAGCCAGTAAGCAGCACCTCCTTTGTGGCTTCTGCATCAGGCCCTGCCTCTAGGTTCCTGACTTGTTTGAGTTCCTGTCCTGACTTCCTTTGAAGATGAATGGTGACATAGAAATATAAGCCAAAGAAACCCTTTCCTCCCCAACTTGTTTTTTTTTTTTTTTTTTTTTTTTTTGGTGGCAGTTTTTTGTCACAGCAACAGAAACCCTAACTAAGACAGTTTGGAAACAAAGGTTAATGCTGGCTGCTTCTCAGCTCACTTTTTCTACTTATATAGTTCTAGATCCCCACCCCCACCCCCCAGGGAATCCTGTCACCCACAATGTGCAGGTCTTGCCACCTCCGTTCATGCAAAAGCAGGCATCCCCCAGAAGCATGCTTCCCAGTGATCCTGTCACGTTAACAGTTAACAGTAGACAGCACAGCTGGGAAAAATGAGTAGCTAACAACATGTAGGATTTTGAATACCTTAGAGGAGTAATGCTGATTCTGGGTATCACAGTTTATATCAAGAAATGGAGGCACAACCTCACACTGGTGAGGTAGGCAGACTTTTAAAGATGGTCCTGATGACCTCTGCCCCATGATGTCACTGTCACAGAATGCTGTAACATACTATAGGAATACCACAAACTGCTAGTCAGTTGACCATAAAATGACCCAGGTAAATTTAATCATGTAAGAATTTTCCCAGCTAGGAGCAAAACAAAGGGTGTGCATGAGAGAGATCTGAGGTACTATGTCCTGTGTAACAAACAGAACAGAGAAGGCTGCATGCTGAGATGGAGAAGCGGCAGGGGAGAGCTTAAAGTAGCTTGTAGGAGCAGGTGCAATGTCAGGCAATAGCTAGCAGACAGGAAACCTAATCCTACATCTACAAGGAAATGAATTCTGCTGGCGAGGATCACCAGGAGACCTGGCCTGGCCAGAGGACAAAGCGACCTGCTTTTCTGACCTAAGCAGCTACATATATTGTTTTGTATAAAAATGTATTATTTTAGCAATATAAAACTGATAGCTAACAACAGAGGAACCCTGACATACAGGTTTAAGAGTCTTAGCCCAGAAACAATCACACTAGGTGGGCTTGCCAGTGAAAGTACACAAAAGGAAAAAAGTCTGAAACCACCTTGAGGACGTGGACAGACAGACATCATTCCAAAACCAAACTGTCTTGTGGGTGTAAGGGGGCGTCTTCTCGGTGGTAATAGAGGCACCTCTAAGGCCATGTGTCTCCCCTCACCCTAACAGTCCACCAGTTAAAGAACACTCTACCATTAAAAACAGGAAAGAAACCTGTTAAGGTGTAATGATGCTGGACCAAGAACATTTCCCCTTCAATTGCTTCCTTTGCTCAACTCCTTGGGCACTTTCTACGCATGTACTCTTCTATAATCTAAATAATTTTGCATTTGTCTACCTGAATACAAATACTTACTCTTTAAAAGAGAAATAAAGAAAATAAGATGCAAAAGATGATACTCTAATCGTTGGTAATATCTATGACAGGATTGCAATCCTACAGCTTAATCGCCCTGAGTCACTTCTAAAGCAAACACAGTTTCCTTGGCTTCCTAAATATAAACACATGACTTTTTATCGTAATTCCTATCAATAATTATCCTGCCTGAAACCTTCAGGAGATTTCCCTCCCTCAGCCTTGTCTTACACTAGTATTCAATCACACCAAAAGCTAAAAATCATCAATTACATAAAAGCTGCCGTTGAGTAATATCCACTAACCAAACATGGACAAGCTCATGTGTGCATAATTAATAACTGTTTTCTCAATACATCAAAGGCGATCGCCTTTTCACAAAATTTTAATCACTTTCCAACGTATTCCCATCAACTTAATTATATTTGAACACAAACACAGAAAATTAAAGAAACTAAGGCATTCATAAAGCTTCCCAAGTTACAACTTATTAAGATTTGGTAACTCGAAAAAATTCCAAGGAAATGAGCCACTCAAGCAACTAATACAGAATTCATCTCTGGAAAATCTTATGAGAACTGATGTAACTATTTAGCTTTTAAATGATTAAAAGAGAGAGTTAAAGCAAGCGGTACTGCACAGATTCAGCCAAACATCAAAGTTATCAGAGGCCTTAGCAGCATATCAATCAACCGCACACAGATGGGGTCTAAGGTCCAGTGTGTGATTAAAGCAGTGACCATACAGAGGGACCACAGGGATGGAACACATCAGCCCACGAGCTGGAAAAAGAACGGCATTTTTTTATTTTGCTTGGTTTCCTTCATGTGCATACATCTGTGGGTGTGAGTGTGTGTGTGTGCGTGTGTGCTGGGGGGGGGGCTCCTGTGAATGCAACTATTGTGCAAATGTGTGTGAAAGTGTACGTGGCTGAAGAGGCCAGAGGTCAGGTTCAGATGTCATTCCTCAGGAGCATGTACCTTGTTTATTGAGATGAGGACTCATGCCGGCCTGGGACAGATTGACTAAAAAGGATTTGTCTGTGTCTGGCTCCCTAAAGCTGGGGTTACAAGTACATGCCACCATGCCAGGCACGGACAGCTTTTAACCCAAATAATTTACTTAACTAAAAGAAAATAAGCTTTACATCCCTTGAACTGATTTTTTTTTTAATTACATTCATTTCATGTGTGACTGTGTGTGGGTACACTCATTCCATTGCACACTTGTGGAGGTGACAGGACAATTTGAAAAGGTCCATTCTCTCTGTGCATTATGTGGGGCCCTGGAACTGAACTCAGATCTACATACCTGGCAGCAAGCAACTTTACCTGCAGAGCCATTTCATTGGCCCACTTTCTACTTACTTTTAAATGCTAATTCGTTTACCTAATTTACTTCTTCTTTATTTTTAATTTGAGACAGGGTTTCCGTGCCCCAGGGTACAGGTCTCTAGTTTTCTATGTAGCAAGGATGACCCTAATCCTCTGCCCTCCTGCCTCTACCTTCCAAGTGCTGGGATTACAAGTGTGTGCCTATCTATATGCCTTTTAGAAACAAGACAGTGCTGCTTTAATTTTTTCACAAGATTTCTTTTTTCTTTCCTGTCCCTTCTGTAACAAATGGGTCACGCTAAATGAGGATACTGGATCAGGGCCCACACTGCTTCTAAACATGAAGCTGATGTAAAAATCCATGGGAGAGGGGGCACTAATGTTCAGAATGGATGTGTCTCGGTCAGTGTCAACTTTCAGTTAATGGTGTCACTAAAGCTAAAACTGGCAAAACATAAATTAAAACTGATTATATCCTATGTGAATTTCCTGTTTTTACTTGTTGGGTATGAATTGTAATTTGTACTGAAAAGCAGGTAAACTGAGCCAATCAACAAAACGACTCACATGTACATTATGTACAAACATTAGCCAATGGTGCACGCCTTTAATCCTGGCACTCAGGAGGCACTCAGTTTGAGGCACGCCTGACCTACATAGTACCAGGCCTGCTGCGGCTACATAGTGAGACTCTATCTTAAGAAAATAACTTGGTGTTGTAGATCATAAGAAGAGCAATAGAAGATCTGGGAGGGAAGTGCCTGCCCCCTGCCACCAGTGCAGAAGTGAGAAAGCATGGGCAGAAAAGACTTGGAAGTCAGATCATATAGCTAAGATAGGACTAGATCCTATAACTCAGCTTCATACGACACCTTAAGCTTACACAGAGCTCATCCACACTCAGAAATGATTATAATTCTGTCAGTCCAAAAGAGATAGACACATATTTAGTACTACCATGTATGCATTTATGCGTGTATGTACATAGCTATGTTTGAATGTGCATACTGGCCATACTGAAAACAGAAGCACGGCCTTATGTGTGCTAAGAAACTATCACTAAACTATATCCCCAGCCCACTCTACGGCAGGATCTCCCTACCTTTCCCAGGCTTTTCTAAAATTTGTAATCCTCCTGGCCTCAACCTTCTGATAAACTAGGGACAACCAGCCACTGCAATCAGGTCTGCAACTCCAACCATTTATTCTGAAAGTCAGTAGCAGTCATACAGACGTATAAATATAAACACTGCCCCTAAGGACCACACAACAAAAATCCCCCAAACCACCAACTCTGAAACTAGATCCAGTGTGCTTGGGGGTCGGGGGGTGGGGGGGGGTGGAAGCTTGCTTGTTTGTTTACTTGCTTGGCCTGAAACTCACTATGTAGACCAGGCTGGCCTCAAATTCATAGAGCTCCACCTGCCTCTGCCTCCCAAGCGCTAGATGAGAAAAGTGTGTGTGATGTTAGACCCAATGTTTACTTCCATTTCTAACTCTAGGCTAATGAGCGCTAGCTTCCTTGACTTGACTTTTCCTGAGATAGCTCCAACAAAGCATCCCATCAGAAGTTACAAAGACTAGACAATGTGCTGAGCCCTAGAAAAGGCTCAGACAACAAAGCTTCCATAGGGTGAGGCGGTGTGAAACTTACTGCTCGGAGTCATAATAGTCCATCCGCTTCTTCTTCTTGTTGTAAGCGGCAACTCGGAAGGGTACTATTTCCAAGGTGATCAGGCCGGGGGCCATCGTCAGCACTTTGGCACCGTGGGTGGGCTCATAGAGGTCCTTCCCTGTCTCTGGATGAGGCATGCCAGCAGGGTCTCGTCCAACAATATAAAAGTTGGCTCCTGCCACCATCCGCGCTCTGCAATGCCACTGGACCTAGAACAGATGTCTACATATTAGACAACTAGGCTTTGACGACTGACTGCTGAGAAATGGCGAATGGACAATAAGTGCCCGTGTGTTTGTGTTCAGCTGTCCCACCGAGCTGCACCTCTCTCTATGCCTCACATCATCACTGCCCAAAAGTAGCAAGTCCTGACAAATTTAATGTATCTTCTTGGGAAGCTAGAGTTAAAATCAGGTCCCCAAACCAAAACCATAAATGGACCTGAAGATGTATGTGCATATATTTGTGGATTATTTGCTTATAAGATGTGTGGATGCACGTATATCCATGTGTAAGATTTTACATACACATAAGAAGCCATTCACAGAGGTCAAACTCCAATCTGCAAGGCTAGAGAGAAGTCAGGATGCGGCCTGAGCCTTGGACAGAAACAGGAATGTGGAGGCCTTCTGAAGGGGTCATAGGGCAGCTTCACGTCCCAATGGACACTATCCTGACTGCCAGATACTGGTGTGAAACATGGCCTAATTAAGGAAAAACAGGAATCCACACAGCAGTGTGTTCCAGCTGCTCCTGTTTATATGTCTCTTCTCACTACCATAAACTCCGTTTCTAACACGGAGTCATTTAACAACTAGAGGATAACTTTCCTGACAGAGAAGTCCCCACCTCCAACAATTCATTACACACACCCCTCCCCAAGGGAAAACCCTGAATGGGAACCCTCATTACAACTTCAGACGCTCAGAGTATGGCTGTTGTTAGTTGTATATTCTCAAATCCATCTTCTTCTTGACACATCTTAGCACACAAAATTATTCTTCAGGAAAGATATTATTAAATACCAAGAGAAAAGCTGGTTCGGCTTGCTAACTAATTATTCATAGAGATAAAACTGTGCACTCACAGCACCGTTTTAAGCCTCAGAAAGTCAACTCTTGCCCGCATGGCTCCCACTCTATTCCTAGGATGGGATTTCAGAACCAAGTCATTAAATCTTTATAGACTGGAAAATAAGGAACATCCTGTTGATAACCACACAGCCTTAACAGCTGCTCATTGTTCTGAAGTGCATTTGTGCTAAGGAAACAAATCTGGTACCAATGCCTTCTAAATAACCCAGAGGAGGATTAAAGGAGAATCGCTGTTTGTGTTTTCAGTATGAGAATTTGGCAAATATGTGTTATTGGCAAGCTTGTTCCTGATGTCACTGGAAAACCTAAAAAAAAAATGAAAGGTTTATATTGTTGTTGTTATAAAATCTTTATTATTATTATTACTATTGTTGTTGTTGTTATTATTATTATTATTATTATTATTATTATTATTATTATTACTATTACTATTACTATTACTATTATCAAAGCCTTCATTTAAAGGCTATAAATGTGCCAAGCACATAAGTTAGGCACTACAGAGAAAGGACTGGTGGAGCCAGGCATGGCAGCACGCAGGAAGCAGAGGAAAGAGAACTGCGCAAGCCTGGCTGCACAGTACAGACCATCCTGTGCTACGCAGCAAGACCCTATCTCAAAAAGAAAGCGGTGAGAGGAAGAAGAGAACAAGAAGATGGGTAGTTTTTCATAAGCTGCTTAAATCACTCCAGGTCATAAACACTGAAACACAACTGCTAGATCTTGTAGTTTATTCCTCAAAGGTTGAGAAGTTAAAAACTGCCCTTCCTCAGGAACAGAACCTGCAACATCCTGACTCAGCCACACGTCTGCGGTCACTGTCCACACTCAGACCTGGGGGTAGACTCAGCTTAGAACACCAAGTGCTGAATATACAGCACAGAGCCTAACTTCTTCACCCTCCCACTCACCCACCATCAGGGACAGGGCTACTTTGAGACCTTTGGCAGCAGTGCACTCATGTACAAACATCATGAAGCCCGAGGATCAGGCCAAACAGGCACAAAGGCCATGGAGTCAGGTGGGCATCAACTGTGTGTCTTGCTGGATTTAAAGCTGAACCTAACTCTGGTCAACTTCCCTGGAGCCTGCTAGCCTTGGTCTTCAGTGTCCAGCAGTATAGCAAAAATATCTGCTCATTGCATATTCCATGCCTGCTCAAATCCTCGATCTTCTATCCATACAAGGTAGCATCCGTCTATCCTGGCCAGCCCTAGGTCCGTTAACTTCCCTTACTCCTCACTCACTCCTAATGTCTCTTTGTAGTAACCTTCCATCCACTGACCTGAACCATGCTCCTTGTCCATCAATCCCCCAATGAGCAAGCTTTATTCAGAGTTGAGCTCAGTCCTATACTGAGCCCTTTTTTGCTACTACAATAGTTTCTGAGTACACTCTGATGCCACTCTTCAGTTCTGGCTTTCTCTGACACACCTAGGCTAAGTCGCACATTCCCTGGCCTTCAGAAGCCTCATTGGCAGGATAGGAGTGAAATCTGTGGGTTACATAATGCACGCAGAGCATCAGTGCAGTGTGCGAGTCACACGTAAACACTCAAAGATGTTATTTCTACTTTCTTTCTATTAGTAGTGCTATATGGTTAGACACCAAGGACATTGCAAATGAGGCCAAGGAAGGACTGTGTTCAGACATGAAGCCTACGAAGGGTAAGTCAGCCCAGGCTCTCTGCCACATTCCCAGCGCTAGGATTTGTACACAAATTTATGACGCACCCTTATGAGACATCGACAGCGCCTTTATGTAGAGTTGAGATAGGGATGGTGAGAGCCTGCAGCTAAGTAATTACTCTTTTTTAGGCAGCCAGTAATACATACTGTTATATATTGGTATTGGCCAGCCGGTGAGGTACCTGATTTACAGTTACACTATTTACTCCTCACAAAACCAGGAACCCAAACACAGGAGGGCCAGGTGTGATGGAACATACCTTTAATGCTAGTACTGTAGAGGCTCTCTGCTAGTTGTTCCCACCACAAGGTGCTACTTTACCACAGGCCCAGAAGTGACGGGACCAACCAGTTACATACTGAAGAGCTCAAACCATGAGGCAAATGAACCTCTTTTGTTTACAATTGCTCCAGGTATCTGTCACAGGGAAACAGCTGGTTGATACCCTAAAGTCCCTGTAGCTCTTGAAAAATTTAGAAAAAGCAAAAATCACACTACATCTGTCCTCTGCTCTGGGACTTCGCAAAAAGAGCAGTATTGGCATTGTCATAACTGTCTGGACCTTGGCTGGTAGATACAAAACAGCCTTGTGCTGCTACACTGCCCTAGCTGCTAGGATCATCAACCACAAAAGGAAAAATCACTTCTTCCAACCTTGCCCACAGGGTTTAGCAGCTAGCAGACATCCCCACTCAGCAGTCACCTAGCCATCACGGAATGGTGAGTAGGTCAGTTGGTGATGCTACAGTAGTCACAAAGAGTGGCTTCAGCACTGTGCTGACATCCTAAAAGCAGCCTACCTCGGTTGGCCCAGCGTACATCATAGGGGATGGGAAGATGGCCACCACTGTCGTTTCAGGATTCAAGATGCCCTCCTCCAGCACCGCAGCATGCTGCTTCATACGCCACATCAAAGGGACGTCATCATCCTTCGTCCAGCCACCCAGAGGATGGAGGAGGAGGACGGGGCGCCGGTATCCCCTCTCTAGAAGCTGTTTGTGAGTGTCCTGCATTAACAGAGCATGGCCATTGTGCACTGGGTTGCGCAACTGAAATGCAAAGACAGCATCTGAAAAGAGAATTTGCAGAGTTAGGACTTTCCAGTATCCCCTCCCTACATGGGACAAGCCATTCTTTACAGACTGATGACTACAAGTAACAAACGCGCAAGCTCAAAATCAGAAATGGGTAAAGCCATGGTCTGGTGACTGCTTATTCCAAGACAGCCAACACACGCTGCTACTCTTCAGTATTAACAGCCCTTGCTTGCCTGAGGATGTGTAACACAGAAGCCTGATCAGACTCAGGGCAATTACTCCAGTGTGCAGGCTAAAAGACAGTAACTGTCAGGCCTTCTTTCCGTCCTAATATTCAACTGCTTACAACAATTACAAATCATGGTCAGTGTGCCAACAGACCGACAAATCCTCCAAAGACCCTAACATCTTAGTAACCAAGCTCAGGTCATTTTCAAGGGCTTTATAAAAAGAGACAGAATACGAAGATAATATGGCTTCACTTTTTACCTATTACTGGAATTCATGCAGATTACTCTGATTGAGAACAAAGCCACTGTGTTGTCATCTGATAATGACATCTGGATTTAGGATTGCAACGTAGGAGCAACAATCTCTCTTGATAATAATAGCATTGCTATTACTCAAATGGTGAAGGCTCCAAGAGTAACTGAATCGAGTAGCCACGGTCTGCTTACAGTCCTGGTCTCATTCCTCCATGCTTGCTACCAGGGGACCTCTGTCAGAAGCCATGGTTCTTTGGAATATAGAATAATTTTACGGAACAGAAAAACAGCCCTGGCATGGGAACTCTGTGCTTCTTGTTCCCTGAACATCTGCCACCTCACCTCACCATCATGACTGGACTCAGAGACTCTCAGAATTTTCTTACTCTTATTTATTTTTACTTTTACCAAAAACAGTAAGTGCTTTAACTTTATCACTTGCCATCATGTGTTCTCACGTGTGTCTGTGGAGGGGTACATGAATGTGCAGGTACCCTCAGAGACCAGAGGTGTTGGGTCTCCCTGGAGCTGGAGTTACAGGCAGTTGTGAGCCACCTGACTTGGGTGCTAGGAGCCAAACACAGGTCGTTTTCAAGAGCAGTGTAACTGCTGAGCCGCCTCTTCCATCCCACTTCTCACAGTGAACATCATCTTCAATCTACTTTCAATTCTGACCCCTCTAGTGCTACGACAGAAGTGCAGGAAGCTGTCACAAATGACTAGGGCTTGGGAGGTTTATTTTGTTACATTCCTTAATATTCAATATTTGGGATAGTATCACTATCCTTAGGCATTCTCAAATTACCTTTCAAATATCAATAGGGCGTTTTTTTTTTAACCAAGAAAATAGGTGATATGACATTAGATACAAGGCACAGAAAAGTCTTAATAGGCATATGTGAGCACTTAACACCTTTTTGCTTTCACGTGGAGGAGGGGTACAGGACAAATCACTGCTTTAATGTTTTCAATTTGTTTGGAATCCTGATTTGTATACGGACAGATAAGATCCTAATTATCTCAGTGACAATAAAATAGAACTTCAGGACTCTCCTCCTCAGGTCAAGAAACGTGTTTTACTTCCTACTTTAATTATACTCTGGCCTTTCTAGAGAGTATTGAAGGCTACCTCAACACAGGAGCACAAACATCCCCTCTTAATTTAGGACTTTACTGCTTGAACATGGCTCTAGCCCACACTCACTACTGAGTGTTGTTTTCTGGCTTCTCTCTCTTTCCTTACTCTGCCCCGTATGCATAACCAGCTTTGAAACACAGTGATGTGTACTCTTAGACTGGTCTGAGTTACTACACTGGGAGCCTGCCCTGAGTCTTCAGCATTTAAAGAACACGGACTAGCTGATACTTGGAGGCAACAGGCTACAGGCAGCTTGTTTGACTGAACAACTTCACATACAAGGACACTATGATGGTTTGAATAGGTATGGTCCCCTTAGACTTGTGTGTTTGAATACTTGGCTAATGAGGAATAGCACTATTAGGAAGTATGGCCTTGCTGGGGTAGGTGTGGCCTTGTTGGGGTAGGTGTGGCCTTGTTGGGGTGGGTGTGGCCCTGTTGGGGTAGGTGTGGCCTTGTTGGAGGAAGTAAGTATGTGCAGGCTTTGAGGTCCTCTATGTTCACTCAATGCCAATGTGGAATACAGTCAACTTTTGCTGCCTTCGGATCAAGATGTAGAACTCTCTGCTCTTCCACCACCATGTCTGCCTGCAGGCTACTGTGCTTCCCACTGTGATGATAATGAACTAAACCTCACTATAAACCAGCCCTGATTAAATATTCTCCTTTATAACAGTTGCCTTGGTCATGGTGTCTCTTCACAGCGATGAAACCTTAACTAAGACAGAAGTTGGTACCAGGGAGGAACTGAGGTACTGCTGTGGTAGGCCTGACCATGCATTTGTTTGGAGGAATGTGGATTTGAGACTTTGGGTTAGGAAAGCAGTGGAACGCTTTAAGCCCTGCTTAATGGACTATCCTAGTAGGAAGATGGAAGGCAGTGATGCTGAGGATGGTTTGAACTGTGGGGGCAAGGCTCAAGAGGTTTCAGAGGGAGAAGAATATTAGTATGTTGCCTAGAGATTGTTCTTGTGGTATTTTGGTGATAACTGGCTGCTTTTCACCCTAGTCTGAAGAGTCTGTCTAAGGCAAAGGTGGAGAGATTTAGATTAATTGCCCTGGCAAATGAAATCTCAAAACAGCCTAATATAGACTCTGTCCAGTGTTTTACTCTTACAAAGAACATTTTTATGAAACATAGCAAGTTTAGAAAGGAAAAAATACAAAATGTATAGTTCAAGAGTTAAAGGGGCACCAAGAAGTGGTGCTAATTCCTGTGTTCAAGGAGATAAACAGATTAAAATAGAATGGAATTATGGGAGTGGCAACCTCAGGGCAAGATCCCATCCAGTTAAGCTTCCATCTTGTGAAAAGGAATTAAAGAAAAGCTTATGTCCAAGTGAGGTGATACAGGCCATTAATCCAAGCATTCAGGAGACTGAGGCATGCAGATCTCTGAGTCCAAGGCCAGCCTTGCCTACAGAGCAAGTTCCAGGACACCCAAGCGTAGGCAGTGAAGGAACCCACGGAAAACAGAGAGCTGTTGATGATGAAACTGAACGTGGGGAAGGGGGCATATTCCTGGCCCAACACACAGCAGGATTTGGCAGCTTCAGTCATGTGGTTCTGGATTTATAGTCAAGGGTAAAAGAAAAGGCTTATGAAATCACCACCCACAACTAAGGAAAGCCACTGAGGTCAGGCATGTGGCAGAGGAGTCGCTGCATGGAGGCCCAGACAGACCATTGTGTGAAAGGAGTTATGGGATCTCCCTCTGTGAGTAAAGAAAGCCACTGAGGTAGATGTGTGGCAAGTGTGTCCCTACATAGAGGCCCAGAGAGACCACTTTGTAAAGCTGTAAAGTGAAACCTGGATTGCCTTGGAGACTCCAAGATATTAGAGAAGCCAGACCCATGTGATATCTGCCAAAGTATCTTGTTAACAGGGAGCAGAGCCAGCCCAAGAGAAATAAATGCTCTGCAGTCAACAAAGCTGAAAGGAATTGGAGATCTGAAGAGCACTCTGACATCAGACATGGAGGGGCAGAGTTTGGAGTTTGCTCGGCTGGTTTTCAGTCTTGCTTTGGTCCAGTATTTCCTAACTGTGCTCCCTTCCTTATGTCTTGGAACTGTAATGTATTTCCTATGCCATAATATATTGGAAGTATGTGATCTGCTTTTTTATTTTGATTTTACAGTTAAGAGATTACATGAATTTCAGAGAAGACTTTCAACTTTGTACTTTTAAACATTGCTAAGACTGTGATAGCATATAGGGTACTTTTGAAGTTTTGTATTATGGTATGGATACAAGCCTTTGGGGGCCAGGGAGTGGGATGTGGTGGTTCGAATAGGTAGGCCCCCAAAGACTCGTGTGTGAATGCTTGGCCTATAGAGGGTGGCACTATTAAGAGTTATGGCCTTGTTGGAGTAGGTGTGGCCTTGTTGGAGTAGGTGTGGCCTTGTTGGAGTAGGTGTGGCCTTGTTGGAGAAAGTGTAGCACTGTCGGGGTGGCTCTGAGGTCTCCTATGCTCAAACTGCACCCAGTGTGGCACACAGTCCCCTTCTGCTGCCTTCAGATCGAGATGTAGAACTCTCGGCTCCTCCAGCACCATGTCTGCCTGCAGGCTGCCATGCTCCTCACCATGATGATAATGGACTAAATCTCTGAAGCTGTAAGCCAGTCCCAATTAAATGTTTTCCTTTATAAGAGTTGCCATGGTCATGTTGTCTGTTCATAGCAATGAAACCATAAGACAGGCACAGCACAAATAAGCCACCAAACAGAGGAAAATGGACAAGGATTTTTATCACAAGAGTAAGACCTAAATACATAATAGAGAAAAGCTAAATAGATTATATGATGTGGACTAGAATTAAAACTGTCAATATATCCTTATATGTATCTTTATGGTTTCCAGCTATAGCAGCACAGATACAGGAAAACATATATAAAACTGTATGAGTGAGTGAAAGGGGTGGGGGAAGAGGGAAGAGAGAGAATTCAGCCCCTGAAATATAGGGAGAACTGATTCCAAAATTCCCATGAGTACAAAACCCCAATGATGCTCTAGTTCCTTATATGCAATGACATCATGTTTGTAGGTAACATACACACATGCATCTATAGTCTTTACAGTGTCATCACGTCACACCCAATGGTTAGTAAAATGTCAGTGCTATGAGCATGCTGTATGCTGTATAGTCAGGGAACAGTGATAGAGTTTGCATGTTCTCAATAAAGACACCATTTTATTCCTGGATATTCCTGATCCAGGGTAGGCTGGATCTGCAGAGGCAGGACCAAAGGATCAAGAATCAGAGCGCCACTTTACTTACCAGGAAAGTGGGTCAGAGGGGAGGACATCCTATGAGACTTTAGGTGTGAGAAGCCTGGGAGAATGAGGAAATAGAAGGATCCAGCGGGTCCTCGAAAACTACAGGCGGGTCTGGGCCCTGGGGTCCTCCTCAAACTAGGGCAGGAGCCAAGGAAAATATAGGCAGTAAACTTCGAACCCCTACCCAGACTAGCTGATGGACAGGACATTCTCCACCGTTAAGTGGAGAAGGAGATCTGACTTTCACACAAACTCTGGTGCCCCATATTTGAACATGTCCCTTGGATGGGGAGGCCTGGTGGCACTCAGAGGAAAGATAATAGGTCACCAAGAAGAGACTCGATATCCTATGAGCATATACAGGGGGAGGAGGTCCCCCTCAGTCACAGACATAGGGGAGGGGAGTAGGGGGAGAAGCGGGAGGGAGGGAGGAATGGGAGGATACAAGGGATGGGATAACAACTGAGATGTAATATGAATAAATTAATAATAATTTTTAAAGGATGAATAAAAAAGAAATTAATTAATTAATTAATTAATTAAAAGGTAGGATATGTAGTTCCATAGTAAAGTGATAACCTAGCGCATTTAAAGCCCTGAGTTCCATCCCCAATACTTCTAAGAGAAGGAGAAGGAATATTGAACTTTTCTTTCTGCTCCTTAACTGACCATAGCTTACCAAGTTAACATACACAATCAACTAACTACTCATTCAACTATCTCCTTGTTGGCCATAGGCTTCAACTGCTCAAACAGAGCCATCACATCCATTTCTTCACAGAGGTGCTATATTTATGCATTTCTAGGTTGCTTTCACTACATAAAGGTTAAAAAAAAAAAAAGAATCAGAGCGCCACCATTTGGCAGTATTTGAGGCAGCACTGAGGGTGGGCATTGCTCAGTGGCACAGTGTTTGCCTAGTATAGCAAGGCTCTGGTCTCAACTGCCAGCACATAAAGAATTTTAAAAGGCAGGTGAAAGTATGACTACAATGGAGCAGGTACAGGTCTCTGCTCTTCATACTTGTGAGGCAGGAGTCCGAAATAATTTAAACTCACGTTAGAAAGGTGAGAGAGACTACCATTTTTACTAAGTTAACCTGACTTATAACAGGGATAGCTCAAAACTATCAGCCACTTTGTTAACAATGCAAATACTACAGCTTCCTTCCTGCAGCATTCTTGACAAAAATGAATGCAATCAGGAAGAAACAGTAATAAAGTACAATGAGTAATAATTAAAATAATGTGCCCTGCACTCCACAGAAATTTCCAGGTTGGAAAAGCCAAGATGAACACTAACTGTTTCAAACCAAAGGAAATTGAAGGCATCTACCCTGGATTCTGGACCAGAAGGGACAGGAAATTAGAGAACAAACTGCTGACATTATCACCATAAAAAGGGACCTGGGGGCGGGGGGAGGAAGACTAGAGAGATGGCTCCACGGTTAAAAGCACTGGCTGGTCTGTCAGAGAACCAGGGTTCAATTCCCAGCACCCACAAAGAAGCTCACAACCACCCTTAACTCCAGTTCCAGGGGCCCCAGGCCTCCTTCTGAACTCTACAAGCACCACATGGCACTCTTACACACATGCACTATAACATTCATACACAGAAAAGTAAACAATCTATTTTTTAAGGACCCTACTAGGAAGGACAGTTGTATAATTTGGGTAGAAATCAAGCCCAGGAATACTGCATCAATGTCATCTTCTGAGCTGATGAGGCCAAGGCAGGTAGGCAAAAGACTGCCCTTAGCTGTAGGAACTATGGGGGCTTTGTGTCTGAAAGCCTCTCTCAAAGACAAAGACATGTAAGAGCAACAATAGTAGCATGTTAACAATTGTGGAATATGGGCTGAAAATTTCAGCCTTGGAATATTTCTGCAACTTTTTTAATATTTTAAAATTAAAAAGCAAGGTGGAAAACTGAGACAGGGGAGACACCAACCAATCACAATGTGTAGAGCTTATTACATTTCAAATGAACTAAAAAAAAAAAAGATTCACTTTCCCCTGCCCTTTTAAAATGGAAATACTAGAAAGTTGGACAACTAAACATTTGACAGTTTTAAAGCTAACTCAGGGTAAGGCAGGGTACTGTGGCTATGCTTTGGACGCCTTCACTCTTGAAGAGATACATGCTGGAATATTTAGATGAAATGACACGAAAACTGCGGTTTGATTCAGAATATGGTGAGAGCATTCGGCAAGGCCAGTCATGGCACATATGAAAGGAGAACGACCCAGCAGGCCGTGGTGAGGCTGGGTCAGGAGCGCAGGGACTCACTACACTGTTATCTCTGCGTATGTTTTAAATTCCCCGTAACAACATCTTTTAAGAGAGAAGGCGCTTGCGGGGGACCTGAAGCAGAACTGCTTTTAAATTCAGTTATGTAACCCTCACGTCTGCGAAGTTTACTATGAGACTTCTGACCACACTTGAAAGCAAACCTGACCCCTAGAAAGCCTTGAAGGCATTTGGGGGCTCGGCAGCAAGTACTCAACCCAAACGCCATGGTGCAAAACTGCCTGGGGACAGCTTCCTGAACCCATGGGCCTGGCTATCTACCAGGACATTGTGACTGCTAGATTTAGCTGCAGTTTGCGGATTGAGATTGGACAGGAAGTTGTAAAATAAAATCCCAAGCAAGAGGAAAAATGTAGAGGTGTCCCAGAGGAGATGAGTTGTCCCAGGAGCATAAAATCACTCATTTTGTCAAAGATGGAGGGCACATGGCATAGGATAATCACATTATATTCTCAATGCCCCTTAGAAAGACTATTGGTACCAAATAAGGGCTGTGAATAGATCGTGAAGTGACCTGTGACATTTTGTAGAAAGTTAGCCCAACCAGACTACAGCAGACCAACCCAGGAGAGTACCCAGGGCCAATTTGCCTGATAGGCCACACCCTCCCTGCACACTGTGATGAGGTCACAGCACCAAAGCCACAACGCAAGGCTCTGTATTAGTGACTTGCTAACATTTGTTAACTGAGTAAAACTTGGCCCTAGGCTCAGATAACCTCTCCACCTGCCTGCCAAGATTCAATCCTGCCACCCTGTGCCCATATCTAGTCTGCTCCCTCGCCTTGGAGCACAGTCCCTAATCCCTGAGTCCAGAACACTCCAGCTCTCCTTTCTTCCCTCAGATCTCAGAGCTCACAACCCCATCATCTCCCCACGAGTCTGGACTGACTGTTCTCCCTCGATGGGAATGGTCTGGTCTGAACAGATGAAGACTCAAGTTCAGACAAGCTAAGGTACCAGTGAGGCTTCCGTGTCCTCAGAATCTGAAATTTAGTCAGAGAAGAGGGCAAACATTTGGTAAAGGAATCCAGCTCTTTCAACTGCAGCAGCTCTGCTGGCAGAGAGGGGTGCCAACAGTGTGTCACTCTGGCCGCTGACGGAATATGTGATGGTGGCGGAAAAGAGCCTGGCTTCACTCTTCACCTCCACACAGAACTGTGAGACTGCACTCACCCGGCCAAGTCACACTTCCTGCTCAGCCAGTGAGTGAGCATGAACCTCTTGTGGAATCTCCAAGGCATCCTGCTTTCTGTCTCTGTATGAACTCCTCCCCCACTATCTTCCCAGCCTTAGCATCCTCTGCAGGGCACTGACCTCCTAACCTCGTCTGCCTCTTTGCCTAAGCCTTCGTTAAAATAAAAGCATGAGCCACTGCACAGATCTTGAGAGGCAACTGTCTGTCAATAGACTGTTTCAGCATCGTCCCTGGGTTTAATGCTTGGTTTTGCCTAGCCTCCTAATTATTCTTTGCACACATATTTTGCACCACCAGAATCAAATATATGTGGAATTTCAGACCCTGCTGAGCCATCTGGATCTAGCCTCCAGTTTCTCCCTTTATACCAGGAGCAGCAGGGTTAACCACTGGGCTATTCAGGAAGTACCCTATCAACCCCTGTCGCCCCCCCCTTCCCCCCCCATCAGCTATCCTCAGTAACTGTGTAGGATCGCAGCCACACTTCTGTGCCCAAACTTCCCCACTCATCAGCTTCAGGCATCATGGAATCACCTCAGAATTTACTGTCTTCCCTCTTTTACTATTACAGTCTCACCACAAGCCCCACTCAGGCTATTCCTCATCACTTTCCCAACCCCCTACACCATGTCTATGTAAAAGGACAAGGATGAGCTTCCCACCCCACCCCCACCGCACCCCCACCACCCTTACTCTCTGGACTCCTCCCCACCAGACCAGGAGACAACCTGGGAGAGACGCAGCATGTGAGTGGGGAAGGAGAGAGTGAGGAAAGTCCTTCCCACGGTGTCCTTCATGACTTAAAAAGCAAAGAACAGCGGTCAGTATTCCCTGATGGTGGCAAACAGGTGGACCACCAACTCCCAGACATGTGTAGGACAGGCCCTAAAAATCCATCCAATGGCCTGGGCTGCCAGGATCTAGTGCAAAGAGCTAGATGGACCAGGCTCTGCACCAGCTGAGTGACCAACAGCAGTGGCAGTGAGCCAGTGAAATGAGAGGGGCGGGGTCCCCAAGTGACGGCCATTCTTCCTCAGATTTTGCAAGACCACGCTTCACTCCAGCCGCAGCAGGAGCCTCAGGGGGCACCGACCACTAAACCCACAAGTGCAGCTTCTGTTTTCTCTTCTCTTCACTTCCCAGTAAAAGTGTCCTACACACAGCAGCAGTTAGCCACTCCCTCTCCTCATCCTACCCAACGGTTACTCATTTCCCTAACTGCAAACAACAGCCAACAAGACAGGATGGACACAGCGATAGATGTGCTGTGGCGGGGGGGGGAGGGGGGGTTATAAAGCTGTCTTGTTGGAGGAACTGGAAGGCTTTTCCCTCTGCTGGAGGAACTGGAAGCCTTTTCCTTCCGCCATCAGGACTGTCATAAAGTATTAATCTTTTTTACTTATACCAGGTAAGTGGGAAAAATAGGCAGGATTTCAATAAAACAGTAACAGAGCACCTGGGTAAATGCAAGCATATTATTTAGCATTTTTTTTCATACACTGGGACTCTCATATCCCAAATCACGAAGACAAGATGTTATTCTCAAGGTGTGATGTAGTTCACAAGTTCACAGTTCACTGACTGGTCACTGTGTGGCTCACTCTCCACACTCACCTCCGTCTGGGTCTGCCATCTGCCCAGGACAGGCAGGGCCCCTCTAGGCTTACTAAGGAAAGGTACTGAGCTCCTGGGTTAGGGATGGAAGGCTCCAGAGCAGGCAACCAGAGGACATGTGAAGAAAAAGCTGGAAGAGGCTTGCTAGCCTGGAATGCCTTCACACCATGTCCACTTCACTGGGCTTCCGCACAGGGCCATCTCACAGCCAACCCCTTAGTACCACACCCATAAAAGCTCCTCACAAAACTATGATCTGTACACCTCCCCACAGAACACCCTACACACACAGCCGCATCTCACGGTGTCTCCCCACTGCACCATCTTGAGGCACAGTCTCCTACCTAGCATCAGAACACAAATCTATGCTGGGCATGAGAATCTTAGTACTCAGGAGGCTAAGGCAGGAGAATACCATGAGTTCAAAGGCAGCCTAACTATAGAGTGAGGCTCTCAGAAAAAAAAAAAAGACATCTGCCATCTCTACTCATTCTTTTAAGACAGTCTGTGATCCAGCAGCTCAACAACGCTCTCACAGGCTGTCTCAGTCCTGTGCTGCACCAGGCTAGTCTGAGATAAAGTGTGTCAAGTTTTCACTTTGTAGCCGGCAGGACACCAACATTCTGTGCAGAGTAAGTCCTAGCAGAGCCTTGGTTGGCTCTGTGAAATCTTAATTTCCCCCTAGACTCCCAGTCAGTCATCTGGACTCCATGAACCTCTCATTAGTAAATGCCTCACCTTCCAATCATCGATGCAGGCAATAGAGAAACTGCAAGCCTTCCCACTACAAAAGAGCCTCTAACAGCCAAACTGTCCCATCCATGTACAGGAGACAACAATCTATACCATGCAACCAAAACACTTAAGATGGGGGAGAGGGGAGCAGAACAGGCCTGAGCAGACCGACTATTCCTGCTTTCTTTCTCCTGAACACATCAGTAGACCTGTTGTTACTGGCTTCCTAACAAATAAACAAGAACTACAAAGTAAACTCCCTCCGTCTGTTGCTTATTTGCCTTGATCTAAAATGGAAAAGTAAACAAAATAACACTACAAACCTTTGTTGTTTGATGTAAGGCTAATAACTGGCTCTCAGCTACTTTAAACAAAGTTGCAATCACTCATTATGCAAAAAGTCCCCTACATGACTTAAAACGTTTGGCTCACAAAGAGCACAGAGCAAATAGAATAGTAAAGTCTCTAATTATGAACAATAATTCCATGATAAGCTGTCTCAACCGTGCCAATAACTGACTAACATAGATTCAAGATATGAATTTAGATTTTGGCAAAAACAAAGGTGGTCTCAGCAAGTTCCTAATGTCTTTCTGTTCACCACCAGAAAAATGAAGGAGGGAAGGAGAAAGGAAAGGAGGGAGAGAGGGAGAGAGGGAGGAGGGAGAGAGGGAACACATGAAACTAACTATCTGTTGCTAATGATTATAAATAAAAGCCCCAACTTGAAGTGTCTTCAATAGTTTAAACATGTAGTACCTCTTTAAATACAAAGTCTGGAGACAGATGACAGAAACGCAACACCAAACACGTGTTTGAGATTCTCATGAACACAGAATGGCTGCAAGAACCCCAGATCTTCTATCCTCACCAACAGCACCCAGGTTGGGGGCGCTGGGGGAAGCACAGGCAAAACTGTGCCTTCCCTTGTTTGTTTATTGGTCATAATCCAGTTTCTTGTCAAGAAGAACTCCCCCCCACCCAGAAGCTGTCTCTCTCCTTTACAGTTCAACAGCCAGAAGCAATCTTCATGGAGTCCCGAAATCTTCTAAGGCTGTGAGGGAACTGAGTGCCATTACTGCCTGAAGCTAATCATTACTCACTTGTCAAGCGAGCCCCAGCATGTCTGAAGGCAGGAGACGAAGCTATACTTAGCCTGCCACTGTGTGTAGCACTCAGAAGTCATTGGATGTTAAGCCAAGTATAATAGATAGTCTTATTCATCACCTTGACTACATTTAGAATAAACTAAAACCCTTGTGGAATCCACAAGGGTTCTTGAACCTTCCATTGGTAGACAGCCATTGTTGGACTAGCTAGGCCATAGCCCATAAGCCATTCGAATAAATCCCCTTTAGATAGATAGATAGATAGATAGATAGATAGATAGATAGATAGACAGACAGACAGACAGACAGACAGACAGACAGACAGACAGACAGATAAGACAGACAGTTGATAGATTGAGACTAACTGGCTGATTCATTCTTTGAGTTTTATTCCTCTAGAGAACCCTGACCAAGCATCTGCTTCAAATTCACAGAGAAATAAAGTTCAAAAGGCAAAGAGGGGTCAGTCCTACCACGCAATCAAAGGAGCCAAACAGGAAATGTGAATGAACAATGACCAAGGTGGCTGAACACTGCAGTGTGTGATCCACCTGAGGCCTCCAGGTCTACACTACCTTATGGTCACATGACTTCACAGGAGTAAACAGCTATCTTCACTCGCCTTCACACCAATACAGGGAGACCAACTTCAGCTTGTTCAGAAACTCAGATAACTTTCTCTCTTAGTATGTGCCAGGTGCTGTTCACTCATGTGATCTCGTTTTGATTTTTAAAATAAGACCCTATGCCAGGCATGGTGGCACTCAGGAGGCAGAGGCAGGCAAATCTCTGTGAGTTTCAGACCAGCCTGGTCTACATAGTGTGTTCCAAGCCAACCAGAGCTGTTTCAAATAAATAAATACAATAATAAATGCTATGAATTCAGTTCCAGAAGTGTTCTCATCAACTATCAATGGGCCTTACAGAGGAAAACAAGAGATATCAAACTCCCAAATGGCAGTTTGGGAGGACATTGTGTACACTCAGGACTCTAAACAACCTGAAGCCACAACGGCTGCTGGGGTTGTGCAGGGCTGACCTGACCCCACTGCTTTATCGTCACCTGGGAGAGGGGCTATAGGCTCTTAAGCGTGGCTTAGTGGCCAACTATCTTCCAAACTGGCAACCGCACTCATCTGCCCCTTCCAGGCCACCCCACACAGAAAGCACTAAGGAGCAGTGCTGAGGCTTAGGGCTCGGCCACCTCTGCCAGTGGCTGACAAGGAATACAGTAAAAACGGCAGAACATTTGAGTGTTTTGTTTGTTTGCTTCTTTGATTGTTTTTCAAGTCATGGTTTCTCTGTGTTGTTGCCTTGGCTGCCCTGAACTCACTTTGTAGACCAGGCTGGCCTCGAACTCAGTGAGCCACCTGCCTCTGCCTCCCCAAGTGCTGGGATTACAGGCGTGCACCACCATGCCTGGCTTCAGCTTCTTAAAAGTCTGGTCTATGGGAACTGTCCTTTCAATAGAGCTGTTTCAGGTTCCACGCATAGGAAGAGGTATCAAGTGTGCATGGCAGCATCAGTTACCCATGTGGTGCATTTGGTGAGAAAAACCCCGTCCTGGAGCACTTGTGAGAATACATCTTGGCTTTTGTGATCACACTGCTCCACCTCATCCCAAACCCAACATGATGGGAGCACTACAGGACCACTCCTGAAGAAACGACCTCCTGCTGCGGCTTACTGTCTTCCTTACCCCGGAAGCCCCTCAGCACTCGACACATGAGCAGACAAAGAGGTGCAAGAACAGGTTACTGGAATAGGCACGGTAAGGTGGCCTTGCCACTGGCGTGAGAGAACACTTCCGGTACATCCTCTTCTATAGTTCTAGTCAGCTTTAACATGTGGGTTTTATAATAAAGAGCCAAGTCCCTATTAACATCCATCTTCCATACCATATGCAAAATGTCAGATGAAATTCTAAGAATGTAGCAAAAATATAACAAAATGGCTGAGGCCAGGCCTGACCGCTGTTCTTCTTTATATACGCCATTGCCATAAATACCTTCAGTTATCATCCTGCAGTGTCCACTTAAGACAGGATTAGGGAAAAGTTCTGGAACCTTCTCTCCAAGCAGACTCACACTAGGTGAGCAGGTCTGCATCTTACCAGCATTCATATCTTTAAACTTCTGCTTGAGCTCCGTGGGGGTGAGACGATACTGGTCAAGACCGTCGTTCCAGAAGATCCGGTCGAGGACCTGCAGGTCTCCTCCAACCAGCCAATCTCCTTGCTCCAGAACCATCTATCAGGAAACAACAGGAAATCACTTGCTACAACAGAAGGGAGGACACGACTCTCACAGGAGCTGAGCGCGGCTTGCTCAAGCTGCTCTCCACCGTAAACACCGAGCTACGTCCGTGAACTCCACTGCAAGTAGAAGAAGCAGATGTGGTACCTTAAGATGCTAGTGACATCATGTCACAATGAATTTCTGAGAAGGAACCAAAACCTCAATGAATGATCATTACTTTTTCCATTTTGAAAAGGAGCAATTTTTTTCCTCACTGTTATTAAACGCTGCTTAGCAGAATATCTGTAACCTATGGGCACCGATCTTGTGTGTCTTCTGACCTCAAACTTCTAACTCTAACCATCACTGACAGTCAAGTGTATACAAATGGGTCAGGCTCACTGATGAACTCATGCACAATTCCTCAAATGTTTCCTGTCCTTCCTCACCTCACCCTGCACCTGGAGGTCTGCACCCTTACCTGCCCTCCCTCACCTCTCCCTGCATCTGAAAGTCTGCACGCTTACCTGCCCTCCATCACCTCGCCCTGCACCTGGAGGTCTGCACGCTTACCTGCCCTCCATCACCTCGCCCTGCATCTGAAAGTCTGCACCCTTACCTGCCCTCCATCACCTCGCCCTGCACCTGGAGGTCTGCACCCTTACCTGCCCTCCATCACCTCACCCTGAACCTGGAGGTCTGCACCCACAGGACCCACACTTACAGGACGCAGCTCAAGCCCACCCTTCTGTACATGGCATTGGTTGATGCCTAATGCACTTCATTTCTTCTAAAGCTCAGAGTCTACGTTAAAACACTAAATGACTGTCAGATATTTGCCTTCAGTGCTGACATTTCCACACTCAGTACACAAATGAGGCACACTGGGAATTTTCCACAGGAATACAATGTGAAGAGGCCAAATATCTTAAGCCACCCTGGTGCAGGCTCCCACCGCAGCCTACCCTCACATCTTCTGCATAAGAACAGGATTAATCTTTCCCTATCTGCCAGGCACAGCAGGGCACACCTGTAATCCCAGCACTCAGGAGGCAAAAGCAGGTGGATTGCTGCGAGTTTGAGGCCAGCCTGGTCTACAGAGTGAGTTACAAGACAGCCAGGGCTACACAGAGAAACCCTGTCTTGAAAAACCAAAAAACAAAACGAAACAAACCTTTCCCAGCCACTAGGTTCCAAGAAAACAAACCTCTGCCCACCCCGCCTGAGCCCTGTATTACACGCCAGCACTGAGCTCAGAGCCTGGTGCACAGCAGACACTTTAACTGTGCCTTACGAGCCAGGGTGTACATATAGCTAAGCATGGGCTTCGCATGCTCAGGGCTCTAGATCTAATCCCCAGCATTAGTGATTAAAAAAAAAAACTGTAAAGAGTCACTGAATAAATATTAGATGAACCAAATTGGCAAGACCATCTGCTTATTACACTGCCTTAAGAGCTAGTCTCTATTCTGCAAAAAAAAAAAAAAAAAAAAAAAAAAATCACAGCCCACAGGGACAATTAACACAGAGCCAATGGCCACATTTCAGCACAAACGTCACTGTCACATGAGTCAAGACCTTAATGTAGGGATGGTTCTTGCATGTTGTTCCCCACTGTCTGGCACAGCGCTCCTCCTTCCGGTGCTCAAAAAATTCAGGATTTCGAAGAATAGCCACACGGCGGCCCTCATACATGAGAGCGAATGCGGTACAGCCGTCCAGCCTTTCTTTGTCCTCCTGCGTGGCTGTCAGAACGATAGGCACTGACAGGTTGATGACACCTCCTGCAGGACACACAAGCGCACGGTTTATTCAGTGGGTCCTAGAAGAGTCTCCTTCGTCTTCAACGACACAATTCCAAAAACAACAATACTATTTTTTTTTTTTAAAGAACCAGGGCCAGTAAGATGGCTCAGCTCAGCCATTAAGGGCACTTGCCACCAAACCTCAGAGTTCAGTCCCTCGAACCCACATGGCAGAAGGAATGAACTGAAAGCCGCACGCTGTCTTCTGTCCTCAGCATGTGTACTGTGGCATAAATAACTACAGATGCGCACAATAAATTAATTATTAATTAATTAATGTAAAAGAAATTAAAAGACCAGCGCACTGTCACTTCAGTACCTGGCACATGATAATCAGAAAGTTAAAAGAGAGAAGAAAGGGAGAAAGAAGAGGAAAAAATAAAATGTAGTCTTAAATTTCTGTTTGGATTTATATATCCAAGATACTGTACTGTGTAGAGAATCATGGACTGAAGAAAAAAGTCTTTGGATAAAACCTGTCAGCCTTCGATGAACCTGTATGCATTTGTGAAATTATAAGCCAATTTGCACTAAATCCAAGTGCACTGAGTCTTTACTAAGCTAATGCCAAGGAGGAAAATCAAAATACAATATTTAATCTTTACAGAAAACAAACATACAGAATAAACCGTGCATTCACAGGCTCTGGAGAGGAACGGTTCAGGGTGTGTGTGCACAGGGGAGAAGCTCTCCACAGAGGGCAGGCTAGCACAGCACAAGGAAACAGTGTCCTTGTACGACTCACCTTCTGCCCTGAGTGCCAGTTTTCCTTCCTCCTCCACAATGAATAACAGTTACGGGAAGGAAAGGAAAAAACGCAAAGATGACCTCAGGGCTCACTTAACGTGTTCCCAGCCTTCACGACTACTCTCCAGAGATGCCATGGCTACCTTCATGAAAAGTGCCAAATGACTGAAGTCCGGCCACACCTCCTCCACACACAATTTAATTTTAGATGTAGACTGCCTTACCATCCAGGAGACAACCAAAATGAAGGCACTGCAGGTATTCCCTCTCTCTCATGAAGCCATTCAGAGGCGTTGCCCAACCTTCTGCCAAAACCTGCACCCACTGCATAGCCACCTAGTAAAAATAAAATAAAATAAAAACTTATTGCAAGTATTTTTCTTTCTTTTTTTTTTTAAGATCTTTATTTGTTATATACACAGTGATCTGCCTGCACACCAGAAGAGGGCACCCGATCTCATTATAGATGGTTGTGAGCCACCATATGGTTCCTGGGAATTGAACTCAGGACGTCTGAAAGAGTAGTCAGGGCTCTTAAACCCCTGAGCCATCTCTCCCAAGCAGTAAAAACTTATATGCATTTAATTTTGAAAGCAATGGAAACAGACATATCAGCGATGGTGTGTGGACCCTACAAACTGAAAGAAGACTAAGAACTCTGGGAGCGCAAGCTTTTCCTCTAGCATGTCTATAACAAATGACCCTCCACACACTTCTGGCAGGGATAGCCTTGCCTAAGCCAGAGGATCTCAAACACCAAGGTGTATCAGACAACTTCTGGGAGGCGTGTCACAATACGGACTGGCAGATGGACATGGTGGTGTAGACGTTTAACCTTAGCATTTGGGAGGCAGAGGCAGGCAGGTCTCTGTGAGTTTAAGTGCAGTCTGGAGTTGATAGCAAATTTCAGGTCCGTCAGGCTATATGGTGAGAGCCTGTCTTAATGCATTCAACTTGCAAGGCAATGGAAATTTTACAATTCTGCCAAGTTCCAAGAACCGCAGACAGTGAAGATGTACAAACTACACGTCGATAGCCACTATCCTAAATCAAAATATTTACCAAAAAGCCTCTTCCTGAGAGATAGCCTTCATCTTACCGTTATTGCTTAAACTCCTGGAGGTGTGGTGCACGCCGTCAGAACAAGAACTTGTGAACTGTGTATGTCATTCAGCACTGGATCCCAAATGAGAAAAGCCTGAGTGCAGGTGTGCAATAAAATGGAGTTTCCATTTATTCCCAAAGCACAATGGCCAGTGTGTGCAAGGAAACATGAAGAAGATACAGCCTCGGTTCATGGGAGAAACTGTTTATGGAGACTCTTTTCCCACTTATTTAAGTTTTCCTAAACCCATGATGTTGGCTATTTCTTGTCTCAGTTCTAGGAGCTAAATGCCTGCATCCCTGCAAACGTCTTATGTGGAAGCCTTAGCCTTCATTGACTAAATAGAACTTGTGATGAGCAGTGTGTCTTGTGGGCAGATGTGCACGCTCCTGGACTGAACAAAGTCCACATTAGGAGCAGTCCTGTACATCTACAGATCTCGCCCTCTTCCCCTCTGGCTGTACACACTCTGGTTCCTCCACCACCACCAGCTGGAATGGCTCTGCTTTACACCACCCCTCCCTGACACCCAGTGTCTGAGACCTAAGCCCACAAAGCCGATCAAAGATCTGAACACTACAGAGCCTCTGTTCAGGCTAAGGTCAGTCCTCAGTCCTCAGTCCAGAGCCGTGACTCTTCCTTAAGCACTCTAGATTCTTGTCATTGCAAAAGAAGGTTGGGTTTTTTTTGTTTTGTTTTTTGTTTTGCTTTGTTTGGGCGGGGCGGGGGCAGGGGACAGGGTTTCTCTGGGTAGCCCTGGATGTCCTAAAACTCACTCTGTAGATCAGGCTGGCCTCAAACGCAGAGAGATCTGCCTGTGGCGGTGCACGCCTTTAATCCCAGCACTCGGGAGGCAGAGGCAGGCAGATCTCTGTTAGTTCGAGGCCAGCCTGGTCTACAAAGTAAGTCGAGGACAGCCAAGGCTACACAGAGAGATCTTTGTCTCCAAAAAACAAAAAACAAAAACAAAACAAGAAAACTATCCTTAACTGTGTCCATTTTTCTGAATATAACGGAAAGTCAAGTATTGGACAGGAAATTGGGAAACATGTTTAAAAGAGTAAAAGTTCAATTTAATTATTATGGATTAGTATTTCTTAATGTTTTAGAAACTAGCCCTTTTCTTTTGCCCCCAAATCTCATATAATCTTTGTCCTTTGATGTTTTAAAAATAAACAAATGGGACTAAAAGAAAGCACGGTCATGGTATTGTGGGAATATTCTTCCTATCCCTGGGAAATGTGTTTACACCACAACAAGCGACCGTGCCACTGTCACCCTGACTTCACGCCTGGCAGCTGAGCCCCAGCCGTCGCACTAATGGCTCCGAGGAAGGCTGCGTCCCTTGGTTTGAAAAGCAACAGAGAGCTTACTTTGTTGATCTTCAGGGCCGGCAATGCCTCTGCATCAGTTTTTGCCAGATGAAGTTTGTTCTCTGGTACGTACAGTTCTTTGACTTCATAGGAGGCGTCCACGGGGACAATATCCTTCACAAAACAAGAGAGCAGTTAGACGCCTCACCCAACAGCGCAGGCTTCCCCAGAAGGCATCCTAAGGAAAACATCAGCATTCCCAGCAGAAAGGGGGCTTCAGCGGCATGTACCCTCAGCAGTTTTCCTAGTGTAAGTTGGTCTATTCCCAAATAATATCCCACACTCAGGAAGTCAGCATCATGCCCCATAATCTAGTGGGAAAAGAATAAATTCCTAGATTCTGTGTCCGAAAAGGCAACTGTAAATAGAGCTGATCTCAGGTAAAATGCAACAAAAATTTCAAACACAAAACAACCCATATAACACGTCACTTTATTCCATTTTTTCCATGTGCACCTATATGCTTAGTGTCACTGAAGCCACCATTTTACTTATAAAGTTAATATTCTAGAACATGCCATCTTCTCTCCCACAATCATTGAAAACTAATAGGTTTTGATCCCACGTGAAATAATCTGGACTTAGTCCAAGGTCTAAGTACCCACTTTGCATGACACTGAGACAGGTCTTCTCCCTGCTCATCCTCCACGTACTGCACGTGTGAGCATGCAGAGGGAGAAGTTTGTAAGCAATCAGGAGCATATGTGTGATGCAACAAAACCAATGACACTGCTATGCTACCAGGAGATCTTTAGAAGGCATGCCCCAAACATATTATCATGCCCCAAAACATTCTAAATGGGTCTGACCACTTTAACATTTTTTTCAATATCAAATCATCCAGGTCATCTCTATTAGCACACAAAATAAAATCAACATGTGTCCAGGCAATACTTTATTTGAAATAAAGCAATTCTCAAGAGAATGAAAAGATATTGCCATTGCCTAGGGAAAAGGTTTTGCAAACAAATAAACAAGCAAGTAAACAAAACAAAAACAAACAAAAAACAGAAAGCTATTATCCAAAATATACAAAGAACCTTAAAACACAGGAGGAAAATATCCTATATTCATGGGTTGGACGGCCACTGTACCCAAAGCAACTTACAGATCTAATGCAGCCCCCCCCCCCCAGGGTCACCAACATCCTTCGCAGAGGTAGAAAAAGAAAACCAGAACCAAAAACATCACCACCAGCCAAGAGGTGGACACCTTTCCAAGATACACCAATGGCATAAAAGCCTATGAAGATGCCCAGCACCATGCTGTCCCTGTCAGAATGACTATGTACAGCCAGATGGCACTGAGCACTGCGAGGATGGTAGAGCGGAAACTTACACCCATATCTGTGAGAATACAAAAAGGGACAGTCCAGGTGATGTGTTAGCACATATCAAGGCAGGGCAAGAGGTGGAGGCGGCTCACGGACAAATGATGAAAGGAAAGATGTCAGTGTACGAAAGCATGATGCCTACTGTACAGCACCAGCGTTATTAGGAAGCTAAGCCTTCTATTAAAGCAAGTATTTTTTAAAAACACAAACCAACAGTGATGAAAGTAATTCGAACCAAAATATTAATGGAAGATTCAAGTTCTCTTTATGGGAATATGTGTGTGTGTGTGTGTGTGTGTGTGTGTGTGTGTGTGTGTGCACGCGCATGTGTGTGTGTGCATGTTCATGTGTGTATGGACAGAGAGAGAGTACACATGACAGCTGGAGGACAGTAGATGTCTTCCTCAGCCACTCTCCACCGTGTGTGTGTGTGTGTGTGTGTGTGTGTGTGTGTGTGTGTGTTTGTGTGTGCGCACGAACTCACCCATGAGTGTGTTGAGAACTACACTGGGTGTCTTCTTCTATCACTCCCCACTGTATTTTCTGAGGCTGGTTCTCTCACTCAACAGGAATCTCGACATTTTGCTAGCCTGCCTGTCAGATAGCACAGAGGACCCTCCCGCTTCTGCCTCCTGAGCCTGTGCTGCTGTGTCCGGCTTTTTATGTGGTACTTGAGGCCTAAGCCTAGGTCTTCATGCTTAGCTGGCAAGCACTTTTCTGACTGAGCCATCTCCGCAGCCCGAGAACCAAAACTTCAAAGACAAACCCTGCTTATATAGTTACGTGCCACCCAGCACCTCAGCTAACGGTGGGCTGGGTATGTGATGGCAGTGCCGTAAGCGCCTGTAGCCTAGTGAGTCCACAGCATTGATGATGTTTGTACAGTCACAAAATCACTTCTCAATGCATTTCTCAGAGCATGCCTCATCTGAGAGACAAGCTCAAAGTGGCACCTGCCTTTATTTGGTTCTATAGCAAAAGAAAGCAAAAACAATAATAATATTGCTAAGTCATATGTCTACACCAAAAGGGTACATGAAGTCAAGGTGTAGCTGTTTAAGCAACCCCTACGGGGTCTGAGAATCTAGACGGTTCACAGCTCTATCTTCTCAGATACTCGGCTCCCACTGGTACAACAGAGAGAAACACAGTTCAGCACCAACTAAGCAGGTTGCAGAACCTGGCTTCTCCTATGGTTACTTTTAAGGCCTCTGGCCTCATAATAAACCCAAGAGTAAGTAGGGCTACACATAGAGCAAACAGAATGACGAAATAAAAAACCACAACCAGCTACAACAGCCACTGTGGCCTGACAACGGCTTTCCTGGAGCACAGCAGGCACTGTCCCCTGAGTGTCCCACTAACCAAGGAGGACAGCAGGAAGCATGTATATGAGACACAGATGGCCCAGCACAAGACTCTCCATAACCTCCCAGACCTTCCCTATTTCCTAGTAAAGTTATCATTGTATTTTCTGAGGAGAAACACTGTATGGCATCACTAAAGAAAAAGGTGAGCCAAGGCTGCCCAGCTCATCCAGCTGTCTCCAGTCTGACTTGGTGGGTTTCATATGCAACCATAGACTCATAACTGAACCCACAGCAAAGTGAGGGTGTGCCAGCTTCGGGTATAAAGGGGTCAGCAGAAAGTAGCAAATTACATGAATGAACAGGTCCACATTAGGCTTCTTCAAGGACGACTACAGCAAGATACACAGACAGTCAGTAAGCTAGTCACAAAATGTAAGGGCACATTTTCAAACCAAATGGGACGGAAGGTAGCAGGAGCCCATAAGTCAGTTATTCCTGCCGTTCTTGCTGCCACTGTAGTGATGAAAGGAAGACACAAACATTTTATAACTCAGAATCTGTAATCGGTGCTCCGGTTCTAAACATACAGCCTCGAGCGGGCTCCCTGGCCTCACAGCCTGGGGCCTCCTCTAGTCCTCAACCACTTAATAACGATGCAGCCACCCGCTCTCCAGGGCTGCCGTAAGAATCCCATGGCATGGTGTCTGAACTGTGGGGCCAACATTTACAGGGATACCCACTGTTTCAAAGGCTTTGCTTGGTCATCTGGCCTAATACCTACCTACCAAGGCTGCAGACACTATTGCTATCTGACACACACACAGTGCAAAGTGACGACGATGATAGTACTCCCTGTGTTTGCTCCACACTAGGATCCACCCTAAGGTCCTGACGTCGTCAGTGTGGTAACTCAAGAGTTCACAGGAAGCTCCACGGCGGGAACTATTGCTAACTCTATCTCGCACGTGAAAGAAGTGAGACCAGAAACCATTATTTTCCCATAAAAAATAGGTGTTAGGATTAGAATTTCAACTCCAAAAATATCCTGTGGTGTTTCTCCCCTAAGAACTAAGCTAAGAAGCTTTTTTCAAATGCCCTGTTATAATTTACTTTCAAAATTAAATTCTGTTAAACATTTTAATTCTAAGGGTTTCTACTTTGTGTATGATCTTTCAGTGTAGTGATAATATTCTTCTCAAAAAAGTGAGCCAACACTTGTGTCTGGCCTGAAAGGGTTTTTTTAGTGACAGGTGAACAGCTGTGAACCTCCTTCTTCAAGCCCAATTGCAGACATGCCAGAGTACCCCCTCCATTGACATCACCTTGGAGCTCTTAGCATTTTGAAGATCAGAATACACCACATGGGAACTAATGACACGGGATGTTCATAAAGCCAGTCTCAGCCCCACTTTGGGAAGAGCCACTGCCCAGTTACTTGCTTTGCCCTTTCTTTGTGATATTCCATAGTGGTGGTGTGGGGGGGGGGGCACACTCTGTGGTGATGGGAGTTTGAACTTCTCCCACATTTATTGTTGACAACTGTCAATGATCTGGAGAAGTCAGAAGAAAGGCGCCCAGCAGAGCAGCCTTTTCACTCCATCTGAGACAAAGAGGCCCTTTTCATTTTGAGCTGGTTTCCTCAGCCTGGCATCCCAAGATGCAACTCCCCCAAAATCGATGCATCGCATCAGCATGGTGTGGCTACTGCAATGCTCCAAGCATGTGGCTGGAGCTGCTGGAGCAGTGCTCTTTCCTCAAGTAGGAGCCAGCCCTCCTCAGCAACACAACATAGGGGGCGTCCATAGCTACCTGACTCTGCTGGCCTGATCAGAGCAAGATCTCACAAAGGAGCCAATGTTTCTGCAGGTAATAGGCTCCTTCTGGCCAGACCATGTCAGCCCACAAATATACAAATGATCTGTGAGGAGAACTGAGTGGCTCCAAGGTGACTAGTGTGAAAGGGCAGAGGGAACACAATCAAGTCCAGACTGTGTCTTATAGGAACTCATTCACAAATACTGTGCATCAGCATCTATGCAAGTTTCATCGTGTGCTGCTTCCAAAAATCAACATGGGGGTCTATAATCATTTCGCAAAACCAACCAAAATAGTTTCACAGTTTATGTTTTAGGTCAAGATAATTTTTTATGAAAAGGATTCAACAAAAATTCTTCCCCTTGCAGATTCATATCTAACAATATTTGCAAAATGAATTTTAGCCTCATAACATGGTGTACATTGCTTGTGGTGGATAACCAATGCTAAATAAGAAAAAAACTCAAGTTAGTATTTCTGGAACTAACCCAAAGTTGATGGCCTGAGTCAAGGGGAAGACGGAACATCTGCTCAGTGGAAGTGAGCTCTAAGTGGATTCTGTGTAGGGATGAGCCAACTAATTAAAAGAAATACAAAGTGAGCCTTAACAATACAGACACAGGGCTGGAGAGATAGCCCAATGGTTAGAGCACTGGATGCTCATCCAGAAGATTTGAGTTCAATTCCCAGCACCCACATGGCAGCTCATGGCCATCTGTAACCCCAGTCTCAAGAGATCCAATGCCTTATGGTCTCTGCAGGCACAGGGCACACATATGGCACACAGACATACTTGCAGACAAAACAGCCATACACATAAATTTTTTTAAATGCAGACACAGCCAGTTTCTAGCACATTCTAATGCTAACCTCGGCCTCTAAAACCACCACTAAACACCCAAAAGGACCAATACCACCTCAAAGTGAAACTGGAGACCTAGACAGCAGAATGCAGAGTCCATGCCACATGAACCGACTGTTTTATCCAGTGTTCCTTAGGCTTTCCACTGACTCACCTGGCAATCAGAAACATTGTGCTATTCTTATTGTTCATATAATCCCTGGTATTTCAGCAAATTTGCATTCAAACAAAATACAGATCACCAGCCAGGCCAGAAAAAGTCTTCATACACCTAGGTCAGGTGTATGCCCATGTCCCAGGGAAAGAGTAAACTCCAGGGAGATAGTGACCTCCAGGGTGAGGGTGACCTCCAGGGGTGTCAAGTGTCCCAAGCAGAGGCCAGTGAACAGTTCACATATTACCCTTAATTATGGGCTGAGTTCCATCCCTTCAAGTACAGAAATACTAGACACTATGGATTTTATATATTCACTTCAGTTTATTTGTTTATTTTTTATTTGCTCCCCCCCACCCCCATCCCTCAGACAGGGTTTCTCTGTGTAGGCTTGGCTGTCCTGAACTCGTTTTAGAGACCAGGGTGGCCTTGAACTCACAGAGATCTTCCTTCCTCTGCCTCCCTGAGTGCTGGGATTACAGGCGCACCTGGCTATATTCACTTAATTCAAACTTTTTTAAATTGACTAAACACTATGTACATTTTTTATGTACGCTACGTCTACAGCCTTGTTAGGGCAAGTGTTTCCTTCTACTGGGAACCTGGTAAGCAAGTGACTCATTCACTGGCTAAAGCCAATAACGTCTGCCCTCTCGCTTGAATCTTCCTGATGAAGCTGGAGCGTGTTAGTAAGTGGCGGCTCCACACTTTAAGGTTTTTCTCTATGCATTTGCTGCACTTTCTTCTGGAGCCAGATCAGCTCAGCAGACTGAATGCTGGGGCTCATTCGCATTCTCATGCAACTCTGAAGTCTCTGTTATCTCAGCTACACGCATCCAGAGCACCAGCAAGCCACGTCCTGGCAACGCTTTAAACCTGAGCTACAAAGTCTGGTTTTTATGTGCAGTATAAAATCCATTCCGAGCACTAAACCACCATTTTGTAAGAAGACAAACCTTTAAATAATTTATAGCACTAGTAAATCCAGAGTTCCTGGTAGATTTAAAAACAGCATTTAAAATATCACTTTAGATTAAAACCAGCGGCAAGAAGCCTACTTACTCCCTTGTGCTCTAACAGGCCCACGTAAAAAGCAGTGCTAGCAGGCCATCTAGTGACCACTCAAGAGTTAGTGGAAAAGAAGCACAAAGCCTCACTTGCTTGTCTTCTATATTCTTGAATAAACAGATGCACATGAAGCAAAGGTCCTTTGACTAAATGCTGAGACGTGTTTTGTGTGTGTGTGTGTGTGTGTGTGTGTGTGTGTGTGTGTGTGTGTGTGTGTGTGTATGACTATGTCACACAGCGAGACTGGAAGAGAAGTTAGAATCTTACTTTGGATAAGTTCTCACTTAGCCAAAGGCCTCACAGCACGATCTTCCTCGATGACAGTAAGTTAAGAACACCAGTTAGAGCCTGACGGAGGTGGCGCGCGCCTTTTGTCCCAGCACTAGGGACTCAGAGGCAGGCAAATCTCTGTGAGTTCAAGGCCAGCTTCGTTTCCAGAGCGAGTTCCAGGACAGCTAGAGCTACCCAGAGAAATCCTGTCTCGAAAAACTAAAAATAAAATAAAGTAAGACAGAATTCATTTCAGAAGAGCATCCTCAGGGTGATGCTGATAAGAAAATGCCACCTGCCACAATTACTCCCATGGGCACAGCCTGCTCAAGTCAAAAGTCCCAGACCCCACTAGCTTCTTCTTGCTACACAAAGCCATGGCGCAGTGGGAAATGCGCTATGTATTTGGTCTTCGTCCCCAGCTGCTAACACAGCACTACATGCTCTGAATCTCCTAAGTGAGGTCTTTCGTATGGAGAGACTCTCAGTTGATGTCTCCTGGACAGCTTCAGGATGGGGCTTTGTCAACAGAGGGATTACCTTGGCTGCAGGTTGGTAACTTCCAGCCTCACCTCATGCCTCTTCCATCAGTCACTGCCTACAGGAAGCCCCTAGAAGAAGCCCCAAACAATGGCGTTCAAAGGCTTCTGGGCTGCTCTACACATGGAGGAGCTAAGAGAGAGGCAGCCTCAGGAAGCCCTGTACCCCACACTACCCCGTACACCTCGTCCATTAAACTCTTACTGAATTGATGATAAGCCAGCAATAATCAGCACTTGAGTCATTGTGACCAATCTATAAAACCTAAAGAGAGGTACCCTGAGTGATAAAAGTAGCTGGGCAGACAGGCAGGTGACCTAGGCAACTGCCTTTCAGGACTCAGATCGGAACGGGTGAGTTTCTGAGACTGAGCCCGTAAACGACACTCACTCCAGAAAGGATCAGAACTGAGCTGAACTCTTGGAATACTCCAGTGATGTCAGAGGTAAGAGAATTGACTGCTGTGAGGAAAACACAGGCAATTGCTAGAACACAGCCACCAAGCTTGCACAACAAACACTGACATAAGTCCACTCGCCCGCATTGGACTGGATGCCATCCATGCTGATGATCCCTGTAGCCACGGACAACTGCTTCAAACCAACTTTTTTTTTCTTTTTCTTTTTTTTTCTTTTTTTTTTTATTCAGTACTATCATTTTTTCTTTTTTATTTATTTATTTATTCCTTTTTTTATTAATTTATTCTTGTTACATCTCAATGGTTATCCCATCCCTTGTATCCTCCCATTCTTCCCTCCCTCCCATTTTCCCCTTACTCCCCTCCCCTATGACTGTGCCTGAGGGGGACCTCTTCCCCCTTTATATGCTCATAGGGTATCAAGTCTCTTCTTGGTAGCCTGCTGTCCTTCCTCTGAGTGCCACCAGGTCTCCCCATCCAGGGAACATGGTCAAATATAAGGCACCAGAGTACGTGTGAAAGTCATACCCCACTCTCCACTCAACTGTGGAGAATGTCCTGCCCATTGGCTAGATCTGGGTAGGGGTTTAAAGTTTACCGCCTGTATTGTCCTTGGCTGGTGCCATAGGCAAACCAACTTTTAAGCCACCTCATTTAACCTTTAAAAATCCCAGCCTCAGCTGGGCATGGTAAAACATGCCTTCAATCCCAGAGCTCAGGGAGACAGAGGCAAGTGGATCTCTGTGAAGCCAGCTACGTGGAAAGTTCCAGGACAGCCAAGGAGACCTTATCTAAAATAATAATAATAATTAATTAGTTAGTTAATTAGTACAGGGACATCTCTCAGTAGCTAAGAATGTTTGCTGTTCTTTCAGAGGACTCAAAATCAGTTCCTAACATACATGCTGGGCAGCAAACACATACACACACACACACAGACACACACACAGAGATAAATAAATAAATAAACCTTTTTTAAAATAGCCTATCAAGACCTTATTTTCCACCATGTAGAACATATCACACCATGTAGACTCAAACTAGGGAAGGTTCTTTCTCTGCATGATAAACATTTTTTCCAAGGCAGGCAGTACTGTCCTTGATTGTCTCCAGCGTTCCTTTAAAGCAGTCTAAAAATAGTCTTTGTAGGATCAACAAAACACCTTTCTCTCCATTTCTTAATCCCATCTATGCTCAGGAGCCAACTGTCAGAGAATGGAAAGGGAAATCAGATAAAAGATTCATATTTCAGTAAAAAACTGAAGTAGTTTAGAATTTATAAACGATTGTCTATTGGAGTGACCCACGTGTGAGCTGCAGAACCTACTGTGACAATCCCACCTGAGCAAACTATTCTGAGATTACATCACAAACCCAACACTGCTTCTCCACAGTAAAATGATGATGTTACAATTACTCCTGTATTGCGTATCGGCCTACACTGTGACCTGAGCAGGCTGACCTCCTTTACTCTAAATCACCGCTGCACTCCACCCACTCACCCCTTTCCTCCAATATACTTGACATTCCACCAAGTGCTCTCCCCTGACAACCTTGGGAAATCTCACAAACATCTCTGTAATAAATAATGACGGTGAATTGCACTTATTAGCCATGGTGGATGGCTGGATAGGTTGTGCACTATACCAAGGTGCCTGTCTGTAGGAAAGCAGTGTGCAGCCCACCCACTAAGAACTGTGATCTGTCAGCTGGTCACTGGCTTCTCCATGTGCCCTAAGGCTTATTTGTGATTCAGTTTTACTAGGAAATAACCAAAGAGCATTCATGACAGAACAGATGTAGTTTGGTCCGTGTGTGTCTTCCTCCAGCTGTTATTTCAAATTCTACATCATGCTACAAAACAAGGAACATAGACTAATTTATACACAGCCATCCTATCTACACACTATAAACTAAGTAAGAGTGGTAAGGACTGAACATGCAGGTCCCTAAGGCAGCTGTATTGTCTGCTTGGCCACTGCACCCCAGGGTTTACTCTGGTGTTTAGCACACATGGCACCGAGCTCCACCATGTACAGCAGAGTGGTACTCACAAGCTGTCAGGGAAGTCATTTGCTTAGGAAAGCAGAGAACTGAAATCCTTCTCCCCCAACAAGGCTGATGCCAAGAGAACATGATTACAGGAACAGGGCATTGGATTCTTCTGCCTCATCACCCTGCATAGGATAAAAACAATCTTCACAATAAAACTCCCCTGTCCTAAGCCCATACAACCAGAATCACTTTCCAGACTCAAACTTAAGTGTAATGAGAAGACCTCCTAAAAAGGTAGAATAGAGATACATAAAAAACCACTGTAAAATCCCCAGACGCAGAAGCCAACACAGCTATACGCAAATCTAACGTCTCTGAAATGCTTCCAAGGTTTTGTGTGGGTGAAATGAGACAACACACAGAAAGACCCAAGTGCAAAGATCTCTTATGAAGAGCCACAAAATCTGAGGGTGGAGAGGGAAGCTCAGTGGTTAAGAACACTGGCTGTTTCTCCAGAGGACCTGGGTTTGAATACTAGCACCCACATGGCAGCTAACAACTTCCTGTAACTCTAGCTCCAGGGGATTTTAGCTTCCAAGTGCATTGCACATCCATGGTGCAGGTATATGTGCAAGCAAAACATGCATACATGTAAAACCAAAAAAAGAAATTTTTTAATTTTTAAAAAAATACAAAGACAAGGCCATCATAAGATAAACTGGAAGAGAGAAATGGGCCACTGCCCTGGTTTCTAAAGGTCAGAAAAAAATTGTAAAAGACATGAAGTATTATTACATGTGTGCCCTTTATAACAGTCAGCAAGTTTGGCCAGGCATGGTGGTATATGCCTTTAATCCCAGCACTTGGGAGGCAGAGGCAGGTGGATCGCTGTGAGTTCAAGGCCAGCCTGGTCTACAAAGAGAGTCCAGGACAGCCAAGGCTACACAGAGAAACCCTGTCTCGAAAAACCAAAAAAAAAAAAAAAAAAACCAGTCAGCAAGTGCCAACATTTCTTCTATGCCTCCTTTTGAGACACTAGGTGAAAGTGTCTAATCATCACATTGTCAGGCAAGGATATGACATATAAAAGGGATAATTAATACAGCCTCAAATTAAGATGAAACAACTGAGGAAGAAGGCATTAACTAAGACTACATGGATTAAGATAAGCACAGAAAAGGGGAGGAGGAGGAGCAGAAGGAAGTGTGTGCACAGTAGAATACATAATGACAATACATACGAAGGTATGCATCTTAGGACACACGTGTACATGCAGTCAAAACACCAATGAACGTAAAATAATAATAAATAGATTCTTAAAAACATAATGGTTACTAAAGTGAGCTTTATGCTGGGGTCCACTCATAACTACCAGGATAAACAATCCTGATCTTTTCTTATAAAATTAAAAAGGAAGAGAGTAGCTTGGTGATGTCACTCTTTAGGATAGAGTGGCTGACACTCATGCACAAAGCCCTGGGTTCAATCCCAGGACCACATACACCAGGCATGGTGATGGTGCACACCTGTAAGCCCAGCGCTCAAGAGGCAGAAGAAAAGAAGTTCAAAGTCATCCTCATGTATGAGGAGAGTAAAAGGCCGGCCTGAACCACAGGACAACCTCACCTCAAAAAACAAACAGAAACAAACAAACAAAGTTATCTCAGGCCAGTGAGATGGCTCAGTAGATTAAGGCACTTGCTGCTGAGTCTAACAACCTGAGTTCGACCCTCAGAATCCACATAGTGGAAGCATAGACCCAAACTGCCTTCTGACTTCTACAAGTGCTCCATGGCACACACCTACTCCTACATATACACACAAACAAATAAATAAATAAATAAATTTAATTAACTAAAAAAAATTACTATCTTGATCTTTGCTTTACACACCTACTCGTACATATACACATAAATAAATAAATAATTAAATAAATAAATGTAATTAGCTTTAAAAAATTACTGGCTCAATCTCTGCTTGTACTCAAATACAATATCCAGCACTCAGTAAAATTACAAGATAACCAAAGGGAGAAAACCCCACAGTCAAGTGCCGATGCCATCAAATCTACCAGGAGTTCCACCATCAGTCAGGACTTTAAGTGGTGACTCAAACTGTAAAATAACTGACTCATAGGATGGAGTGGAATGTGGGCAACATACATGAATACATGGAGAACTTCAACAGAGATGTACATGATAAGGAGGAAAGGCCAAATAATGACAAGGGTGTTTGGGGTTGTTTGTTTTCAGTGTTTTGTGGTTTTTTGTTTTTGTTTTTGTTTTTGTTTTGTTTTTTAGGGTTTGGGGTGTTTTCGTTGGTGGCTTTTAGGTGCTTATTGTTTTTGTTTTGTTTTTTAGTGTGTATGAATGTTCTGCCCAGCATACATGTCTGTGTACAACATATATGTCTGGTACCCTTAGAGGCCAGAAGAGGGCATCAGATTCCCTGGCACTGGAGTGCCAGATGTGGGCCTCTATGTAGATGCTGGGAACGGAACCGAGGAGCTCTGGAAGAGCAGCCAGTGCTCTTGACCTCTGAGCCATCTCTCATGCCCCGAAACTACTGGTTAATGATGCTCACAGTTTAAACACTCCTTCTAGGCATAACATGGTAACACACACTTTTAATCCCAGTATCCACAAGGCAGGCAGATGTCTGAGCGTCTGAAGCAAATCAGACTTACACAGGGAGCTCCAAGCCAGCCAGGACTGTAGAGAGACACTGTCTCAAAAACAAACAAACAAACAAACAAAAAACCTTCTATAAACATGTCAGAATGGTGCAGTCACCATTTCCTATTATTTCTTATTTATTCAGAGAAAACATTTAAATAAAAAAATAATAATTTGCCGGGACGTGGTGGCTCACACCTTTAATCCCAGTACCTTTAAAATCCATGCAGAGGTAGATGGGTCTCTGAGTTCGAGACCAGCCTGGTCTACAGAGTGAGCTCAGGGACAACCACTGCTATACAGAAAAGAAAACCTGTCTCAGAAGACACAAAAACAAAACAAAAAAATTAGAAGGAACGTTGTGCTGACTACCTGGGATATGTTTTATAATATAGAAAACTTCAACAGTGAAACGTATATATTTAGGTAGAGACTATGTGAGACAACTGTAGACGAAAGTAAATTCTGGCCAGAATTCATGGATAAAAAGGAAATCCAAATGCCATCACCCGGTTAGAACAGAACAGGGGATGATGACACACATCCCCACCTGTTCCCCACACAGTAGACACGGCCAACAAAGGCAGGGACACATAATGAGCAGACAGAAGACTGGCATGCCAAGTCCCATCACCCACACAGAGGCTGGGCCCTCTCCAGCTAAAGTAAACTATGGGACAGTGGAGTGAAAAAAAGGTAATGGATAGTTTAGAAGAAATTAAAATTACTTCTAAAACCCAAATAAAACCCAAGGGAACAGCATATCTGTTATCCGGCCCCAGTGCCCCGTATGCCTCCATATGCGCTGGAGCCAGGGAAGGTATTTAAATCAGGAACCCTCCACCCATAGGCCTTTTCTCTAGCATCCGGCCGGAAGCGTATCACCAAGCTGAGGGAGGTGTGTACATGTCAAATATCTACGGAAACTTAACAAAACTGTGTGCCTCGACGTAGAGTCCAACCCCAGTCATACAGTAGAGTAATCCACTATTACTATTAGTGTCGTAAAATTAATGGTAAAATAAAACAACCTATGATGCCCAACCTTTCCTGCATTTACAATAATTGGTATACTTCATGTATTGTGTATGCCCCATAATGCTAAAACAGTGGCACACTTGAAATACATGCTACTCAGCCAGGTCATTTTTTTAGAGGCCAAGTTATCGAGCAGTTTTTTTTTCCGGTCTCTGCCTCTGTTCGCGCTCTCTCACCCGCTCCTGGAGAAGCTCCACCACCTGCTGGACACAGTCATTGACATCACAGGAATCCGTCTTCAGCACCAGCTCCGGGGCCTCTGGTTTCTCATACTCAGAATCAATCCCAGTGAAGCCTTTAAAGGGCAGAAGACAACAGGAGGAAGCAGAAGTGTAAGGGTTTATTTCATCTGTGCCCGTCTGCACTAAAGCTAAGGCTTACTGCTGCCCTGTCATGGGACCGATGTCCTTCTAGGGAGACTTCTAGTTAAACTTCATTTCTTCTTTACACAGCCAATTCTCCTTATTCAGTGTAGTTAAGTTCAATAAGGTAAAGACGTGAACACTGAATTATGTCTCCTGCCAGCCTCAAGTGTCATGTGTATTTCTGTCTGAAGGGACCTTACTGAACACACTGATTTGCTTACTGACCTCACAGCCACAGGCACAGCTCATCTGGAATGAAACTAACACATATCTTACTTCTGAGAGCCAGCACAGCATCCTTGCTCTCAGGTCCCTCTGAGAGACATAGCACAGCAATCTTGCTCTCAGGTCCCTCTGAGAGACCTAGCACTGCATCCTTACTCTTAGGTCCCTCCATAAACCAAGATCAGCATCCTTGCTCTCAGTTCCCTCTGAGAGACCCAGCACAGCATCCTTGCTCTCAGGTCCCTCTGAGAGACCGAGCACAGCATCCTTGCTCTCAGGTCCCTCTGAGAGACCCAGCACAGCATCCTTGCTCTCAGGTCCCTCAGAGACCCAGCACAGCATCCTTGTTCTCAGGTCCCTCTGAGAGACCCAGCTCAGCAACCTTGCTCTCAGATACTACAGGGCCAGGAAGATGGCTCAGTGAGTAATGGGGCTTGCCACCAATCCTAACAACCCAAGTTCACTCCCCAGGACCCACACAGTCCTGGGAAAAAGCTAACTCCTACAGCTGTCCCCTAGCCTACACACACATGCCCAATGATAAGGAAGTATAATACATAAATGTTATACAGCATTTTCAACACTGGGGGTCATTTTAAACAACATCACTCAAAAAAAAAAAGGCATAAAAATGTAAAATAACGAGTCTCCTTTTTTGCCCATCATCATTAATTACTCCAGGCAGGCAGCCAGTCTGAGTGAATAAGGTGCCAGCTTAACGGATGAAAGGAAGGAAAGGCAGTAGCCTCATCAATGAGCTGGGCCCCAAGGCAGCAGGGTTTGGCATCAGTGTTGCTCAAAACACTAGACGTCACCAGCAAAGGCAGCATTTGCCTCCGCTGCTTATTCCCAGGCCCAAATAAAAGGAAAATGGACAACACCATCCTTCTCAATTTACTTTTCCCTTTCCTGAGCCAAAAACTGGGCACCCAAATCTAGAATCCAGAGCTCCTACAATGGTCCCAGTCTATCTAGCATATGTTGTTGGGAAGGCAAGCAAGTCACGGGCATGAATCACCCCTAAAGAATGTTTACTGTATAATCTACCTTCAGCGTTCTATCAGCGCCAGTGTGCCCTGCATCCACGAACGCTGACAGAATTAACACAGCCAGTGTAGCACACTGACACCGCGAGCAGCCCGTAAACCTGAGCACAGAATCGGAAATGTGTTCATTCGGATTCACGTGTCTTAGAGAGGTTGAAGAAAGAGGCGCATCAAGCGCCACGACATAAAAACAGGGCATTCTCCTCCCATGGAGAGTCTTATACTTCAGGCAGTTTTCCCAACAGCCATGGGACCTCCTGCACTGACGCGGGACAACAAGGAGAGCAGAGGTAACAGCGGACAACCTAATTCTAGACACCTAATTATATGAAGTGGGTTTGCAGCACAGCCTCTCAAAGCCCCAGCTGTGTCAACCAGCCCCAAGTCATTTCTCACTCCCAATTTCTTAGACAGGAGTATCAATCCCGGGGGCTGAAGAGACAGATCAGTGATTAAGAGCATACAATGTTCTTATAGAGGGTCAGAGTTCAGTTCCCAGGCCCTATGTTATGGCTGTCAACTGCCTGGGGCTCCAGCTCTGGAGGCTCAGATGCCTCTAGCCTCCATACGCATGCGCACTGACATGCACAGATGCATCACATAAATTACATTTTAATTTTTTTTTAAAGGGAGCATCAGACTCATACACAAAAGCATGAAATGTCTAGACAAAGAGACACTGTGAAGAAAACGTTCCTTGCCTTTTATCTCTCCTGCTCGTGCCTTCTTGTAGAGCCCTTTGACATCCCTCTGTTCACACACGTGCAGAGGAGCGTCAACAAACACTTCAAAGAAGGGCAGGCTCGCGCCCTCGTGGATCTGCCTTGCATTGTTGCGATCCTTCAGGGGGGAGAAAAAAGGCATCAATAAAAAGTAAGCGGTAGAAAACTGGACCCACTGACATCAACGATGAATGAAGTTCACTTATACATACAATGAGTTTGTTGAAACACGTGTGTATATGCATTTGCAAATATATATGTGTTTGTCGTGCTGGGGGAAGGGTGGTAAACATGAACTACTTCAGCCGATGGCTTCACCTCAAGAAGTTTGCTATATATACTTCATGGTGTTTTGACAGCAAATTTTACCCAAATTGGATTTACTCAGAAAAATCACAGCAAATAATTTTTTAAATTTATTTGGATTTCGGGAAAATGAAAAAAAAAAGTCAATTGTATCCTCAAAACACAGGCAATATTTAAATTATGTGCTTTGCCTAATACCACACTTTCCATAAAGTAATCAGTATTTAATGACACAAAGGCTACACACCTGAGTGTAGGGAGATATAAAGCTTGTAATGCACACTAAGCCGGCATCTGCGAACAGCTTCGCCACCTCTGCGATGCGCCGGACATTCTCTTCTCTGTCCTCGGGACTGAAGCCAAGGTTCTTATTGAGACCTTGACGGATGTTGTCACCATCCAAAGTGTAGCACGGAATGCCATGGCAAACCAGGTACTCCTCCAGAGCCATGCTCACTGTTGTCTTCCCTGCTCCAGACAATCCTAGCAGGGACAGGCCAAACAAACTCCACATGTGAAGTCAGAACCCAGCATCTAATAGCAAGATTAGTCATATCCGTGACTCCCAGCACCCGTGTCTCAGAAGCACCTTACCCGTTATTTAAGACTGGCCTTTCATCTACTCAAAGTATCTACAAGCACCTGGGATTTCTTATTTGGAAGTGGGGGACCTGGGGGTATTCTTCTTAGGCACATATACTGATAACTTAAATAACTCAGAAATCACTAATAAGCTCTAAAAATTATTAACCAATTTTAGTGTCATGGTAGGGTAGGTATCCTCACTTTGTCACTGTTAACACTACTGAAAGCTACATGCCACATTTCTATAGCCAAATGGCAAATTTTATATAATAAGGGAAGAAAAAAGGAAGGCGTGAATGTGGTATTACAGTTATCCATACTCCAAGGCCATGCCTCTCATGGACCGTGAAAAAAATGGGAATCAATTCATAATTAACCTAATAAGAAAATCATAATTTCCATTCACTCTTCTCGCCAATCATGGTTACTCACTAAATGACTAGGAGAAAGGAAGAAAACATGGATATACCAGCGCTTTACCACCTTGGAGTCCGTAATTTCAGATCAAAGTGAAGAGAATTGTAAGACAAGAGATGAGCATGGAAGTTTAATAAGCCAGTGATCTGGAACAAAATCATAGCAGTACAGAAGGCTAAGTGAAAAGAGAGGGGCGGGCGCACTGAGAGAATCACTAGAGGGCCAGCTGCTTTCACTCACTAGCAAACTGTGCTGCCCCAAAGACATCTACAACAGCATAGCCTGTTCTATCAGCTCCCCTATGGGGTGACCCACCACCATCCCCTCAACACAAACTATCTAATGCCACCTCTTGAGTCTGGGCTGGCTCAGGGGTCAATGGTTGCCAAAATTTATAGTGAATGACACTGTACAGGCTTCTCAGGCTACACTAAAAATGGATCTGTAACTCATCAGTGCTCACTTGCCAGCTACAGAACACCCCAAGACCACTCTGCTTCAGAGATCACTAGCTTGTTCCAGTCAAGTGTGTCAATCGCCTGAGCCCCCAGCTGACATGGATGCCAGCCCAGCATAGACTCCAGTCACTGTAACCCAAAGGACCTTGACTATAGCCCAGTGAGATCTAGGCAAAGACTGCCCAGGTCCCTTAAACTGTGCCTTTGCAGGGCGAAGTAATCAAAGAGGCTATTGTTTCACTCTGTGCGGCTTTAGGCCGTTCTGATGCACCAACAGAACAGGACGGAAGACGAGATGGTTGGGCACCAGGTGCTGGCAGGAAAAACTGAAAGCCAAAAGGCTAAGTTTTGTGTACAAGACAACCAAAATTTAACAGAGGAGTCTGTTTATACCTCCACGGATATACATCTATATTTTATGAATACAAACAGACTTAAAAGCTAAACTCTGAGTTGAAAACTGAGAGGCTGTAGCAAAAAGGCAGAAAAATCAGTATATGTAAGATGTGTAAGCTACAGCAAAGCTTAATAAGACACAACAGCTGTGCAGGGCAGGTTGGAGAGCACCATCATATCCCCCTCAACTACTACGTCCACCAGGGCTCAGGCTGTGACCGTAAATACAGTCTTTGGCTAGAACGGGGTCCAAACTCAGTACCTATTGTCCTTGGAGGCAGAAATTGGAGCACTGTGACTATAAACCATGGAAGGCAGTAATTTCTAGAAAACCCGATGGCAAGAAAGGAGTGAACAGAGGCCCCTGTTATTCAGAAGTGTGACAGGCCTACAGGGGTATGAGTGTGGCTGCCGTTGCCTGAAGCCAGTGGTTTTGACTGACCTGGTCTTTTTTTTAATATTTTTAATTAATTTATTTTGTACACAGTGTTCTGCCTGCATGTACACCTGCCCACCAGAAGAGGGTACCAGATCTCATTTTAGATGGTTGTGAGCCACCACGTGGTTGCTGGGAATTAAACTCAAGACCTCTGGGAAAGCAGACAGGGTTCTTAACCTCTGAGCCATGTCTACAGCCCCGACTCACCTGTTTCAATGGCTCTAGAAACTAATACACCAACCAATGTAAAAATGCTTTCCAAGTGTTTAACATTCAGGACATATCCTAGAGAAGCAACTAAACTGCAAGATAGAAATCTCTTAAATCTTGACATTGTTTCCAATGGCTATGCGGCACTTTACACATGCTGAGAGCAGAGGGATGTCCTGGTCTGAGGATGAGCACCCTCCTGCCAGCCACTGCAGACTTGTTCTGAGGAGCTGGTTTCTGGACTTTGGGCAAAAGGGCTCCCTCTGTTGGCCACAATGTTTGAGAAAGAAGCCAGAAGACTTCTAAAATGGAACTTGGACTTCAGTTTCCTAGGAATCCAAGCAATGCAGTCCCTGCATCTCATACACAGCTTGTGTTTGGCATCCCTGCCTCACAGTTCCTGCCATTACTTGTCCCTTTGGTGGCTCCTTTGTCCTCACTGGCACCTATGTACCACTTAAAGTCACCCAGGGAGGTCACCTTCTAGTCTTGTGTTGCTGTTGCTTTGGTACTACAGTCTTGCTACATAGTCCAAGCCAATCCTGACCGCACTATGTGGCCCAGGCTGCCTTCAAAGTAGAGCCAGTGCCCACCTCAGCCTCCCACGAGATGAGATTCCAGGGACGCATCTCCACACCCACTCATTTCTCTCTCGACCATACCTGTCAGCCAAACTGTGCATCCACGAAAGCCGCCTCTGGTCCCCACCACCTGACCTCTCTTATTCCTGCTGACATGGTGGGCTTGATAGGTGACATTAGTTGCTCTCTGCATCCCCTAGGAGAAAAAATGAAAAGGAAGAAAATGAATGCTGAATCACACGAGTCCTTAAAAAAAGGCCAGCACGCGCTCCTTGTAAACATACCGTCAGTACTCTGTACACGATGCCGAAGACAAGGAAAGGCTAGAGCAGCTCCCTTTCACTGTCTGCAGCATCCTTCCATGGTGTTCTGCATGTTACGTTTCCCAGCCAGCCTAACCGTCACTGCAGCCCAATACCATGCATTCTCTAACTACTACAGTTTCGTGGACGGTGTTAAACCTGAGAATAGTTTATTAAATAATCTGCCCAAGATCTCATACCTAGGAGTGGAATCTAGCATCTTCCAGCACACACTTATCGGGCTAATCATTCATTCATCCAGCAATTATCGAGGTCCACCTAGTATGTCAAGTAAATAAAACAAAAGCCTCCACCCTCACTGAGCTTAGGTTTAGCTAAAAATCAAACCAATAAGATTCTATGAGAAGAGACCAGGACACGACACGGCACATTGGAAGGAAGCAGAGTGGGAGAGGTGGATACAGGATGAGTGCGCCCTTCAGTAGAATGCTAAAGACAGCAGCTCCTGCAGGATGGCTGCAGGGCCCATCCACAACCATGGGACAGTCTGTTTTCCCAAGAGCACTAACCGAGAAGACTGTCTTTCCTGTATCAAGTGATCTCGGCCCCTCCCTTTCCACACTATACTCTGTCCCTGTGGCGTATATGTGTCTGGATCGCCACAGCCTTACAGCATTTCTGAACTCAAGCAGTGTGATGCTTCCTGCTCGGTTCTCTTCTGCTAAGACAGCTTTGGTTATCTGAGACTTTCTCAAGTCCCTTACCAGTATTCTGATTGGTTTTTCTAGTTCTATAAAACAAAGCGGGGTGGGGGGGCGGAGAGGCTAGTAGACATTTTTAACATGAATTTTTTTATCTTTATTAATGTCATGCATGCCACCCTCTCCTAATATCATTCTAACTCTGCACAACTACCAGCTCCCCATCTTCATGGCGTCTTCATACATATGTGTAATGACACCTGGTTCTCAGTCTCTCTCCAAGTCCCCTCGCGCCACACCCCTATTCCCTGTTCACGTTGTTTCTGCTTTCCCTTTGCCTGGAATCCATCACCCTCACTATTCCCTACCTCCCTTAGAATCTCTTCGTTCTCTCTTATGATCCACTTTCTAGTTTCATAAACCATAAATAAATGTAGATATATAACTACAAGTGCATACAAACAAATGTGCTTACAATTTTAAATTTAGGTGCAAGAGAAAATACACAGTTTTTATCTGAGGCTGGCTTATTTTACTTAACATACTGATTATCAATTTCACCTATTTTCCTGCAGATTTAAGTTACAGTTTTCTTTATGGTTACATAAAATCCCATTGAATATATGGACCATACTCTAGCCTGGTTCCATTTCCTGGATGTATAAATGATGCAACTAGATATACGATGCCCAACAGCTATGCTGGTGTCTTGACTCAGGGTCTGAAACTCTATAACCAAGAGTGGTGCGTTGGAGAGTTTTATGTCAACTTGACACAACCTAGTTAGTCATTTGAGGGGGGAACCGCAACTGAAAAACTGCCTCCCCATAGGATCAAATAGTAGGCACACCTGTAGAACATTTTCTTAATTAGTAGTTGGAGAGGAAGCAAGCCCATCGTGGGTGGTACCACAGTGGCCTGGTGGTCCTGTGTTCTGTAAGAAAGCAGGCTGAGCAAGCCAGTACAAAACAACCCTCCATGGCTTCTGCACCAGCCCCTGGCTCTGAATTCTTGCCTTGTTTGAGTTTGATGATGACATGGATAGCCTTTCGCCCCCCAAGCTGCTTTTTGTCATGGCGTTTCATCCCAGCACAAATAAGCCCTAATTAAAACAAGTAGTGCAGTAGTGCCTGACGGTAGTTACAGTTTCAGAATGCTGAGGAGCCTCTGTATTGACTTCCATGGTGGTCATACATGTTACCATCCCCACTAGTGGTGAATAAGAGAACCTCGTATGCTGGGCATAGTGGTGCATGCCTGTAATCCTCAGGGAGGCAGAGGCAAGTGGATCTCTGTGAGTTCAAAGTCAGCCTGGTCTACAAAATGAGTCCAGGGCAGCCAAGGCTATGCAGAGAACCCCTCTTTACACGGCCCCTACTATCAGTGTTCTCACTTGTTATTTTGGGGGTCTACTTTGCACTTTTTTCTTTTTGAGATAGAGTCTTACTATGTAAGTCCCAACTGGCATGACATTCACTATACAGACCTGGTTGGTCTTAAGTTCACAGAGACTTACCTGCCTCTGCCTCTCAAGTGCTAGGATTAAAGGTGTGCGCCAGCAGCCTGTCAGATGTAGAGCTGGCAAAGATTTCTTTACTCCAATGATGTTTCCTTTGCTATACAGAACTAGCTTTAATTTATACATGTACTTACTTATGTATGTGGGGGAGTGCACACACTTGGCACAGTGCACATATGGAAGTCAGAAGGCAATCTGCAGGAATTGGTTCTCCCACTGTGTGGGTTCCAGTGATGGAACACAGGTCATCAGGCTTGCCACCAAGTTCCTTTAACCATTGAGCCATTTTGGCAGCCCATAGAATCATATTAATATAACCCAGTTGGTCAATTCTAAAAATCATTTTCTATGCCACCAGAATTCAGGAAATGCTTGTTTGTACTTTATCTTGGATGATTTTTGTCTAAGTTTCCTCTTGCAGTATAAAAGTTAATGTCTGGGTTTTTTTTTTAAGTTTTTTTATTTATTTTATGTATATGAATGATCTGTCTTCATATACACCTGCATGCCAGAAAAGGGCGCCAGATCTCATTATGGATAGCTGAGCCACCATCTGCTTGCTGGGAATTGAACTCAGGGCCTCTAGAAGAGCAAACAGTGCTCTTAACCCCTGAACCATCTCTCCATTCCCCGAAGTTCCAGGGTTATATCAAGGTCAGTGATCCATTTTGAATTTCCTTTTGTGCGGAGTCAGAGAAGAACCTAGTTTCAGTTGTTCTCATGTGGAAGACCAGTTTTCCCAGAAATATTTGTCAGAGGATATCTTTTACTCTAATGCATGTTTTTCACAATTTTGTGAAAATTAGATTCTGTGCCTGGGTTTATCTCTGGGTCTCCAATTCTATTCCACTGTTCTACAGATCTGTTCTTTCTGTCAGTGGATACATTGTTACTATGGCTCTGTAATATAATATTAGATCAAGCAGATACATTGTAACTATGGCTCTGTAACATAATAAGAGATGGGGAGATACACTGTTACTATGGCTCTGTATGAGATCCAGTACACACACTGTTACTATGGCTCTGGATACAATATGAGATCAGGTTGATGCATTGCTACTATGGCTCTGCAATATAATATGAAGTCAGGTAGATTCATTGTTACGATAGCTCTAATATAATTTGAGATCAGGCAGATATATTATTACTATGAGTCTGTAAATCAATATGAAATTGGGTGCTGTGATACCCCCAGCATTATATGACTTTAGCTAGCTCAGAGCCTTCTGTATATCCTTGTGAACAGTATGATTGCTTTTTCTAGTTCTAAGATTTTGATAAGGACTGTACTAAATCCATATATTGCTTTTGCTAATATAGCCATTTTCACAGTACTAATTCTGTCTATGAGCAAGGGAGATATTCCACTTTCTAGTGTCTTCTCTCATTTCTTTCTTGAGTTTTCTTGTTGAGGACTTTTACCACCTTAGTTAGGTTTACTCCTACAGTTGTGTTGTTTTGGGAAGCTACTGTGAATGGGGCTCTCCTTCCCCCATCTTTTCAGGGAGTTCTTCTTTCGGTTTTATGAGACAGGATTTCTCTGTGTAACTCGCTTTGTAGATTTGGCTGACTTCAAACTCAGAAATCCACCTGCCTCTGCCTACAAAGTGCTGGGATTAAAGGTGTGCATCACCGCGTCTGGCTACAAGTTCATTAATGATATAAAGAAAGACTACTGGTTTTTAATGTTGATTTTCTATGCTGTTACTTTGCTGAAAATACTGATCTGTTCCCTGTTTTCTGATGGACTGTTTAGGGTTTTTTAAGGATTTTGTGGACTGGAAACAAGAATAACTTTATTTCTTTCCTATTTGTATCCTTGTTATTTATTTTTCTTAGCTTGCTGCTCTAACTAATAAAGTTTCAAGCAAAATATTGAGTAAGGCTGGAGAGAGTGGATACCTTTATCCCATTCCAGACTTTACAGGATATGCTCTCAGTTTTTCTCCACTACATAGAATGTTGTCTATAGGTTTATTATATACTACTGCCTTTTTAATCCTTCCATTCCTAATTTGAGGTCTTTTATAATGAAAGGATGCTGAGCATAGTGAAAAGGCCTTTACTACACTGAATGAGAGGATCACGTGGCTTACGGTCTTACGTCTATTCACTGATCGTACATACTGATTACATGAAACCAAACTGGACATAGTGTATGAATGTCTGCACATACTCTTCCATTGGGTTTCAAGAGAATGTTTCATCTGTTTATCAGACAAATTGGTCTACAATTTTCTTAATTATGTTCTTTCTGATCTTGGATTCAGGGTAACACAGGAGTCATAGAATGAGTGTGGTAGAGTTCCATCCCTTTCTGTTTTATGGAACAGTTTGTGGGACAATAGTTAGTTCTTCCTTAAAGATTCAGCAGTCACTCCACCTAGACCTAGTCTTCGGTGGGAGGGTTGTTTTTGTTTTTGTTTTTGTTTTTTCTTTTTTTATTACTGCTTAAAACTCAGTGACTGTTAAGGAGGTACTTAAGCCATTTATATCTTGTTGATTAGCCAGCAAAATACCTATCTGGAGATGAAAGTGGAATACTGCAATTACCCACTATTAAGACCTATCTGACTCTTTATGCCCATTAGCTTTTATGAGATTGTGAGCCCCAATATTTGGGATATATATATATATATAAACAAAAGCTGTTGTAGTCAGCCAGATCTGGCAAGCTTGGAATCTAGGCTGCAGAAGCCTACATGGTACTAGGGCAGACTTAGAGGCTCCACCTACAGGTACCAATCTGGAGGCTGGGGCTGCAGGAGCTTGAGGAGGCTTGGACTTTACCTACAGGAGTTCAGTGTTAGTTTAGGCTAAATCAGGTACTCACTCCCTCTTCTTGTCCCAAGCAGATAGTATCGCTCTCCAAGCAACGCCGCCTCAGTTGGGAGAGAGTGATGTTCATAAAGCAAAATCATTTCCCTGCCTCACTGGATTTATCTTTTCTTATTTCTGTGCTATGCCCACACGCTATGATACCTCACCTGGCTTCCATGGCTCTTGAAGGTAATTTCGTGGGCAGAGTTGTTAATCTTTTACCAGAGTACAAGCACTTGGCTCTCCTGCTTTCGTGCAGATATCCACCAATAACTCCATTCTTTACCTTTCTGAGACAGCATCTCATGTACATCAGGCTGTCTCTAAACTCACTGAGTAGCCAAGGATGACCTTGAACTCTTGATCCTCCTGCCTTGAACTCCCAAAAGCTGACATAGAGATATAAGCCACCACTCCTGGACTTTTTTATTTATTTATTTACGTATATGTGAATGTATCTGTATATATATGTCCTGTGTGCGCAAGTACAGGAAGACAGCATTAAGGCCGAGTGTGGTGGCACGCACCTTTAATCCCAGCACTCGGGAGGCAGAGGCAGGCGGATCACTGTGAGTTCAAGGCTAGCCTGGTCTACAAAGCAAGTATAGGAAGAAGAAGTCGGCATTAGATCCCCTGGAACTGGAATTACAGGCAGCTATAAACCGCCCCCCACCCCCAACGTTGGTGGTGGGACCAAAACTGAGTCCTCTGGAAGAGAACTGAGCTCTCTTAAACAGCTGGACCATCTCTCCACACTGAGACTATTTTAAGGAATCGATTTCCACCCAGAACATCTCCTCTGTACGCTACTCCAGCTGTCCTGCTTGCGGAAGTGCCTGAAAGTAAGGCTGTCTTTCCACTCTCCTTTCACAGCCATGCACAGGAAAGGCATCTCCTGTCCAAACGAACATCATGACTCATTGCCGTGAGCTACGAAACTCCAGAGGTCAAAGGGACAATTTGACAATTCTTTAAGTATGCATACCACAAGAGCTACACCCTTCTTTCACTAATTTCATTAGTGAATATATTTCCAATAAAATTATACTACATATATTAGTATACTATATTATCCTACATAATAATTACTTATGAAAATCTCTATGGAAAACTGGACCCATTTGTTTTGTTTTGTTTTCGAGACAGGGTTTCTCGGTGTAGCCTTGGTTATCTTGGACTTGCTTTGTAGAACAGGCTGGCCTCAAACTCACAAAGATCTGATTGCCTCTGCCTCCCAAGTGCTGGGACTGCAGGCATGCGCCACCGCGCCAGGCCTGGTCCTATTTCTTAAGGACTGGCAGCTGCACATTTCAAGCCTGAAAGGGTTCCAGACACAGACACTGGCCTCTCCTGGAAAGCGGAGAGCCTCTCTACCCTGAGCTCCCACTCGCTGTCACCACACAGAAGGGAGCTAGGGGTCTGCTGGAAAGCAGTGAGGAGGATGTTACAAGGCAAACTGCCTCTATTCGCCAAACCTGTTCAACTTGTTCATTTCGTCTGGGGAAGTTTCCAGGTCACTTTGCTCTTAGACAATAAGAAACCCGTATCTGATGTGTTTTGATTTGTTTTGTTCCTATAAAATATTTCCTGCTTTTTCTTGCTAAACTTGAGATCAACTCTATAAACATTACCCAACAAACTACAAACTGCTTAAGTTATGGATGGAAGAAAATAGAAGATCCATAGAGATTATCTCATTTAATCACTGAAAAGAATGTACCCTGGCAGGTTTTTGCCTACTATTCTGGCAGAAAACCATGGTAATTTGGATATAATAAACTTTTTTGTTCACATATATTCTTCACACTTAAAAAATATATTTGAAGCCAGGTGTGGCAGTTCACACACCTGTAATTCCAGCACTAAGAAGTGGAGGCAAGTAGTTAGAAGTTTAAGGCAAGCCTCAGCTACATAGCAAGTTCAAAGCCAGCATGGGCTATAACAGACTTTATCAAAACAAGGAAACAGATAGTATGTAACTATTAAAATAGATAAATCTAAATTTGCCAGTCAGTAGTAGCATACAACTTTAACCCTAGCACTTGGGAGACAGAGACAGTCAGATCTTTGTGAGTTCAAGGCCAACATGGTCTACAGAGTGAGTTCCAGGACAGCCAAGGCTACACCGAGAAACCCTGTCAAAAAAAGAAAGAAAGAAAGAGCAAAGAAAAAATAAAGGAAGCAACAAAAATAATAATAAGTTAAAATAAATCTGGATTTGGAGACGTCCAAGGTAGCGAAGTAAAGATGTCCATTGTTCACCTCATCCACAGGAAAGAGCCAAAATCATAAACAAATGAATGGTGTGAATTAGTCACGTAAATGAGGAAGGAGGAAGCCAGGAACTCAGCAAGGCAGAGGTGGGAACCTAGTAAGACAATAGACCTGGGGTGGCAGGATAGAGAACAAAGCCTAAGGTAATCCTGTCTCTGGAACAAGGGCCCTCCCTACCACAGGAGAGTCCCACAGAGCCCATCGACAAGACGCCAGCCATCCTAGCCACAGGACAGTACCACAGTCATCACAGGCTTGCACCCAGGCGGAAGGGCTTCCTGACATCCACAGTAAATTTCTGCTTTAGAAAAGACTCTCACATTGTCTGCCCACCCCCCCTCCAGAGGCACTACTGCTTGCTGCCAGGCTGAAAAGGGAGCCGCTGCTGAAGTATATACTGCCTTGGGTAGAGGAGTTCCTCCATCTTACAGTCCCTGGTGTTCCTGGAGTTTATACAATGAAAGCATGGGTCCAGGAACCCTAGCAAGCTAGGTTTCATCACTCATCATCAATATAGCAACTAAAGAAGATAATGAGTATTTATTCAGTGTGGCCACAATGGGAAGAGGAACAAAAGGTCCAGTGACCCCTGAGCCCATCTTCTGGGTTATATATGACATTTGGGATTAAATAAAGGGCAGGATGTACACATAAGCGAATAGGTTCTGGTCAGAATGCGGTCCAGCCCATCACTAACCCATTACTGTCCTGGCTCCAGTCTCTCCCGCAATGTATTCTGGTATGACGTCAGAACCTGAGAGGCCTCTTCCTCTTGCTGGCACCAGGCTTGTTCTTCTGATTCCCCAGAATGGGATGCTTTGGTCAATTCCAACCCCTTGGGGTGCTCTGACTCAAGAGTCTAACAGGCAAAGGAAAGAGGCACACATGTCTCTAAAATGCCCTTGCCTCTGCTAGGAGCAAATGGATGTCCCACCAACATGCTACCAGACTCATACAGCGGGCTGCCACCTCACTAACCCAGCTGTGCACTTGTGACCCCCAGAACCCAAGCCTACGTAGTTCCCGTATCAGAAGGGGACAGGTGGCCCACAGCATGATGTGCCACTGCTAAGACCTAAAGAACCAAGGATCTTATCCCCAGGGATCTGGGGCCTGTGCAACTGGCCCACCATTGTTGTCACTAGTGCTCATCACTGACGGGGCTTAAAGTCATGCCTTCTGTGGGCCATGTCCCTGGTACCATAACTGCCATTGCTGGAGATCCCTAATGCTAAGAGTATCTAACCTGTAAGGCCTGTAGACATCGCTCCAGCACTGTTCCTGACACAGCTGCAGCCAGCACTCAGAAGTCAACACCCACAGCAACCTCCACCCACTGCTCTACTCCAGCGCTTCCACAAACTCCCATGCTCTCAACCACTGACACAGTCACAGACATCAGTAAGGTGGGTGACAATAAAGAATGCACAGGAGATCAAAGCTCTGTACCCACTGAGAACCAAAACTAAAGAATTTAACTAACACTCTATGGCACATCCATGGGAAGGTGTCTTTCCCTACAAAAAGTAGTCCATAAACTCAGAGGCGGCAATTGTTATGCCAGAGACACTCAAGTCAGTGTGTGGGTACAGGGACCTCCTTATACATAGGCCTCAGGGATCTAACCACAAGCCCTCAAGCTTGCAGAGCAAGTGGTCTTTCCCACATCCATCTCCCAACCCGGAACTTTATTTTCAGTAACTACTTTTGCATCTCAGATTTAAGATTTTCTTTTCTTTTCTTTTCCTTAGTCAAAGCAAAGAGCAGCACAAGTCTTCTCAACTTTGGCATCAATGACATTTTAGAGCTGGCAACTCTTGCTTCTTAAAAAGCTGCTTTATGCACAGTAAATGCTTAGTAGCAACCTCGGCCCCTAGCCTATTCAATAGATGTCAGACGCATCATCCTCCCAAAGCCACAAAAATAACAACCAAAATACCTCCACAATTGCCAACCACCCTAAAGGAGGCACAAAAAAAAAAAAAACCTCACCCAGCTGACAATCACTGAGAACCCGCCTCAAAATTCAATGAATGGAAAAGAACAGAACACGGGCAGTGACCCCAAGGCTAGACTTCGACTTCCAGCAGATGGGAAATTGTGTGCTGCAGTGATCACTAACCACACTTCCAACACTACACATGTGATCAGAACAACTAAGGAAGTGGGTTTATTTTACTTAATGAAGTTGCCATGGGTGGCTGGTGCCTACCACACTACAAAGACCCTTCCAGGCCTTACTGATACCTTTCTAAATATTAGTCAGCTTTCCATTGCTGTAACAAAACACCGAGCCAGTCTCGTGGACTCAGGAGCTTCCCTGGGCCCAACCGCTTTGGGCTGCCATGAGGCAAAGCCTGTGATGAAGAGTACAATGAGGAACAAGATGCTCACCACATGGTGGCTGAAGTGGCAGGAAATGGGCAGGACTCCAACCGCCCCTTCGAGAATGGCCCCCCAAGACCAGACTTCCGCCCACCCACCAGAACCTTTTCAAGGTCCTACCACCTACCAACAGCACATGGGCTGGCAAGCAGCCTTTAACACACAACACGTGGGCCTTTGGAGAAGATTTACGCAAACCACATTAGTCAGCAATAAAAGTGTGAGCTTTCCCTACCCTCTAGGCACCTTCGTGCAGCGTCGGCTCCCAGACGTGCAGACTTAAGATGACCAGTCCCCGCCCCAGCCTAGACACAAGACAATGTTTTTTGTGTCCCATCACAGGTTGAGTCACTCTGTACCGTCTTAGTCTTCCTCCCAACTCCAGAACAGGCTGCTGGCCTTCTACGAAAGCAATCCAGGAGAACAGACTGGCAAATATAAACTGGTGAAATGAAGAATCAACTCAACTATGTGTGTGGCTGTCTGTCTCCCAAGCAGAAGGTGAAGGCCACCAGAGCAGAATTCCTTTGGGCCTTTCTTCTTCTACATACCCAGGATAACACCCAAATACAAAGAGGGTATTACACATTTGATGAACTACTGAGTGGTAGCAAGAACACTACTCAATAGCGCGAGGGGCCACAGAGCCTTAACTTTTAACCTACTGAACCTCTGTGCCCTTGACATATGCATCATTTAGCCTGAAGTGATGCCTGGTTTGTCCTTACTGCAGAGAAGAGTGCCAAAGCACAGACGAGCTAAGGGAATGTGCCCACGACTGTGCAGATGGCTAAAGGACAGGACTGCAATATAAACGCTACTGCATGTGCCATTCACTCCCTTACTTAAACAGACTAAGGATTTATGTTCTCAAGAGCACCCAGGCTACCCTACAATCTGCCCCTCTGCCCTTCCTGCCACACCGGAACGCAGCGGCTACAAAACACCCCTAAGGAAGAAAGTATACACTTGCAGGATAGCAACAGCACACACAGAGCTCAGCGGATACAAAAACATCTCTAAGGAAGAGAGCATATATACATGCAGAGTAGCAGCAGCACACCCAGAAGTACAGGCAATTCAACCCAGGAACACAAGAGTATGGAAAAGGTCCACACATGGTGACATACCTCAAACAGCCCCAAGCTCTGAGGAGCCCAGCCCTTGCTAAAGGCTGCCCGTACACAGCCCAGGCAGCAGGAAAATATAAAACCCTAAGGAGATACACCGTGTAAAAAGGAAGCTGTGTTGAGCTACAGGGACGTGAGGATGGTAGGGGAAAGAAACAGAAAACCCAGAATGAGCCTATCTGGGCTTCAGAATCTCATGCTGGGGTTCAGACTTGTCTGTGGGAAGAATAGTAATAAATTCTAACAAGATGACCAGCCTGTACAAGCCAGACCACCACAAAGCTAATATGGTGGGGGGTGGGGGGAGAAGAGGGGGAGAATGCTCACCTGGATCTGAGTCTACAGAAGGGTGACACCTGAGTCTCAAAAGAGCGGCCCCAAATTTTCCATGACCCAAGTGACACATTACAAGGGGCCAATGGAAACTGACCCCAAGCAAGAAAGACAGAATCCGATGGAGAATGATACGCGTGTTACAGTTCAGACTGACATCAGGGAGGCGCTCCTGTGGAAAACTCTGGACTCTGGACTCTTAATTTCCTATACTTGTCGGTATATGGTGATGTCGGAACAAAGCACTTCGTAGGGTCAGGCCATTACATTTTCCTATCTCATACTAAACTGACTTCCAGGAATCCGTTTCTTTTACCTGTTCCTTAGCAGAAGACAGGCTAAAGCCTAGAATCTGCCCTCAGTAGGCTAAGTAACACCTTTCCCATGCCCCACTCAAATTAGCCATTAAGTCTTTACCCCTAGGCTAATCTACCTGTAACAACACGGTGCACAGGCCCCAGAGAGCAGGTGCAAAACGCCTGCCCTGAGCTAAGATGTATGATAGCTGCAAGACACCCTCCAGATCCACATGCACAAAAAAAGGGCAAAGCACCAGTAACTGTAGTACTGAGCTCGTATGTGTATTAAAAGTATGTATTAAATGAAATGTATTAAGCTAAACAAATTGTATTATTGCCATTTACTTTTTTTTTCATTTATTCACATTATTTTAATGTGGTCCTTTTTTTTTTTGTTACCTAGGTGGTTCAATATCTCTTCAACAGAATCACTCTACAAATTATTTCACCTAAGGTTGGCCTTCAAATACCTGTTTAAAATTCCACTTGCCACCTTAACAAGTGTGTGCCTCAGTTTCCTTATTAATAAAATGGAGATGCTAAGTGTGGTACCTCTGAGTTTTGGGACAGCAGGTGCCCACCACTGTCCACCCTCAGGGTCCTTGTTTTTAAACCCCACCCAAGGAAATGGCAGCAAAACCCTCAACAGTGTTTGTCATTTAGATACAACACTTCAGCCTTCTTTGTAACATCTCAGATCAAGCCTTCAGGACCAGTTTTTCATGGTTATTCTCTTAGAGAAAGAAAAGACAAAGTTCAGGCAATTAAAAATTCTAGCTCCTTTCACAACCTCCTAGGAAACCATCTTCTAACTCTTTGGCCAAACATTTACGGCACACACGATCCTGCTCCGCCCTGCCTTTATCTCTGCTCCCAAACAAAAACTCCCTTTGAGCAGTCAAACAAGTCTCCACTCATGGCTCCCACATTCCTCAGAAATATGAGGCCCTCCATAAGCTCATGCAAACACCTGGGGCCAAGCTAACATTACCTCTGATCTGCAATAAACCTCCTGTCTTAGGACACTCACTATGATCCATAAAAATACATCAGGAGATAAATGCCACAGGCAACTGAAAAGCAAGCACTACGCCCCACTTTTTTAATAATCACGTCTACTTATAATCATGGGTCTCTACTTAGAATGCATATTAATTTAGCAAATAATGTAAAACACAAGTGACTTGGGGCTGGAGAGTTGGCTCAGCAGTTAAGAGCGCTTTTTCTTGCAGAGGATCTGGGGTCAATTCCCAGCACCCATATGGTGCCTCACAACCATCTGTAACTCCAATCCAAGGAGATCCAACACCTGCCTCTGACTTCACTGAACACCAAGCACACAAATGGTGCATAGGCATACCTGCAGGCAAAACACTCAAAGAGACATAAAATAATAAAAACAAGTTTAAATAAATAAATGATTTATAGACAGTGTTACTAAAATTACTTTTAAATACTCCAATTTAGTCTACTTACTGCCCTACCATAAAATACCTGTTGGCAACAACAGCGATGCTGCATCTGAGTTTCAGGGCAGTGGTTTCTTTGCTCTTCCAAGTTCACTATCTTCTCTACTCATAAAGCAATCTTATGAAGGACACGCTGTTACACCCTAAGTCAAGACTGTTCACTTTACAAATGCCATGGACTGAGGTTCTTCCAATAATCTAATCTCCCTTTTATCTCCGTCTCTCCTCGCCTTAACTAAGAAGTTAAGGAACAGAATGGAAGACGACAGTGAGAAATCTTGCCTGACAGCAGATGTGGTAAATTGATGACTTCAAAACAACATTTGCCTGAAATAGTTTTTTTTTTTCCTTCCCCCGACTCACCAAGGAAAAGTGATGATTTGCAGGCTGAATTTAAACCTCATGACCCTATTAGGTGCAAAGGACAAAATTCCATCTAAACCTAAAACCAGTGCCTTTGCAGACCCCAAAATTGGATGGTCTCGACCTTCGAGATTACCATCTTAGCTGCTGCCACCAGTGAATAACTACAGGAAGAAACAACCTTCGGAAGGCACAGTACTTGGCCAACAAGGCCAACTCGCACTCGCTACTCTATGTTAGAAACCATTCATCTTCCCACACCTAACTGTCACCAGGAATCAAGTCTTTAAAAAGTATGTCTGTGTCAGGCATTCCAATTTAAAACAGAAACACAAAGAACCTCAGTTCAGAGCGCTCCCCATTCATGAATGGCCACATTGTTATTCTCCCAGCACACTGCAACTCAGAAATGTAAAGGCTTGGAGAACGACCTAAACCTGGGGCCAAGCACACCGGCAGAGCCAAAAAAAAAAAATCAAGAAGGTGCAGAGGCGCCTTCCTTCCTCCCGGCCGCCGCAGCCCTCGGCCTCTCCAACCTAGGGGACAGCTCGCGGCCAGGGCTCGCCTACGCGGGCCGCGGCCACCCGGGTCCCCGCCCCCGTCTCCCGCAGGATGCGCCGACGGCCCAAGGCTCCTACCGAAGGCCTCGCTCCTCGAGCACCCACCCGCGGCCTCCGCTCACCCAGTTCTGCGCGTCGTTACTCAGCTTGACTTTCTTGCACAGACTCCCAGGAATCTCCATAGCCGCCAAGCACGGATGCCCAGCTGCTGAGCAACCCAGGAACCGAGACTTGGAGAGAGGCCGGGGGCGGGGCGGAGCAGGGAGAAGGGGCGGGGCCTACTCCCCGGGCTCCGGGCGCGCGCTGACGTGCGCTCTGGCTAGTGATCGCCTTTGCAGGGGCTTGGCGTGGAGGGCGGGGCGAAGCGGGAGGCTCGGGGTCGGGACCTCAACGTCCAATCACCAGGGGCGGTGCTTGAAGCTCCGCCTTGACCTAGGAGGGGCGTGGCCCGAGGGTTAATAGGAGAAATCCTCTGGATCCTGTGCATGCGCAGTGAGCGAGCCGGAGCACCGCCTGCAGAGGGGCGTGGGAGAAGCTCCACCGAACTGAGGCTGTTTGCGGGAAGAAGCTGACGTGGGCTACTGCTGCTCGCTATCTTTTCTTCCGCTAGCCTAGACTAAGGCTTCCCCAGGCCCGATTTGTGCACTTGTCAACCAGTACGCCTTCCAAAAATGTTTCCCAGCCCGGCAAAAGGAAGAATTAATTTAGTGAACCGCTCATCCACGTGTTGCTCATCGCTTTAAGATTCTACTCAGTGCACAACGTTTTAAAAAGTAATCTTCCATCTTCCAAACTGACATCAACAGTTTTTCATAAAGGTTAGAAAGTATTTGTAAGGTGCATCCTTCCCCGCTTGGAGACCCCACTTCATATCAGGGAAGCTCTGTGCAGTGTTTGTCGCCACTGACTAGCCACAAAGGAGCATCTCTTGTACTTGCTACTGGAGAGAACGGAAATGCAAGTCCTCTGGTAAGCAAAACAGAATGCTCGCCTATAGAGGGCATTTTCAACCTCATGTAGTCCAAGACCAGTTCATAAAAGAATACGGCTGGGAGTGAGAGGCCTCTAGGAAGCCACTGATAACTACTCGCACCGCCCTCGTATTCACATGCATATACACACACACACACCACATCAGCAACACCCAAGCCTAGCCTATTGCTAGCAAGTTAGCCCCTATTTACACATGACCAGAATCTTCATTTTACACACACACACACACACACACACACACACACAGTGGGCAATCAGCACTCATAAAGCCCTAAATTCAATCCCAGCACTTTGTAAAGTGGGTGTGAGCTTGCTTTCTATAACCCCTGCACTCAAAAGGGGGAGGCAGGCGAATCAAGAAATTCAAAATCACCCTTGGCTAAATAGTAAGTTTTAAGTCAGCATGGTGCACATGAAACATTGTCAGAAAGAAAGAAATAGAAGGGATGAGGGAGAGGAAAAGAGGATGTTAAGTACACGCACTATCTCACAAGGATTAGTTAACGAAACTCAGGAGGAGCCGCCTGAGAGAGCTCCCGGAGGCCAACGCTGAAAACATTTGAGCAACAAATACTGTGGACACCTGTGAATCTGCTAATACAGAAAGTGGCTGAATGAATTAACAGAGAAGAAGGAAGGAAGCTCCCAAGCAGAACTGCAAGTAGTTGATTTAGAACCTCTGAAGGTGCCAGAGCACAGCTCCCTGGCCTGTGCATGCTTCCCTGCAAAGAGCCCTGTTGTAGAAACAGAGCAGGGAAGAGCAACCTGATTGTGACAAAAGGGACAGAGTTGACTGGAGCTAGGCCAGGTAAACAATGAGGCTGCAAAAATAAATAAATAAATAAATAAATAAATAAATAAATAAATAAAAGTGAGGCTGCTGGTATGTAGAAGTAGCATTCTACAGTGGAGAATGGTGCCCGGCCTCTGTCATCTTCATCTGCAATCAAACCTCTTTTTTAAAGAATTATCATACATACTATTAACCTAATCATAATGAATCCAAATAGTGGGATATGCTACAAAATCCCTAACAAACAGTCCTCAGAATTCTCAAGGCCATCAAAACACCGGAAAATTCAGAAGTTAGCACACTCAGGAGAAGGCTGAGAAGACAAAACCAAATAGGAAGAAAGGAAGGAGGAAAAGAAAAGAAAGAAATCAGATGACGATTGAGGTAGGATCCTGGAACACAGTAAGAAATCATCACTGGGCTGGAGAGGTGGCTCTGCCGTTAACAGCCCTCGCCGCTCTTCCAGAGGCCCCAGGTTCTTAGCATCCACATCCGCAGCTCACAACCATCTGCAGCTAATTCCTCTTCTACACATGTTTACACCGGCGCACACATATACACATAATTTAAAATAATACAAAGAAATCTGTTTTCAATTATTTGACTTGCTGTTAAGTATTTCTTTTATTTGTTGAGCTTATAAAATAATTATATATCATTGTCCCCTTTTTCTCTCCAAACTCCCATAATTCCCACATATCCTACCTAGGTCTCTTTCAAAATCATGAGGTCTTTTTTCATGAATTGTTGTTATGTGTGTGTTGGTATGTGAGAATGTGTGTGTGCATGTGTGTTCCAAAATACATAAATACAACCTGCTCATTCTGTAGAACGGTGTGTGTGTGTTTTCAGGGCTGACCACTTTGTATTCCATAACCAACGGGTGTGCTCTTCCCTGGGGAAGACTATTGATATCATCTTTGTCCAGCAACCATGTTAACGAGACTTTGTGAGTGTAGCTGACATAGTGTTCCCAGAAGACAAAATCCTCACAGCAAACTCCCTATTCCTCTGGCTCTTATAATCTTTCAAAATCTCTCCCGGAGTGATCCCTGAGCCTCAGGTGTGGGTTGTGTGGTAGATGGATGCACTGAGCTTCTCAACTCCGCATCTTTTTTTTTTTTTTTTTTTTTTTTTTTTGGTGTTTTGAGACAGGGTTTCTCTGCGTAGCCTTGGCTGTCCTGGACTCGCTTTGTAGACCAGGCTGGCCTCGAACTCACAGCGATCCGCCTGCCTCTGCCTCCCGAGTGCTGGGATTAAAGGCTTGCGCCACCACGCCCGGCTCAACTCTGCATCTTTAATTGTGAAGAGAAGTCTCCTTGATGAGAGATGAGGGGATAATGTTGATCTGTGGGCAGAAGGACAAATATTTAGAACGTATTGGCAATTATGCTGGTGTAGTGAGACGCTGGTGGCAGTGTCTCCAAGATCTGTGACTTCACTAGCCCTAGTTGGTAAAATGTCCTTCATCAGGCATGACTTCCTACTTGTTGAGCAGCATTTCAGTCCAGTTAGACAACTGTTGGTTTCTACCAAGGTACGCATGTGACTGCTGCACCCTTAGGGTTCATGCCATGCCGATGGTTGATATGGTTCATAGGTGGTCCATAGGGTGCGACTATTGGTTCTTTTCCTCCCTTGGAAGCTTGCATGCTGCTGTCGTGAGAGCTAGTCGTCAGGGAGGAGGCATTTGGGTCAGTTCCAGCTCCGGGCTTCTGGATCTTGTGTGGGAAAGTGATGGAAATTCAGCTAAGGAAATCACAACCAACAAGCTTTAATTAGTGGCTCCTGTACCACCAGTGCCAGCAGATCCAGCACCTTCTTCTAGTCTCGACGGGCATCAGACTGACCTGTACACACACACATACACACACTCACACACACACACACACACATGCACACACACACATACATACCCATAGACATACACACGTGTACACATACGCACCCATCTACACATACATACACACATATACACTACACATACACACACATGCTTACCTACACACACACACACACACACACACACACACACACACACACATCTTAAAATATATGTTTTTTAATCTTAAAAGAAAGAAGAAGAGCCATCTCAGCACTTGGGAGGCTGAGGCAAGTGGATCGCTGTGAGTTAGAGGCCAGCCTGGTCTACAAAGCGAGTCCAGGACAGTCAAGGCTACACAGAGAAACCCTGTCTTGAAAAGCCAAAAAGAAGAAAAGGAAAAGAAAAGAAAAAAGAAAGAAGAAGAAAAGATGTTAGGCACAGTTTGGCCATCCTTAGCTCAAGGCAATAAAGCTCATTCATAAAAGATTAAAAAGGTGACAGGCATGCTCAGCTTCTGTCCCAAAGTTTAATCTGAAAACAAAGGACAGTACACTTTGAAAATACATTAATAAGACGTTTGCCCTTTAAAATATTTGTATATACACTAATGTAGAAAGTTTAGACAATTATCCAAGTAAGTTTTATCAAATTGTATTGCTAATATTTATTTTTGTTTTATTGATGATTACTTTTATTATCAAGATCTGAAAAACATCTACCAGTTGCTCATATTTCCTTTTGACCCCTGCTTCTCTGCAGAAGAGAGCACTGGCTTTGCTCTGGGAACCCCCACTACCTATCCAAATACTGCAGCTGCCAGATCACCTCTGCAGAGGGTGAGCATCAGCCACAGCCATGAGGAAATCTTTCCCTTCAGCTCCCACCTCCCTGCGATCACTACCAAAGCTCTGGTCACAGTCACTGCTGGGTGCTAAGAGAGGTGGGCATTTTCATGTGTAAGCTCACTAAAGGCTCAGCGAACAGTGGCTCGAGGTCAGTAAACACTTCACTGACCAAAGCTACTATTTTTGCATCCTTTTAAAGGTGTCATTCCTGGGGCTGAGGAAAATGAATGTCAATAAAGTGATGGCCACACAACCATGAGGACCTCAGGTCAAATCTCTACTCACCAAAGCTGAGTGCAGTTCTGGGTGGCTGTAACCTTCGTGCTGGGGAGGCAGAGACAGGAGAACCCCTGGAGCTTGCTGGCCAGCAATAATGAGCTCCAGTACGCAAGACCCTGCCTCAAAAGATAAGATGGACAGCGACTAAGGGAGACATTAACATCAGCCTCTGTCCACCACATCCATGTCGCACATGCATACACACACACCAGCATAAACACATGTGCGTGCGCGCATGTGCACACACACACACACACAAGTTAAAAATAAAAGATTGACTCCTCAAGTTATTTGTTCATCCTCAAGTGAAATGGGCATTCGGCCTTTTCTCTCTGTCCTCCTACATAACCTTAATAACCTGCCATTAGCATCCTGCTTTAGTCTGTCTGCCTGTGATGTCATTGCTTACCTGCCAGGGGGCGTGGCCCTGCTCCAGGCTATATAAAAGGACAGTCCTACCTTGCCCCTCTCTCTCTACTCTTTCTCTACTCTCCCTCTGTCTCTCTCTGTCTCTGTCTCTCTCTGTCTCTCTCTCTCTCTCTCTCTCTCTCTCTCTCTCTCTCTCTCTCTCTCTCTCTTCTCTCCTCATACTCACTTAATAAACCTCATATAATATAATATCTGTTGCTTGGCCTCTTATTATCTTATCATCTTATTTTCCTATTTTTTAAATCGTTATACCTGCTGTTTTCTTTTTAAAGAAAACATTGCTCTTTTAAATGCTCTTTTAAAACATTGCTCAGTTACCTCGCGGCTTTCCCTCTTTAGCTGAGCGTGGTGCTGCGTGCCTGTAATCCCAGCATCAGGAAGGTACGGCAGGGATATCACAGCTTGAGGCAGGTCTGATCTACACAGCGATGAGTCCCTTCTCCAGGAAGGCAGCGCGGTAAGTTACAAAGAAAGAGGGGTAGGAAAAAGGAAGAGTAGGGGAGCAAAGAGCAGACAGAGGAAAGAGCGAAGGGAGGGGAAGGAAGGAGGAGGGAGAAGAGGGGAAAAAGCAGGAGAGGGGAGGAGAAGAGGAGAGAAATTCTTAATCTCTGGTTCTGACTTCAAATTTCAATTAAAATTCTATCAACATTTTGAAAGAGTCAGTTTGGGTTACAGGAACTTTACAAGGTGAATTCTAAAGTTAGACACTAGGTGGCGATGTCTGTAAATTATGCTCTTATGTGGGACGTGGCGTCTGATGGCGGCCAACGCTGACTCTGTTTAGGCTGCCTGCTGGGATGGCTTGTTTGTGATTTGTTTGGTTCCAATGGGCATAAAAATGTATGATTGTTTAGGCTGTTTAGCTGTTAGGCTGTTAAGCTTTTTATGTTGTTTTTAAGAAATCAAATAATTTTTTTGAGACAAGGTTTTCCTCCCTGTGGGTAGCACAGGCTAGTCTAGCGCTCACTCTATAACCCAGGTTGTCCTGAACAGCAGTCCTCCTACCTCGGACTCCCAGACTCAAGGATTACAAGTGTAAGCCACCAAACTCTACAGTGTTTCATTCTTAAAAATAAATTCTTCTTATATCTTCTATGATCATTAATTTTCATATTTAAATATTTTCTGACTTCTTCCTTAAAATGAATGTAATTCATGGCACATTAAATAGATTATTTCTTTGAAATAACTAAGCTGTTTTACTTAAAATCACAGAGGTGCAAATGTAAAATCATATGGCATATAAAATAGAAAGACATGCTACTCCTTATGTAATTTATTTATATTAAGAGAATTTGAACACAGAGATTAGGAAATAAAATGGGATACTTCTTTGAAACCACATACCTTTTTTAAAAAAGATTCAATTATCTTTTTTGTTTGTTTGTTTGTTTGTTTGTTTGTTTTTCGAGACAGGGTTTCTCTGTGTAGCCTTGACTGCCCTGGACTCACTTTGTAGTCCAGGCTGGCCTCGAACTCACAGTGATCCGCCTGCCTCCACCTCCCAAGTGCTGGGATTAAAGGCATGCGCCACTACGCCCGGCTAATTATCTTTATTTTTAAAGATTTATTTATTTATTTATTTATTTATTTATTTATTTATTATACAGCATTCCGCCTGCATGTACACCTGAAGGCCAGAAGAGGGCATCAGATCACATTATAAATGGTTGTGAGCTACCACGTGGTTGCTGGGATTTGAACTCAGGACCTTTCAAAGAACAGTCAGTACTTTTAACCTCTGAGCCATCTTTCCAGCCCCATACCTTTAATTCCAGCCTTCTGACAGCTGAGACAGGAGAACACATGAGCAAGGCCAGTCTGGGCTAGATAATAAGACTCTATACCACCAAACAAATGAAGTAATACGGCCACTGTTTTGTGAATCTTCTGTCCATTTTTCTTAGGAAATTAAACTGTCAACTTGCATTTAATTCATAATAAGCATGCAACCAATTAAATAAAGTATATTTTATAATAGTTAAGGCAAAGATTTTCCAATAGGAAAAGTCATATAGAGTTCTTAGACAAAGATGCCAAACCCAACTCAGAAATTGATCTTAAGACCTTGGTCAGATTTTTTGCCTTTTCTTTTACATGCTTCTATAGTATCTGAAATGGTGTCATCTTTGTCTTCTGCTGGTAAAATAAAATACTCCTTAAAAAGGCATTTTGGCTTATAGCTTTGATGGTCCAAGGCACAGTGGCTTCTGCTGAAGACTTCATGGCTCACAGCAACTTGTGCTGGATGTGGGGGTTTTAAAGACACTGAAGACAGGAGAAGAGAAACAATTTGTGTGAGGGGAAGCCAGAGGCCAGGGAGGAGTCAGGCTTGCAGTTTATAAGAACTCATCCCCAAAGACTAATGCAGTCTTGAGATCTCGACCTAGAGGTTTCCCCACCTCTCAATATTATTATTTCTAGGGTCTGATCCTGTGTGGGAACAAAACAATAGCAAACCACAGCAGAGGTTAACGAGGAAGCAAACACACCAACACAAGCAAAGGTCTTAAGAATACTCAACAAAGTTTACACAGTTACTGTATGTGACCGTCATATTAACACTTTATGAAGGTTAGCTCTACAATGTTACTCATCTAATATTTTTGGTAGAATGAAGGACCGAGTAATTGTCAGAAGAATCACAGAATCACAAAGATAAGCAGATAAAAGTCTAACAGAAAAATGGTCCTAAAAACAGAGAAAGAAGCCAGGCATGGTGGAACACATCTTTGATCCTCGTACTGAGGGAGGTAGAGGCAGGTGGACCTCTGTGAGTTTGAGGCCAGCCTGGTCTACAAAGCGAGTCCAGGACAGCCAAGGCTACACAGAGAAGCCCTATCTCAAAACAAAGCAAAGCAAAACAAAACAAACAGAGAAATGACTTTCTAGATACATAATTCCTTAATTTGTTTGTTTTGAGACAGCTCACTATATAGACCAAATTGGACTCAGACTCACAGAAATATACCTGCTTCTACTTCCCAAATCATGAGCCACCAATCACAGCTTGTATGTTGGTTTTTTTTTTTAATGCAAGCAAGTTAAATATGTACTAAAGATGTTTATAAATAAATCATAAAACAATAATTACCATAAACATAAATGAACTAAGTTAAGTGTTCAATGGTCCAACTATATCATATTAAATCCAGATAAATGGTGTATATCCATGGAAATACATTCTTTATAGATACTAGCCAAAAGAAAGCTTGATGCATATCAATATTAAAATAATTTTATGGCCTCAATCCAAAACAGAGTACCCAAAACTTTATTAACGGAGCCTGAATTCATGGAGAAGCTTTGTAAAGTGGGTGTAGAGGTGCATGCTCAAAATCCCAGTAAGAGGCACACATTTCCTATAAAGTCAATATGCAAAATGTAACTGCATTTCTAAAAATCAAAATAAGCATCCAGCAACCATTATCAAATGTAAATATATATGAGACATAACTTAAATAGTGATCCCACTTAAGTAGCTCAGAAGGAAAAAATATCTAAAACTAAGTCTAAGAATTAAAAAGCAGTGGAACTTTATTGTAAGATACCCACGTAGAGAAATGTTTTGTTCACATTTGTTCACAGAGGCCTAATTGAAAAGAAAAACAGTACGAAAATTCATCCAATTCCCTCAAAATTATTGTCATGTAATTCCAATAAAATTATAAGCATAATGTATGCTTCTACAACAAAGATTTGTGTCTCTGAAGTAGGAATGTCTGAGATACTTGTGTTGGCTGGCTTTTCATTGCTCGGACAAAATGCTGAGATCATAACTTTGCGTGAAATTATTTATTGTGGCTCACAGTTTTAGAGAAGTCAGTCCTTGTCACGTGGCGCCCATCCATGCAGCCTGGAGTGGGTCTGAGCATCAGGGTGGAAAGTGGGTAATGGAGCAAAGCTGCTCACCTTGTGGCCACCAGGAGCAGAGTGACAACAAAGGACCGTGAATGAAATAGCCCGAGTGCCCGCGCCCTTCAGCTGGATTCTCCACACCCTGAGTCTTCATCGCCTCTCAGAAATGCACCATCTGAGGACCAAGCCTTTCACTTGCCCAAACCAGAGACAGGGGTTTGCCATCAAGAGCTACATAGCCAAACCCTATCTCAAAAAAATAAAAATCAATCAACATTGAAACTAATAATTAAGCTATTATAAGTAAGATAAGATTTTTTGATCAGGGGAGGGGGGGAAAGCCAAAACAAAGAAAGATGCCAGAAAGGTTGGTGAGCAAATGGGAAGCCACAGAAGAAGACTAGCAATGCCATCCGGGGAGAAAAAGTCACAGAGATTGAATAGATGGGTTTCTGATTTATAGTAAATTCTTAATTATTTTGGAAAGAGATAGCCCTCTCACAGAGAGGGAATGGTAGACATAGAAGGTCACCATTTATTCATCGTAAGAATAGTGGATTAGACAAAATTGCCAGCTGATGCCAAGACGATGAGGTTGAACTATTTTGAAGAACAGCATAGTTCTATAGATCACTCTACAGATTATTTTACAGAGAGGAAAACAGAACCGTGAGAGATCTGAAAAGCAAACACATAAGCAAAGCTGACATCACTCAAAATGGAGAAAACTGCCAGGTGGCGGTGGGGCACAACTTTAATCCCAGCACTCGAGAGGCAGAGGCAGGTGGATCTCTGTGAGTTCAAGGCCAGCCTGGTCTAGGAAGGGAGATCCAGGAAGGACAGCCACGGCTACACAGAGAAACCCTGTCTCAAAAAAGAAAGTGAGAGAGAGAGTGGGGGAGGAGAGGAGAACACTGGCATTTTATGACTGCTGGGATGTTACACTCACAAGAACACAGCCTGATTTAGCGTTCTTGCTAAATACGAGTCATCTGAATAGTGTGGAGGAGATACATATCTCATGAGGAAAAACTGTGTTGGGAGGCATTTCACAAAACAATTTAGCCACTGTTAAGAATATCAAGAATCATGGCAGGAGGCTAAAGAATTATTCCACATGAAAGAAAGCAAACAGGGCGCGACGACTAAATGCAATGACTGAGCCCAGACTTGACCCTGTTCTAGGTCAGGGAGGGGCACGAAAAGGTGAAATTGGAGCATTAAAAAGGCCATTTTAGGGCTGGAGAGATGTCTCACGGTTAAGAGCAATGTCTGCTCTTCCAGAGGTCCTGACTTCAATTCCCAGCAACTACTTGGTGGCTCACAACCATCTATCCTGGAATCTAATGTCCTCTTCTGGCCTGCAGGTGTACATGTAGACAGAGCACTCACATACATAAAATAAATAATTCTCTTTTTTAAGGCCATTTTATTGTTGTTGTTGTTGTTGTTGTTTTCACCATTTTATTGGAACAACTGATGAAAATTAAAAGTTTACCATTGAACGGGACATGGTAGTACATGCCTTTAATCCCAGCACTCAGGAGGTAGAGGCAGGTGGATCGCTGTGAGTTTGAAGCCAGCCTGGTCTACAAAGTGAGTCCAGGACAACCAAAATAACATAGAGAATTCCTGTCTCAAAAAACTAAAAAAAGAAAGAAAGAAAGAAATTTACCATTGATTAGAGCTAGTAAGATATATTAGTGTTAACTGCCCTGAGTTTGATAGTTGAATATTTTTATTCCTAGAAAATATATGATCAAGAATTAAGGCAACTTTATATCATAACTCAAATGATTCAGAAATAGCAACATACATAACAGAGAGAATGAGATGTCAGTGTGACAAAATGACAACTGAATTGGTGAAGGACATACAAGAATGCTTTATAATGTAACTTAGACCTTTTTAATGCCTTAAGTTATTCTTAAATTCTTAAATTAAATGCCAGCCAGGTGTGGTGGTGCATGCCTTTAATCTCAGCACTTGGGAGGCGGAGGCAGGCAGATCTCTCTAAGTCAGAGGTGAGCCTGGTCTACAAAGTGAGCTCCAGGACAGCCAGGGCTACATAGTGAGACCCTGTCTCGAAAAAAACAAAACAAAACAACAACAATGAAGAAAGTAATTGCTAAAAATAGGAATGGAGTGAGAATAAAAACAAAAATAGTAACCATTTGCTTGCATAATTTTCTCTGTAGTTTGCCTCTTTTTATATATCAAAGGCCTAAGCAAATTGAAAAACTTCAACCAAAGCCAAGATGGCAGGGAAAGAAAGAAAAACATGTAGATGCACCAGCAGAAACTTCTAGCTCCTGACACAAGAGGCGGAATTATGCATAATTATTGCATTTATTTTATTATAGATACATATTTATGTACATATTGACTACTGTATCTTATGAGATAAAGAGACTCGGCATACAGAGTGGGTAGAGAAAGTCTGTACCTCAGGAGCTGGAAAATAGGGAGTAAGATCGTCCTCCGTGTAGTTTTGTTGGAACGTGCTTGGAAACAAGAGCTCGTTAAATGGTCGCTATTGTTACTACTGTATTTTCCTCGGGCAAGGCAGTTTTCCAAAGAAGCCATAAAGAAACACCTGTGACTACTCACCTCAGACAAAACAGGACAGAGCAGAAGAAAACACTGCGTCTGAGTGCAACTTGGTGAAGTAAGGCGTTCGTTGCGGTGGCTTACAGGAAGGAGCACGGGTGACTCAAAGGCAGCTATGTAGACTACGGAAGACTCCTACAAACAGCGGACATGACTCACAAAAAGCACCCTGAGGACCTGACTGAGGTGGCCACGTTAGGAAAGAGTGCCCCGCAGCCAAGCTGAATAGAAAACGCTGGAATCACTGAAGAGTCCCGGTGGCAACACTCAGGTACCCACTCCACCCTACCAATTGTTTACCTCCTATACAACCGCACACGATCTTGCTTCGTAACACATACAGTACTGCCCCTCCCTTGTCTTTTGTTTCTTTCCATAAACTAAGTAGAGGCAATTCTAGAGAGGATGGCTAATACTGAAGTGAGGGCCTCAGAAAGAAATTCAGTATAAAACTCTTGGAGCTACCTGTGTAAGGATCAAAAGCCCAGTCAATGGCCTGTGCTGACTCTAAGACCTTCACTCTAGGCCTTACGCTCTGCAGATGTTGCGCTCCGTGGTCCACTCACAGGAACCGGAACAAGCGTTCTGAGAGAGGTAATTATAAATGGGTCACAGGCAGCGTGGGGGCCAATGGTCACAAAGTGTGACTGCTGCGTTTGACTCAATAGAACGGGCTGCAAAGTAGACACTAGTAACAGCAGGGAGTTTCCGAGGAAAGAATCAAAAGTCATTTGTGGGGCTGGAGAGAGAGCTCTGCGGTCTGAGCACACACTGCTTTTGTGTAGGGCCCAAGGTCAGTTCCCAGCAGCCATTGCAGGTGGCTAACAATTGTCTGCAATTCCAGACCCAAGGGCTCTGACACTCCATAGTTTCCTTGGACACCTGCACTCACATGCGCACATGCCCACACACAGACATACATGCAGAAACAAGATAAAAAACAAAACCAAATTTTTAAAAGTCTCCTGTGTTCAGGTAGTGGTAGCACACGCCTTTAATCCCAGCACTCTGGAGGCAGAGGCAGGTAGATCTCTAAGTTCAAGGTCAGCCTGCTCTACTAAAGAACAAAGCCAAAGGACAAACACACTGCAGCCCCAAGACTGATTGGGAGCCACGGTGAGGGAAATTCGTATTTCTAAATGATTTCATGGGCCTCGTAAGATCACCCGTGTGCGTTATAGTTCTAGAATCCTCCCTTGCAAAGGGAAATGAGTCACTGCTTACACACAGGTGCTCAGGGCCCACAGGAGGGGCCTTTCTTTTTTTTTTTGCTTGTTTGTTTGTTAGTTTCAAAATAATTAACCATGTACATATTTACAAACATCATATACTTGTCATGTTTTTAGAAAGCTGCTGTAGTTTAAGAGCCAGCTCTACACAGAGCAGCAGCGACAGTTAGCATCACGGGACAGAACTGTATAGAAGCTACCTCTAAAGCAAAATTTAACAGATCTACACACAGTTCTCATCACAGATAGAGAAGACATTAATAGAATTAAAATACAAGATGCTCCCCCCCCCCCCCCCGCTCCCATCTGTTTAGTGATGATCCTGTACCCGGGTCTCTGCTACCAGTCTTTAGCATCCTTCTCCCATAGAGGTGAGATGTCTCCACAGGCAGACTCTTTGAATACTAAATACTACATAACCAAAGCACTGGCTCTCTCCATGAAAGGAGCAACATGACTAGGAAATCCCAGGCAAGAATGGCCCAACAGAGCTGGAGAGATGGCTCAGAGGTTAAGAGCACTGACTGCTCCTCCAGAGGTCCTGAGTTCAATTCCCAGCAACCACATGGTGGCTCACAATCATCTCTAATGTGATCTGATGCCCTCTTCTGGCCTGCAGGTGTACATGCAGGCAGAGCACTGTATACATAACAATAAATAAATAAATCTTTAAAGAAAAAAAGAAAAAAAGAATGGCCCAACAAGTGTTTTACGTTGATCAGCTTACTACACATCTCCCGCCCCCTTCACACAAATGGCACTGGGGTCCTCACACACTATAGAAAGTGGCGTGTCACTGACCTTCTTGTAGCACTAAATGGCTTTTTATCAAATCTCATTTTTATTCTTTTTATTGCTTGCAGAGCTTAAGTCCTGGCTCGTAGCACCAAATAAACAGTCATAATCATTTTTATTGCTGTTGTTGTCGTCATACTATGACAACTCTTTGTTTACTTTTCAAATTTACAACTAAGTCTTCTGACACAGAGTATTAAGTTGCTGTTATAGAGGAGGTTAGAGCTCTCTTACTCATGTTCCCACAGCTAGTACAGCATTGGTCACAGCTTAGCTGCATTTTTCTCACAGGAAAGTCATGGCATGGTACGCAGAGACACACCCACACAAACACACAGAGTGATGGAGGGGCCCGGCTTTAGAGTCTGACACATGAACTTTTGATTAGGGCTTTGTGTATAGACAGCACATCAATTCCCAAGCTAAAGAGTCTCCCTTTAAAAATATCTCTGAAAATGGCCATGGGGAATGCTAGTTGTGCAATATTAACCACCTTCTCCTAAGGGAACACTCCACGAGGGCTTAGACATGAAATTTATCTTCACTAGTCACAGATGTTTTGCCAAACCCATTTGAAAGCCATTCATTTGGAAGGTTTTTTTGATCAATCTAGTTTGCAGCCAACACGCTTTTCCTGTCCTGTAATCAAAATTTAGAGTACAAAGCAAGGAGAACAGATCTCTGACATGAAAAGACAAATAGGAACCAACCCTTGGGGAAAACCCACTGATGACAACACAATAGAGATGAAAATGCACTCCAAGATTCCAGGCTATGTTTAGATAAAAGGCACCGAAGCCATTTTTATCACCCAAACCAAAGAAGCGATTTGACAATACCTTCTCTGCAACCTGAGGCTTTCCCCAGTGTACAGAGCACTCAGGTTTCGGACCCCACTCGCCTGCATTTGACTCCCACTTCCATCTACTTCCAACTCTGCACTCCTGGCCACAAACTTAAACTTCTTCAGGCCTTAGTCACACTTGTAAATGAGGGGATGCTATGGTCCTAGTTTAATGGGGTGGCTGTAAGTATAAATAAGATAAGGCGGAGAAAATGTTAGACATGTATCTGGCACATAAAATAACTGTGCTGAAAGCATTATTAATAGTCGCAATTTACTATAGTTCTAGCTCTGTGTTGTCATTATTGTCTTAAGGTAAAGTCTCAGTATGTGGCCCTGGCTGGCCTGGGACTTACTATGTTGACCAGGTTGGTCTTGAACTCACAGAGATCAGCCTATCTCTGCCTCTCAGGTGCTGGGATTAGAAGCATGTCCCACCATCCCTAGCCTTATAGTGGTTTTATAGTACAATAATGAGAAAGTAATTTATAGTTGTTACTATCATTGTAGTTCATAATAATAAAGTAACAGTTCTTACTAGTTAATAATGTAACAGTAAGGTAGTTAATAGTTCTTAATACTATTGTAATCCATACTAATAATATAAATTTTTATTTACTTTTCTAGCTTTTCAGCTAAAATTTTCAACTTGGGGAAAAAAAAAGAGGAAATTAGGTGTCCTTTGCTTGTGCTCCCACAGCTAAGAGTATTTGGAGCAGAAGTTAGACGCAGCACACAGAATGAGGAGAAGAGAAAGCAGTGGAGGGAGAAAAGGGGAAATGAGGAGGGGAAGAAAGGAGAGCAAAGGAGAGGCAGGCGGGAAGGGGATAGGCAACACATAAAAGAGTAGCAGAAAATTTATGCTCAGGAATAGACAACTCATTGTCACATGTCATGCTTTCCTGAGTAGGAGCAGAGCGAACAACGTACCAGGTGACTTGATTGTTCTTTTCTTAATCTCCCTCTGAGACCAGCGTATTTGTACAGCTATCTTTTGTAGCTGGCTCTCACAAAGGTTCCAACTAGTTAGTCCACTGACTTCACACACTGACACTGAAAAGTCTGAGGGAAAAACAGAGAAGGAAGCTCATTGCCCACGTACACAGCCCAATTCAGAGTGGAGCGGTTAGGTTCCCTAGGGCGCACACTCCCCATGTGTGGGTTCTGAACAAACATTTTAGTATATGAATTGTTAATGAAATGTTTCAAAGCAGGCAGGGTGCTGCCTGCCTTTGATCCCGTCATTCACAAGGCACAGTCACAATAATCTCTGTGAGTTCGAGCCCAACCTGGTCTATCAGCAGAGTTCCAGGCCCTATGCAGTAAGACCTTGTCATTAAAATCGTTTATTTGGGGTGGGGGTGGGGTAGTGGAGGCGGGTGTGCTGGAGAGATGGAGTTAAGAGTGCTTCTTGCTCCTGCAAACTACCCTAGTTTGGTTCCCAGCACCCAAACAAGTCCCTGTAACCCAGACTCCAAGGGATGCAACGGCCTCTTCCAGGCTCCTCAGGTACATACGCATATACCCACCCTACCCCAGGCACACACGTGTAGATTGTTTTAATTTTTAAAACAACAGCAACACTCAAAAGTCAAGTTTTATGTTTGTTTATAATTTGAAGTGACATATTTAGCATGATTTATTGGCAATGCTCATTTCTATGAAATAAATACTGCCTTTGTCTTTCATGCTATGACAGTGGAATATTTTTATGCACGGAAACACTTTGCCATTTATATTCTTTTACCTCAGTTTTTAATTAACCATCTATCTCACAACAGAGACTGTCTGTCTGTGTGTCTGTCTCATTTACTGTGGGATGGGTACTGGTGTTTTACTACAAAAGGACACAGAAAGCCCTTTAATTCTGGTGGCTTCTACCCGTGGGTTTAAAAAAAAAAACAAAACCACAGGTTAGAATTATGGGAAATAAAGATTAGAAGACCGTGTCTATAGTTGTAGGCACAACTATCCCCAAACCAGCTACAAAAATAAGACTTTTTAAAAACATCACACTGAAAACTATGGTTTGAACCCCTTAATTTAACTTTGCCTTGCCTTTGAAGGACAAAACCTCCTTGAACTTTAAATAGATTGAATTTTAACTCCACTCTTTCATTGAATTTCCCAGGTCGGCAAACCACTGTTTGACTATGGAGGTCATGTAAAAAGATAGGCCACTCACTAACCTTGCTCATGTAGCTACCATTTCAGAGCTAATTGCTGCTCCAGACCAAAGGGCTCCAGGAGAGGAGAAAAGGCTAAGATAGCAAACTGCAGCCCACCACCACCCCACCCAACCACCACCACCACCCCTCACCCCACCACTTCACCCCCCCCACACCGCCTCCACAACCCCCCAGCCGCCCCACACCCCACCCCACCCCACCCCTCACCAACCCCCACCACCACCCCAGTCACTGTGTTTTCTCTTAAATTCTCCACGTAGTTAAGGCAAAGGAGGGAAGCAGAGAGGGAAAGGCTGTTTCGTTTTCCAATCCAAATCCTTGGGAAAGGTCTTTCTTTATTTCTGTAGCAACCGTAGTTTACTAGGTATTGTAACCATCACGAGTAAGAAAATGTAATCAGGGAAACATTAAAATAAATTCAAAATAGTTTTTGCCTTGTCAGTGGTTCTTGGTTCCCGGGCCCTATCACTAGACATCGTGACTTAAATGTTCTCTATCTACATTTGTTTTGTTGTTGTTGTTGTTGTTGTTGTTGTTGTTGTTGTTGTTTGTAATAAGTACAATTCAGCATTTATTAAAAATCAGAGTTGCCCTGTTGTGCCCTCCCAGCACTAAAGAAATAAATGGCCATAGAGGGCACCACTAGGTGAATGAAAAAGGAAGTTCTCTGAAGGCACATTCTTATGACTACCCCTCCTTTCCCCAAAACCTTGCACCCCACTATGGCTCTTGGGACACAGCACTTGAGCAGGCGCCTCAGTCCAGGTAGAATGTGGCTGGCCCCAAGGCATGTCTGCCCTGCCCAGGAGGGGAGACAGACATTGGCATCATTTGTTTCCAGCCCTTGATAACCCTGAGACCTGCTTCCCCCAGGGGCCAGAGCTGATGCACCAATTGGAGGCACCTGAGGGTTAGGATGGATGGTGGTGGCAATGGCGGCGGCAGTGGTCCTGGTGGTGGTGTTAGGGAGCAAGTGGATTAACAACCTAGGTAAAAGAATCTGAAAGAGCCCCCAGTCAAGTTTCGGCCAGTGTCTTAGATCTTATCCTGCCTTACTTCCCCCTTGAGCCCAAAAGGCTCTACTCTCAGTTGAGGATCCTCCGGCCAGTTCCACAGAGGATGAAGACTGTGTCATCCAACACCTAATTTCGCTTTTGGATGTCCTCGTGGGAGATGAATTTGGGGTAGCCAAAGCCCAAAGAACTCTCATCCTGGGAGTCTGGTCAAGTTCTCCATCTGCATTTATAACCTAGCAAGGTGATTGTAATGTGCAGTCATAGCTGAGGCCCACAAGGGCCTCTAAACGAATCCTTGATAGACTTGAAGCCAAAAGAACCAATTGTTATAGCACCAACCAATGCCCACTCAGGGCCTAGACATGGTTAGAGGTTCGTTGTGCTGGGCGTCAAGCTTGCACAAGTATTTGAAAATTGAAGATTATATAACATACCCATGATTGTATAACATACAAGTTTCTACAAAGGTAATACTTTGTAGAGAAAAAAATTTTCCTCAGTTTTACTAGTATAGAAATACAAAATAGCAAGCTGGTCGTGGTGACACACGCCTTTAATCCCAGCACTCAGGAGGCAGAGGCAGGCAAATCACTGTGAGTTCGAGGCCACCCAGTATACAAAGTGAGTCCAGAACAGCCAACTCTACACAGAGAAACCCTGTCTCAAAAAAAAAAAAAAAAAAAAAGAAAACAATAAAACAATAACAAAAGCAAGAATTTCTGATGAATTATGTAAACTCAGTACAGCCACCAAGCTTAATTTGAAAATAAACCAGAATTTGAAAAATAAGGACCTCAGTGTGATGGTTCATTCCTTTAATCCCAGTACCTGGGAGGCAGAAGCAGGTGGATCTCTGTGAAAGGGTTGGGGATGGGGGGGATCAGCCCTCATATAAAGAATATGGTGGTCATCTCTTGTTCTCTCTCTCTCTCTCTCTCTCTCTCTCTCTCTCTCTCTCTCTCTCTCTCTCCTTCCCCTTTCCTGCTCTCCCACACTTCTACAATAAACTTTTCCATATTTAAAAAAGAAAAGGAAGAAGGAGAAAAGAAAAAAGAAAAAGAAAAGAAAATCTATGGTGGTTGGAATGGAAAATAGCCCTTATAGGTCCATAGGGAGTGATACTATTAGGAGGTGTGGCCTTAGAGGAGTGGGTGTGGCTTTTTTGGAGGAAATGTGTCACTGGGAAAGGGCTTTGAGGTTTCAGATGCTCAAGTCAGACCTAGAGGCTCTCTCTCTTCCTGCTGCCTGACGATCCAGATGTAAAACTCTTGGCTCCTTCTCCAGCACAACATCTGCCTGAGTACCACCATGTTTCCCACCATGATGATAGTGGACTAAACCTCTAAACTGTAAGCCAGGCCCAACTGAATGTTTTCCTTCTTTCCCAAGTGCTGGGATTACAGGTATGAACCACCATACCTGGTTTATACTTAAAGTCAAACGCAGGGTCCTGTGCAGCCTAGGTAAAACTTTTTTTTGTTTTTTTGTTTTTTGTTTTTCAAGACAGGGTTTCTCTATGTAGCCTTGGCCTTTTTGGGCTTGCTTTGGACGCCAGGCTGGCCTTGAATTGACAACAATCCACCTGCCTCTCTAGTGCTTTTTTTTAAAAGAGCAACAAAAATATTTAGTTGTTTTACGTATATAAGTGCTCTGTCTGCATGTACACCTGCATGCCTGAAGGGGGCATCACACTCACATTATAGATGGTTCTGAGCCACCATATGGTTCCTGGGATTAGAACGCAGGATCTCTGGAAGAGCAGACAGTGCTCTTAACTGCTGAGTCATCTTTCCAGCCCAGTAAACACTCTCTTAACTGAGCTACATCCACAACTCCACAAGAGCTTTTAACAAAAAAGTCCCAAAGAGTAATAGCATCCATCATTTGACAGTGAATATGGGTTCCACAATTCTAAGGAAATTGAAGTCATAAATAGTAAAGAAAACAAGAAGAAAATGGAAGGACAAAAACGCAGACAAGGGCTGGAGAGATGGCTCAGTGGTTAAGAGTGCCGCCTGCTCTTCCAAAGGTCCTGAGTTCAATTCCCAGCAACCACATGGCGGCTCACAACCATCTATAATGTAATCTGATACCCTCTTCTGCAGATAAAGCAAGCACTCATATGCAATAAATAAATAAATTTTTTTTTTAAAAAACGCAGACAAACAAACAGGACTGGGCTAGAGAGCTGGCTGTGTGGTGAAGAGCACTGCTGCTCAGTTCCCAGCACCCAGCAGCTTACAACTGCTGTAGCTCTAGCTCCATGGGATCCGATGCCCTCTTCTAAACTCCTGTACCCACAGGCACAGACTTCCACACACAGACACACAAGTAAAGGCAACAGAGCCAAGTGTGTGGCACACACCTTTAATGCCAGCACCGGGGAGGCAGAATCCTGACGATCTCTGTGAGTTTCAGGCCAACCTAGTCTACACAGTATACTTCAGCTCAACCAAAGATACAGAGTTCAATCTTGTAGATGATAGATAGATAGATAGATAGATAGATAGATAGACAGACAGACTGACAGACAGACAGACAGACAGACAGACAGACAGACAGACAGACAGACAGGCAAGCAGGCAGGCAGGCAGATAAAATCTTTCCTAAGCCTGACCATCCTAAGGATCCGGCTTCAGCCAGTGCTTTGGGCCAGAGGAAAGAGAGGCCAGAAGAATGGATGGTGGTACTTTATACAACCAGAAGTCACAGAGCTGAAAAGCTCTCCGACCTCCTCAGACAAAAACTGAGTGTGGTGTTATCTACCTTGATATACATATATTTAACCATGAACAGGAAAATCTCCCAAGTGAAATTCCCTATAGATTAAATATTAGGAAAACTAGAGTCGTGGCCATAATGGCCACAAGAGGGCGCTGTCACAAAATGTGACACCTCTTGGATTCTATTTGAATATGAAAATAACAATTTTCTCCAAATGCATGTGGACTTTATTTATTTATAATAATATAGTAAGACAGTTATTAAACAACCAGGAAAGCCATATGTAAAAGTTACATTCAAAATGTTTAGTGCATTTATTTTTGGCAACCTTAAAGAAAATATCTATCCTATCTAGGTGAGTCAAAAGTTTTGTACCTAAACCATTCACTATCATATCTTTTATTTATCAACTTAAAAAATATTTCTAGACCTTAAAACATTGTATTAAATCCTAAACAACTTGCTAGGTGCAGTGGTGCATGCCTGTAATCCCAGCACTCGGAGAGGCAGAGGCAGGTGGATCTCTGTGAGTTTGAGGTCAAACTGGTCTACAAAGTGAGTCCAGGACAGCCAAGGCTACACAGAGAAACCTTCTCCTGAAAAACCAAACCAAACTAAACCAAACCAAACCAACAAACAAAAACCTTAAACAATTTAAGCCTAACTGTGAAACTATAACTACCTACCCTAGTCTTCAACTCCATTGGACACTTGAGAAGGAGTAAAATTATTACTTAAGTAGGAAGTGCAGGCAAGCAGCTTCCAAAACTAAAGAGATGACAGAGACAGTTTACTTCCTTGACAGTCATCCATTCTCTCTCTATAATATTGGAGCATCATCTTCAGCCTTCTGGCCCATTATATCTGGTAGACATATTTGTGAATCATGAAATATGAGGGACTTGCTTACCCTCTCATGGCATAGCCTGGCAGTCAACTCAGCCTGTATCCAAGTCTTGTCCATTTTGGACAGGGTGTTGTCTGTAGAGAGAGCTGGAGCACTTTTGCTCAGTGGCTAGCTTGCCATTAATGAAGCTATCTCCAAAAGAAGATTTTATGATGTTTATCATCTTTGTTGATGTAGGCTGGGGGGTGGGGTGTTGCCAGGATCTGACATGTCTCAAGCCAAAAAGGACTTAAATTAATAAAAAAAACATCTTTAAGTACCATATTCTGTAGGTCTCTGAAGTTTTTGAGGACCATCTATCTATATATTTATATTTACATAGTATATAATCATATCTATCTATCTGTAGTAAATCTGAATAGGCAAACATTGCTTGTTCTAGACATTTACATCTGTTCAACCTAGGATATAAACATTAGACAGAGCTCGAGGAGTCTTGTGGAAGAGTTGGGGGAAGGGACAGGAAGACCAGGAGAAGACAAGAACTCCACAAGAAGCCCACCTAGGCCCAAGGGGGCTTACAGAGATGGAAGCACCAACCAAAGAGCATGCATGGACTGGATCTGCGCACACACACACACACACACACACACACACACACACACACACACGTAACTAATAGGCAGCTTGATCTTCATGTGCCTGGGTCAGGAGCCATCTCTGACATGAACTCTATTGTCTGGTTTTGGATCACTTTCCCCTCCTCAGTGGAGGAGGATTCCCTTGGTTCTGATGTGACTTGATGTGCCCAGGTGGGTTGGGGGGAGGGGCTTTTCTGAGGAGACATGGAGGATGGAGGAGGGAAAGAGAAAGAGGTGGGAGAGTGGGACAGGGAGGAAAGGAGAAAGGGCTTGGGATCAGGATGTAAAGTGAAAAAATAAAAACATCAATATAGGGGCTGGAGAGATGGCTCAGAGGTTAAGAGCCCTGACTGCTCTTCCAGAGGTCCTAAGTTCAATTCCCAGCAACCACATGGTGACTCACAACCATCTATAATGTGCTCTGATGTCTTCTTCTGGCCTGCAGGTGTACATGCAGACAGGGCACTGTATACATAATAAATAAATAAATAAATAAATAAATAAATAAATATAATAAAAAAAGAAAAGGGAGGAATATAGGAATATCATATAGGAAATATATAGAAATAATTGGAGAAAAGGATAGATTATTGAATCTGCTCTTTAACTATAAAACTATTGCCATTCTCAAATATTTTTTAATTCATTGGTACAGAATTCTGTATATTGCTACAGAAATAAGGCTACTTTTGATACATGGGTATAGAATGTTAATATTGACTCAAATTTAAGGTTATTTTTGATACACATATGTATATATGTTTCTACTCTGGTATGAGTTATTTGGACCTATACAATTCATTTTCAAATGTAAGGTTTACTTCCAGTCTTGTTTAAAGCTGCTATTACAAACTGTTTAGAAGAATTAGCTTATAAAAATGAATAGTTAATCCATCAGACTCAAGGTCATGTCAGATACTAGTCTAGTTTATCACAAAATGATAAATGTTGACAGCCATAATGAATATGGCAGGTTTTAATTAAGAGTAGAGGATCCAGCTGGGTGTGGTGGCACATGCCTTTAATCCCAGCACACGGGAGGCAGAGGCTGGTGGATCGCTGTGAGTTCGAGGCCAGCCTGGTCTACAAAGCGAGTACAGGACAGCTAGGGCTACACAGAGAACAACAACAACAACAAAAACCAAAAAACAAAAAACAAAAACAAAAACCAAAGAGTAGAGGATCCTATGTTAAAGTAACATATCAATACAGGCAAATAGGATTTAAAAAAAAAAAATTCATGTTAGTCTGGAGAAACTCAGATCCATTAGACTTTCCCAGATCATGTCATTTTGACGCTGTAGTGGGGAACTTTGTCAGAGCTGAATCTACTAATCAAGAGCTCAGGACCTGGAAATTGAGAAAGCCACTGCAGAACCAAATGGTAGATCCTCAGCAGTGGAGGAAACCTAAGGTCCGGCTTTTCAAACCATTGTCTCTGCAACATGAACTCAAGAAGCACACACTATGTACAGCCCATGCTAAGTGCTTTCCAGGCTTTCTGGTGAATGTTCCATAGCCCTGCAGAGAAGTCCCAGCATTCAAAGCTGAACTGATGACAGGTGCTCCCCATCTGCTTGCTGAACCTCTGCTCTGGCCACGCCCACTGCTGACCTTTCAATTGCAAAATCCAATGATTCAATGACCTGTGCCACATTTCCTTCCTTCCTTCCTTCCTTCCTTCCTTCCTTCTTTTCTTTTCTTTTTTTCTAGGTAGCACAGGCTGGCAATCCTCCTGCCTCAGCTTCTCAAGTACCGAGACTGTAGCTGTGCACTACCATACCTGTCTCTTCTACTGTGTTGGTTCTGGGAATCAAACTCAAGCCATCAGGCTTGGCAGCAAGCAGCTTCACGTGTCAAACCATTTCATTGACCTGTTTTTTTTTTCTCCTTTAAACATTCCATTTTTATTTCACATCACTTGAACTACTTGGAACATTTGACACTAATGGCTAAAATGTGTATTTAGCTTGAAGCCTAATTGAATTTCTTCTCCTTAAATTAGATCAGTTACCCTGTCAGATGCTGTTATGACAGCCTATACTTCCCTACAGAACACTTGGTAGAGTGTATAAACAAACACTTAAGAGCGTGGATCTTGCTGCCAAACACGTAGGCTGCAAGCCTTGGCACAGTATAGAGTAGATGAATGTCCTCAGATACAGTTTCTCTGTTGCTTAGTTTCTTCATTGATAGTGACAGCAATACCCACCTCATAGACTATTATGAATATATATATGAATATATATTATGAATATATATGAATATATATTATGAATATATATTATGGATATATATATATCACTTAATAATGGAAAAAATCTGTTTCCACAAAGCTGTAAGCTCTCTGAGGACAAGTATCATGTCCAATTCTCCCTAGCATTTTAGGACTAAGACCTAGCTTCAACTTTTGCATTGACCCATTTGCTGACTGAGTGAAGGAATAAATGTGGAAGTGAAGGAAGAACCAAGGCAAGTTGGCGAGACATGCATGGTTTATTGACCCATATAAAGAGCACACCTAGGCTGAGGAGACAGACAGCTCAGTAGGTAGGAACCCTGGCTGTGAAAGCAAGAGGACCTGAGTTCAAGTCTCCAGCCCTGATCTAAAACCCAGGTATGGCCAGAGGTGTCTGTAACTCCAGCTCAGGGGGAAAGCTGGGAAGACAGGCAGATCCAGGAGCTTGCTGGCCAGCTAGAGTGCATGAACAATGACCTTCAAGTTTAGTGGGAGTGGTGGTGGCGCATGCCTTTAATCCTAGCCCTTGGGAGGCAGAGGATCTCCGTGAGTTCGAGGCCAGCCAGGACTACAGAGCAGAGCGAGTTCCAGGACAGCCAGAGCTGCTACACAGAGAAACCCTGTCTCAAAAAGCCAAAAAAGGAAAGAAAAATAAATAAATGAAGCAATTGAGAAAAGACACTAACAAACTTCTCCTTTTACTTTCTGGTCTCTGCCCATATGCATACACATGATGTGAATATGAGGTTGTGTGTTGGGTTGGGGGAGGAGGTGATGCTTAGTCTCTCACAGTTGTCCGTAAGTTCCCTACAATGTTCTCTTCTCAACACAGATCAACTTACCCCTCCCCTCCTCCAGATCAGTTCTCCTGGCTTTCATGTCTCCAGCTACATAAACTGAACTATAAGAAATGCTTCAAGCTCTTCAGGACTGGCAATTTGAATATTGCCTTAATATTCGGGCCTGCCGACCACCAATGCTAAATATTCTTTCCTGGCCCTCAGTGGTGATCACCCCTTTGGTTTTGATGTCTCAGAAAACCACAGCTCACATCTGCGTATTCAAGCTGAAGCCCAGGCCTTCTAGCTCACGTTATACAGTGACATTTAACCTCTACAAACCTGCTGTTCATAGATAGATTAGGACACTTGCCAATCTCCTATTTGGAGCCATTGTTATGAGTTCAAACCTTCCTATTATGACCAGGCCTAAAGGTGTGGCCCCCACTCAGGATTGCGTTTCCACTCAGGAGCAAGTAAAGATGGACGCTTTATGAAGTTCAGCTTGCTTTAGCAGCTTTACTCTGTCCCGTTTTTTTACGTTTTCGCATCCTCTGTAATCTTTTAAAAAGAGCCCTTAATAGCATGTAGATCTTGCAAAACGCTGGATCAGTGCCAAACTATTTGCACCTAAAAGGGAAGGTTATGGGCGTAGGAGAAGTCATCTATGCTCTTGAGTGGTGGCCAAGATCTTCAGATTCTTCGGGGTATGAGATAACAGGATCACAGAGGAAGGGGATGGCAGCAAGGAGGCTTTGTCCAGTCACCCCGAGTGGCTTCTGGATAGACCTTTGCTCGCTGCCCTGGCTTGTGAATCCGGGCAGCAAGCACAGCTTGGAAGCAACAACAAATCCAGGGCTGTCCAAATGGGCCCATTGCAGGAGGTAACTTCTTGGTCTTTGAAGATCAAGAAAATGAAACATGACAGAACCATAGATAACTATGTCAAAAGTCACCAAACAGACTTCAAATGAGACCTCTCTTGATACCTCAGTGACACTCAAATCACTTGTTTTATATAAAACATAATGGCTTTATATTACATATAAATATATCAGGTAAATCTCATTCTTGGCCCTTTTCTCTCTCTTTCCTGTGCCCACACCCAGGCCCTCAGCAAACATTCTTCGTTCTACTTTCATCTCAGCATATGTTCAGGACAACACAGGCTGTTTGATTGTATTTAGTCTCCTCTAAAGGCATGACACCACAATGTCTCCTTGTTCTGCATTGTTTCTCTTATTGGCTATTTTCATTTTTTAAAAATGTGTATTCTATTCATTTTCTTTCTAAGTGTATGCAAAGACGGCCATGATTTTTTTCTTTTGTTTTTTTTTTCTCTTTTTCTTTTTTCTTTTCTTTTCTTTCTTTCTTTTTTTTTTCTTTTTTGTTTGTTTTTCGAGACAGGGTTTCTCTGTGTAGCCTTGGCTGTCCTGAACTCACTTTGTAGACCAGGCTGGCCTCAAACTCACAGCAACCCACCTGCCTCTGCCTCCCAAGTGCTGGAATTAAAGGTGTGCGCCACCATGCCCGGTCTCCTTCCTCCATTGTCTAGGGCATTTTCCTTATCCATTTATTTAAATGCAATCATATTACAGTCCAGAGTTGCTGCCCAGAGCCATGTAGTGTTTGAGGTCTTAGGCTGGACGCAGTACATATCATTTTGACTACATAAGCAATCCAGATACAAGGGGTCGGGAAATCACTGCTTGGCTTGGAAGCCAGGCCAGTCTGAAGACTTAGAGAAAGGGCAGAAGACAAGTTGATGCGCAGCTGCAGCATCCACCTAATCTGGTATTTAGGACAGTACGTTTTATCTAGAATGACAACAACAGTGTAGAGACCTTAAAGTGAATCACAGGCTAAAAGTCAACCACCCTGTGCAAACACAAGAACACATATAAACCACTGGCCAGAAAAGTGTTCATTTAAGCACGGTGAGAGAAGCTGCCTGAATGCCTGTGCTAATCCTGGTTTTTCCTACTGCTTCAGACAGAGCCTGCCAGGATGCCGTCCACCTACTGCTCAGACTTTTAAATGTTTGTTGTTTAGTGACTAGAATAGCTTACACAGTAGACTACACACAAGTAAGGATTCGGGGAAGGTGTGGCTCAAAACTCAAACACCACAGTTTCCAAATCAACAAGGTACTGGACTGGCTTCTCTCCTAGTACACTTGACAATGGACAAGACGACCTCACGAAAACCGGAAGCTGGACAAGCCCCAAAATAGGTGTGTGCAGGAAATAGTCCCCGGTATTGAAAGTCACTGACCACACATGAGCGTGCTGTGCTTCAGCTATGGCTAAAAGAACTTTCAAATCATTTCATTTTGTAAAACTAATTAATCAATGTTAATCTTCACAGTTGGTAAATAGATGTTTAAGCTCTCATGAATGCAGCAGATATAAACCCAGTGACAAACTGGTGTGGTGATGTTTGTCTCTGGTCCCAGCCCTTGGGAGACAGCGGCAGGAGGGCATCTGTGAGTTTAAGGCCAGCCTGGTCTACACAGTAAGTTCCAGGCCAGCCTGGTCTACACAGTACGTCCCAAGCCAGCCAGGGTTTCATCAGGAAACACGGGCTTAAGACAGAAACAAATATTTAAAATTATAAAAAATAAACCAACATCAAAGAAGCATTCATTCACAGGGCCTGTTTCAGCAAATAAACTATATCAGGCGCCTGGCTTCTATTGATCCATTGAGGGAGTTTATGATAGTTTAGTCAAAGAATGTGCACCTCTAAAACCTCAGTTACAGAACCTCAGTTACAGTGGCCATCCTTTCTTGAGGCTGTCCCATCTCAGGCGTACACAAATGAATGCAGTGTGTGAGTTCCAAGGAGGAAGATGAGACAGCTCACGTGTACCCTTAAAACCGAATCTCAAGTGTAGTCAGCTTTCGGTGTCATCTTGAACCTTCTCCTCCAAAAATTCCCAGAAGCATGTTGGATTCCATCTGACATAAATTATAAGCACATGGAAAAGTAAACATAGGATATATGTACTTGACAACCCCCCAAAATAACCAACTTAACTTCTGTTTATTGCAAAAAGGATCTTGCATGCAGTCCTGGCTAGCTTTTAGCTCACAATCCCCTGTATCAGCTTCCTGAATCTGGAATTACAGGGACACACTTTAATACTAACCTGAGATAACTGACTTTTAGGGGAAAAAATAATTTAGGTCCACAATATCAGAGGGTTCAACCAATGGTCACTAGGCCATGACTTTGGGGTCTATTAGACACATTATGCTGTGGCAGGGGAGGGCATGGTAGAACAGCAAAGAAAGACAGGAAGGGGCAGGGTCCTAATACTCCCTACAAGGGCACCCCAGGGACCAAACTTCTACTTACCAGGACCCATCTCTTAAAGGTTTAACCAACTCTTCATAGCACCACAGATTGGCAATTGGTCTTTTTTTTTTTTTTTAACTTTTCGGGTTTTTAAAAAAAGATTTATTTATTTATTGTATATGAATACTTTACCTGCCAATGAGGGCATCAGATCACATTATAGATGGTTGTGAGCCACCATGTGGTTGCTGGGAATTGAACTCAGGACCTCTGGAAGAGCAGGCGGTGCTCTTAACCACTGAGCCATCTCTCCAGCCCTTAACTTTTTCAACATAGCATTTCACTGTGTAGTCCTGGCTGTCCTAGAACTTTCTCTGTAAACCAGGCTGGCCTTGAACTCAGAGATCCCCCTGCCTTTGCCTCCTGCCTCACTGCCAGGCCAGCAGCTGACCTTTTAATACATGGGCCTTTGGAGGAACATTTCTGGTTCAAACTATAACAATAGGCAAATTTAATTTGTCTTTGCTTTTTAGTTTCTTTTCTTCATGATAGCAAGATCGCAAACTCTCCACCTGTTGAGGAAACTATTTAGCTTGCTGCTGTCTATGTTTACTTGTTTTTATTTTTAAGGACTTGACAACATGTTGGGAAATTACAAAGGACTGTTTATACGAGAATGTTAATAAGACAGAAAAATTAAAACATATTTTCCAGTTCAGTGGCATACCAATCTACTTTAGCGTAAGACCAGACAAACTGCCAAACCAGAAAGTCAGAGGCTCACTCGACAGTTCTAATTAAAGTGGTCTTCGTTAGAAGCAAAGCAATCATTTCCCCTTTTATTAAAATAATTCCCAAATATTAATAAATCCTGGAATCAGCCCTCCTGTGGCCATTCCTTAAGAGATTAAGATGCTGTTTAAGCAAGATGTTAAGTTTCTTGAAACTGAAGCGACAGCGCATGTTGAAACAAAATATGGAAAAAAGCATTTGGAATTATTTGGATTTTAAACAGCATTAATGTAACTTACTCTCTCCTATGCCTTTTTCACAGCTGAGAGATCCCTGTGTCCCCTGAACTTCAGTGTAGAACCATCATGTGTGTGTATATGTATATGTGTACATACATGTCTATGTATATATACATGTAGATGTGTGTCTGCATGTATGTGTGTAGGAGTAGAAATTGGCATTGAGTATCTTCTTCAGTTGCTTCTTTTCCTACCTTAATTTTTTTATTGATTATGTATTTTATCTTATGAGTGTTTTGCCTGCCTGTGTATGTATGTATATATATGTATATATACACATATATATGATATATACATTACACATATATGTGTTATATATATACATATATATATCACATGTGTGCCTGTTGCCTATGGTGGTCAGGAAAAAAAGTTGTGTTTCCTGGATCTGGAGTTACAAGTGGTTGTAATCCACCATGTGACAGCAGGAAATCAAACCCACAACCTTTGCAAGAGGAGCAAGTGTCCTCAAGCACTGAGCTGTCTCTCCAGGTTTCCCTTCCCCCCAGAGCAACCTTGGTTTTTTTTGTTTTTGTTTTTTTGTTTTTTTTTTGAGACAAGGTCTCTCACTGACCCGAAGATTACCATTTCAGCTAGGGTAGCTTGCCAGAGATTCTGGGGATCCTCCTGCCTCTGCTCAGCAGCACTAAGAGGACAGCAGGCATGCCACTGAATTTTTCGTGGGGACTGGGGATCCGAACTCAGGTCCTCACACTTGTGTGGCAAGCACATTGCCAACTGAGCCATCTCCCCAGTCCTCATCCGAGATTCAACAGTGCGCCTTAGGAAACCATTAGGAATTTTATGTTTAGTCTCAGACACTATAACTAATTTCTAAGGTCCAAGGCTAGCAAGGGAGATGAAAGTGACCTAATCAAAATGCTATCCTCATTGTCCTCTGGCAAGCAGGCCTGGAAAATACTCATCCAGATCCCAGGATGCTCAGCTTTTTCGATACAACTGGCATTTCCCAGAAGTTTTATAATCATTTCTTCATGGTCATACTTCAAGTTGTCACTTAAATTACTGTTATTTTCCTGGGTTTGCAAATAACCAAGCACAGAAAGTAGTGTGTGTGTGTGTGTGTGTGTGTGTGTGTGTGTGTGTGTGTGTGTGAACAAAGAAGCATACTAGAGTAAATATTAATTACGATTTTTTTGCCTTGGGCTTGCTGGTTGTCAAGCCCCATTCTGAGCCACATGTGGGGCCAGTGAGCTCCTGCTGGGGTTTGTGCTCCTTCCTGACCCTCGGGTACAATTAGCCCATTGGTTCCCTAGCCCATTTAGACTTCTCAGTGGAGATCATTGCAATCTCTAATACTTGCTGAAAGCAAAACAAAATCAAAACCAAAGCTCACTCTGTTTCTGATCTCATAGCACTGTAATCAATACCACGTATCTAACCATCTCATAGTCTGTAATAGTGGTTCTCAGCCTGTGGTTGAGACCCCTTAGGGGATCAAATAACCCTTTCACGGGGGTCACATATCAGATATCCTGCATATCAGACATTGACATTACAACTCATAACAGTATCAAAATTACAGTTATGAAGGAGCAGCAAAAGTAATTTTATGCCTAGGGGTCGCCACAAAGTGAGGAACTGTATTAAAGGGTCACAGAGCATTAGGAAGATTGAAGACCACTGGTCTATAATGTCTTAATTTAGTGTCTTTTTAAAAATGTATTTAACAAATGAATACATAAAACTATAGCTTGGAGTTATGATCATGTCCCTTCTTATTCCAAAAATGTTTCCCCGGTTCTTTAGGGCTGTGGAACAGTTGTTAATATTTTTGCATGGACCAAATTTGAAAGGAAGAAAAATTGACTTCCTAGCTGAAACACCCATGATGAGTTACATCCTTACAAACAAACATTCATAAAGTACATGCTTCCTGGGATATTAACCAGAAATGAAATTGCAGTTCTGGCCTTATAAAGGGCATCATTTAGAATGCCATTGATTTCTCAACATAGTACTTGTGTGTGGAGGGGGGACGTAGTACTTTTTCCTAAGAAATATATATATATTGCTTTTCAAACTTAAAAGAAGGGCCCAGTGAGAAAGACAGCTAAGGCCCTCGTCCTTCTTGAGCTGATGGACAGGAGGACATAGGCTGTGAGGAGAGACTGTTAGTGGAGGATGTTAAGTCGACTGTCGCCTTTTGGCTCCCCTTTTACTTGCAATCCACTCTTCCACTGGCTCTGATTATCCGTGTATGCACAGATGCTCAAGGCACCTGACATGGCCAGGGGGGTGGCTGGGGGGAACAGGGGTCAGGGAGGTTGTGGGGATGGGGGCAAGGGGGTGAGGGGAGGGGAGGCAGGGTCCAATAAATGGGTGTGTCTCTGCCAGCATGATCCTGTGCCTTTTTTAAAACAGTCTCACTGATAACCTGCAATATGTTCTAAAAAACACAGACATTGAGTGTGGTACACTATGATCCCTGCTCACTTTGAAGGACCGTACCACATCACGGGCAAACCCATAGGAGCCTATGGTGCGCCTGTCTTTTCAGATCTGCCCAATCGCTACATAGCAACCACCCTGGCTTCCTTGGAGTCTTCAATAACACCAAGCTTCTTCTCCATGGTATTGGCTGTTCCCTCAGTTCAGGCTGCTTCTCACCTTCCCAGAAGTCGCCTCCCAGGCCTCCCACGCCACCCTCCCTCCCCACGTACACTTTACTAACTTCGCCTCAGATTTCAGCCCTCAGATGAGTCCCATTCTCCAATTTCCAAATCTAAATTAAGTTCCCCGTAACAATGTTTCCACGCATCTAATACTTCTTTTTCTAATATATGTCATGGTATTTAAAAATATATCATTCACTTTTGTAACTTGTAACTTGGTTTGAAAGTATTTCTCACATCAAGCTGATAGCAACATTTTTGGGGTTGTCTTGTTTTGTTGTTATTGTTATTGTTTTTTATTTTTATTTTTTTTAAGATTTATTTATTTATTATTATGTATACAGAACTCTGCCTACATGTACATCTGCAGACTAGAGGAGGGCATCAGATCACATTATAGATAGTTATGAACCACCATGTGGTTGCTGGGAATTGAACTCATGACCTCTGGAAGAGCAGTCAGTGCTCTTAACCCCTGAGCCATCTCTCCAGCCCTGTTATTGTTTTTTAAATTACAAGTATTATTTGTAGGCCTGGCTAGCAATCAATCAAGATACAGACACTTGTTATATTTTAAAATAGTCTTAGTTAACCTGGGGCAGGGCAGATATCAATCCTCTAAATTGCCTCCCATAGTGGGACAGGCGTGGGATCCCTGCCTCAATCCCATGTTATCTGCTTCTAATAACTTCTATCAAGCTACCTCCCATCCATAATCCCAAATACATACTTGCTCATGTTCTTCATTTAGGCTGGATTCTCCATCCATGCCGCCAGCCATGGCCTTCCTCTCTTCACTTTAGGTCTTTCTCCTTCTCCTTTCTCCTGGTGGTGGTCCTTCTTTTTTCCAGAATTCCTCTCTCTCTCTAAGCCCCAACTATCTCCTCTGCCCTGTCCAGGTGGGATGGCTTTTTATTAAACAAAAGGTGGTACACAGACAAAAAACAGTAATTAACATCAAAATGCATCAGACCATCCCCCCAACATATTGTTGTTTGTGTTTTTTCAGACAGGGTTTCTCTACACAGGCCTGGCTGTCCTGGAACTCATTCTGTAGACCAGGCTGGCCTTGAACCCAGAGATCTGGCTGCCTCTGCCTCCCAAGTACTGGGATTAAAGGTGTGTGCCATCATGCCTGCCCGGCTCTGATATCGAGGTTTTTGTTTGTTTGTTTGTTTTGCCTGTCTAAAAGGTTTTTAAACAATTTTTTTTACATATATGGTTATTCTTGCTATAGGTAGTTTATTGAATAGATATCGAGGTCTTTTAAGGCTCTGTTTATGGTTTCTAGTGTCCCGTCCTGGTCCTAGAATCTACTATGCCAAAATTCAAGGCCAGCCTGGGCAACAGGAAGCATTGTCAAGAAGGAAGGGAGGGAGAGAGACACAGACAGAAAAGAGGAGCAGCAGAGCAACAAAAGGAAGGAAAGGAGTGAATGAATGTCTGTTGAAAGAATGAAGTCTTGGTCTGGTGTAGTAACGCATGCCTTTAATCCCAGCACTCCAGAGGCAGAGGCAGGATATTGAGCGATACCCTGGGCTACATAAGGAATTCGAGGACAACCAGGGCTATATAGAGAAACCCTGCCTAAAAAAAGAAAAAAGCGAATAAATACGCATGCATTCTACTGACACGCTGCATGGCAGGAGAAAGTCTTAGAAAGTTGGTCAAAGATTTTCCAAAGGTTCTAGGTTTCTTTCCTACAACAAAGTCAGTTTCTGTTGCTTTGTTTTGTTTTTAGAGTGGCATATATTTATATATCTAAATATTGTGACAAGAAAACCAAAAGGCCCAATCTTCACCTGGTTCTGGGAGGAGAGAGGTAGGAGTGAGGTAGTTCAAGGCTACGTATGCCTCCCTGTTTTCATACTGATTAAACACCCTACTATCTCCTAGAGATCAAGGACCCCAGTTGGCTGTCTGCTCAAAGGTTGTCTTGTCGGGTGAAATTGAGGTGAGTTATCTTTCACACTGCCTCAAATCAAATTAGCACGTGTAAACTGGGCATAGTGGCGCACCCCTTTAATCCCAGCACTCAGGAGGCAGAGGCAGGCGGATCCCTGTGAGTTCCAGGCCAGCCTGGTTTACAAAGCAACTCCAGGACAGCCAAATTAACACAGAGAGACCCTGTCTTGAAAAAAAGAAATTAGCACGTGTTACTTAAGTCCCCACTGCATGGAGACCACATCACATCAGTTGCGGTCCACTCTGATCATACCTGTGAGGAAGCTGTACTGCCTACCCCTACTTTGTGGCAGGGTAGCCTTTGCCTTGTGTCTTTTTGCAGCTGTGGGACAAATCGCTGCTAAGATAGTCTCACCTGTAGGCTTGGATGTCACTTCAGTGACCCCGGTCTCCCCCCCCACACACACACACCCCTCTAGGCACCCCTGAGTCATGTGTACTCTTCCCACAGCTGACTTCTAATCCACAGCTGTGGTCACACCATAGATGGCCCTTCATGGTCCCCCCCAAAGCCAAGAGCACTGCTGGTAGCATTCCATAGAATTATTGTTAGAAATTCTCCCTCAGAGCCAGCTGACGCTTCAGTTCTTGGGCCATTTCTTTTTAAGTGTAGTTTCCTTACAATTCCTAAGTGGCTTTGGCCATGCATAATTTATGGCTGCTATTTTTAAAGTGCAATGAGAAATCAATAAGAACATAAACACACCCGCTATTATAAATGTCCTCGAAACAGTTGTCATCCTGGGCCACGCTACCCTTTTCACAGAGGTAACCAGAACAAACGGCATCCTCTTAAGGCCAGTTATTTCATGCAGGTTCGTCTGTGGTTGAATGAAATATTAAATAGCACTAAGGAAGAACGGGTTACTTTGGAACTGTAAGTTAGGATGAGCCGGTTAAGGCAGCATTGGAGCTCGGCAGTGCTGTTGACCAGTTGCAGTCATGATGTCAAAGAGTGTGTATAGGTTATCAATGGATGCTTTCTAGCTAGCAAAGTCCTATTGAAATTCCTGCCACACAAATCACAGTCTGGTGCTTATTGAAATCTTTGACTACATCGCGTGTATTTGATCGTTAACACTACAGGATGATCATGGCTTTGTTATCATACGGCCAGAACTTCATTAAGTTAGTCAATAAGCAGTTGTTAATTCTCCACAAAGTGCTACCACCATACTAGGTATGGATAATGCAATGATGGGAAAGTCTCCCTTCCTGCCTTTAAGTTGTCCTCGGTCTCCTTCATCCATGAACTAACTGGTTAACTAAGAAACAGAAGCTTGTAGAATGAGGGTTTAAAGAGCCAGTTAGAGAGCCGGGCGGTGGTGGCACACGTCTTTAATTCCAGCACTTGGGAGGAAGAGGCAGGTGGATTGCTGTGAGTTCGAGGTCAGCCTGGTCTACAAAAGTAAGTCCAGGACAGCCAAGGCTACACAGAGAAACCCTGTCTCAAAAAAAACCAAAAAGAGCCAGTTAGATAAAAGACTCTGAATCAGGAAGCAATCAACGATATTATTTGTTTGTACCTCTCTTTCTGTCTGTCTCTCTGTCTCTGTTTCTGTCTCTGTCTCTGTCTTTGTGTGTGTCTCTTTCTCTGAGACAAGGTCTCACTTTGTAGCAATGACTGGCCTGAAACTCACTCTGCAGACCACATTAGATTGAGACTCACAGAGATCTGCTTGCCTCTGCCTCCTGAGTGTTTGGGCTAAAGGTATGTCCCACCACCATCACCATCACCCCTTGAATATCCTTTCTGTTCTCCTCCTCTTCCTTCTTCGTAAAAGTAACTTTTATTCTCCGGGCTCAATTGTTGTCTGGGAGGCTTACTGCCTCCTTCTGCTAACTTAGGCCTAGTCCCGGAAGCTTCTAGCCTCCATACAATCTAATCTAGGCCTAGAATGTTTTCAGCCTCTGAGACTTACTGCTTAATAAGCTCACCCTTACTTGTTCTTTCTGAGCTCTGGGCTGACTAGTTCAACTCAGCTGTTCTGGCTCAAACTCTTCTCCCAGCTGATTTATTTAATCTGGCTTCTCTCTCGGCCAAGAATTGCTCTGCTTGGATTCAAACTAACTCAGCAATCTGCTCTAATCTTCTGGCTCCTTATTTTCTGGCTCATTCCGTCTTTGCTTGAGTTCTATCTCTGCAACCCATTTTTCTATTACTGGCCTGGTAAAACCTGCCTCCTTTCTCTGTGACACTGCCTCTTAAGTAGCTTCCCTTTCCTCTCTCTTCTCAAGAGAGTAGGGTGTATCCTATTATGTCAAATCTTCTCTCATTCATCCCTTTTCCTGTCACTCAATTAGACATCACTTTCAAACATGGGTGCTCCCTTCTACAAACTACGTTTACCTTAATTTGGAGTTAAAGGCATGTACCACCATGCCTGGACTTAAGGTTTTCTTTATATGATACTTGCTCTATACCAGGCTGGCCTTGAACTCAGATCTGTTTGCCTCTCTCTCCTGGATTAAAGGTATGTTTATAATCCAGCCAGATCACACAGATCTAATAGATCTTTTGATGTAATCCCTTGTCAGCCAGATCATAGACTTTGAAGGTCTTTGGATGTGGTCTCTTGCCAGAACAGCCGTGTTCTGAATTAACATCCCTCTACACTTCCTTTCTTTACACAAGGTCTTGGTATGAAACTCAGGCCAACATTATAAATAATGCACCATCAACCTGGAGTGGTATCTATTTTTATCTCTCTTCTTTGAGTTTAGGAAATAGTACATACTTAGTCTTTGCCACCATTCCTACCCATTTAACAACACCCAGAATCCAGTACTTGCCATTTTCCTGTGGACATATCATCCCCCTACCCTTTCATTTGTCTTATATGGAACAAGATGTCCAAAGTAGCACAAAGATTGTTGCTTTGGTTTAATAAAGAACTAATTAGCTAGAGCTTCTCTTCTCAGCTCCCCAAGCAGGCCATGTGATCAGTCAACATCAGATTCTAATTTAGTACTCTTCTAATATATGATTTTCTTTGAGTTTACTAGACTATGACTATGCTTCAAGGGTTCCAGAAACAGGGTATCTTGTGAACAGTAAAATAAAGCAAAAAGGTCATTTTCTTCTGTCTTAATTGGGGTTACTGTTGCTTTGATGAAACACCGTGACCAAAAGCAACTTGGGGGTGGGGGAAAGGGTTTATTTCACACACAGTTCATCATCAAAAAGCAGTGAAGGCAAGAACTCATCAAGCAGACCAGGGAACCCAAAGGCAGGAGCTGATACAGGGGGCCATGGAGGAATGCTGCTTACTGGCTTGCTCCCCATGGCTTGTTCAGCCTGCTTTCTAATAGACCCAAGGCCACCAGCCCAGAGATGGCACTGCCTACAGTGGGCTAGGCCTTACCCCACGAATCACTAATTAACAAAATGCCCTACAGCCAGATCTTCTAGAGGCATTGCCTCAATTGGAGTTCTCTCCTTATCAAGTCCACACAAAACTAGCTAGCACACCTTTAATCCCAGCACTCTGGAGGCAGAGGCAGGCAGATCTCTGTGAGTTTGAGGCCAGCCTGGTCTACAAAGTGAGTCTAGGACAGCCAAGGCTACACAGAGAAACCCTGTCTCAAAAAAAAAAAAAACTTAGCCAGGACACCTTTATGTCTTAAGTGGGACCAGAGCCATGTGTGAGTCTCTGTTGATAATGTCCCAATGAGTCTAGAAAGAGACTTTTAGGTGACTGTTCAGTAAGATCCTGGAAACACTTGAGTACCTGGCATGAAACATCACTTACATGTAGAGAAGTTGGCTTTGTCAATGAAAACTGTAGAGAAAGCACCAGTCAGTGAAAAAGAATAAGGTTCAAGGTGCTTGTCACCGAGCCTCATGACCTTAGTTCAATCTTCAGGAAGTGGAAGGAAAACCAACTCCTGCAGGTTGTCCTCTGACCCGCACACACATGTGCCTCCCAAACACACACACACACACACACACACATGCGCGCGCGCGCACACACCCACCCACCCACCACCACCACCACCACCAGGAAAATGTGTGTGTGTGTGTGTGTGTGTGTGTGTGTGTGTGTGTGTGGTGGTGGTGGTGGTGGTGGTGGTGGTGGTGGTGGTGGTGGTGGTGGTTGTGGTGGTGGTGGTGGTTTAGAGCACTTTTCCTCTTGCAGAGAACCTAGGTTCCATTCCCTATACTCACAAGGCGGCTCATAACCACTCCAGTTCCAGAGCATCTAATACCCCTTTTGACCTCTACAGGCACCAGGCAAAGACATGGTGAACATATATACTTATATGTAAAACACTTGTACATATAAAATAAATTAAATCAAAGAAGGAGGAGGAGGAGGAGGAAAGGGAGCCAACATAGTGTCACATCTCTGAATACAGATGATTGGCATTTTTGTTTCTGTGTTTGAAGCAATCATAGTGCGTAAAACATACAACTTTCAAGACCAAGGTGTGTGTGTCAGGAAAGTCATGAATCAAATCTTTGATAAAAGTATCATTCATCTACTTAACAAGAAAATCGCTCACAAAGTCATGAGCAGAAAACTAAGTAATAAAGGTGCCTGTGGGCAAGTTCATACCCTGAATGAGTCTGTAATGGAGAACAATAGGATGTGTGGTAGAGATGCTAAATGCTGGGGGATCTTAGCCAATCTGCTCTCAGGACAACAAGAGAGAGACAGCCTCCTCCCCTTCCTACAGAGAAGGCCACAGAGCCCTGTGCTTACCAGTGTGGAAATTGAGTACACAAATAAAATTATTCTTATCATGCCGATCAAAAACAGAGCCTTTAGAGGTCACGGGGAAAAATGTCCCCTGGGTCACAAGTGATTGTTTCAGGAACTACTAACACCTGCTTGATCTCCAAGACTATATGTTTTCTTCTTAACAACTGTCAGTGAACTGCCAACTATGGCCTTAAAACTTTACACCGTCACTGCCGTGTTCACCAAGCAGAGCGTTCACCATGCAGAGCTTGCCAGCTCCCTAAAACAACTTGCGTAGATTTCACTGTCCTGGTAAAGCCTTGACGTGACTTTTGTCCTCCAGGCCGCTGTACGTATGCTGCGCATTGCATTCTCAGTGTTTCCTTCTCAAATAAATGTTCCTTTGTCAGAGGTTCTTCTCTGTACTTGTGTTTGAGAAATACACACTTCAGAGTCAGAGTCTCCTGCCCTTAGCCCTCACTGATGAAGGACAAGTAAATGTTCAACCATTGCTAACTTTTCTCCATAAGGTATGATGTCAGGCTAGCTCGCTCCAGTGATCTTTCTTTCTTTCTTTCTTTCTTTCTTTCTTTCTTTCTTTCTTTCTCCTTCCTTCCTTCTTTTTTCCTTTACTTTAAAGATTCATTTATTTTTATTTTATATGTAAGGGTATTTTGCCTGAGTGGATATCTATGCAACATATGCATGTCCAGTGTCAATGGAGGCCAGAAGAGGGCACTGGGTCCCTTTAGTGGAGTGGCGGAGGGTTATAAGCCATCGTATATGTGCTGGGAATTGAGCCTGGATCCTCTGCAAGAGCAGACAGTGCTGTTAACTGCTGGGCCATCTCTCCAGGCTCTGTTGTTGTTTTTGCTTGTTTGTTTGTTTGTTTGTTTGGGGTGTGTGTGTGTGTGTGTGTGTGTGTGTGTGTGTGTGTGTGTGTGTGTTATGTGAGTAATTGTGTAGGTGGAAGACAACCTTAAGTGTTGTCCTTAGGAATGTCACTCACTTCCTTTGATACTGAGTCTCTCAGTGACCCGCAGCTCACCAATTAACCTAGCAGCAAGCCCCAAGATTACCTGTTCTGCCTCCTCAGCTCTGGGAATGCAAGTACGCGTTTCTGTACCCCACTTTTCACATGGGTTCTGGGGACCCAAACAGGTCCCATGATTGCCTGAGCACTTTACCAACTGAGCCTACACTCCAGCCTCCTCCACTGCTATTTAAAAACAATATCTTTGCTCCATGTACCACTCCATATTTTTCCTATATTGAATATTCACTCCTCTCTCCCAAATCTTAATTGAAAATCTAAGTACATCGTGTTGTACATTAGTTGCTAACAGCTATTTCTGAGACCAGTGAGAACATTGGCAACAACAAAGCTCAGGCCTGAAAGGACCAACTCCCAAGGGCATGACCAATTGGCGGTGGCCCCATGTGCACCGTGGAGCACTCTAGTTTCTGGCGTCTAGGTAACCAGGTTTATCAGTGCACACAGGTACACATTTGGGCCCAGGAGAGACAGAACACTCCAACAGACCATTTTAAGGCAGGACCTCGAGCAGTTCCAAAGAGCTAATTGGCCCCCACAGCCACCAGTGGAGGATGTTTGGGAAATGGGGCAGCCTGTTTCTACCTCTTCATCTTCAAGAAGGAGGTGAGAGTAATCTGCAAATTCCAACCTTTGGAGAAAAGAAAGCACTGGAAATAATCTGGACACTCTTGGCCTCTGTGCCTCCTCCCCAAGAAAGTAAAAATGATGCCCTGGCAATGAGGGGAAGATGAAGCAGTGCTTATCCACTTGGTTGTAGTTTTAGAGGGCCCATTTCCAGGATGTCATGAGTTGGACTGTGTTCTCCTGAAAGTGATATGTTGAAGTCCTAACCCCCAATCCTTCAGAATGTAATGACGCTTGGGAATAGTGGGATGTAGTTTAAAGGAGTTTTTATGGTTCCAAACACTATGTGACTGGTGTCCTTACACAATGAAGATATTTGGATGCGGTGACAGACACGAATAGAGAGCAGACAGTGTCCAGAGGCCGAACGAACATGGTACAGGAGTAGAAGTGGCAATCAGAGTAGTTCTGCCACAAGCCAAAGGCTCCTTGGGGCTACCAGAGGCTGGAAGAGCCAGAGGAAAACCAGTCCAGTCTCCTGGAGGCATCAAAGGAACATAGCTCCCCAGCAGGTTACCTATCTGGCTGCTAGAACTAAGGCCTAGCAAGCTAACACACCAGAAAAGCACTCTTTTTTGCTCTATACTACCTTCCCCTACAAAGAAACTTGCAGGGTAGCACTTTATGAACCCATGATGGAAACAAAAAGAAGTGACTCTGGAAACTTCCCTGACTTCCACAGAGCACCTTCACATACATGCACGCCTGCATACATGCATACACGCATATCCAGCAGTAATTACAATAATCACTGTGATGGATAAAACCAGATTTTAATTTAAAAAGCATAAGAAACCTCACATGTTCACCACAGATGGTCATTTAGCGTGTTGAACTGAAAGGGTGTGAAATGGCTGGGAGGCCTCAGAGGTGATGAGACCTCCACTTCTCTCAACAAATTTTGCTGAAAGCAAAGCCAAAAAATTTCTCAGTGGTTTCTAAATTAGGGAGAGACTGGGAAGGGGGCTTGTTTTCCAACATAAACTTCCAAGCCAAACTGAGGTACATAATAGTATGCATATTAATGTCTCTTCTTCTTCTTCTTCTTCTTCTTCTTCTTCTTCTTCTTCTTCTTCTTCTTCTTCTTCTTCTTCTTCTTCTAAATTTTCAAGACAGGGTTTCTCTGTGTAGCCCTGGCTATCCTGGACTCATGTTGTAGACCAGGCTGACCTCATACTCACAGCAATCTGCCTGCCCTCTGCCTCCCAAGTGCTGGGATTAAAGGCATGCGCCATGAAGCCCAGCACATCTCATTTTCTTACCAGGCCGATAAGCAGGCATATACTCCTCTGCTGTGGTACCCAGGCTCTCAACCCACAAGACTTGGCACCCAACATGCCAACCCCAAATAACGGAAGCCAAATGACTTCCAAATGGATTCAGAGCAAACTACTAATGAAGTCGGGTGCTTTGTCTAAGAGAAGCAGTTGGAGGAGGGCCTCGTATGGTGGCATGGAATTGACATGAGGTGACACACACATTCATGCCAGATCAAGGTCACTGCTGTGTTATCTGTTAAGCTGAAATATCACTACTGCCTGGACAGTTGAACACACTTTACTGGGTGCCCAATTGGCGATAGTAGGTTAGTTCAGAGATAAGTAAGTGATGATTTTTGCTTGCCAAAAAAAGTTGCTGTGCCCTGCTCTTGGGCCTGTTCTGTAAAGCAGAAGGCATAGGCATGAAGAGGTCTTCTGACTGACCCTGGAGAGGGAAATCTGAGGGTTCTTGCCCCTCCCACCCTCCACCCACCCCCCATCCCCCCCACCCCCCACCCCCTGTGAGATACTGCCTTGTAGAGGTGGCATTCCAGGAAATGAGCTGTTAACCCTTTGATTAAAAGAGACTCCATGGTCAAAAGCATGAAAAGGGCTTGTTTCAAAAACAAAATCAAGCAGGGCAGTGGTGGGCACCCCTTTAGTTCCAGCACTCGGGAGGCAGAGGGAGGTGGATTGCTGCGAGTTCGAGGCCAGCCTGGTCTACAAAGTGAGTCCAGGACATCCAAGGCCATGCAGAGAAACCCTGTCTCAAAAACAAACAAACAAACAGACAGACAAAAAAAATAAAAAACAAAATCAAATCTCTTCTTCCATCTCCCATTGTCTCCTCAGGCTACTAACATCTCTGTGTGTCTGTGGGTTTTCCTTGAGGACATGGGACATAGCATGTGGCCTGAGAGTTCTTGGTAAAGAGCAAGGAGCTTCCCAGGGTACACTGGACTAAAAACATGGAGACAGTACCTTGGGAGATATTGTAATATAAAATATATATATATGCGTGTTATAATGTAATCTGATCATAATACTCAGCTTTCCCTTTTTCTTTTCTTTGTCTTTTGAGGCAGGGTCTGATGTAGCCCAAGTCTTGAACTGCCTGTGTACTAAAGCCTAGTCTTGATCTCTGTGTCTCTCTTTCCCACGTGTTGGGATGGCAGGTGTGGCCCACAACTCCCAGTCCATCTGTGTTCACTTCCCAGGCAGAGCTCCGTGTGTCCATGCCTGAGTTTCCCCTCCCCTTCCCTGCTGTCACGGAGACTCTGCTTATCCTCTTGTAATTTCCTTCACCATGGGGCTGCAGCAGCAAGCAGGACCAAAGCAATCAGCAGGATTTCCTGGTCTGAATGCTGATTTTTTTCTCAGAAAGAGATCAATTCTTAACCAGGTATTGCTCCAGGCTTGTAATAAAGGTTTTACACGATGATGCCCCTATTACGAAGTGTGATTACCGAGGCGGCAGTGTTCCTTCTAGATGGTTAATGTTTACCTTGCTGCAGGAAGTACAAACATTTCTTCATAAGTCACAAGTTACAAACTCCTTCACCATTAGCTTGCACTGCCTTCCGCTATCTTAAAACAATTGATCAGAAATGACTCCAATGTTGGGGAGGAGGGAGGGTAGAAATTCACTCTTTCATGGGAGTTTCACGCTCTCTACCCAAGTCACCATCAGAGTTTTACAATGTGCTAAGACATAACTCTTACCAGGGCTATGAGATGTGCTAAGCTAAATGAGTAATAAGTAAGTCTTTATTCATATTGCGATCAAAACCACCACGGTCACACTCCTCAAGTGTTCTCTCCTGGGGTGTTCTAGGACATGCAGATGGGGGTACTTTTATGGCTCTTCCTTTTTTCTCAGTAGAAGCCCTAGGTAAATGGCCTCAAGTAAAATTACAAATAAGAGTGCTAAGCACTTCATTTTACTAATCATTGCTCTTTTCATTCTCAACCCTCAGTGCTATGGCCCCATACTGTCTTTAAACAAGCAGGAAAATGTATCAACTGATTCAAAATACAAGTTTAGTACATGCTGTGTGATTTTTTTTTTTAAGATAGGGTCTCTTTAGGTGGCCTATCTTGAATTCATGACCGTCCTGCCTCATCCTGCCCAGGTATCTGGGACACAGGTGTAGCCCGCAGCATGCAGCAGTATGTGTTTCTTTGTCCGGGGAAGCAAAAGTCTGAGTCTCGGGCTCAGAAGACAAAAGACATTTCCTGAGAAACATGGATCTAGCATCATAAAAGGATCAGGGAAAGGTGTGGGTCAGAGCCTGCTTAGCCTAGAAGAATGGTCTGATGCTGTAAACAAGACTAACCACGAACAGCTGGGTGTGGTGGTGCACACCTTTAATCCTAGCACTCAGGAGGCAGAGGCAGACGGATCTCTGAGTTTGAGGCCAGCCTGGTCTACAAAGCAAGTCCAGGACAGCCAAGGCTGTTACACAGAGAAACCCTGTCTCGAAAAACAAACAAACAAAAAGACTAACCACAGACAACTTCAACAGTCCACTTCTCACACCTCCCAAAATGGCAATCTCCAGTCTTTAACTACCATACCATATCTAGTCCTTTGCAGTCCTCAGCCAGATCCCTTAACCATGACTGGATTCAATCTTATACCCGCTGTGCCCATTCTAAACTAATGATCTTATAAATCTCTCCCCATAACAATGTTCCAAACCCACACATTATATGCATAAACTCCAGTCTTTCCTAGCTTCGGGGCTTCTGCGGTGCAACCTGAATTCCATTCCCTCAGTAATAAAAGTAAGGTTATTGAGTTCCTACTTTATATCAGGCCTTGTTTTAGACCTGTTGCTCTCACCCCTGACTGCGCATCAGAACTATGCGGAGAGCTTCTGAAAAATCACTGTGTTGGGGACTGACCTTGAGGGTCTAACTTAATCAGTTCAGAGTGCAGTTTAGATGGTGGGACTCTTAAGTTCTATAGAGATCGAATGCATGAGCAAGTCAGTCACCACTTCCTCAGGTATGAAAGAGGCAGCAATGAAGAAAGTGTTCATGTTCCAGCAAATTCAAATTCACTATGCAGCCAGGGCTACACAGCGAGACCCTGAAACACACACACACACACACACACCACTCACGCACATGCGCACGCACACATAGGAACACACACTACAGCTCCACCATCAGCACCAGCCCTCAGCATTAGCAAAGTTTTATCTTCTGTCAGCTTCATTTCTCCTTTTCGACAGTAGGTATTCAAATCTTTCTCTCAGACGCCGCCCCCCTCACCAGATCCTGCCTCATTTTTCCAAACTGATAATTCAATCTCCTCTTATTTATCAAAGAAAATAGCACACATAAGCATGAAGTCTCTGTTTTTCCCCTTCACTCTGTAACCACACGCCATTTACCTCCTTTCTGCCTTCTACTTCATTCTCTTCCCTTCTCCATCTTTGCTGAAGGACCTGCTGCTGGATTCAGCTTAGATGCATCCATCCTCCATCCCTTCAATGAGGTGTCTCCTGAGAGGGTTTTCTACAGCTTCAGCCAGCACCGCTTGGCCCTCTAGAGCTGCTGTTAGACGTCCGTGTCTATCACACTAGAGCAGTGGTCCTCAACCTGTCGGTCCTGACCCTTTCCAGGTTGACCCACCCTTTCACAGTGGTTGTTTAAGACCATCAGAAAACATGGATATTTACATTACAATTCATAGCAGAACAAAATTGTTGCTATGAAGTAGCAACAAAAATAATTTTATAAGCCGGGTGGTGGTGACACACGTCTTTAATCCCAGCATTTGGGAGCAGAAGCAGGCGGATCTCCGTAAGTTTGAGGCCAGCCTGATCTACAAAGTGAGTCCAGGACAGCCAAGGCTACACAGAGAAACCCTGTCTTGAAAAACCAAAACCAACAATGATGATGATTATGATGATGATGATAATAATAATAATAATAACAATAATTTTATGTAGGATTCTGCTGGATAAGGTTGAAGTCTGGCTTCTCTGGATAGCCATCTTGTGCTCAGGTCTATGAAGGTGGACTCCCGCTTCTCAGCAGGGTTCCCACTCCACCTGATCTGGTAACTCCAGATTTTTTTTTTTAATGTTTTTCAAGACAGGGTTTCTCTGGCCTCAAATTCACAGCAATCAGCCTGCCTCTGCCTCCGAGTGCTGGAATTAAAGGTGTGCGCCACCATGCTCCCAACTCCAACTCTTGTAAGGAGTATCATATAGCCCTCAAGGAAAATTACAGACCTGACCCTTTTCCGATAAGGAACTTGTTCAACAAGCACAGGGAATTCCTGAAAGTACTCCACCCATGATGAGGAGATCCTAGCCTCCAGCAAAAGACCTCTAACCAAACCTAGAAGTTATGCCCTCATCCATAGCATAATTAAGAACTGTCCTCTCTTCTTGTTGTGATAGGGCTCTAGTGTTACTGCATTGTAAATGAGGTACTGTACCATGTTTTTTAAGTATCCTAGCACTCTCAGCCCTATTGAATCAGATATATTCACCCTCGAAACCCCTCCCCACTGCCCAAGGTTTGTAAATAAAGGCTGGCTGGTGTGCTTGGGGGGTACTTTTGCTCACCATTTCTCCACCATGGTCGTTGGAGATTCCACTAATTCTGCAGAAGACACACCGCTGAACACCCAGGGTTTGGCTGCTGCCTAAGGTGGTCAAGGCAGCAATGGCAGAACTGCCTTTTGCAGGCCTGGGGCCTGCTCCATTGCTACCATGTCTCAGCCGTGCTCAACACAGCAGCTCTAACAAGGAGCTGTAACGCTTTTGGTATCGACATGACATGATCTCAGTGTCCCTCTATTCTAGTCCAGAGATAAGCAGTGCCTAGATTAGCCCACTAGCCCACATGGGACCTAGGCCACTGGCCACACTGAATGACAATTGGGGGCAGGAATGTCACCACAACATCAGAACTGTATTAAAAGGCCATAGCATTAAAAAAGGTTGAGAACCACTGATCTAAAGCAATATTCTCCCAGGCTTCCACATCATGGCACCCACAGCAAAGAATTCTGTTTATTTCGTTTAGCATCCTGAGACAGCACAAAATGTCATCCCCTTACCTTCTGCCACATGAGGAGCTGGAGCTTAGCTTTAACTCCCCTGTGACTGCTCATGGCTCACCAGCTGGCCTTGGCATATCAATAGGAACGTTTCCTTTGGTGACAGGAACCAGTGGTCTCAGTGACAAGTGCGGATGCCTCCTCCTCTGACTGACTCTCTTGAACCCATAGATCCACCTTCCTTGTCTCTGGAATTTTCCCTCTCCCCCGCCCCCACTTCAAGTGTAGAGGTGGTAATGACTTCCCAGCATCTCTGGGATGCCATTTCTAAACATTTCTTACCGTGCCTTTGTTCTGGTCTCTTTGAGGACACCATTTGTAAATAGTATCTGCATGAAAACTCATTTTGGTTAAACTCTTTGAGTCTGAGTCCTTTTTCCTGCCAAGATTCTATGTGAACGCACTTCTTTCGGTGGCCCTAAAGACCACTGACATCCTGTGATGTTTCTCACCCTCTCCTGTTTATATGGTTATCTACAGCTTAAATTACTTAGCGCGTAGGAGAGGCCATGGGAGGCCAGAAGCTAGCCTGTTGGGATTCTCAAAGAAGCTAAAACCAGTTCCAAGCAGATTGGCTTGTTGCCCATAGTTTATAGGATAAAAACAAAACTTTGAAAACAAATACATTAAGATATGACCACGTTATGATCATTGTAACCCTTATATGTTTATCTTATTTTTGTTGTTGTTGTATTGGTAACTCTGAATACAAGAATATGACTTAGCCCTTTCTCTTCCTTTTAAAACTCAGCATATAGTAGCTACTTGCTAAATGCCTGTAGGACTGACCAATGCATTAAAAAAAATGGGTGCAAAGTGTAAGTGTTCCATGAGTAGGCTGTTACTAAAGACACTTAAGTATACAGCATGGAAATTAACTTAGTTATTCCCTCTGATAGAAGAAAAGTAAATATATCAAATAAAGTCAGACAAAGGAAGAAAGCTAATACTAAAAGAAAAACAAGATTAATTGTGACAATGAACCAATGAAACAGGCTGGGGATACGGCCAGGTGAGTAAAGAACTTGCTATGTGAGCCTGAGGTCCTGAGTTTGAATCCCCAGGGTCCACATAAAACAAACATTTGTGCATCTGCAATTCCAGGGCTCCTATGGAGAGATGGGAGGTAGAAAGTGGAGAATCCTTGGTGGCTAATGTTCCTTTCATCCAAGTGTACACTATACAGTGACAAACAAGGTGGACAGTAAAGACAGATACCGAATGTTGTCTTCTGACCTCTACACCCATGCCATAACACACATGCACATGTTTTCACACACATGAATGTGCACTTACACACACATGCTTCATAAGCACTTTATACTTTATCATACACACATACATTATATGCATATATTTTATACACATACACATAATACACATGCATATAACACACACACATACACACACACACACACAAATTAAAAAAGAAAAAATGCCAAGCATGGTGATGCATGCCTGTGATCCCAGCACTCGGGAAGGCAGAGGCAGAGACAGGCAGATCTCTGTGAGTTCAAGGCCAGCCTGGTCTACAAAGTGAGTCCCAGACATCCAAGGCTACACAGAGAAACCCTGTCTCAAAAAAACAAAAAAAGAAAAGAGAAAGAAAAAACAAAACAATGAAAATAGGACAAGGGTGAAAGAAAATAAAAAATAGCATTTAGGATTGTATAAGTGAGTAGAGTGTAGTGTTGAAAAATTAAATTGAAGCCAGGAGTGGTAGTACACACCTTTAATCCCAGCACATAGTGTGTTTGAGGCAGCCTGGTCTACAGAGCAAGTCTAGGACAGCCAGGGCTTTTGTTGCACAGATAAACCCTGTCTCTCTCTCTCTCTCTTTTTTTTTTTCTTTTTTTCTTGTTTTTTCAAGACAGAGTTTCTCTGTGTAGCCTTGACTTGTCCTGAACTTGCTTTTGTAGACCAAGCTGGCCTTGAGCTCACAGAAATCCACCTGCCTCTGCCTCCCAAGTGCTGGGAAACCCTGTCTCAAAAAAAAAAAAAAAAAAAAAAAAAAGAATCAAATTGAAAACATTGAATTTTAAGAGGAAAAAAATCTTTAAAAGAATAATTGGCAATTACTTTCTTCTGAATCTATAAGCTCTTGACACTAAATAACAAATGCAAACTAGGGAGCCATGGAAGGTTAATTCAAAAAAGACACGTACAGATATGATAAATGAGCTAATGGCCTGTGAAAGGCTCTGGATTCTTTTCAGCAACACCATTAGTACAAATGCAAGGTGTTGTTTCATGCTGAATTTATAGATCATATTTATGATATACACTTTAATGGCCACTGTCTGAGAACACAGGGAGGACTAAGAACGCTGAAGAGGCTAAGGCGAAGTCAAAGACTGAATCTGGTATTACTCATCCTTTTTCCTCTCTTTATCCTTGGCCATATTTAACTACAGCATTAGGAAGTTGTAAAGATAATTGATGGAGGATTTATTACATGCTTGAGGCCATTGCCTTGGACACTTTCTTTTCTGTTGTTGTTTTTCCTGGACTTGCTTTATAGACCAGGCTAGCCTTCAACTCACAGCAATCTGCCTGCCTCTGCCTCCCAAGTGCTGGGATTAAAGTCATGTGCCACCACGCCTGGCTTTTGGACACTTTCTTTCTTTCTTTCTTTCTTTCTTTCTTTCTTTCTTTCTTTCTTTCTTTCGGTTTTGGTTTTTCGAGACAGGGTTTCCCTGTGTAGCCTTGGCTGTCCTGAACTTGCTTTGTAGACCAGGCTGGCCTTGAACTCACAGCAATCCACCTGCCTCTGCCTCCCGAGTGCTGGGATTAAAGGCGTGCGCCACCACCGCCCGGCCTGGCCACTTTCTTATAGGAAGCATGGCACTGTGTAATTATTACAACCCCTTCATTACAGAACATATGTGGATGTACATGCCAACTTAGTGTATTTCTTTTAATCATTTCCACTTCAGTGACCCGCTGGAAACTTAGGTCTTTGTGAATTAGCATCTTCCAGAAGTGCTGTCCTTCTTTACGTGTTAACATTTTAAAAGCCTGCTTTAATTTGCATCTCAAGTACATTCAGGAAAGGTGAGTTGGCTTAATAAACTTCATGGAGGAGGGTGTGTGTGAGTTCCTAGTTGAAATAAATCTAGGGAAACAACTAGAGACAAACTCTGAAGCAAAGGGGAGAATCCTGGCAGGCTGTTCCCATGTAGGCTACAGGGCTTTGCTTTCCCAGGCCACATAACAGGATCTGAAAGACGACTTTAGTTTTATAGCTGGCGATTCCACTGTGCAAGGTGACGGGCCTTCTACAGACAGACTTCCAACTAGTAACAGAATACTCTTAAAACCATGAGCTGCACGGGATCGCCCAGTCAGTAAAGGGCTTGCCTTGCGAGCGTTTGAGACTTGATTGTGAGTCCTAGAGTGCACATTTGAAAAGCCAGGCATGGTGATGGATGCTTGTAACCCCAGTACTAGGTAAGAGAAGATGGGAGGACTCCCTTGGGCTCACTAGTCATCTAGCCTAGCAGAACTCCAGGCCAAGGAGAGACTCTCATTGGAAAGAGTTGTACAGCACTCCTAAGGACAACACCTGGAGGTGCTCACTGGCCTCTGTACAATTGTGTCCATACAACACGTGCAAGAGCACACTAATACCTTGAAAATAACTCTCTTAAAAGCCAGAATATAATTATTTAGCTTGTTTGTGACTTCTTTTCCTCTAGCCTAGAGTTCATACAAGTGACTGTCAAACAGAGAAAATATAATGGGTGGTGGTGGTGGCCTTCAGTCTTCAGGAGTGGCTTGGGACAGTCCATTTTTAGAAAGCATTATTCCTGATAGAAATCATGGTTAATATGTATTTAGCATCGTAGAATTTGCATTATTTACATAGCCAAGACAGTAGAAGATCACTATCTTAAGCCAAATCTTTCTATAGTTTTCTTAATGTAAGAACCATCTTGGGCCTGTAATCCTCGCATTTGGGAGGCAGAGGCAGGTGGATTGCAGTGAGTTCAAGGCCAGCCTGATCTATAAAGCTAGTCCCAGACAGCCAAGGCTATAGAGAGAAACCCTATCTCGAAAAAACAAAAAAGCAAAACAAAACAACAGAAAGCTATCTTGGGCACTGTGTTAGGGTTACTGCTGCTGCAATGAACCATGGTGACCAAAATGCAAGTTGAGGAAGAAAGTGTTTATTTGGCTTACACTTCCACATCCCTGTTCATGGGCAAAAGACGTCAGGTCAGGAACTCAGAATGGGCAGGAACCTGGAGACAAGAGCTGAGAGGCACAGAGGAGTGCTGCTTACTGCTTTGCTCAGCCTACTTTCCTATAGAAACCCAGGGCCACCAGCCCAGGGATGGGACAACGCACAGTGGGCTGGGGGCTGGGGGCTGGGGGCTGGGCCCTCCCCCATCAATCACTAACTAAGAAAATACCTTACAGCTGGGAGCCTCTCAATTAAGGGCCCCTCCTTTCAGATACCTCTAGTTTGTGTTTCAAGTCGACATAAGAAGAGCCGACACAGGCAGGCACTTACCTACAACAGTTCTTGGAATCTGTTCTCTGAAGGCTTTGTTCAGTCTCCGATGGGCCCGCGTGATAAGTCTTATGAAACCAGCAAGTTCAGACAATGCTATTACAGATTAACCTTCCTGAGAATCATGTCATTATCAAAATACGGCTTCCTTTGCTCCTGTTGGGAGGCATGGTCCCTCCCACCACCCCCACAGTAGGCACTAAAGACTATCTGCTGAGGGGAGGAACACTCTCCCACTGTAGTCAAAGCAAGGACCATCCAGAAAAAAACCCAAAACAATCTGCTAGCCAATCACAGAGCTCTTATTTCCTCCTCAGTCGCTGGGTTGCAAGCAGACAGAGGCCCCTGAGTGAGCCAACGTGTACTCTCTCCTCCCTAGGCACTCCTGCTCTCTCTCTCTCCAGCTATGTGCTATCTCCATGGGCCCCAGGCTTCCTCAACAGGGAGTGGACCCCCAACTTCTGCCCTATTGGAAACTGTGGCACTCTCTCTTCTCCCGAGGGACTCCTGACGATCCCCGTGATTTTTTTTCCCCCTTCGTTACCAAGCGTATCAGAGTACAAAAGGTTAGTGGTCCTTGGATCCTGAGGGAGGAAAGAATGACAGACAGATTAGTCATAGCAGTTTGGCCTCTGAAAGAAACAGCAGATATACAATGGGACCGTTTGTACTGTGGAAAGGCTCTTCCTGGAGAGAGTGCTCCTTGGCTTACAGTAAGTCTGTCTCCACGTTAGCCTGGGTTGCCATTGGACTCCCACCTGTTGCCCCAGTTTCAGGAAAGGCTGCTGGCCCCAGAAGAGGTAAGAATAACTTCTAGAAGAAGTTCCTGGCCAACCCCACTGTCCTAGTTAGGGTTGTTATTGATGTGATGAAACAACATGGCCAAAAGCAAGTTGGGGAGGAAAGGATTTATTTGGTTTATACTTCCACATTGTAGTACATCCCTGAAGGAAGTCAGGACAGCAAAGGACAGTCAAGCAGGGCTGGAACCTGAGACAGGAGCTGATGGCAGAGGCCATGGAGGGACACTGCTTACTTACTAGCTTGCTCAGCCCGCTTTCTTATAGAACCCAGCAACGCCAGCCCAGGGATAGAACTACCCATCATAACCTTAGCCCTCCCCAACAATCACTAATTAAAATGGCCTACAGCCCGACCTTATGGAGACACTTTCTCAATTGGGGTTCCCTCTTTTCAGATGACTCTAGCTTATGCTTCAAGCTGACATGAAACTAGTCATCACCCACATGCACATGCTTCTCCTGTGCCCCCTCACCCACTATTTCCATACTGGTATAAGCAACTTCCCTTGGCCATCTACCACCCCACCCTTTGCTCCCAGTGCATTCTTCTGGTGTGACCTCCAGGATCCTATATCACGACGCCCAAGCTTTTCCATATACTCAGACCCTGGATCTGTGAGGCAGGTTAAACTCTCTCCTTTAAGTCGCTTTTGTCAGAATATTTTAGCACAGCAACAGGAAAAGCAACCGACAGGGGTGTTAAGGTAAAAAACGCCACAGGTGGAGTGGCTTAAATCAAGTAAAATTTATTTTTAAACCACTGGGTGCTAGACACCCAAGACTGAGAGCAACTCTGATTTCTCCTGATTTCTGCTGGTATTCTTATAGGCAGAAGAAATGGGAACATACAGAGCAAACAGGGGTGGGTGCATATGCAGGAAAGGCCAGAAGAGGATGTAGCCACAAGAGGAAGGCTCGCCTGTGCAGGAGAGAATGGAAGAGTATACGAAGAACATTTTTTTTTGTATTGTGTGCTTTCCACATGTAACCCACCTGTATCTTGTCAATAGAGTCACCTGAAAAACCAGAATGCCACATGACAGTCTCACGTTTGGAATCAGATGAATGGATCATCCATCCTGTCCTGGGGATCACATTAGGTGTTCCTTAGTGTGCTAAAATGTGTGTGCTTTTGTTGCATGGTGTTAAGTTAGTTCTTATTGTGAAAACGCTTTAGGACGATTGTTTGGCATTCCTCTGTTTATCAAAAAAAAAAAAAAGCCTTTGGATGATCTTTATAGTTAGTACCTGCTACACCAGTGAATTAAAAGGTTGCATATTAAGTAAGTGTATTTGGGTATTCAGAAAAGAAACAAAAAGGTTGCGTAAAACCTTTTGTTGGCATTATCACACATGGCACTTCTTGACTGGAGATGATGGAGGGCTGAATGAAAGTAGCTCAGTGTTGCAACTGTCCAGGTACAAGACGGCAGTGTCTGATCCACAGAGGCATGAGGACAGCAAGGAACACAAATGAGCTTGGAGAAAAAAAAAAGACAGAGAATGCCAATCAATCCAATGTAGAGATGGAGCCTGCGGGGCTCCTGCTTGTGTGTGAGTATCTACAGGATGCTGGTGCAAGGATGTTGAACTCTTGCTTATGTGTGAGTACCTACAGGATGCTGGTGCAAGGGTGTTGAAGTAGCTGCAGGTTATGGGGCCAGAGGATGTGTCGTGAAGTGTGTAAACACAGACGTCGCATGAGAAGCTAATAGCTGTCTGGGTCTCAGAAAAGAAGCATGGCATAGAGATATACATTGAATAATAGTCAGCAAATAACAACAATGAGTGTCACAGGGGGAACATAATGACATATTGTCACGGAGTCCAAAGGGAGAAGGGGTTCCGAAAGAGAACCAAATGTCATGTGAGGTAAGAGGATTCCCACAGCAGATGACACAGAGAGACAAAAACCCAGAAGGTACGTCAGGTAACCCAGGAAAAGCCTCTCTCTGAGGAAGATGTTCCTGAGAGAACGGGTGAAATAAAGAGTGACAGACAAAGGTGTTCCTCAGATTTGGTGACACAGAGGTCCTGACTGAGCTGTGTTGGGTAGAATCCTGACTCGGCGTGGAGGCCCTCCAGGGGCTGACTGAAAAGGAGTGGGAATGCATTACTAAGATAAATTTATGCAGATTGGAAGAGTGACGGCTAATGAGCACAGGGTTTGGGGAATGATGAAAATGTTCTGAATTTGATGGAATTGGGGCTGGGCCTGTAGCTCTATTGGGAGAGCACTTGTCTGACATTCATAAGGCCCTGGGTTCGATCCCCAGTGCTACATAAACTAGGTGATCTTGTACACTCCTGTAATCCCAGCAGGTGGAGGCAGGAGGATTAGGAGTTTAAGGTCATCTTTGCTACCTAGCAAGTTCAAGGGCAGTGTGAGCTCCTTGAGACCCTGTCTCAAAATTAAAAACCTGAACCCCTGTTTCCCCCACCCCCAAATACTGAAGAGAGTGAATCAGAAAGGAAGGTAAGGAAAAAAACAATAGAGTAACCACTAATAGCTGGGGAGCAATAACAACATAAAAGGTGCAGTTGGGAAGCACGGTCACTGTGTTTGCTTCAGTCACTGTTCGGGGCTGAATTGTGTCCCCTCCCACCCCCACCCCCCCAGCTCATATGTGTGAGCCCGTGCCTCACACATCAGAATGTGACCATGCAGGTATTCCTTGACTCACTACGGCTTTATGTCTAATTACCCATCAGAGTCTGAAAATAGAAGTGGAAAATGCATTTTACTACACCCACCTACTAAAACTGACAGCTTAGTGAGTACCCTTGCACAGGGTTGGTTGGTGGCCATTGTAATCTCATGGCTGTCTGGGAGCTGCAATGGGCTGCGGCTGCTGCCTGACACCAGGAACAAGGATCACATCACATATTGCTGGCTCAGGAATCCAGCCAAATGAAAGAAGTGTGTTTCTAAGTTGTGTGGATTGATTTTGAGCTACTGTAAAGTCAAAAAAAAGTAAGCAGCACTATGAAGATCGGGGGACTGTGTATATTTGAAGATAATGTTTCTCAAGAGGAGATTAAGTAACAATGGCGATGTTAGGTTAGGTGGGTTCTAACATTTTCTGGCGCACTCTTTTTTTTTTTTCTTTCAAGAAAGGGTTTCTCTGTGTAGCCCTGGCTGTCCTGAACTCACTTTGTAGACCTGGCCTCGAACCCACAGAGATCCATCTTCCTGCCTCTGATTTCCAGAGAGCTGGGATTACAGGCATGCACCACCGCACCTGGAATTTTAAAAGTCACATTTATTTACTGTGTGTGTGTGTGTGTGTGTGTGTGTGTGTGTGTGTGTGTGTGTGCGTGCTCGCGCATCACAGTGCACTTGTGGGAGTCAAAGGACAACTTTTGAAGTTGGCTCTCTCCTCCCTATCATGTTGGTCCTGGGAATGGAAGTCAGGCACGCAGTTGGGCTTAGTAGCAAGCACCTTTACCCACTGAACCATCTAGCTGGCCCATGATCTTAAACCTATGAAAAATATTGTTGTTTTTTTTTAAAGAGCTATAACAGAGTAGATGTTTAGGGAACAGCACCCAAAAATCTAAATACTAGAGATGAAAAATTTGCCTTCATATTCTGGCTTATACCACCTACGCAAGTGAGGTCTCTGGTGACAATATTGCTTTCCCTTAATGTCCTCTTGACTAGTAAAGGTTGCTAAAAAGACTAAATGTGAATACTTTTGGCGCAATCTGAATAGTCCCTTGTGCTTCCTTACTGAGCCAAGGTTACCTGATATCACCAGTGGGAAATGACTCTTTACCAGGCGCAGGTTGGAGGGGTCACAGCAAGACTGAGGCAATCAGACTCCTTATGTCCTTATTAGAAACAAAATATAATGGTGGTTTCAAGGAAGAATACAATGGCATTTCCAAGCTCTACAGGGTACAGGAGCTTCATGCCAAAACCAATTGTTCTGTCAAATTTCTCTATGCATCGTTGACTTTTAAGAAACATGCAGAAGCACAGAGGTGGCCTGAATGCTTCACTGCCTGAGGGAGTGCCTCGGTTTCTCTGGAACTGGAAGGTACATTGTACACTAGGAGCCACAAACTCTAACCCGAAAAGCCTGATTCATGCCTCTCAAGGCAGCTAGACCGGCTGACCCCAGGATCTCTGATGTCCCTTGCATAAAATAAGCATTCGGCGAATAGGTGGTGTTTGCCCTTTGGATTGCTCTGAAATGGTGAGTCCCACACACAAAATGGTGAGAAGGGGGCACCTCACCTTCTAGCTGTTTTTTATTTTATTTTGTTTTGCAACTAGAAAGCAAGTTCCCTGAGTGCATGGACTCAGTATAATCCTACTTCCCCAGTTTTAATATTGCCTCCCGTTTAAAAAAAAAAACTTTTTAATTGATTTTTGTGAGTTTCACATCATGCACCTCAGTTCCACTCATCTCCCCATTCCTTTGTATCTGCCCTCTGTCTTACAACCTTCTCCACAAAAAAAAGAAAAAAGAAAAAGAAAAAAGAAAGAAAAACAAGTATTTTTTTAAATAAATAAAAGATCCAGGTGTGGGGGCACATGCCTTTAGTCCCAGCACTCTGGAGGTAGAGGCAGGAGGATCACTGTGAGTTTGAGGCCAGCCTGGTCTATAAAGTGAGTCTAGAATAGCCAAGACTACACAGAGAAACCCTGTCTAGAAAACCCAAAAAATAAAAAAATAAGATAATAAAAAGAAAGCATAGAAAACAGTAGAGGACTTTTAATTCAGAACATAGCTGCTCTGGCAAGAGTTCACATCTGAAGACCTTCCAGATCTGTGTGGTTCAGCTAGGTTGCAGACATGCTGGGCGGTGGTGGCACATGCCTTAATCCCAGGGAACAGAGGCAAGAAGATCTCTGAGTTCCAGGCTAGCCTGGTCTATACCAGCAAGTTTCAGGTAAAGAAAGCTTAGATCCAGGTGTGGTGGTACAAGACTTTAATCCCATACAATGAAGGTAAAGATAGTTTGTAGAAGGAAGCAGTCATGTTTGAAAGTTATGTTTAACTGAGTGGCACATAGACTAGGATATGCCCAACTCTCGTGAAGGGAGAAAGGGAAGCCACTGAAGGGAGCAGCACAGAGAATAAGAGAGAGAGGACATGGTTTTACAGAGAGAGGTTGAAGGGAGAACAAGCTGAACACAGGTAAAGACAGAACAAGCCAGAGATGGAGGAGTCAGAAGATTAGAGCAGATTGGAGTTAGTTTGAGACCAAGCAGAGCAATTCAGAGACTCAGAAAAAGAGCAGATTGAAAAGGGGCACAGTGGTGGTACACGCCTTTAGTCCCAGCACTTGGGAAACAGAGTCAGGTGGATCTCTGTGAGTTTGAAGGCGGCGTGGTCTACAGAGCGAGTTCCAGGACAGCTAGAGCTGTTACACAGAGAAAAAGAAAAGAAAAGAAAAGAAAAAAAGAAGAAAAAAGCACATTGAATAAATCAGCTGGAAGGGGACTTTGAGCCAGAACAGCTAAGTTGATCCACTCAGCAGAGCTCAGAAGGAACAAGAAAGATTGAGCTTATTCAGCAGTAAGTCTCAGAGGCTGAAAACATTCTAGGACTAGGTTAGATTGTCCAGAGGCTGGAAGCTTCCAGGACTAGGCCTAGGTTAGCTGACAGAGGCAGCAAGCCTCCAAGATGACAATCAAATCAGGAGACTAAAAGTTACATGTTCTGAAAAACAATTCATCTTGGAAGCTGCAGTGTGTCAAAGTGCGTCCCACAGTTACCCTTTTTGTCCATACATCCTTACTTGTGAATGTTCATTACAATGAGTTATTCGTTGGTCTGGATCAAGGCCTCTGGCTTCTGCTACACCATAATACTGCATCCTCACCAGAATCCTTCTCGGTTATGCTATTGTTCCCCAGTGTCATGGAGGTCCTGCAAATTTGGATCTGCGGGACTGGCTGGCCCCTTTATGCACTCCAGAAGTTCATAGATGAGGTAGATTTTAAGGTGGAATAATTCAAAGCTCTGGATCTCAGCCTGGATGGTAACTGAGTTGGTCAGCTTGCCAGCCCTCCCACATCTACACTAGCAGGGCAAGCTCTCCAGCACTGCCCCAGCTAGTTCACCCAATGCTGCAGCCAACAAGGAGCAAGATCAGATCTCCAGCTCAGGTGCACCTATGCCACCAGAGCCAACTCTGCCATGCTGCCCAATTGAGGCAGAGGGCCCAGTCTCCTGAGTGCTACAGCCAGGGAGGGGCTGGCCAGCTCTCCTGCTCTCAAATCATCAGGCAGGCTCACCCGTGCTACCACCAGGGTGAACTCTACTGTGCTTCCCAGGTGGGGTACAGGGTCTGTTGCAGCCAGTGAGGGGCTGGCCAGCTCTCTTGCTCTCAAACCATCAGGCGGGCTCACCTGTGCTACCACCTAAGTGAACTCTGCTGTGCTTCTCAGGCAGAGTACAGGGCCTGCTGCAACCAGTGAGAGGTGGGGCCCGCTCTCCAGAGTGCAGGTGAAGTGAGGAACAGGTCAAGTTCTGCACAACCCCACATTGTCCCAGGCTGCAGGCCACACGAGGGATACCTTCATGGTCTTTAATGATAATATGAGCCACTGGCATTGACACAGATGCCTGCTGCAGCATGGCTGTGGATCCAGACATAACTTTCAGCAGCAACATGGCCTGGGATTTCATCATGACTCAGGCCAGGGCAGGCTAGGCACATCAGACTATTCATCTCCACCCTTGCATCTCCTCAGGAAGCTCAAGCTATTCCCACTTCTCTTTCTTGCCCACCTATCCATCCTGTACTTGCACATTACAGTGGCTCCTGCTTCAGGTGGGCCAGGTGGCCTGTGGGGCTCTGGGTGTTCTTCACCTGCCTGCACCAAGTAGCATGGTAGCAGGGAGGTTTCTGGGTGTCCTCTGCTCATTTTTGCCCATGGCATGGAGGCACGTGGGCTTCTGGGCATCTTTCCCATGCCACGTTGTGTGTGGCATGGAGGCAGGTGGGTCTCTAGATGTCATCCTCTACCTGCACTGCATTTTGTGGTGGCAGGCTGGCCTCTGGGTGTCCTCTCCCCACCCAAGCTGTGTGGTCCGGCTGAGGTCAGTCCTTGGTGTCTCCTTTATTCTTATTAATTTAAACATTCACTGGAAAGCAGCCTAGAGTTATAAAGCTCCTCCCATTTCATCTTTCTATCTCTTGTTGCCAGGAGGATTGTATTTTGTAGTAGGTACGATTGAAAGTACATAGATTATATTAATTTATATGCAAATACCACATCATTTTACATAAAGGACTTGAAAGTACATAGATTTGGGTACCTAAGGGGCCTTTCATCCCCAAACATAACAGGAGTTATCTGTATATAGTTTGGTTACAGATATGCTTTTTGTAGGGGGAGTAATATGTGTTTCGCCAAGTGGCATATGTATTTGTTTTCTGCTTACATTTTTCATTTAAAGGCAGATTTCTTTCCTTTGCTTTAAGAATTTTTTACTTTTAAAAAAAATAAAACAAAGTGCTTGTAAGACAAAATAAATGTAGGTAAATGTCATCGTGCTCAAATGATCCTTCAGCTCAGCACAAGGGAGCAGTTGAGACCATAGTAGAGATGTCAGCTGTCACATGCAGCGCACACTGGCCATCTGACACATACGTTTCAGGCTAGTTTTTGCCTAGTACATTGACAGACAGCTGTTTAATACAGGAAACAATAAAATTCTCAGGAACTGTCTTCGTGTGTGTGTGTGTGTGTGTGTGTGTGTGTGTGTGTGTGTGTGTGTGTGTCACAGCTCTCATGTGTTGGTCAGATGACAATTTATGGGAGTTAATTCTCCCCTTCCACCCTGTGGGTTCCAGGGATTGAACTCAGGTCTTCAGCCTTGGCAGCAGATGCATTGACTCACTAAGCTATGTTTTAGGCCCCCTGGGCACTTTTTTTTAGGGTAGTTTTGTTTTGTTGCATTTTGTTATTGTTGTTTAAGTTAGTGTAGAAGAATGTTCATTCAGAACATGGCTGTTCTGGCAAGAGATCACATCCAAAGATCTTCTAGAATCTGTGTGATCCAGTTGGAATACAAACATGCCTTTAATCCAGGAGACAGAGGCAAACAGATATGAGTTCAAGGCCATCCTGGTATAGAGCAAGTTTCAGATAAAGAAAAGCTTAGGTCAAGGTGTGGTGGTACATGCCTTTAATCCCAGAGAAGGAAAGTAAAGTTAGTTTTTAGAAGGAAGCACCCATGTTTGTCTTTTTTGTTTTTGTTTTTTGTTTTTTTCCCCCTAGAGCTGAGGACTGAACCCAGGGCCTTATGCTTGTTAGGCAAGCGCTCTACCACTGAGCTAAATCCCCAACCAGCACCCATGTTTGAAAGTGATGTCTAAGGCCAGGCATGGTGGCACACGCCTTTAATCCCAGCACTTGGAAGGCAGAGGCAGGCGTATCGCTATAAGTTCGAGGCCAGCCTGGTATACAAAGTGAGTCTAGGTCAGCCAAGGCTACACAGAGAAACCTTGTCTCAAAAAAAGAAAGAAAGAAAGAAAGAAAGAAAGAAAGAAAGAGAAAAAAAGAAAAGAAAGTGATGTCTAATTGAGTGGCAGAAAAGGTGACAAATCAGAGAAGATTTGACAGAATAGAATACGCCCAACTCTCATAGAAGAGAGAGGAAAGAGAAGCTACTTAAGAGGCAGTTTTACAGATAGAGGAGAGTTTTACTAGGACAGCAGTAGAGAGATGGGTTTCAGAGAGAGAGAACTCAGGTGAAGATGGAACAAGCCAGAAAATGAGAAGAAGCCAGAAGATTAGAGCAGATTGCTGAGTTATTTTGAGGCCAAGCAGAGCAGTTCATTCTTTTTCTTTTCAAGAGTTTATTTTTGAAACATTATTTACTGTTCGTTCTTCCACAATTTCAGCCATGTATATAATCCATTGTAATTACACTGCCTACCTTCTCTTATCTCCCTCCCATATGTGTCAGTCTACCCCCCCCCCTTCTCCCACAAATTCATGTTCTTCTGTGTGTTGGTGACCCCACTGAGCTTAACCACGTGACCATAGGTTTGAGACTGTCCACTGGAGCCCAGTGGGCTCAACAGCTGGTACATAGCTGAAGGTAGATTCTCTCACAGAATCTATTAGTAGCCAATAGTGTGCAAGGAAACGAGGCCCACATGAAGCCCTTCCTGTCTCTGAATGACTGTTGGCAAGGCAAGCCTCCTGTAGGCCTAGTGCAGGTAGCCACAGTTATTCCAAGTTCATGACTGCAATGACTAGATCATGTCAGGAAGATTGGCGTACCTTATCCCTTTTTTTTTTGTTTTGTTTTGTTTGTTTTTCCATTTTTTTTTCCAGACAGGTTCTCTCTGTGTTAGCCTGGACTCACTTTGTAGACCAGGCTGGCCTCGAACTCACAGCGATCCACCTGCCTCTGCCTCCCGAGTGTTGGGATTAAAGGCGTGCACCACCACGCCCGGCTCTCTTTTCCCTTCTTATCTTCTGACTTTTGCATTCTTTCTGACCCCTCTCTCACAATGCTCTCTGAGCTTTACAAGGAGTGGTATAAATGTCTTCTTGAGGGCCGAGCACTTGACCAAAACTTAGTCTCAGTACCCCGAGCAGCCATGAGTCTGTATTCACCACTGTTCATTGTGAAAAGATGCTTCTCTGATTAAGACTGAGGGTATTTGTTTGAAAGCAGAAACACAAATATTTAGAAAGCAGTCTGACACTGTGTAAACTTAATGAAACAAAACAGTAAGGTCCCCATTAGGGCCAATGACTTTCCCAGGTTTATAATACCAAAAACAGGTTCTGTCCTGAGGGCCTCAAGTCCAATCAGAGAGCATTTGGTTACCGGATACAGCCTGCACAGAACCTTCTGGCAATGTGAACTACAGCCAGCAGGGAGAAAGTTTTCATTTCGTTCTAGCTTGATTGTTCTATATGTTACAGCTGAGGTGTGTAGTATCTTTGGTTGTAGGGTCTTATCATCTAGTTCTTGTGGGCAATGAAGAATAGCAAGAGCCTCTGCTGTTGGGGTGGGGGGACACTCTGGGATCTCCCTGGTGGTCCTGGTAATGAGATTGTTTGTGTTGTTGTTTGTTCGTTTGTTTTAAGTAATGCACAGCTTCTAGGAGCAGCATTGTCCAGCCATTCAGACTATCTCCCTTCTAAGTCTAAAACAAAACAAAACAAAAAACAAACAAACAAAACAACAACAACAACAACAAAAAGCCAACCAAGCAAAAAAACACTATGTTTTTAAATTGAGTTACAAGACAACAGATTTCCATACAGCTTTTTCATATGCCCTTTATTTGGATTATGCTTCCCTTTCACCTCCTCATCGCTCTCCCATTCCCACACTCTTCCCCCTGCTTAAACCTCTCACACCCTGGGAGTCTTCCTCTCTACTTTCATTTTCCTTATGTTCTGCTATTCCTGCTCCCTCAAGGCACCACTCCGGCAATGGTTCCCTCTGGAACTTGCAGCCCAGGGCACGTGTGGAGGTCAGAGGACAGCTCTCTCCTTCCACTCTGTAGATCCCAGAACTTGAGCTCAGGTTATCAGGCCGGCCAGCAAGCAGCTCTATTCACTGAGCTACCTCACCAGCCCTTTAGATTTGTTTCATGTTTAAACTCTGGACAGATTTCTAAAGCGGCCTCACAGTTTACTCTCCTCAGAACAATGTGGAAGGTAGAACAATATTGGTCTTTTCCCCCACCCACCCCCACCCCCTGGGGTTATGTAATATTCCATAACACTGAGTCTTCTTCTCCTTTGTTCCTCATGCCTCTGTTTTCGTAACAATTACATGCCAGGCAGAATACGTGACATCAGGGAAGTTAAGAAAGACGTTTACATAAACATCCTCATATATATATTTTTTTTAAAAAAAGAAAGAGGAACACCTTTTTCTATTGCTTAGACATGCATAGAAGGCACATGGCAAGATCCTTAGATAAACAACCATGCACACCAAGTGAAAACTCCATACAATTTACTGATTAAATACCTGACTCTGAGTATGCTGAAAGCAGAAGATAAAATAAGAAGAGGAAATAAGTACCATAGGTGTGTTTTTCCCTGCCTCAATCAGTTTGTTTTATCAAACCAAAGAAATGTTTGTAAAAGCTGATTTACAGTCTGCTCTGGCTTAGAATAACTGAGAGCTGCTCTCTCTTCTCAACACCTTTCTTCTACCCAGGGTCTCACTCTGTAGTCCAGGCTGCCTCTGACCTCTTAACCTCCTCAGTAATCCTGCTCAGGCCCCGGATTACAGGTATGTACCACCACACCCAGCCCTACCACATCACCCTACCTCCTCTCTCAGGGAAACTATGGTTTTTGTTGTTGTTTTGGTTTTTGTTGTTGTTGTTGTTGTTGTTTTGCTTTTTCTCTTGTAGGGACCCAACTCCTAAATCTACTCAAACACTACCACTGAGTTTTATTTCCAGTCCTTCCTCTACTCTAGAAAGGTCACCAACATCATTTATTTTTATTTTATGTGTATGGGTGTTTTGCCGGTTGTCTGTGGAGGCCGGAAAAGGGTGTCGCTTTTCTTGAGTTCTGTAGAAGGTTTTACTTACACCGATCTCCCGGATGTACAAATATTTGAGCCATGAAGCAGCACACAGGTGGGCTCTTCCCCCAGATTCACCTACATACAATTCTGACCCTCTGTGGTGTCACCCCTGATCAGATCCTAAACTTCGGAGTTACATCTGTTGAACTGGATGTGTATCTGTACACCATGTGTATGCAGGGCTTCCAGAAGCCAGAAGAGGGTATTGCATCCCCTGAGACTGGAGACATAGACAGTTGTGAGCCGCCACGTGAGTGCTGGGAACTGAAACTCACCCATCTCTCTGAAAGACAGCCAGTCCTCTCTCCAGCCCCAAAATTTGATTTTTTTTTTTTTAAGTCCATGAGTGTCACAGAAAAACTACAGGAAGCTCATTCATAAATATAGCCTTACTCCTTTCTATTCTGCTTGGAGTTTTTGGGATCAGGATTTCATGTAGCCCAGGTTGGCCATTATGGAGGAGGTCAATCTTGAACTGCTGATCCTCCTGACTCTGGTTCCCAAAGGTTGGGATTAGGAGTGTCCTACCATACACCCAAGCCTTATTTCTTGTAAGTGGCTGGTAGAAAACCACAACAGGACCACATGCTCCAAGCTATCCGTTAAACAGCCTTCCACACAGAGGCCCATGCAAACTCTGTAGCATTGATATCCTGTAACAGTGCACACAGGACCAAGGGCTTTGGGTTTTGTTTTTTGTTTTTTTGGTTTGTTTGTTTATTTGTTTGTTTGTTTGTTTTGAGACAGGGTTTCTCTGTGTAGCCTTGGCTGTCCTTGGCTCTCTTTGTAGGCCAGGCTGGCCTTGAACTCACAGCGATCCGCCTGCCTCTGCCTCCCGAGTGCTGGGATTAAAGGTGTGTGCCACCACGCCCAGCTACGTCCGGGTTCTTAAAATTTCATCCATGCGCGTAGTTCAAAACCTTACAATGTCATTTTTCTGAGTTCTGTAGAAGGTTTTACTTACACCGATCTCCCTGATGTACAAATATTTGAGCCATGAAGCAGGACATAGGTGGGCTCTTCACCCCGATTCACCTACATAGAATTCTGACCCTCTGTGTCACCCATGGATCAGACCCTAAACTTTTGAATTACATCTGGGTTGTCTGGGGGGGAGGGGCAGGGGGCGGGGAGGAACTGTCGGTTCAAATTTCCATTTACTTGGACAGCATGCTAGCAAACCAATCCATATCTATTGCCTTCTGGGCAAAATGCCTGGGCTTTGTAAATGCAAAAAGGAACTCCTTATTGAAAAGGAGAAATAAACCCAAGGAAAAGAAATTTCACTGCTGATGCTCTTTTCTGGATTCCTACCTTTCTGTAGTTTAAACATAAGTGCATGTGGTTAATTGCAGGGGCCTTTCACTAAAACTTCTATATTGTGACATCACCTTTGACCTGTCAGCTTGGGACCACCCTCCCAAGTTGTTTTACTACCGTTAGGTTTAGTGATTATTGACACAAATGATACACACACTAAACACTAGAAATGCTTATTATTATGTTTGTGTATTATGTTAATCCCTGAAGAAGTCTGTACAATCCTACACATACGAACAAAACCCGGAAGGGAAGTAGACAGCGACATAAAATGCATTACGTATCGATTAAATTCCCTAAAGGTTCAGCCAGTTGCCTGGATGCCTCCTTAGACCTTCTAAGACTACCATGTTGACTTTGAAAACTGCCACCAGATGTGGAAACGGGCAACTCTAAGGAATTACTGAGCCTTCGCCATTTTTAAAGAGACAACCCTTCCTACAACCTTACTGCTGAGGTCATTGGGGAACCCACATATGGACACTTATGCCTCTAAGGCAACAGAAACGCACGGGTCCATTTAAGTAGAGAGTCACTCTTTCAGTGGTCATTCTGGTACGGGTTTCTCCTCCTTGCCAGGACGCAATTCACCTAACGGGGCAAATGTCCAGGTGGTTAGCATCATTAGTCTCATTAATCAGGAACAAACACCCTTCCAGCTCTCCTAGAGGTGCCACTAGGCATGATGACTAACCTCGCCAAGCGGTCTTGTGATGTGTGGAAACCCACCCGGATGACCTAGGCGGGGCAGCACCGCTTGAGTCAGCGCGGGTGCCCCGGGCCCCCGCACGGGTCGCGGTCAGGAAGCAGTTCCAAAACCCGAGGCAGTGCGGAGGTGGCTTATCCATTCCCGGGCCCCACCCCTGAAAGTTGTTAGGAGAGGAATCCAGAGAACTTTCCCAGATTGATCCCTGCCCGCTTTCAGGGAGGTCGGCCGAGCTCTACGCTCAACCTGCGGCCCGGCCCGGAGCCACTTAGTGCTGCCTGCCAAGCCCCTCCTTCGCTGCATCTGCTAGGGCCGCAGAGAGGAGGGAGGGTCGGCTGGGATCGCCTCCTGAAGAAGTCCCACCGGTTTTTCGAGCTCGGCTAGGCACCCAGAGAGACTCGGCCGCCGGAGTCGCGGGAGCCCGCAGGAACCTCGGGCCACAGGGTGAGTCACTGTGGGGAGCAGGAGCGGGCTGGCGAGAGTGCGAGAATGAATGATGTCAGGAGCGCGCAGGGCGCGGGCTGGAGAGGGCGGGCCGCGGTAAACAGAGCTGCGCGCTGCCCCGGGCACCGCCAACCGGAGACCCCGCCCTCGGCGCCACGGGAGCCTCCCGGAGCCCGGCCCGCCGCAGAGCTAGGACTGCGGCCTGGGGCGGAGAGGTTTCCTCAGCTGGTGAGCCCCGCGCAAAGTTTACAGCTCTCGGGCCGGGTCCCCCAGGTCCTCGGCACCCAGCTAGCGCCCCTGGCGTGCGAGCACCGGCTGCGAGCGGTGAGCGCCGGGCCGGGAGGAGGATGGGCTGCGGGCTGCGCGTCCTGCGGAGCGCGCGGGGGACGTGGCTCCAGCGGGGACGTGGCTCTGGCCGCCCCGCCCCAGGCATCCTTCTTCAGTTTTCAGGTGCTGGGGGTCAGCCGGTGGCTGTCTCTTCTTCCAGCCTCCTGCTCATTCATTTGCAAACCGGTTTTGGGTATTTGGTGATGGCATTGAAATGGCATCGCTTAAACCGTAGATTGTGCGGTGCCACACAATCTTGTGCGGAGGTCAGGGTGGAAGTTCGGGTGGCGGAGAAGAGACTGTCACTTGCTGAGGATCTGTGCACAAGACAAGCCTCGGGCTGCCCAAGGCGACCTCTATGCCTTTGACGTCCAGTCCCGCGCCCCTTAACGAAGGGAGACTCGGCTTGTCAGCACAGAGAGATGGGAGTGGACCTTACACCGTCACCATCTGTGGGTCCGGTGATCGGTCCGTCTCAAAAGCAAATACTTCAAATGTTATTTCCTGTAATCTTTTATTAATCCGCCGTTCCTCTATTTTCAAGACTTGCTTATTCTAAAATGACTTTAAAATCATTTTGACATGTGTTGGAAATTCTGAAAAGGTTCAACGCTTTTTTGTCAGTGGGTTCGCGTGGACTTTGAGTGGCTCTTTAACTGTTCAGTTCTTTAATTCCTAGCTTCATTTAACTAACCGTGAACCCTCGGTTACATTAACCATCCCGAACTGGTAAAGTGACATTAGTACTACCTCAGACAATAACTAGGATTAAATAAGGATTAATGAAGTTAGTAATTGGGGACGGAAGGCACAAACGTCTGAATGTAAATCTCTTCAAAGCAGACTCCAATAAATTGTAACTCTTGACCTGTAAATAGTTAAGTTTCAGTTGAGTTGGGTAAATATCAATTTCCTTCTGATAGACCTGGTAGGGCCCAGGTTAGCACGTGAGACACTGTGTCTATTCCCTTAGAGTGGGAAGGGAGGTTTTTCAGGAAGTCAAACTTTACAGGGTGGATACCTAAAAAAGGGTTGTCCCCACCCTCTGTCGTGGGAGCTGCTAAGTGTTTAAGAGACATCAAAGCAGCTGGACAGAGAATTGGAAGCCCAGACTTTGGAGTAAGAAGGTATTTGTAGAGAGCACTCTTCTCTCTCTCTCTCTCTCTCTCTCTCTCTCTCTCTCTCTCTCTCTCTCTCTCTCTCTCCCCTCTCCCTCTCCCTCTCTCTCTCTCTCTCTCTCCCTCTCCTTCTCCCTCTCTCCTTCTAAGAAGCAAGCAAAGTTCATTTTTTGTTTGCTTAGTTTTTACGGCCCCTTTCCTTGGTCCACTGATAGTTTTGTTTCATAGTGGTTTCCTAGGTGGAGTTTCTGTTTTTTTGTTTTTATTAAGCAGGTTAATATTTAATTTGCTGTTGCTAGTTTCATTTTTAAGTCAAACTGGATGACTTATGAACCGGCAGAGAAACTCAGGAACACCCTGTAGGTTGTTTCACCCTATTCTAAGTTTCTTTGTCCCAGAGTTTGTTAAAAAAAAGTCCTAGGGGGTAATAGGAAGGATCAGAGCAGGTAGTGGCCATGGGGATTCTGGGGAGCCAAGGTGTTAGCTGTAGATCCTAAGTGAATTATACTCTTAGAAGTCTGTGCAACTTCAAACAAAATATAGAAAGAGAAATTATCTTTCGTTTGTTAAAATAAAAAATTAAATGCAGATTATGACTTTTTTAAAAAGTGATACTTTGAGGGAAAATAAGGGAGGGGGAGGGGTGTGTGTGTGTGTGTGTGTGTGTGTGTGTGTGTGTGTGTGTGTGTGTATGAGAGAGAGAGAGAGAGGTATCTTACTGTGTTGTGCCCAGGGCTACCTGATGTTGAATTTGAGGTCCTCCTGCCTCAGTCTCCCCAGTACTGGGATTGCAGATTGTGCGCAACCATACCGTGCTTCGTTTTCTGTTTTGTTTTGATTTTGTTTGGTTTGAGTTTTTGTTTTGTTTTGTTTTGTTTTTTGAGACAGCGTTTCTCTGGGTAGTCTTAGCTGTCCTGGCCTCACTCTGTAGACCAGGCTGCCCTCGAACTCAGAGATCCACCTGCCTCTGCCTCCCGAGTGCTGAGTGCTGAGATTAAAGGCATGAGCCACCACCGCCAGGCCTCGTTTTTGTTTTTGTTTTCCTGGAAATTTCTCTAAGAATTCTGGACTAAAAAAAACATAGTTTTCCTTTATCTTCCAGTTGAATCAGATCCTGATCTACTAGTATCAACTCATAAATTTGCTGAGCATTTATTAAGCAACTTTTTTTTTTTGAACCACAGTTTCTCTGTGTAGCCATGCCTGTCCTAGACTCACTTTGTAGACCAGGCTGACCTTGAACTCACAGAGATCCATCTGACTGCCTCCCAAGTGCTGGGATTAAAGGTGTACACCGTCATGGTGACTTAATCAACTATTATATGCCAGCACTGGTATAACAATGCTGAGATAAAGGAGATTCTGTTACTGCCCCTGTGACATACAGTCCTGTAGACTAAAACCCAAGTATTATGGAGTCAAAAAACAGGAAGGCTTGGAGCTGGGAGGAAACAAGAAATGACTGAGTAATGCTGTGAGGCCTTCCTAGTGGCCGTCTGATGGTTCTTGTGAGGCTGAGCACTATGAGGACACCTTGCTTTCCCTGGTAAAGAGTGCTGGCTAGTCTAAATGAGGTAAAACAGACCCATGGAAATGAAATATGAAGGGTACACCGGCTGTGGTGGCGCACCCCTTTGACCCCAGCACTGGGGGTGGGGGGGGCAGAAGCAGGTGGATCTCTATGAGTTCAAGGCCAGCCTGGTCTACAAAGGGAGTCCAGGACAGCCAAGGCTACACAGAGAAACCCTGTTTTGAAAAAACAAAGGGGGGGAAAAAAAAGAAATATGAAGGGTAAATTTAGGTCAACGAAGACTTACTTCCCATTAACAAAGCTCTAAGGTAGATCTTTAACAGACTTACCATTGTGTGTGACTAACCCCTGGTTTCCTTTGTCTTAGAAGTTAAGAAATATGTAGGGAAAATGGGCAGAATAAACCTGTTTTCACCCTAAAAATTACTTACCTCATACCTTTCTGTTTTGTACATGTATGAGTAAGAGCTAATGGTACTGAGATGACTGTGGATGGTGCCAGCTGTGTGCTATACTTAATCACCACAGCTTTGTGAGGGTGACATGTTTTTTGTGCATGGCTGTTCTGCTTGCATGGATGTCTGAGCACTGAGTGCATGGGGTACCCTTGCAGGCCAGAAAAGGAAGACAGATCCCCTGGAACCTAGAGTTTATAAATGGTTGTGAGCCTTCATGTGCTGGGAATCGAACCTGGGTCCTCTGGAAGAACAGCTAGCGTTCTTAATCTCTGAGCCATCTCTCCAGCCCGATGGCAAACATCCTTAACTTTTTATTGGGGAGAGAAAGTACTTTGTGGCAGTTACTTAACTTTCCCAAAGTGCACAACGGGAAAGCTATTCTCTATAAAACCGCGTTTATTTTTTACATATTTTGACTTTCCTCCCCCCCCACCCGCCCCCGACTCAATTATAAACATTTTTCATGTCACTTACTTTGAACCAACCCCACACTGTGGGACACCAAGTTTGTTTCCAGCTTTCACTATTTCTAAGCATTTTTCTTATTTTTAGTTTTAATTACGTGTATGTATGTGGGTCTGCATGGGGCTCTGTGTGCGTGAGTACTAGCACCTTGGAGGCCTGAGGCATCAAATCCCCTGGAGCTAGAGTTACAAAAATGGATGCTCGCAATCTAGCTCAGGACTTCTGTGTACCCACTCTCAACCGCTGAACCCACGTTCTCAGTATTTTTAGCAGCTTTGCATTAAATATCGATATACAACATGGTTATTTTTTTCCCTTTGCTTTGCATTTTAAAAAGTGAAATCTATTAACTTAGCTGTTTTCTCAGAAGGCCGTTTTCAGAATTAGAAAAACTGCGTTCTGTTGTTTATGTCTTTTTGAATCTTTACTGAAGATCAAATCCAGGGGCTTGCAGCATGCTTCTTTCTTTAATCACCAGCCTACATCCTTAGTCCCTTTTCTTCCTTTTAAATCTCACTTCCCTGTTTCTTTAAGCTTTTCCTTCAGCTCAGGGGGTCAACCTTGGTGGAGCTGCCCAGCAGGGCGCTGGCTGGCTCCTCATCCTGGGGATTATCTGATGAAAAGAGAACATTCCAGCTTTCGTTAAGTACTGTTTGTGTTTTTATTATTAGTCATGAAGCTAATTTTTTTTTTTTGAGGAAATATAACAGAGTAGAACCCTGCCAGGCAGCTCTGAAAAGGAAATCTTATTTCTACAGTGAGCGCCCGTGAGCAAACATTAAGTATTTTCAGATGTTTATATTATATTTAGTATATTAGGTTTAACATAATAAGTTGCATCAATTTTATGTTACTTATTTATTGGTTTTGTTTTGTTTGTTTGTTTGTTTGTTGTATCTCTGACTGTTCTGGAACTCTTTGTGTAGACCAGGTTGCCCTTGAATTCACAGAGATCCACCTGCCTCTGTTTCTTGAATGTTAGGATTAAAGCTGTAACCCCCATCACCTGGTAATTGAATCTTTTTTTCCACCTTTGGTTTTTTCTAGACAGGGTTTCTCTGTGTAACCTTGGCTGTCCTGGACTCACTTTGTAGACCTGGAACTCACAGCAATCCACCTGCCTCAGCCTCGAAAGTGCTGGGATTAACCAACCCTGGATAAGAATTGAAATTTTTAAGAAAGTTTTTCCATATACTGGAGGAAGGGATAGCCTTGAGCTGGCAAACAGGAGAATGGAGAGATGCTATATTGCCAAAGGCGGGTGCTGCATCCCTCCTTAGAATAGCACCTTGCCCCTGCCTCCTGGATCACTTCTTTCTATTGGGCCTGCATCCTACTATGGTCCTTTGGGCACTGGTCTAGCAGACAGACGATGGGATCTCCGGATTCTCTGACCCATCTACTAAAGAGGCTCATGCTGCGGAGCCTCCGGTTGACATCATAACGACTTTTTGTAGTTGTAAATACCATGTTGGTTATTAGTGTGATTTAGCCCTGACAGAGGATGTAAGAGAATGAGCTTCATTTAGGGGGAAGGAAGAGCGTTGAAGGGAGAAAAAGCTGTCTGAAGTCATGGGCCATTTAGCCAACTGTGATGCCGCAGTGCCCAGTCCTCAAAAGGAAGTGGAGACCTTCTGGGAAGGTGCACCTTGGTTAAGTGTGGAGCCTTTGAGAAAGAGAGAGGCTAAAGAACTGCGTTGGCTCCAAGCCTCGCCCCCGTGTCAAATCAGAGAAGGTTAAGTGATGGTAGATACTAACGTCGTGGGGAGATAGAGCCCTGAAGTGTTGTCGTCATCCTCGGATAACCCTGGAAAACAGACGGTGCCGTCTCAACTCTGCAGTGGAGGGGCTGAGCGATTTAGGAAGACTCAGGTCTTACTCCAGGAACCCCAAAGGGTAGAGACTGTAGGGAGTGGAAGGAGCAGGGGTTCGAAGCCAAGCCCAGCAGGGGCTCCCAAGTCTCCTCCCAGCTCTCTGGTAACTGTAGCTTCAGAGATGTGTGGGGCTTAGGGGCCATGCTCTAACATAGGACTGTTTCTATAGAATTGTTCCCTGCTCTCAGTGCCATGAACTTGTGTCCCTGCTAGGCTTTGCCTGACAGACATGAATGAGTTTCTTTTTGTGTGTGTGTGTGTGTGTGTCTGTGTGTGTGTGTGTGTTGTATGTGTATGTGGCTTTTTCTTTTCTTTCTTTCTTTCTTTTTTTTTTGAGATAGGGTTTCTCTGTGTAGCCTTGCCTGTCCTGGAACTAGTTCTGTAGAACAGGCTGGCCTTGAACTCACAGAGATCTGCCTGCCTGACTCCCAAGTTCTGGCCTTGAACTCACAGAGATCTGCCTGCCTGACTCCCAAGTTCTGGAATTAAAGGCATATGCCACCATCGCCAGGCATGAACGTGTTTCTTTATAATACTGCTTGTCACTGGGTTAACTTAAAGAACTCCCCGACACTTCCTGGCTGTAAAATGGGAATGAAATAGTATTTATGTCAGAGGGTAATCATGTGAACTATGTGACCCAATGTGTAGAAACCATTTGAGGAATGCTAGCTTGGTTTTCTTTTTTTCTTTTTCTTTTTCTTTTTTTTTTTTTTCCATAAAAGCTACACTTCTAATTTAAAAAGAGGTTTCAAACTAATTGCCTCAAAAATTGAGTATCTCTCACCAAGGTGGCTTGCTGCTTCTGTGACATAGCTTGTCCGAGTTGGTGGGGTCTCACGTCAATTCCCCACTCTTCTACTCTCTTTCCTTTGGTGTTAAAGCGTAATGAGTGACAGGGGTGTACGCTGGTGACCAGAAGGGCTGCTGTAGGTGCTGGCCAGCTTTTGCAGTGCCTGCAGGATGTGCTTGCCCGCCCTGCAGATAGGCAGACATGGGGAGTGGGCGGTGAGAGTCCATCACAGCTGGTACTGCCCCTCCCAGCGCTTTGCCTTCTGAGAAATACTGTACCATGGGCACCACTGTCCCTGAAACTGCAAGGCCATTAGGAATCACAAACCCTACTGTCCTCGCCTATGTGTGTCTTTCTTTAGGAAGCCCAAGACAGCTGCTTAACAGGGCTGCTACTGTCTTCTGGGAGTTTCTTTTGCTCAGCAGGTTGTTTAACTATTTAATGGACTGCGCTGTTGTTCTAGTAAGCTTAATTGCAACACAGGATGTTGTTTTGGTTAAATTAGTGTATGGGTCACTTCTGGGAAAAATGCCACCTTATATATTTACATATGTATAAAATATATCCACTAAGGTACATTAGGTAAGACTGAGAACTGTGCTGCCTTGAAACAGAGATTGGCAAATTCTAAGCAACAATCAGGAACATTTGAAGTTTGTTTTAACAAGAAATTTAAAGTCCTTACTAGAACCCAGGGTTTGTTCTTTGTCCTTAGAACTGTTAATCTTTGACTCCTAAAATAAGTCAGTATGGCTATCTTCCTTTTATTTTCTCATTTCATTCCATGCGTCATGTGCACATGTTGTGTGTGGTGTGTGTGTGTGAGAGAGAGAGAGACTGACTGCATGTGAGTGTACGTAAGTGTTTGTGTGTGAGTACGTGTGAGTGTGTGTGTGTGTGTGTGTGTGTGTGTGTGCTGCAAAACATCAAAACAGGAGTTGTAGACCTGTTAGGCCAATACTCTACCACTGAGCTATCCCCAACCCTTAAAGATCCCTTTGATTTGAGAAACAGAAAGATACTTTGCAGTGTTCAGTTAGTGTACCTTAGAAGGAACTTCTCTCTCCATGAGTTTGAGACCAGCCTGGTCTACAAAACAAGTTCTAGGACAGCCGGGGCTATTACACAGGGAAACCTCATCCTGAAAACCCAACTAACCAACCAACCAACAAACAAAAACCAAACTTCTCCTTGTGATTTGTGGTGCTGACGTGAGCTCAGAGCATCTGCACCTGCTAGTCGAGCCCTTCTTCCACTGAGCGAGCAGCATCTGTAGCTCCAGAATTTGGTTTCCAGGGTAGCAGTTGGGACTATGGAGCCCAACCACTGGTGTTGGATTAGAATCTCACTGTTTTGGACACACACCCACACCCCGCCCCCCAGCGTGGAATTGATTGAAAGGAAAATCATACCTGTTTAAACATGCTGTGTCTCAGCTCCTTGTAGCCTAGCCTTTAGACAGTCATGGCTAGAACATGTATTTGATGAGCGTTTGTGCTTGATTTTCAGTGTGGTATTGTCAAGGATTTTGTTGGCTCACTTGAGTGTAGGAAGGAAGAGGGCATTCTCCCACCTCCCGGCCTCCCACCTCCCGGCATCGTATGAGTTGAACAAAAAGAACAATATTGGGTGCTCTACTTAACAAGATTTTATTGGCTTAATTTTCCTCCATTTATTTTATGTCTGTGGATGGTCTGCCTGCCTGCATGTCTGTGTACCATGTGCATGCACTGCCCAAGAGGCCAGTATACGTCATGGGGTCCAAAGGATGAGCTCAGCGGAATCATACTTTCTTAGCAACCATGATGTTCAATCTCTAGTGCTACAAAAACACATAAATAAAATAAATGGGTGATGTTATCTTGAGACTTGTCCTTACTTAAGAAATAAAATTGCTGGACATGGTAGCATATACCTTTAAGCCCAGCACTAGATGAGGCAGGGACAATGTGAGACTTATGAGTTTGACGCCAGACTGAGCCACATAGTGAGTTTCAGGCTAGCCTAAGCTGCTACACAGTAATTCCCTGCACAGAGAGAGAGAGAGAGAGAGAGAGAGAGAGAGAGAGAGAGAGAGAGAGAGAGGAAGGGAGGGACAGAGAGAGAGACTTTGATAATTTCTAAGCTGTATAGCTGTAAAAGCAGTTTTGCTAGGAATAAAGAGACTGTCTTGTATAGAACTCTTTAAAACCTGAAAACCATAGAGATAGATCATTTCTATATTTTTAGTTCTTTTCTATGTTCCGTGCATGTATTTGTGTGTACATGATCATGTGTGCGTTCACATATAATTGTACATGCTTGTATGCATGTGCTGCATGGAGGGGGTACCAGCAGTCTATGTTGGCATCTTTGATCACTGTTGACCTTGTTTTGTGAACCTCATCAACTTGGCTAGACTCCCTTGGCCAGCAAGCCCAGGGGATCCTTTTGTCTCCTCTGCCTCCCCACCATGGAGGTCACATGTCTATGCTGCTGGGTGGGACTTTTTGATGCTGGGGATCAAATTCAGGATCCCAAGTTAGTGCAGCAAGCACTCAACTGCATTGACCGAACCATCGCTGCAACCCCCTACATCTTCAGTTCTATCAAATACATTCTGGTTAAATTGGTGTGTGTATATGGATGCATGCGCAAAAAAAAAAAAAAAAAGATGAAGTGGTTTTGGGGAAAACTTCATGTAGGCAGAAGTTTTGGTTTGTTCTCTGAAACAGGTTTGTAGACTTTTCTCAGCCTTTAGCTGTTTACTTCAGAGCCATGTTGTCCAGGTTAGGGGTATAGAGCCCTGCAGGAATCCAATGAAGCAAGTCATGGTTAATAGTTTCCTTCTTCCTGCAGCTGACTAACTCTAGGGTTAGGTTTCCTTCACGGTAACAAAGTGCACAGTATAATCATCTTATAAGGAGCAAAGGTTTGCTTTGGCTGCTTTGTGAGGCCCTGTTGCTTTGGACGGGTGTTGACTTTGTGGTAGAGGTCCATGCAGAGCCAGCCACTCATTTCATGGCTCCGTTGTCTTTACCACCCCTACCAGCTCTCCCGAGGACCATACCTTCAAGGGCTCCTCACCCGACCTTGCCTCATGAAACTTCCACTGCTTGCCTGGAGGACCTCTGGGGACCAAGCCTTTAAGACCAGGTCCTTTGGGAAGCAGTCAGCACTCACCATTGCGTTTTCATAGCAGAATGAGGCTGTCTTTAGACATACAAGTAGTCAAGAAACTAGCTTCCATAGGCATTGGATAAGTGTGTGTTCTGCCTCCCACCCATCATCAGTAAACTAAAAGATTGATATTGTCACTTTTTGTTGAAACAGAGTCTCACTATTGCAGCCCTGTGGATTGCCTGGAACTTACTCTGTAGATTAGGCTAGTTTCGAACTCAGAGAAGTTCATCAGTCTCAGTCTCCTGCGTATTGGAACTAAAGACCATGCACCACCACGCCCAGCTGGGCATCTCTTAATACAGAATTTTATTTATTATTCCTTCTGGATGAATTGCTGCAATTAGTTGTCTCCAGGCTTGCAAAAACCTAGAGCAGTGCAGTGACTGCCCTGTGGGTGAAATGCAGAACCCAGTGCTGACCAATGGAAAAACTGTGAGCCAGCCACAGTAGCCACACGTGCAACTCCAGTGTCCTAACAGCCACATTATGAAAAGTAAAAAGGAAGCTGGTGATATGAATTTAAATAACATTTTATATAACCTAGTATGTCAAAATATAACAGTGTCCATTAGAGTCAATATGACAGGCCTTTGAAATGTTTATATTTTTCTTAACTCTTTTAGTCTGGTATGTGCTCTCCTCTCGTAGTTGAAGATCAAGTACTCAGTATTGGGTCTAACAGCCATTGCATTATGCAGGGCAGGTGAATCCAGCTTACCTTAGGAAATCTGCCTGCATCTGCAGATAATCTAAATACTTGTTCTCTTGGCCTCTTTTATGTTGCCAAACAAAACACTGGAGACCCAAGTACTTCAGGAGAGTTTTTAGCTCACAGCTGTGGAGGTCCAAAAGGGTAGTGCCAGGATTGTACTCTCTGGAGGAGCTCCTGCTGACCGACAATGTGGTGGATGGTCTCACACAGCAGGAGCATCTTCCAGAGTGACAGACAGGTAAGACAGAAAGAGATGGATCATGGCATGGCCTCCTGACAGCAGTTTTGCTCACACTGTCTCTGGAGGGCTAATCCAGGATGGGCCCACTACCACATTCCACTAGGAATTAGGAGTCCCATCTCTTGACGCTGCAACCATGGCTAACACCCCTGCACTGGAGATCAGTACCAAATGAACCTTTGAGAAACACTCAGACTATATCCAGCCCCTTTAGTCGGCACTGTCTGATGCCTTTGAATATTCTGGTCTCTCTGCCTCCTTCCCTTCTTTGAGTCAGGATCTCATTATATGGCCCAGGCTGGCCTTGAACATGCAGTGCTTTTGTCTTAGTCTCCCAAGTACCGGGTTTTATGGCTACTGGCTGCCACATCTGATAGGATATTATATGTTTATTTAATTATATCAACAACACAGGGGATATCATAGAAATCTGGTCATATGACTGACTAGCCAAATGTACAGTGAGAAGACACCATAGGACATAACCCTTTAACTCTCAGCTCACCTGGCTGTTGACTGTCACCCTATCCTTCCCCTGTTTATCTTTGTAATGGTGTCTAGTTGCCTATTGTGACAGTTTAGGAAGCACAGCCGCAGTAAAATCTGGGCCAGAGAAATCATTAATTGATATCGTATTAGTCTACCTGGAAGTGATAGGATCAGGATGTAAAACATGGACGTGGTGCAGTGGAGCTTGGGAGGGGCGGGGAGAGCGAGAGGGAAGGAGGGAGGGAGGGGTAACTAAGGATTGCACAGGGAAACGACCCCCCAGCTCTGGGCTAGCCCCTCGCTCAGTGATTCTCAGGAACAACTGCCTTAGACTTTATAAGTGCTTGGAGTGCAGCAACTAATAGTCTTCCTCAGTTCCTTTTAAAGTTGTTGTGTTATACACCATCATTTAAGTACCTGCTGTGTGCTAGACTTCACCACCACCATCACCACCATCACCACCACCAGCACCACCACTATGGTGTGGCTTTCCATATGCTAGGCAAGTGCCCTACCACTGAGCTGTAGCCAGTCATTTTAAGCTTTTAGTCTCTCATTTGGTAGGCCAGGCTGGACTCAAAAATCAAGATCATGTCTCAATGCTGGGATCGCAAGTACATCATACTCAGCTCTAGACATTCTTCTCCCTTCTGGGATGTGGCAGTGAGCACGGGTCAGGATTTCTCCTTGAATGCAGTCTGTGTGTTGAGAGGTGAGGTTCTCGGAGGGATTGACAGGGTGATGAGCAAGTGGTGTTGATAAGAAAACCCACTCCATGTTCCTTCTCTGAAGGAAGTCAGCAGTGATGGAGAAGCCCACTTACGCCTGCCTGCAGCAGAACAGGGCTCATCAGACAGGTCAGGGACGTACTGAGACATGGAGGATTGCAAGGCTCCGCAGAGGGCAGCACACAGAGGTCAGGAGACACTTAGGAAACCAGTATGGCTGAAGCATGTGAGGAGTGGGAGGAGGATTTGGTGGGAGAGGAAGAGGAAGAGAAGGGGAAGGAGAGGAGCAAGAGGAGAGGAGGGAGGCAGCTCACCAGCAGGACCTGGTGGGTAGGCCTTGCATTTTTTTTCTGAGAAGTATGTTTATTATTATTCCAAATGCCACAAGAAAGCAACATGAACTGAATAAAGGAGAGTGAATGATTGACTTGTATTTGTGGCATGTCCCTCTAGCTGCTGCCAGGGAGTGGCAAGAACCCCGCCACCATGAAGCAGTAGCAATGTTCTATGTGATGTGACGTGGTGTGGGGCAGAGGACGGTGTTGGAGGTGGAGAGCGGTGGGCGGGTTTGAGAGTTGAGGGTGTATGGGTGGGACAAATAAACGTGACGTAGGAGATTGTGCTGGTGGGTAGGAGGGCTGTAATGGCTGGCGTTAGAGTCTGGTGATTGGCTAGTTTTAATTGACCATTCGGTGATCTCAGTGGAGATAGATGTCAGTTGTGAGTGAGACTTGCTTTCCAGGACCCAGATTAGAGCCAGGGTGGTCAACGCAGCAGTAGCACGAAGACTATGAGAATCCCGTGGCGAGATTTTGTAAGCAGGGAACTCCCGAGGCATAGCAAAGTCAGGGTAAACAGATGGAGCCATCAGCAAGGCAGGGCCAGACCAGGGAGGGCCATGTTGCAGGTCAGTTGACTGTTGAAGAGAGCTGTGGTGGAGTAATCCACTGTGTTGTAAGTTGCTGGTGAGTTGAGTAAGATGAGAACACGGCCTCCACTGGGTTTAGCAATGCAGTAGGACTCACAGAGTGCTTTTGGAGGAAGGGTTTAGGGCACAGATGCATTAGCCTCTGGTACCTGCAGTGGGAAACCTCTTTTCATTTTTACTGCCTGAGCTACGGGTGCTCGAGTCTTAAAGCTCCTGCAGGACCTGGCTGGAGGACCCTCTCCCATTACTCTGATGTGCTACTGTTGACCAGTGGTCTCTAGTTGCCTCTGCCTTGCCTGGACTGAGACTGTATTTTCCCCAGGATTCCATCTCTCTCCTCATCTCAAGATGTTTCCTTTGCGTCCTGCACCTGTGTGGGAATTTTGACTGAGATCCTATGAGAAGTACCCATTTCAAAACCCTCACCTCCTCTCCTCTATGTCCTGTGAGCGAGTTAATCCTTTAAGTCATTCTACACACTTCTTTCTAATATTTGGTGGGTTGTTTGTCAAGACAGGGTTTCTCTGTGTAGGCTTTGCTGTCCTGGTCTCGCTTTGTAGACCAGGCTGGCCTCCAACTCACAGAGATCTGTCTGCCTCTGCGTGCGCCACCACACCCAGCATATTTGGCATTTTTATCAGTCTTGCTGCATAGCCCAGGCTAGCCCCCAATTCCAAAGTGCTGAGGTTGCATATGTGAGCCACCACAACCAGAATTACCATTCTTGTTTGTTTGTTTGTTTGTTTGTTTGTTTTGAAACAGGGCCTCCTATAGCCCAGGCTAGTTTTATATTCTTGATCCTCCTGCCTCTAGCTCTTTATTGCTGAGATTACAAGTGTTCACCACCACACAGAGCTAGCCTCAGCTTTTCTGAAGGGTTTGTGTGTCCCAAGAAAGTTTGGGGTTCACTGCCTGGGGAGGAGGTGAGCTGCTATGCAACTCCCCTCTCTTTTTATTTTCTCTTTCGGTTGTTACCTTTCTCACCAATGCGTGGAGTATTTGGGCTTTGTTTTGTTTTTCCCTTTCCGTCCAATCACTTTGTTTTTCTCTTCATTATCCTTTTCTTGCAGCACCCCAATTATACCAGTTGCCATGGAGACAGTAATGCACTCTAAGTGGATATTCCTTTAGGTAGAGAGGGAGAAGCAGGAGGGGGATGAGCCTTGTTTTTCTACAAATGTTTCCTAGTAACAGAAATAATTACTACAGACTGTGATATAGAAACAGCTGTATGAGATTTGCTTATTTCCTAGGAAAGATTGGCTTCTTCTTTTTAGAATTACTTTTAGAATTACTGTGCTTGAGTGTGTTGTACATAATGTGTGCACAATGTGTCACATGGTCATTTGGAATCCAGAAGAGGGCGTCAGATGCCTGGAACTGGTTGTGAGCCGCCAGGTGGGGTGTTAGGGTTCAGGTACAGCCGCATACTGACCACTCAAATGCCAGACTCAGATTGATGGAAGTTTATTTGAACGCTGAGCAAGAACTGACCAGTCAGGGCCAAAAGCTGTAAATTCAGACTATGACCTTGGTAACAAGAACTGACCTGTCAGGGCCAGAGTCTGAACTTAGACCATGACATTGCTCTGCTTCTCAGGCAGGTTTTTTTTTTTTTTTTTAAATAAGAACACCTTAACCAGGTGGGAAGCAAGGAGGAGGGCAGCGCTACATCATTTTGTCCAGTTAAACACAAGAAAAATGGATTCTGTTCTGAGCACAATGTAACCAGGTGGCTAGACAAAGCATTTTAAGCTGATTGGCTGGGATTTAGGGAAGGGGAGCTTTGGGGGGCTTTCCAGCTCTCTGGGAGTAAGGAATGTCACCTCATAATCAAAGTGGAGACTTGTCTGCTGAGAACAGGTGTTAACAGAAGAGCTACAGTTATGTTAGGAAATAAAGGAGCTCTCAATGGAGGGGCTATAGAGTTTAAGGAGGCTAAGCAGGTTACAGCAGTGGGGGCTGCACCTCCATGCCTGGCTTGTTAAGTTCTGTTGTCATACTTAATTAAGGACACATGCACATGGATTCTAAATATCCTTTCAACTAAATGTATTGACTCTTACTAGATGTCTTCATACTGGAGGAAGATATATATATATATATATAATTTTTTTTTCTTTTAGAATAAGGTAGTTTAGCCAGGAGGTGGTGGCGCACACCTTTAATCCCAGCAATTGAGAGGTAGAGGCAGGTGTATCGCTGTGAGTTCGAGGCCAGCCTGGTCTACAAAGTGAGTCCAGGACAGTCAAGGCTACACAGAGAAACCCTGTCTTGAAGAAGAAGAAGAAGAAGAAGAAGAAGAAGAAGAAGAAGAAGAAGAAGAAGAAGAAGAAGAAGAAGAAGAAAAGCTAGTTAAAGTAATTTTTTGTTTTGACAGTAACCTCTGATTTTCTTGCATTAAGAGTCCAGATAAAGTCTAAGGAGACAACAGAGCCCACAAAGTTGCCCTCTGACCTCCATATATGCTGTGTGAGCCTCCCACACACACTATACCAAATAATATAAATAAATGAAAATGTTAGATTGAACCAATGAGCCTCATTGGGGGGGGGGGCGTCAGGCTATCAGAGCACTACCCCTGAGAATGGGCTAATATTATGGATGTATAGATTATTTAGGGAGTGACTAGTTATAAAAGACTCCCTGTGGCATGCTTGTACCTGTCTTACCTAACCAGCTGTGGCTGCCTGCCCTTGAGCTTTGCATCTTTCAGAACTCTAAAATGAATAAACCTCTTAGTTTTATAAACTACACAGTTCCAAGTTTTCCCTTATAGCAATAGACTACAGACTAGAGCACCCCTATTGACAACACAAGGTCTTTTAGGATGCCCTATTTTTTTCCTCATTAATTTTTTAAATTTAATTAATTTATTCAGATCACATCTCAATTGTTATCCCATCCTTTGTATCCTCCCGTTCCTCGCTCCCTTCCACTTTCACTCTATTCCCCTCCCCTATGTCTGTGACGGAGGGGGGACCTCCTCCCCCACTATATGGTCATAGGCTATCAAGTCTCATCTTGGTAGCCTGCTTATAGAATGCCCTATTTTCAATGGCTTCTTTCGGGACAATCAAAAACAGGCTCCCATTGTGTTTAACAGGGTGGTTTTGGATCTTCAGCTAGATTTTAAATCCCTGAAGCAGAGACCAAGTCTAGGGGGGACAACATTAAGAGGGTACTTATCAGGGTGCTAACACTGAAAAAAACAAAAATACAAAAAAACAAAATACTGCTTGAGGCTGGAAGAGGTCGAACAAAAAGGGCAGGAGTAGAGTTAGTCCAGCGTCATTGTGTTTCAGTGTAGAAACTAAGATTAGTGGAGAAGTTAGGTTTTAACTAATTTGGTGTTGTTTTCAGACTGTCCCTGTCATAGCCAGAATCGGGAACATGGTGACCCTCCGGAGTGCACAGTTTATTCTGCAGCCCGAAGACTTAGTGTATGGAAAGTCTGAGTAATTAATTTTAGATTCTTCTAATACTTTCACAGTGCGTCATGGAAAAGATCATGACAGAGCGCCTCTATGAGAGATAAAGAGAAAAATGTGAGTTTTCATTTGTGTGTTTCAGAGGTAACCAAATTTTGGCAACTGGCAGCTAGTTCAAGAAAGACCAACTTGGTGTCAGTGTGTGGTGATGCCTGCGTGTAATCCCAGCTGCTAGAGAAACAGAGACAGGATGATTTCAAATACAGGGCCATCCTGGGCACCATGGGGAGACTCTATCTCTCTTAGCTTTATACACACACACACACACACACACACACACACACACACACACACACCAAACACCACTGCCAAGAAAGGAAAAAAATTTTTTTGAATATAACAGCACTGAGATTCCACATGTCTAAAGGTGTGGGGTGTTCCAAGATTCATGCTTGTATGTCAGGGGACACGGGGACCATGTTTGCAGTCTGATGAGGGAAGCTGTGATTCGGTGCTCTCTATCTGTGTCTGTGGGTTAAGGCATGTGAGAGAGAAATTCCTAACAACTTCATCTATCTTATCAGCCAGGGCTCTGAGCTGTTGTTAGATGATCTTTACACAGTGGCCATTCGCTGGACACACTCTAGACTTCTGTCATTACATCCCCATGGTTTCTTCAGGGACTCTTAACTGCATAGACCTCTGTCCTAGGATGCAATCTAAATCTAGTTATTGCCCTGCTCCTTTTTCAAAGGTTGCTTTGAACACTGGGCGGTGGTGGCGCACACCTTTAATCCCAGCAGTTGGGAGGCAGAGGCAGGCGGATCACTGTGTGTTCAAGGCCAGCCTGGTCTGCAAAGTGAGTCCAGGACTACTTACCAGAGCTACACAGAGGAACCCTGTCTCAAAACAACAATAACAAAAAGGTTGTTTTGAGATTGTATTTATTTTTATTTTTGTATATAAGTGTTTTGCATGCGCGTGTGTTTATGTACCACTTGCATGCAGTGCCTGCAGAGGTCAGAAGAGGGCGTTGGATCCCTCGGAACTGGAGTTGCAGAAGTTGTGAGCCGCTGAGCAGGTGCTGGGCTTGGAACCCTCGGATGCCCTGCAAAAGCTCTCAGCGCTCTTAATTGCTGAGCCATCTCTCCAGCCTCTGTTGGTTTTTTTTTGTTTTGTTTTGTTTTGTTTTGTTTTGTTTTGTTTTGTTTTTTTAAGACAGGGTCTTAATGCTGTTGCCAGGTTGGCCTTGAACTCCTGCCGGAGCCTCCTGGGATTTCTTTAGTTGCCCTTCATCAGTGAGCAAAGGATGCTGATGATGCTTCATGCAGAAGGGAGTGGCTTAGGATGCTGCTTCTGAGTGGTTTGATAGGACAGAGGAAGGCAACGTATGGTGTTAGTCCCTAAGCTCCATCTCTACCCCTACTCTGTCTCTGTCACAGATGGTTGAGCCCTGCGCTGCTTTTCTTTAAAGGCCAGAGAATAAATACCAAGCTGAATTTTTGTGTTTTTTTGGGGGGGGGAGGGGGCATGGGGGTGCAGGGTTTTTCTATGTACCTTGGCTGTTTTGGAACTCACTATGTAGACCAGGCTAGCCTTAAGCTAACAGGCCCATTTATCTTTGCTTCCAGAGTGCTGAGCCACTGGTCCAGGCTTCGAGTTTATCATTTAAGTGATACGTGTGAGATGACTCACTTGAGAAACTCATGCCCACGCTAGGGCATGTACTACTGCCCTCTTCCACATGACCCCCCCCCCATCTCAATTTGTATGCTTTAGTCTTTAGTAGAAGCTATTCTTAGTAATTTCCCCTTTTCCTTCATAACAGAAAGAACCTTTCGAAACTTGCTTTCACTAAAATGTTCCAAATGTCTTAGGGTTGACCACACACTCAAGTGATTAATTAGCTATGTTTTTGACTTTTAAATATGAAATTTAAAAGAAATTCCTTTTTTTTTAAAAAAAAAATCATTTGTCTTCACAAGCATCTTAATTTCAGGGAAAGTATGTGCAAAAAGAGCCTAGCCAGACCCTTTTAATATATCCAGGATTTAACAAATAGAGCTGTGGGGTGTGCCCACCCCACTAATTTATAAACTGTTCAGTGTTACCCACAGTTTCTTAACGCTGGGTTTGGAAACAGAAGTGGAAAGAAGTGTGGTGTCAGCAGGGTGAGTTGCCATAGATACACTTGTCAACATGCGCCCTTAACCCAGGATGTCATGGCAACAGGAGATTGGAGGTGGAGCCCTGAGGCCAGGCCTCCATCTGAGGGTGACATGTGCCTGATAAGGTTCCCTGCTCCAGTCCTGTGGACTAGGACTAGAAGAGTAAATTCACTGTGCAGTGAGTTCTGGGCTATAAAGGGCACCCAGGGTAGCCAGCCATGACCTGTGTGTCATTTGTCACTATGAATGTGGTTCCTAAAAGCCACAAGAAAGGTCTTTCAGGATGAATTGTTGGTATTTGGAACTACAGGGCTGGGCTTGCCTGGAATTTTGAAAACTGCTGAGAAATACCTTTGGGTACGTGGCTGTTATTTCTGTAGTTTGTTTCTGTCTGATGGTCGAGTACAAGATACGTGGACTAAATGCTTAGAAGGATAATAGGTGGTCAGTTTTTGAGAAGTGGTTAAAATACTTGAGTTTCTATCATTGTAGGGGTAGGGAACTGTGTAACCAAAGTGCTTATACATATTTTTTTTAAGTGATTTAAAAATGTGAGCGCCTACTCTTCAAAAGACATGATTCATGATACTGAAAGGAGACAAAAAAAAATATCAGTCTATCACTTGGAATAGTGCATGTTTAAGTGGAATCTATGTCTCAAATGCAGATTAAGTACTCCTACTCATTTTGGCTGCTGATTTGTATAGCCATTGGTCTGGTTTTGGTACCGAGTTGTTCGGGTCAGGGCTTAAGTCCTGGTTGCCTGACTTAAGAGGCTCTGCCACCCTCCCTCAGGACGCCAGTTACACAGAATAATAGTAAAGGGCAGAGGAAGGTGTGTGCCTTCTGTGTGGCCGCCTTGGGGGAAGAACAACCCAGGAGTTCCAGCGGCTCCCTCGTCTCCTCCAAACTCCATGTTCTGGGTCTTGACTGAGGCTTAGCTTTAAACAGAACATAAGGAACAGGCACAACTGAGCAGTCCAGGGTCAGGCCTGTGCTCCTCACAATTGTCCCAGCCTCACCTCTCCCGCCAGGTCCTCCGAGAGGAAAGGTCAGGGGTGTATAATCTCTTTCCGGGAGGCAGGTTCCTGCTCTGGCTGGCACCAGCCTTGAGCCTTTTTTTTTTTTTTCCTTAATCTCCCAGCATGATATTCCCAGGGAAATTCCAGTTTCTCAGAAACTATTGTTTCAATCGCCTGACCACCTATGGGAGGGGTACAGTGTCTCCTGAACCAACTTACCCCTGCCAGGATCATTACTTCTGAGGCAGGTGTCTATATGAATCAGCCTCAGGTCATCAGGCTTGCCGGCAAGCACTATTACCCATTGAGCCATGTCACCATCCCTGCCAGAATGTCCTTATTAGAGGCTTCGGAATGTAGCCCTGTGATAGACACTTGCTTCACTTGAACAGGGCCCTGAATTCAATACCTGGTACTCCCTAGACAAACACATACACACACCCCCCAAGCACACACCCCCAAGTAACCAAACAAAAAACTAATATAAGCAAACGAAACAATGTTCTTTTTTTTATATATATATATTTATTTATTTATTTATTTATACAGTATTCTGCCCATATGTGTGCCTGCAGAGGACTGAGATCACATTATAGATGGTTGTAAGCCACCATGTGGTTGCTGGGAATTGAACTCAGGACCTTTGGAAAAACAGACAGTGCTCTTAACCTCTGAGCCACTGCTCCAGCCCAGAAACAAAGTTCTTATCAGATAGATAATTAGATTTATTTTATTTTATTTTACACGTTAATGTTTTGGTTGCATGTATGTATATATACCATGTCTGTGCATAGTGCTGGTAGAGGTCAACATTGGATGCTCTGAACTGGAGTGGCCAATGGTTGTAAGCCATCATGTGGTTGCTGGGAATTGAAACTGGATTCTCTGCAATGGGAACTAGTGCTCTTAACTGCTGAGCTGTCTCTCCAGCCTCCGTATTGGGCATTGAAGTTATGTGTTTTGAAAGGAAAAAGAATTCCACTAGTCTGGAAATTGTCTTACTTCTCCTAGCTTTCCTTTTTACAGGCAGATGTTTCATGGGTTAACGAAATTCAGCTTAACCGTTATATTCTTTAATTGTTTATGCTTCTGACATTGTAGCTAAAACCCTATTGCCGAAGACAAATATGCACTTGTCCCGTCGCTGAGGCATAGCTTGTTAGAGGGTCGTTAGCATGAGACAGAGCTTTCTGGATAGGTTCATTCTTGGAGGGAATGCTTCATTTCTGCAGATTTCCTTCAACAGATGCTTCTGGACTACAGGGCTGTGTTTTCATGGGCACAACGTGTTCCCACCGCTCTCCAGATATACCCGAGAGCCGGCCTGCCCAGAACTTTGCAGTGATGAGCGTTCCATAATTCTGTACCATCCATTTTACAGCAGCCACAGTGGCCATTGGGCCCTTGAAATATGGCCAGTGGGGGGCTAAGGACAGGAATTGAGTTTCAGTTCATTTAAGCGTGTGCAGCTTATAGCTGTTGCAGAAAACAGAACTTGAGGGGAAAGTCAGGACAGATTAGAAAGACTCCTGGTGCACTCTGCTCACCTGGCTCCTTCAGTGCATTGTCGGTGAGCCTCTCTTATGCATCAGGCAGAGTCCTAGGTACCGACGGGGGAAACAAGAGTGAAGCACGCAGTAAGGCTGAATTCACTTAGGTCCTCAAATTCAAGTGACTTTCTGAAGGTCACAGCGAACGGGTTCAGATTCCAGGTCTTCTGATGGTGATCAAATACTCTCTGCCCATGCTGTTTCCCTCAGGAAGCCTCGTAACTCCTGTCTCTCAGCATTCACCACTAGAAGGCTGCTCACCAACTAGTATGTTATCACATGTCACCAAGGTGTCATGACAAGTGAAGATGGGGAGGCCAGAGTGTTGACATGTATGAGCCCCTCGGCTCAGTCCTTCATGTCACAGAAGGGAAAACAGGGGCGGGTGTATGAATGAATAATCTACCTGTGCTGGAAAGAAGACGCATGCACACATTTTGTCCCTCCTTTGGAATTGTGATCATTTATGCTGCTCAACGCTGGCCAGTGTTAGACACTTTAGAGAGGTGAGATGAAGCCTCAGGGCATCTCTCATGTGCAAAACCTCACACTTCTCCTAAATGTGTCTTTATTTAGATTGTTGGAAAATAGTATTCTTGGTGTCACACAAAGTCACGCCCAAACAAAGTAAAAGTAACCCAGCAAGGCAGTTTCATCTTGTTTAAAAAAAAAAAAAAAAGTACACTACAACCCCATCTGGGTTACCAAACTCATGAGAGGAGAGGCACTCACTTAATGTTTATTTTGATGTAGGTGGGGACTCCTTTCTCAAAAGGAGCCAGTTCAAGCTGAATTAAAAGTGTAATGGCAGGTTTATTTGGGGCAACTGTTGGACGGGTTCACTGGTCTCAGAGTATGAGGCAATGGAAATCACTATGCAGAGAGGCAGAGATGGGGTAGGGGAGCAGAGAGAGAGAGAGAGAGAGAGAGAGAGAGAGAGAGAGAGAGAGGGTGCTGGGGTGGCAGGCAGGTCCTTTTATCCATGGCACATACCTGTCCCCCCTGGCAGCAGCAGGTGATGACATAAGCAGTTGCTAGGTCCCTGAGAGCAGGTCAGTAGAATTGCCTATATATTAGCAGGGTTAGGAGTCCAGCAGTGACTTGTGTCTCTCTGATGCTGTGGGCTCGTTCATAATCTATGCAAAGGAAATGAAGGAAAAGGGTGGGCAGCTATGGTTCAGCAAGTCCCTGGGAATGCTGCGGAGGGCCTTTAGCACACCTTTAGGCTTCCTAAGCACACAAGCTACTGGGAAGTCCTGCAAACTTTGGCAGGAGGAAACCAGACACCTGCCATCAGGGGACAAGGCAACTTGAATTATCGTCACAGTCTTTCCTCTTGTTTGGTCAGCTCAGCTATCTCATATGCAGTGGTTAGCCCTTTAATTCACCTTCCTCTGTGCTCCCAACTACCCTGTTTTAACCTTAACATCTTAACATTTGTTTTATTTAAACATTTGTTTTTACTGTAATTTAATTACCAGCAAAGGAGGCCTCCATAACGGATGGAACCCAGAGTCCTCGCTCTCAGATCATTAGTCCAGTGTCAGTCCCGCAAGGAGACTTAGAGCAGCTGTTTATCATACTGATAACCTAGTGAGTTACATACACCACCAGATCTTGCTAAAGGTCTCCTCTACCTGAGCAGAGGGGGGCACTTCTATAATAAGCCACACCTACAGGGTAAATTGGTTTCTCTCTTCATATTTAGTAATTCTTTCATTATTATTATTATTGTTGTTGTTGTTGTTGTTATTATGATGATGATGATGATGATGATGATGATGATGATGATGATAATGATGATGCAGCTTCGTTTCTCTTTTCTGTTGTGATTTTGTTTTTTGTTTTCTGAGACAAGGTTTCTCTGTGTAGCCTTGGCTGTCCTGGAACTCAATCTGTAGACCAGGCTGGCTTCGAACTCACAGATATGAGCCTGCCTCTGCCTCCCAAGTGCTGGGATCAAAGGCATGCACCGACAGCTCCCAGCCTCTTTTGAGATTTTCTTACTTATTTTTTTCTAACATTTATTATGCATACAGGGCTCTGCCTGCACGCACACCTACACACCAGAAGAGGGCATCAGATTTCATTACAGATGGTTGTGAGCCACCATGTGGTTGCTGGGAATTGAACTCAGGACCTCTGGAAGAGCAGCCAGTGCTTTTAACCTCTGAGCCATCTCTCCAGCCCCTGATTTTTAACCTTGACTTCTGGTCCTTCTGCCTGTGCCCTCCAAGTGCCAGGACTGCAGGTATGTGACACCGTGCCCCATTCCATTTCTGTTTGCAAAGATTTATTTTTATCTAAGTAAGAGTAGCAATCATAGTAAATATGTGAATTGTACTTTGAGTCTATCAACTCTGTAATTAAGCTATATTTAATCAGAGTTGTGGGTCACTTTGTTGCTTGGTGGCAAGACCACAAGTGGCATCTTGCTCAAAAGAAAACTTTTAATAAACTAGGACTGAGTACTTTTATTTCTTCACCAACGCCCGTCTCCTAATATGTAATGAATTCACGGGAAAATGAGGCTTACTGTTCTGTCCTCAGTATATGATAATAATTAGGCATGCTCAGCAATGTCTTTTTTTTGTAGAGACTTGTTATGTAGTTGATATTTAGAAATCTGTCTTGGAAGCTTTTGCCCCATTTTTCTTTCCTATTCTTTTCTTTTTCTTCCTTTTCTTCTGTGGATATATTGTCTCTTAGTATAACAACCTTTGCTATAAATCTGTTTGCTTTGTAGTCACCTTTACATTTATATATAAAACTTTAAAGAGCCAGGATAGAGGGCTGGAGGGATGGCTCAGTGGTTAAGAGTACTCGTTGCTCTTTACAGAGGACCCAGGCTCAGTCCCTAGTATCCAAGTCATGGCTCACAACCATCCATAATTTCAGGGGAATGTAAAATCCTCTGCTGACCACTGCAGGCACCAGGCACATGTGTGGGGACGCGCACACATGCAGGCAAAGCACTCGTATACACAAAGTAAAATAACTGAATCTGAGACAAGAAAAATAAGCAGGGTATAGGGAAACACCTGCCAATGTTCTGTAGCCATGAGCAAACCATGATCTTCTTACAATGACACATGTTAAAGGACTAGTTCATTATTCCATTGCATTTACCACAACTTAAGTAGTTTCTTAGCTATTGTGCACTTAAGTTTTCAGTTTTTCACTGTCAATTAACAGTGTCCTGGTTAATATGTTCAGCTAAATTTGTCCATATTTTTTAAACCGAAGACTTATAGCTGAATAGCAGTCTGATAATTTGGGGATTTTTTTTCAAAAGGCTAATTATTATGTGAAAAACAGTCATTTTTAAACTGAGTTTCTTTGCTCACCAGTCAGATTAGATAATTTTTCAGTTCCAGTGTTGAAACATGAAGTTTTTTTTTTCTCTTGCGAAGATCTACAGGCATTTGTTAAAATTAAAGGCAGTTTAATTACCTCTGCTATACTATGGGACATTCTTATGGCTTCTAACTTTCTTTTCCTCTGAGGGTCGAGAGAGACTTTGTGTCATGCAGAGAAAGTTAGATTGAGCCAGAGAAGATAGCGCAGACACTATAGAGAGCGGGGGCTGTAATCTGTCCTACAGCCTCCCTGGGCTTTAACAATGAAGAGATGAGTGGCCTCCTGTTCCTGGGATGGTTCAGACACGTGAAGTACAAGGTAGCCTTTCAAGATATTTTAAATTTCAGAGTCTATAATTAGGAAACACTTCGTGAGTTCCTTGTACAGTTTTAACCCTCATCACACCCATTTGTATTAGTGGTGGGGATTCCTTGCTCCTCTTTCCATATATATGGTCTCACTATGAGCCCAGGCTAGAATTCACAATGTAGACCAGGCTAGCCTTGAACTCTTGAGTACTGGTATTAAAAGTGTACACAGCATGCCCAGCTCTGCCCCCCCCTTTAATATCTACCTGTATGTGCAGCCCTACACTCTGCCTCTGAAGGACTCACTTGCAGAGCCAGTTCCAGACAGTAAAGTGACGCCATCTCTCCCCTTGTACTATTGCCTCAGTGACTTCTGATCCTCCTTGCAAACAGCTGACTTGTGACACGTTTTCTGGGACTCCCGAGTGGCCCAGCTCCAGCTCATTATGTCCTTGCCTTAGTGTCCCAAGTGCTGGGGTTACAAGCATGTGCCACCAAGCCCAGTTTTTAACATGTGACTCTTAGCATGAGCTAGTCAGTGAGAAAATTTTTACATGTAGCCATAAACGGCCAGGACTTGGGTATAAAAAGGCAGTTAGAAGGCGATCAGTGGCTCTTCCCTCGTGGAGCCCCCTGAAAGGACATAAAGAAATCTTATCTACTAATTGACTGCATAACTGCTTTTAGGGAACTACATTGACAGAGAAGAAAATACAGAGTAGGGCAGAATAAGTGCAAGGGAGTCCCAGAAGGCCTCTTTAAGGAAGTAAGGTTTGTCCAGGGATGTGCAGGGTTAATTTCGAATGCCGTTCCCCTGGCTGTACATTGTGCTTGTGAATTGCAAGTCGGCTTTCGGTTGCAGTATACCACGTGGACTAAAATGAAATGTGGTAGTCCATTTGCAACCTCAGCAATGTGTACCGTCAACACTATTTCAAAACAACTAGGAGAGGGTTGGGATGTTCACGGCAGTGCGCGAGCACACACACACACACACACACACACACACACACACACACACACACAAATGGGGTGTGGGTGTAGTGATGGGTAATAAATATAAGGTGGCAGGGAATCTGCCTAACCTGATTTGATCATTGCATACTGTGTATTGAAATACCGTACAGTGTAGCAAAAATATGTACAGTCATTATGTTGCAGTTAATAAATTAATAGCATTTCATCTTAAGAAAAAAAATTAAAAATAGCTTCCAGAACAGTATACTTACCTATGTAAAATGGGAAGTCATAATGGGGGTTCAACACATCATGGTGTCCGTATATAGTATGGGGGTGTCTGTAGGAAGATGAGCCCTGTCTTGGTTAGAATTTCTTTCTTTTTATTTTATTTTATTTTTTTCCAAGACAGGATTTCTCTGTGTAGCCTTGGCCGTCCTAGATTCGCTTTGAACACTAGGCTGGCCTTGAACTCATAACTATCCGCCTGCCTCTGCCTCCCGAGTGCTGGGATTAAAGGCGTGAGCCACCACACCCGGCACTTGGTTAGGGTTTCTATTGCTGAAAGGATCTATTTCAGCTTACAACTTTCAGGTCACACTCCATTGTTGAGGGAAGTCAGGACTGAAACTTAAACAGGGCAGGAACTTGGAAGCAGGAGCTGATACAGAGGCCGTGGAGGAGTGCTGCTTACTGGCTTGCTTGCCCATCATGGCTTGTTCATGCTGCTTTCTTATAGAACCCAGCACCACCAGACCAAGAGTGGTACTGCCTACATCAATCATCAGTTTTAAAACAGGCACCATAGGCCAATCTGGGGTAAGTGGGGCGGGGGGGGGGGGAGCATACATTTCCTCATTTCAAAATGACTCTAGCTTGGGTCAAATTGATGTAAAAACTAGCCAGGACAGTTAAGATTAGCTGAGATTTTTTTTTTCTTTCTAATGATTAATCTGTTACAGAAAAGGTATGTTTTAACCACAAGAGCATAGAGCCCAAATGACCATGACCAGTAGGAATATGCTTCTGAGTTGTTTAATCCCCTGAGATGTTCCTCTGCCACAGAGTGACTCTCAGCTCCATTAGACCTGGGAACAGAAGCACTCCACTGCATCGAGGCATGGCGTGTTTTCCCATGGCTGTGTTTCAGCCGTCTCCTTCTGCTCTACCTGTGCAGGCACACAGTGGTGGGGATGGAGCTGAGGGTAAGCAAGTCTCTCTTGTGTGGTGCCATGATATGGCCTTGGCTTTCCATTCATCAAAGTGAAAATTACGATGGCATTTAACATCGGCGACCTGGCCTCCACTGTTGCTCTTGCGGTTGAGCTCGGCAGGAACGTGGGGAGACTCACTGTAAACAGGACGCCTGTGGAGTGTATAGAAACAGTCACACACCTCAACCTGTGTCTCTTTCTCTGAGTTGGGAAAATGGTTTTGTTCTTGGATTTTTGTTTGTTTGTTTTGTGTTTGCACTAAAAACAACAGCTAAGAGTCCACATTGTAGTCATCTTACAAGATCTTAGGAATAAACTATCTCTGGCCTCTTTATCTTGATTCTATTCATTTACCAAATACATAAGAGCTTTGCCACATGCTCAGTGATACTCCCTTAATATAAATTCCTCCAATTAAAAAAATATATCTTTTAAGCACCTTGTCAAGTTTGTGTGCTTATTGCCTGGATTTATGGAGAGGCCACCGAAGCACAGGAACGCCTGTGGTGTTGGCTGTGGCATCCTTCATCCCCAGTTCTCTCTTCACGGCCTTCGTGCTCAAGAACCTCTGCTCTGAATTTGTCCAGCTCAGGGTTTCTGTTCCCTACTTGGTAACAATTCATTCCCCATTGAGTTTTAGCACTCGCCCTACTCATGTGTGAAACTGTCCATGGCACATCATCTTCAAATGAAAATATCTGCCCAAATTTTGTGACGCTGTATCTTTTCTCAGTGTGACATTGTACATTGGGACGTACACATAATTTTGGCCAGGACCCGTGTGCTCAGCTTGACTAGATGTAGAAGACGTTGTGTTTAGCTGTGTTGTTGAACAGAATCGACAAGCTGGTTATATTACTACAGCAAATGCTGCCTTACACACACTTTTAGTTATGGGCTGACTTATTTGTCCACCGCGTAAGAGCGATCATTTGCTTTCCTTTCACTTATCTTTGCTGCCTAAGAAATAAAATGTCCTATCCATGCCCTAGAAATCTCTGAAGTATGAGGAACTTTTAAAGTGTTTAAAGTGTAAAAACTGAACTTTTAGAAAGATCAGTGTAGACTTGGGAGTTAGGAAGCCCCAGTGTAACTATGACGATGGCCTGTGTGGCTCTGCTGAGGGGCCTGGTGTGGCTCTGTGAGGGTTTGGTGTGGCTCTGTTGAGCAGCCTGATGTGTCTCTGTTGAGGGGCCTGGTATGGCTTTGCCAAGTGGCCTGGTATAACTCTGCTGAGGGGCCTGTGTGGCTCTGTGGAGGGGTCTGGTGTGGCTCTGCTGAGAGTCCTGGTGTGGCTCTGCTGAACTCTGTAAACTCTTACTTTACCTGCAAGTGAATCTTGACTCATTGTTTCTTCCAGGTAAGGGGCCATTCCCTGACTTACTAATGTTTTAAATGACTCGGGGGCAACATAGCAGCTAATACTCAAACTTTTAGTGTCAATCTCTAAGGGAGCTCTCAGTAGTCCACTCCAGCTGAGCCTTAAGGACAGTTTGTGGTTACGATCCTCTGCAAAGCCTCAGTCAGTTCTGCACTACAAGGGCCTGCAACACCCTGAAGCTCAACTCCCTGCCTAGGCTTCTTTGAAATTAGGAATAATTTTATTCTGGAAAGTGAAAATCAGTAGAGAAATCTTTATGTTTGCTCTTTGGAGCTTTAGGCACAGATCCCCCACCCCACCCCTGCTGCTGCCTCCTCAAGGCTGGGATTTAAGGCATGTACCGTGTACCATTCATGTGTTTCTTATTGCTACATGTAGCATTTACCTGGAGAATTCAGGTAACACTATTTTCTTGGGGCTGGGGAGATGGCTCAGTGGCTAAGAGCATTGGCTGCTCTTCCAGAGGACCTGGATTTAATTCCCAGCACCCACATGGTGGCTCACACACTTCTCTAACTCTAGTTCCAGAGGTTCTGATGCCCTCTACTGGCCTCCACAGGCACTGCCTCAACACGGTGCACAGGCAGAACACCGGAAATATAAAAATAAGTAAATCAGCAACAACGAAAAGAGTCATTAAAAGCCGGGCGGTGGTGGCGCGCGCCTTTAATCCCAGCACTTGGGAGGCAGAGGCAGGCAGATCGCGGTGAGTTCGAGGCCAACCTGGTCTACAAAGTGAGTCCAGGACAGTCAGGACTTCACAGAGAAACCCTGTCTCAAAAAAACCAAAATAAATAAATAAATAACATAAAGAGAGAGAGAGAGAGTCATTAAAATTTCTTTTCTCATCAGGCTCATTGTCCTACAAAATGTTCTATAGACTTGTTTGTCCTCTGTGAAATTCAGGAAATGTCTAGGAATGTTGCTAGGGTTAGAATGCCTACACTGGGCTGCCATTAGGAAAGCAGGCATTTCTAAACACTGGATAGTTGTGCTGCCTCTCCATCTGTATGGTAGTGTCTGTCCCATTGAAGCTGGTGCAGAAAAGAATCGATCGATTCTGCGGATACTTGCTGAACGCCGTCTGTTTGCCAGGCGTTCTGTCAGTGTTGGAATAAGGCAGTCAACAAAACAAAAAGCTCCCGTGTCGCCTCCAGAACCAGCTGGGAGCAGGGAGGCGCAGAGAATTGACGCTACCTCAGGTATCCCGGGACCGATCCCTCACTACCCTCAATATGGCAGATGAACCCAGTGTAGAAGGAAGGTGTTGTCGTCCGCTTTGGGAAATAATGCGGCCCTGTGCGCTAGAGACTGTGGGATGTCAGAAGTCCATTAAAGAACAGGCAAGAGGACAGTGCCACATTGATACAACGTGGGTTTGAAAAGGGCAAGTTACCTTTCAAGGTTACTCTTTTCATTCCAGCTTTCCTGGATTCACAGAATTCACCTAAACTTTTGCCCCTCCCTCAGCCTCTGTTGTCAGTGTCCTTTCTAGAATGCCTAGATAAGCAAATGAATTTATATGTGGTGTAGAAAATGTATTAAATAGCATACCATGCTGTGACCTCCTCCTAACTACCTGTGGAGGGAATTTGATGAGTTAATAACCTTTAAGAGCAGCCACAGGATCACACACTATACAGATGTACCACAATGTAAAAAGTGACCTTTCGATGGACATGTGCGTTGTAGGATTGGCTTTCAACACTATCGGGATGAATAACTACGTAAGTTACTTTTTTGTATGTGCAATTGTATCTACATAAACGTGCAAAGATAGGTGTGTACAGTTTGTGTATGTGTCTTGTAAGAGTGGCTGGTATCAGGTTCCTAATGATTTCTCAGTTTTCGGCGACATCTTTAAAAAGAAAATGCTTAAAGAAGAAGAAGGAAAGCAGACTAGAACTGGGTTTTATCATTCATGCTGCTGGCAGGGGGGGCCGGGGCCGGGGCTTGAGGGGGAGGATAATTTTTTTTAAGATAAGAGTATTATTACATAGACTGAGAAGATTGCATTTATGTATTTAGTAGTGTGTGTGTGTGTGTGTGTGTGTGTGTGTGTGTGTGTGTGTGTGTGTGTGTATCTTACATGAATGCCACATAGTTGTGGGTACCTGTGAAGGCCAAAAGAGGGTGTCAGATCCCTTGGAGTGGAGTTATACATGATTGTGAACTAACTGCCTTGGATGCTAGAGACCCAGTGTGGGTCCACAGCGAGAGTAACCAGTGCTTTTGAATGCTAAACCATCTTTCCAACCCCACTGTGGGCTATGTGTGTGTGTGTGTGTGTGTGTGTGTGTGTGTGTGTGTGTGTGTGTGTGTGTGTCTTAGATATGTGTATGAGTGTTTTCGCCTGCTCATATGTGCGTGATGTGTGTGCCTGGTCCTTGAGGAGGTCAGAAAAGGACATTAGATTCCCTGGAAGTGTAGTTACAGATGGCTATGAGCAGCCACATGGGTGCCGAGAAGCAAGCCGTGGTCTTCTACAAGAATAGCAAGTACTTTTTAGCTGTGGAGCCATCTCTCCCACCCTCACCCCATTGTGGTTTTGTGATGAAGGCCCTCACTATTTATGGGTCTCATGCTGATGTCAAACTCACTGTTACCCAGCCTGCCCTGGACTCCTCTTCCTTGCTGGGATCATTGCACCACAGTGCCCAGCCCTAAAGCGCTACATTTCTGTGTTGTTGTCTTGGTTTGTGGTTTTGGCTGATGGTGATGGTATTTTGGAGTGCTACATTTCTGTGTTGACTTGCTTTGGTTTTTTGTTGTTGTTGTTGTTGCTTTTGTTGGTGTTTTGGAGACAAGGTTTCACTGTCTATGTGGCTAGCCCAGCTATGTAGACCAATCTGGCCTGGAACTCCCAGAGGGATGCTAGCCTCTGCCTCCTGAGCACTCAGTAAAGTGTTAACATTTTATTTTTTATTTTATTTATTGATTTGTTTGTTTTTTCAAGACAGGGTCTCTCTGTGTAGTCTTGGCTGTCCTGGACTTGCTTTGTGGACCAGGCTGCTTACATTTTAAAATCCTTTTAACATACAGGATAAACGTGTTTCTCAGACACCCTCATGTGCTTAGGTGACCCACTGAGTGAGGCCTTCTATAGTGCTGTCCTTTACTATACTACAGCTAATGGAAATACATCAGTGTATAAAGCTGAGCTGATAGGGCCTGAGACTGATATCCTTAGAAAGTCCTGCTCACAAGGCTGGTCCTTTGGCTGGTGTATCAGTGACTCTTCCCTGGCCTAAAATGTCTGTCAATTGCAGTGGTGGGAATGGCCTGTGTGCTTGATGAGGCCACTGGGAGGGGCACTCCTTGGTCCTTTACCCTTTGCTGATATTCATTCATGTCTTTATTGCCGTGGTCAGTCTGGACTATTACAGAATGTCAGGCTCTGTGAGGCCTCCGTGTGAGGTGCTGGACCGAGGATGCTCCTGAGGGTTCAGTACGGTGGATGTTGCTAAGAGATTCTGTCTGCTAGCCGTATTACGGGCAAGTGACACAAATGAATGCTCTAACCTAAGTTATGGACTTCTAGCACCATGTCTTGACTGGCAATTTGTTTGATTATAGACTATGTTGTCTTGCAGATTCCTGAATAGTGATTCAGCCTTGACACCTGAGAAATGGAACCCTAGTGTTGCATGGTTTTAGCTCAGTGAAGTCAACGGCTGTTTGGTCATCAGTGTTTGCACATGGGCTTATAACTCTCTTGGGGTTTCTATAGTTTGATTGTTAAGCACGTAGACTTACATAACTCCATTTGTGTTTCTAGCCTTAGATTTTAGTTAAACGGTCTGGTTCCCCAGTTATCTTTTGACTCTGAAGCTTATTTGCAAATGCATAGTTCTAGAAACTTCATATTCTGGCCTCTGGACTCTGTACACACCCATTTTCAGGGTCACATTGGTTTGCCTTGATTGAAACCTGAAACGATGTCATTGTGTAATAATGCTGCATTGGTGTCCTATTTAACATTTTTACATATTGACATAGGAAGCCAATAGATGGGATAAGCAGCTGGTCTTTAAGCTGTTGTCCCTATAAGAATTAAGGTAGTTTAAAGCAGAGAGTCTCAACCTGTGGGTCCCCCATCCCTTTGTGGGTTCAAATGACCTTTTCACATGGATCGCATATCAGATATCCTGCATGCCAGATCTTTACATTACAATTCATAACAGTAGCAAAATTACAGTTAGGGGGTAGAAACAAAATAGCTATCTGGTTGGGGGGGGGCGGTCACCACAACATGAGGAACTGTGCTTAAGGGTCACAGCATTAGGAAGGTTGAGATGCACTGCTTTTAAAGTTTCAGGGCTGGAGAGATGGTTCAGTGATAAAGAACACTGTGTGCTCTTCCAGAGGAGTTGGGTTTGATTTCTAGCACCCGCATGGTGGCCTCTACAGACCCTGCATGCCCCTGGTGCATAGACATATTTGCAGGCAGAATACCCACACACATAAAACAAAAATAAAAGTTAAAGATAAAGAACAAGCTGGTTTTTTTTCGGGGGGGGGGGGGGAAGGTTGTTTGTGTGTGTTTGTGTGTGTGTGTGTGTGTGTGTGTGTGTGTGTGTATGGTTTTTTTATTTTTTATTTTTTGGTATTTGTGTTGAGGATTGAACCTCAGGCCTCATACATGCTAAACATTCCTCTACCATTAAACTGCATACATAACCCCCAAGAAATTACAGGTTTTAGCATCTCTCGGCCTTTCGGCAAGGAACAAACTAAGACTTGGTGTTTTTTGTAGTCAAGGGCAATGGTTTTGAATGCTCCGAATTCCTGAGCACGGTTTTGCAGATTATTGGTTACTTTTCTTGTTGCTGGGATCAAACGGCAGACAAGAAGCTCATTAACGAAAGAGATTGTTTTAGTTGGTGGAGACAGCCCATTATGGTAGGGAAGGGGCAGGAGGCGCTGCCATGTTGTGTCTGCAGTCAGAAAGCACAGAGAGAGAGAGAAAGAGAGAGTGGGGGGAAGGGAGGGAGGGAGGGAGGGGGGAGCAGCAGGGAGGGAGGGAGAATTGTTGATACCCAGCTGACTTTTCTCCTTTTTATTCAGTCTGGAGACCCCAGTTCTGTGTTTGGTCATCAGAACAGGTCTTCCCTTTTCCATTCTGGAAGTATTGTCATAGCTACACTGAGAATTTTGTTTGCAGCGAGATCCAGGACACTGTCAAGGTGAAAATGAATATAAATCAGCCCCAGGAATCAAATAATGTGCAGCTATTATCCGTTCTGAGGGTGACAACGAGCATGGAGTGGCATTATGGCAGCCGTCATCCCCAGGGATTTACGTGTGTCACCTCCTAGTTTTCACACCAGCCTTTTGAGAAGCTACCCTAGTCTTGGTTCTGCTTTACATCTGGAGAGAAGACTTACCCAAGTAGTAAGTGATTTGCTTAGAATATGACAGGATAGGACTTGGAAGCAAGTCTTCCCTGTTTACCCCCTGAACCATTAGCCCTCAGCTTTTCCTGTGCTGCACACCTTTTAACATCTCACTGGCACCCCAGGAAACTGGTTAGACATAGACTCTTATGTCTTTATTTTTTAGAGTAGTGACGATCTGATGACCCCTTGCCACTGAGTGTCCAGAATCATATTCAGGATTTTTTGCAAAATACAAACTGGAGAACAGCACCCCCAGGACCCATAGGTTACTCATTACAGCCAAGTTGACTTGTCTGTTTGTAAAGAGATAACACCCCCCCCCCCTTTGCACATACCATCCCTTCTGTCTCAGACAACCCCACTCTAGCTAACGTGACTCCTCTTCATCCTTCAGATCTGAGTTGAGAAAGCCTTTCTTCCAAGAAGCCTTCCCTGAACTTTCCAGACAAGGTTGTGTCCTCAGCTTTGCATTGCTCTAGCCCTGAACTTTTGGATTACCCAAACATTTATCTCTCTGTGTGATGGTGAATTATGTATTTTCTCAACTATTCGGCAGGCTCTGTGAAACAGGAGCCAATGCTATCTTGTTCACCTGGCCGTAATGGAAAGATGCCTAAATGAAGGTTAAATACCTTTTCAAAATATGAGACAGTCAGTGGTCCTTTAGTTCTCAGAGTAGGCACACAATAAACTGCTCACTGTCCTACACAGGGCACTGTGCATGAGTGGTAGTCAGGAAGCCCCAGTCAATCACAGGAATGAATTTCTTTTAGAGTTTTTATTAAGGAGGTACCAACACATGCGTGAGTTTAAATTCTTAGGTGTCTGGAGGCAGATTCATCTCTCAAGATCCAAACGCAGAGAATCTAAGACCTAAGCTATCAAGGCCCAGTGACATACATGAGCCTAAACAGTCCACCTATCAATTGTGAACCCTAGTTAAAGAAAACTTGCTTTTGACGTGGTTAAGGACTTAAAATATTTGGGTAATAGTTCATAACCATCGGATCTTGCCAGTAATTTTTGTTTGTTGGTTTGGGTTTGGGTTTGGTTTTTGAGACAGGATTTCTCTGTGTGACAGCTCTGCTGTCCTGGACTCACTTTGTAGATCAGGCTGGCCTCAAACTCAAAGAGATCTACCTGACTCTGCCTCCCAAGTGCTGAGATTAAAGGCGTGTGCCACCACACCCGGCTTCTTGCCAGTAATTTTAAACACCACCAGTTTTGGAGCATGAAAGTACCCCTTTCTTCCCTTTCTTACATATTCTATGAATTTGGTTGAATTTTTTAAAAACATGTCTTTTGAAAGAACACTGTTTTGGAGATGATAAATATTTACCATGATGCTTAAGATGGTCAGACCTAAAAACATACATATAAGCAATGCTAAAGAAATTTAGCAATCTGTGCTTACATACTTACTCATATATATATGAGTATATATATACATACATATATAAGTACAAACACACATATATATACATATGTGTGTGTATAACAATAATTAAAAAGAAGACATGCATTTGAGAGGGAGAGAGTATGGAAGAAAAATAAATTAAAATCCATATTATCCTTAGAGTGTTCATTAGTACCTATGGGTATAAGGCATCCTGAAAACCCACTACTAGAATGAACATTATGTGGCAAGAAGAAGAAAAACATCTAAAGTTACTTTTGTATCCTTCAATCCAAAAGTGTTAAATTCAGAATCTAGGGCTTTCCCACAAAGATGAAGTTTACATCTGACTTCCTTGTACTTATGTAGATTATGTTCACTAGACACCCAAGTGAAACAAAACCCAGAATACTCAAAACAAAAACTAAAAAATGGGGAAAAAAACCAAAAAAACCCATGCATGTACCTTATATGTATATATGCTTTCAGGTCAAAAAAATATTACCAACTCTCTTCCTTTGAAAATTTAATATATAGAAATAACCAGGAAAGTGGGAGTCCAAAAAAAAAAAAAATAGAGGCAGGATGGATGTAATCATGCTTCATGGTATTCATGTATGAAATTCTCAAGGAATATAAATATATATTTTTAATTATAGTAAAAGACAAAAATTGTTGGACCCTTGTGGGAGTCTAGCTCAGAGTGTTTGGGGGTCAGGGGAGCTGAAAGTCAGCCCTAAGCTCTGTGTGCTAAGCGAGCACTCTGCTGTGTTCCCCACCAGCATCATGTCATTTTCTAGTTTTAGCGTCTACAGGAACCCAAGTACATATGACATGCTGACTCTGACGACAGAAATTAGTAAACAACTTTAACCAGCCATGCCATCAAATGGTACCTGAGGGGGAAGCCTCTGAATTCCAAAGTTGCTTATATTATAGTCCACAACTCTTGATCCAAGAGAAAAAAAAAAAAGTGAAACAATATTTCCGGCCTGGAATGTATCCCACCAAATGAGTCAATCTTCTTACAAAAACAAACAAAACAAAAAGCCCACTTTATTTGCCCATGAGGTCAGAAGGTAACAGGAGTGTGTTACATTAACTGAGCTCATGAGAGTGAGGCTCACTGGCAAAGGGGTGACAAATAAGTAACTTCCGGACTCCGTGGAATTCCATTCTTCTTCGATGAGCAGAAGAGAGACCTGTCATTACCTTCCAACCTTGCCTTTCCTTTAGCTACAAGGAATGGGTGTTTTCTCTGTATGGCATTTCCCTTTTGAGTTCTCTTGACTTAAAACAAAATGAGTACCCCAAGGAGTCGCCACTACCAGTGAGGAAAGTGTGTGGGGGGGGGTGGGGGGAGAGTCAGGGTTAAGCATTAACCCAGCAACGAGTGTGGAGCCGGGAGAAGGTCATACTAAGTAAATCTTCAGCCCACGGTCAGAAGTACCTGGGCTGAGCTGGCTTTTCCAGGGCTAAACACAAACAAGTAACTAGGCAACGAAGGTGACTCGCACACCCTGAATGCTTCACTACAGTGAAATGTCTGGGCCCCCGCATTTCCAGGAAATGCCTTTCTTTTAAGTCACTGGGGACCGGGGAGAACACTCAACATTGCACTCAGGGTGTCAGGTGACCCCATAGCTTGTCACCAGTCAGTGTTCGAGAGATGTAACCTTAGGACAAACACAGATGTTAATGTGGTGCCGGAGAGAAGGAAGTGTTGAGGTAGGGGAAAGGGGTGCAGTGAATCAGTGTTTTCACAGAATGACTCATGAAATCCATTGCCATTAGAGAGGGAAACTAGCCTACGATCCCAGAAAGTCACATAACTTTAGTGACTCAGAGAGAGATAGCCTCTGTCACTCTGCTAGGTTTCTGAGTTGAGCTTGTCGCTCCTCAGCTGTGGGTAAGGAGAGTGCCTGCCACATGAAGTGGCTGTGCATGTTGACTCCGGTATTTGGGACGTGCTGGAACAACCAAGCAGCTGCTAGTCCATGTGCTCTGGGGAAGGGACAGCTAGCCCCCAGGACGGCACAGCCAAATTAGGAAGAAAGGGAGACATATATAAATGGGACCTTTTTTTCAACATATTAAGGGACATTATGGTTTTGAGAACTCTGGTTACATTAATTGTAACTAAACCACTTCTGGAAACTTTCTAAGGGTCTCCGGGATTTCATACTGTGAAAATCGGATGTCAAGAAGCTGTCGTGGCAATGCACCTTGAGAATTTGTCTCGTGCCTCCTAAGATTGCCTTCACATCCCAAGAAAAACTGACTTTCACTTTTGCAGTTTTCTTAATACCTCATGCTGCGTCACAGTTTTTTTTTTTCTTTGTAGAATTTATGATATAGAAAATGTAATTATACAAAGTAGTTGCCGGGCGTGGTGGTGCACACCTTTAATTCCAGTGCTCCGGAGGCAGAAGCAGGTGGATCGCTGTGAGTCCAGGACAGCCAAGGCTACAAAGAGAAACCCTGTCTCAAAAAACTAAAAGAACAAAACAAAATAAACAAACAAAAAAAGTAGCCACAGTAAGTCAAGTGAGATTCTGGGATCTTCTATCTGACAGAAATGCAAATATGCAGACATAAATTGACTGACTCAGGGTACTTCAGGGTTTTGGCAAAATGCAGGGTAATTCTGGTCTTCGGGTATATGGGAGGTACACTCAGCAGCCATTGTAGGTCCTGAATGGAGGTGCTTGTCTAGAGGCCAGTGACAGCATCGTCATAAAACATGGACTCTACCCTCTCAACTCAGACCTAGTAGAAGAGAGATGCCCATGTAAGCGGTGAGCTGGGGCATTGTGTAGGACTACAGGACAGGTATAGGATCACGGAGAAGGCAGCGGAAGCACACTCCCACCTAACTAACTTCCTGGATTTTGTTTTTAGACTGAGGTCACTCACCTTGGGCCAGGGGTTCATGTCCTGTGTCTACACACCCACGGGAGCTGTGACCTATGAAAGCAGAATGAGGAAGGGCAGAGCGCTCTTCCCACAGAACTTGCAGTTTGCTTCTGTCAGGTCTCAGGGGTATTGGTGAGCAGGTAAAGGTTTCTTAAGGAAGTGGTAGGACCCAAAGTCTATCCAAGAACTTGCTTCCAGGAGCTGCCCCCAATCCAGTTAATATGAGTTTTTAAACCAGAAATCTTGTTCAACTGTTCAACACATGCTACCGTTCCGTTCACTAACTTGAAGATGTTTTGCTTTGAGACAGGGGATCATCTAGCCCAGGCTGGCCTTGAACTCCTCATCTTCCGACCTCTACTTGCTAAGTGCTAAGATTACAGGGAAATGGATGGAAAGGCAAATTAGCCAGACTCTAGACAAATTATCACACATTTTTCTCTCATGTGGATTCTAGATTTTATACACACACATATATAGATGGATGTTATTTTGCTGATAAAGAAATAATTTTACTATTCTGCATATATGGGTGTTTATGTAAATAACATATGTACTATATATATAATATACAGATTAACTACTGCAGTATGGGCTCAGGGGTGTGTGTGTGTGTGTGTGTGTGTGTGTGTGTGTGTGTGTGTGTAAGTTCAAGCACATGTTTGTAACATCTAAGTAAAATCTGGAATGGTATGTTACCCATAAAAAAAAATCAAATATAAGGTTGAAAATTCATTTCCAGAGAGTTCTATTCCTGTTTGGAAAAGTGTCTACCACGAAGCATTAATGCCAGGGGCCGACTCTGGGATGGACTCTGTAAGTCAAAGTTTCCAGTGTCAGCAGCCCAGGGTTATCTGAGTAGCAGAACACACCCCTACTGTGTTCAGGCCTTGGCTTAGATTCCCAGCCGTAGACAGTTCCTTGGAATGCTTCTCTTAACTTTTTTTTTTTTAACATGTCATTCATCCAGATGCTCCATATATGATGGTCAGAGAACAACTTGCAACTGGGGACCAGACTCAAACTGTTGAGCCTGGTAGCAGGCCCTTCCTCTGCTGAACCATCTTGCTGGCCTTCAGTTTTAAGTGCTTTAAAAATTGTACTTTCCTTTGATACATGCATGTTTTGCCTGCCTGCGTGCGTGCGTGTGTGTACACTCAGGATGTGTTGGTGCACGCAGAGGTCAGAAGAGGGTGCCACAGCACCTGGAGCTCAAACTGACGGCAGCTATACCCCACCTTGTAGGTGCTGGGAACTGAACAGTAGTCCTGTGCTCTGAACCACGGAGCCACCTCTCCAGCCTCAATCTTAAGTGTTTTAGAAACGGCATCTTAAATATCGCCTATGTTATGATTCTTTATGCTAATTAGAATGATTTACTAGGACTGTATCTGCAGCCATCTGATGGTCAGTTGGCGAACAATACTTACTCCTCGCTCCTTTGGGGCTGGTCTCTGAGCTCACCCGTTAACTCCCCGTTGTTGAATGTGCTGCTCAGTAACCACATCTTGTTTGGAAAACTTCCGGCTTTTGCTTCCACTTAAAATAAGTTTCTTTGGTATCAATGATTAATTTTTTTCCTCTGATGAGCCTGAATCAAAAAGTCTTTATTAAAAATCTTACTTAATTAAAGGCACGTGTGGGAAACATGATCTAGAAGAGGGAGGGACGTTTGAAGGCAGCCTGGACAAGACCTTGCTTCACACAGCATCCACAGCTAACAGTAATGTTTTACTTAATTGGAGTCAGCCGGGTGTGGGTGGCGCATGCCTTTAATCCCAACAATCAGGAGGCAGAGGCAGGTGGATTGCTGTGAGTTCTGAGGCCAGCCTGGTCTACAAAGTAACTCCAGGACAGCCAAGGCTACACAGAGAGACTCTGTCTTGGGGGGGGGGCCAAACAAACAAAACAAAACACCTTAATTGGAGTCATTCCCAGTATGACAGGGTATTTCCATACCAGGCCTTCCACAAAGCTTCCCCGCCCCCCCCCCCCGCCCCCGCCCTATTCAGATGCCTACGTAGTAGCAAATGGAACTCGGTGGGTGATTTTTTTTTCCCCATGATTTATTTCCATATTTCTGTGGCTTATTCTATGTGATTACCTGAAGAATACATATAGAAGGCAGATCATGCTTTAAATCGTAATAAGATAGGAGTTTATCTTTGCATCATCCTGCCTTCAGAGTAGGGCAGAAGAAACTAAAGAGCCAGGAGATTTAGTTCTATCGAAGGCCAAAGTCTGAGTTAGAAACCGGATATTTGATTCTAGTGTGTTACCATGCAAATTGGCCTCCTGCTTCTGAGTGTAGTAAGGACGTAGCACTGGGTGAACTTTGGCTGCTCCTAATCTTAATAAACCCTTTTGAACCTGGCATCCATATATGCTGATATCAAGCTAAATAATTCCACCATTAAAGAAAAAAGTCTTTGGTTGCCATTAATGTCCTTTATCACACCAAGGCCCTACCTGAAGCATTTAATTGTTACTTCCCTTTGGTGCTTTATTCTGCTTCTCATGAGAAATGAGGTTTTCATTGCCCTCTTCAGCCGCCTTTGATGTAATCATTAGCATACCTTTTCCTTTTAAAGTAGAATTTTGTGTATTTGCTAATCTATCACTGTAGCTCAGTGTCCAGAGCTGTCATGGAGTGAGGCTGCACTAAATGGAAAACTGAACCCCAAACCCTGGCTCTGACATCATCTACCCACTGTCAGTTGGGATCAGGATGCAGGTGTGCATCTTGTGACCCAGTACCCGGCAGTGACACTGTTAGTTTTAAAATGTCTTTAGCTGCAAAAGGCATTTGTCAGATGGTATTTGCACACCTCGAGATGGAGCCGAAGGCATGCCATCGTGGTGCGGTCTCCCCCATGATAGTTAATGGTGTCTCGTTACTTAACGTCTAACACAAGTTCCCCATGTGGACTGTCCCTCCTGCCCTCACCTTCCTAGCGCAACAAACACAACATCATCTGCTTCTGATTTTGTGGAACACGTCTACTATGCCATTGGAAAACAGCAGCAGAAAAGTTAGAGAAGGTAAATTGACACAGCAGGGGCGCCCCTGTCATCAGTGGAATGCCACGAGCCCTCTCCTCATTGAGTCAGGGGACCAGTGGCCGTGGGACCCTATTCACCTCTGACATTGATTCTTCCAGCATAGCAAGGACAATGTACAGCCTTTCCTTTTCTTTACTGTAGAAGTTTTCCACTCATTTGAAGGTGCTTTTGTCAGAGTTGTGGCAAGAGGAGCTCTATGCAAAACTCAGGTAGTAACGAATACTTACCACGCTGGCCAGCTAGCTCAGCATGTAAAGGTGCTCGTCATCAAACCTGACAGCCGGAGTTGGATCCGTGGACCCCCAGGGTAGAAGGAGAGAACCGACCCCCACAAGTTGCCCTCTTCCCTCTACACATGTGCTGTAGTGCATGCGCACCCATATATGCGTACATACAGATGCACATAAATAAATGGAATTTTAAAATAAAAAAATACATATTTTTAGATTTGTGGTGAAGATCAAACCGATAATATGTTTGGAAGAGTATTTTCAAGAGTAGTGGGTACCACACAGGAAGTGATTAGGAGGCTTGTGTTGTGTAAATTGTTAATGTTTCGAATTTGAAAATTAGAAATAAGTATATTCCAGTGTAGCCAAGTAACCTCAGCACTTGGAGGTAGAGGCAAGATTAGGAGTTCAAGGTCACCCTCTGGCTATTTTGCAAGTCCAAGACCAGAGCTACTTGAGACCCTGTCTCAAAAAGACACATGTGTGCATGCGTGTGTGCATGTATGTGTGCGCACGCATACAAATTCCAGCCTAGTTTTGCTAAACTAAACATAGTTTAAGCTAGGGGCCATGACTTATGCCTGTAGTTCCGACTACCTGGGAAACTGAGATAAGAGGACTGCTTGGCTTGAGTCCGGGAATACGAGCTCATCTTGGCAACATAGTGAGATTCCTTAAGTTAAGGGGGAAAAAAAACTCGCTTGATGGAGAGAATAGAGAATACTAATATATTTTGTTGTGTCATTAACATTACAATATGATACTCATTAATAAATTTCAGGAGCTAGAGAGATGCCTTAGTTTAGAACATTTGCTAAGCAACGATAAGGACGTCAGGGATTCAGAGAGGATGGGAAAACAGAGGATGGGCTGGGAGCTCCCGTGTGGACTGCTGTAGATGCCTTGGTGGTAGAGTTTGTGTGTCCCCTTGTTCAAGGGCGTCCATGTTTTCTATCTCTGTGAACTGTTCCCTGCTATCTGTTCCCTATCAATACCGACACTGTACAAAGAACCAACAAACAGTGCCTGGTGCTCAAGGGCCATACCAGCCCGTTTTCCATGTGTCCTTTCAGTAGATGCTATGTTTGCACGTACTCCAGCCCTCTAGAAGCGGGAACTGTTTCTGAGCTTATCTCAGTTTGGGAGAGAAGCAGTACCCAGATAGTGGGGAGATGGAAATGCTGAGGCTCAGCGTGAGTGTTGGTGAGCAAGGGAGGGATGTGGAGCTGAGGCGTACCCCTAAGATGCTCTGAAATATGCATATGCTCAGTCTGAGCATCCTCTCCCCGTCTTGGGCATAAGCTTGAGCAATGGACTTCCAGTTTTCCTGTAAAGTGCTTGTTACAAATCTGTTTCCAAAGCATTTCATGTGTTCCAAAAGGTGTTCTCAGAACACACATAAAACCCAAAAGCTCGTTTTCTGGGCTCTTGGTTCTACAGGGAGGAATGAGATAGAGTTTCATGGAAACATCTTCAAGTGGTTATTTATAGTCATGCACTTTTATTTATGCAGTGTCATCGATGAAAATTAGATTTCATGGAAATAAGATTAAATATGGAATTACATCGTTTAGCTTCCTGATATTAACCAAGCTCTGGCTATATCTTGTCTCTTGGCTCCCGCTAAGCATTGTGACCAAGGTGAGTTATGCTGCTTTTAGCCATCTTGTTCATCCCCAGACTTGTTGTATCCCCACAGCAGTGTTGAGAACTTGGTGTCTACTGAAATGTGAAATCCATTTTCGTCTATCTAGGCAGTGAAATTAAAATATACTGCTCATTTACTACAGTTTTCAACACAAAAAGGTTTTAAAAAGTAAAGGAGATCTCTCATATTTTATGATTTTTCTAGTAGCCATATGTCTACAATCAGCATATTCATTTCTACTTCTATATACATCTCTTTATAAGGTATTTAGCCCCTACTACCATCTTTGTGCTTTTGTTTTTATTGGAACTCACTGTGTATGTAGCACAGGCTGACCTCACAGAGACACCCCCTAATTGGTTATCCAATAGACAGTAGTCAACCCTGGGATTATCTATGTGCAACAAAAAACAGATTTGGTTTGTTTTGGTTTGGTTTGGCTTGGTTTTTGAAACGGAGTTTCTTTGTATAGCCTTGGCTATCCTGCACTCACTTTGTAGACCAACCTGGCCTCAGACTCACAGTGATCCACCTGCCTCTGCCTCCTGAGTGCTAGGATTAAAGGCATACACCATCATGCCTGACCTCAAACAGATTTTTTTTTAAAAAATTAAAATGAGCAAATTAAAATATTCAGTCATTTTCATAGTAAAAAAAATAAAATAAAATAAAATAATTTGCTAAAGCCACCTAATCTGTAGTATAGGAAGAAGATGTTTATGCTTGTGGGGTACTTTTTTTTTATTTTAAAGATTTATTATTATGTATGCAGTGGCTCAGCAGTTAAGGGTACTGACTACTCTTCCAGAGGTCATGAGTTCAATTCCCAGCAACCACATGGAGGCTCACAACCATTTATACTGTGATATGATGCCCTCTTCTGGCCTGTAGGTGTACATGCAGACAGCACTGTATACATAATAATAAATAAAAATTTTTTTAAAAAAGATAAATTCCTAGAATGATTCAAAGTGACACATGGCTTTGAGTTTATGGAAAAATATTTTTAGAGAAAAATTTATATAACGTAAAATATTAGGGTTACTATTACTGTGATGAAACAATATGACCAAAGCAAGCTGGGGAGGAAAGGGTTTATTTGGTTTACGCTTCCATATCACTGCCAATCATCAAAGAACATCCAGACAGGAACTCAAACAAGGCAGGAACCTGGAGGCAGAGGCTGATACAGAGGCCATGCAAGGAGGCTGATTACTGCCTTGCTCGCCATGGCTTGCTCAGCCTGCTTTCCTATAGAAGCCAGGACCACACATAGCCCTGCCTGAAGCCAGATCCTCTGGAAATATTTTCTTAATTGAGGCTCCTTCCTCTCAGATGACTTAGCTTATATCAAGTTGACACAAACTACCCAGTACAGTAATATATACAATGAAGTAAAATCCACTAAATAGTGGGGAAAAGGCTTTTTCAAATGCTTAACACTGGGCTCAGCATGGTGGTGTATGCTTTAATCCCAGAGAGTTCGAAGCCAATCAGATCTATCACATAGAAAGTTCCAGGCCAAGCAGGTCTTCATAGTGAGACCCTGTCTTAAAAGCAAAACCATAAAATTTGGCCTTCAAGATAGCTCTATGGGCACTTGCTGCCACGCTGACCACTTAAGTGAGGCCCGCCCTGGGCCTTTATGGTATGAAGAAGAGAAGCCATTGGTGAATGTTGTCTTTTTTTTTTTTTTTAAACCTCCACATACACAGCATGGCATACATGTACACACAAAACAATAAGTAAATACCTGTACAGAATGCTTACTTATGGTCTTATGAAAAACTCACATGTTGTACATCAAAAAGTAAAAGCATATGCAAAACAGGGGTGGGAAATTCTGGTTTGAGCTCCATCATGCTGGGTACTGCCCAGTTCCCTGCTGTTTGGCTGGTACCTCCTGCTGACCAAACAGCACTTTTCCCTGGCCTTTTCAAGTAACAGTGGAACTGTAGACTTTCCTTAAGCGTTACATACTGAATGTACTTTTGGTCCCATTGAAACTTCAAGAAGAACAATTGAGATGTAATCTGAATAACTTAATAAAATAAAATAATAAATTAAAAAACCTCAAGAAGATATTAGGCAAATAAAGATTAGTCAGATGAGTCTATACAAATAAGAGTAACCACTGTACATGACTCAGGATACATTTCAATATAACAGGCTTATAAATAAAAAAGTGTGTATTACATATAATATGTGTATATTTGAATTTCATATATTTTGATCAAATTCATGTTCCCTCTCCCACCTCTTCCAAAATCCACCCTCCCTTCCATTCCCACTTAACATTGTATACTTTCCCCCCATGTCAAGACCAATTTGTGCTGCCCAAATATCCTTGGATATGTGTGGCCTTATGCTAGAGCTTGGACAGCTTCCCAGGGCCTGACACTCTTAGAGAAAGCCGACCCTCCCTCTCTCAGAAGCTGCCTTGCTAGTAGCTATTAGGCTAAGGGTAGAATCTCCTTTCTGTACTGGGATTCCGTGCCTTGGGCTTACACTGGTCGTGTGCACACTATCACAGCTGCCATGGGTGCCTGTGTGCAGATGCCCTGCTGTGTCCAGAGGAATCATCCGTCACCTCTGGCTCTTATATGTATACTCCCTCTGCTCCCCTTCCACAGGGAACCATGAGCCTTGGGAGGAAGGGGTGCAAATGAAAATATATTGTTTCCTTTTTTTCAAGACAGGGTTTCTCTATGATAGCCTTGGCTGTCCTGGACTTGCTTTGTTGACCAGGCTGGCCTTGAACTCGCAGAGATCCATCTGCCTCTGCCTCCCAAGTGCTGGGATTAAAGGTGTGCGCCACCACCGCCTATACAGAAAGGCTGTATAAAACTATTGGGATGAAAACACCTCATACTCCTACCACTCGAACAACTATTTTTTTTTTTTATTGAACAACTATTCTTAAACTTTTAGAAAATTTATCTTTTTATACATTTTTTTGCATATCTAAAATTGTACAAAGCAGAGTACCATTTAAAAGCAGAAGCATGTTTTTCAGTAGTAATTCTGCCATTGCTTTATACAGCAAAAATTATTTTAATGTAATAATAATTAATATAGCAAATTAGAAAATACAATCTGAGAATAAAATATGACTCATAAATGTATAATAGTGTTAATTTTTATATTTTAAGACCTTTTCTGTGTATATGAAATATAAATTCTTTATATTACTGTAATTTCCTCATCACTGGCATATTAGACAAATTCTTTTTTTAATATTTATTTATTTTATGCATATGACTGTTCTATCTGCATGTACACCTGCAGGTCAGAAGAAGGCATCATGCCAGTACAGATGGTTGTGAGCCACCATGTGGTTGCTAGGAACTGAACTCAGGACCCCTGGAAGAGCAGCCCATGCTCTTAACCGCTGAGCCATCTCTCCAGCCCTAGACAAATTCTTATGAACTCTCAGAAAATACTTATGTATTTAGATTGCTCTTTTTAAAAATGAGAATGCAGCTCTGCCTTAAAGCAAAACGCATTTCAAGCACAGTTCACTCCATGGCTGTACACACTAGCTCCTTTGCATGCTTCATTCAATTTCTCCTGTGATTCTTGCTTTTGTAGTTTGTTCCAAGACAAATTCTCAGTAGCAGAGCTGCTGTTTGGAGAGACACAGCATTTTCAGTATTTCTTAAATGAATGGAGAGACTTTCAAAGGGGTTGGATGTGTTCCTGTGGCTACCAGGAATTCACTGGAGTCTTTTTCTGTCGTGTTCTTTTGGTCATGGTGTTTGATGTAGGGAAGGTTTTTGTTGGTCTTGACCTGGCTGGTTGGTTTGTTTGTTGGTTGGTTAGTTGGTTGGCTAATTAGTTAGGTGGGTGAGTGATGGGTTTTGAGACAGAGTCTTCCTGTGTAGCTGGCCTGGAATTCTCCATATTCTTCCCTCCGCATCCAGAATCCTGAGGATAAAGGCACAAGCCACCACACTGGGTTCAAGGGGCTTTGTGCTGTTTTTGAATTACGGATTAACTGCCGCTAATATATGGCCATCACTTTATTCTCAGTGGCAGTTGGCAGTGGACCTCACAGGCCAGCACCTCTAGATAATGAAAAGCCTTCTTCATAGGCAAAAAGAAAAGAAAAGCCCCCAAGTGAGAAACCTCCAACCAGTAAATTTCACAGCTGTAGTTTATATGCTATTTATAGAGAGCATATGTGTTTATGTTTAATGATATATGCTTATTTGCATATAATAACATGGCTGCTAATTAAAGCACCCAACATTCCATATATAGATTTGTGATTCTGTTTCCTTGCCCTACAGCAGAAAGCCCTCGTTTAGATAGTCCCTAGTCTATTTATTGCAACTTGTTGATACTTCCTAGACTGTTTCATGTTGCTGTTTGACATCTTCCCACAATCCCTAGTATGGTTTGATTTCCCATCCACCTTCCTTAGCACCCTAAGCTGTAAGCCATGTGTGGTATCCCTGGACCTGGATCTCCTACTATAGGAGGGCCTCTTTTGTTTCCCTAATTGTTCTCTTCCTTATTGGAAAACCCGTGCTTTACTGTTCTGTGACTTTTGACATCTATTCACCCTAGATGGGGAACCAATGACAGCCCGAAGAAAGCTTTGCCTTCAAGTCTTAGAGAACCAGTGGGCTTGTTAAGGTTCCACATGTCAGCATGGCTGGCTCAGAGGCAGCAGTGTCATCACAAAGCCCACCCTAGTGTGGTGCTATATCAAGAAAGATGCACCTCTGAGCTCCCTATGCAACCTGCAGGCAACTCCACCACATCCTTCCCAAGCATCACTTACTGTTTGTATGACCTTGAGGAAGACCTCATGTACCTTTAACTTTATGAGGTAGCCAAGTCGTATGATTTATATTAGCTTCCTAAGTCTGGGTCTTTCTTGCATCAGGAGGGAATGTTTTAGTTTATAGGAAATAGCTATAAGCCAGTGTGTTCTGAGGAGCCCAAATGGGCAGAAGCATAGGTCTTACCATGTGCAGGCCTGTTGAGCCTATGTGTGGCTTGCTGGGCATGTCCCATGTCACCCATGATAAGGTCCAGACAACATCACAATCCTTGCCACAATGGAGGAATTCTCTGCATCTATCTATAGAGCTATATGTTAAACTATCCCTTGAACTCATTTTGCTGGCTAGAACATTAAGCACAAATATAGTAGCCAGTAGCCCAATGCATTTTCAATAAACATCCATGTGTCTAATTCTGGGTTTTAGGCCTCCACAAAGAAATGATACTAGGGTGTGTCCGAGTAGCCTTTCCACAGCAGTGGGATGGGTGAGTCAGTTCCCTGCGGTTAAGAGTGTCCCCACCAGCTTCAAATGTCCCAGCCAATGGGCCCAGTTAAGCATGGTTTCTTCTCAGACCTCAGCCTTCACCTCAGTAGTGTAGGGTTACCCTCCTTCCTTCTGTAGATCTTACTTAAAGGTAACTTTCATTGCTACGATAGAAGAGGCACATTAGATACAAAGCAAGGCGTCAAGAAGTAGTCCCAGCACTCACTACAGCAGTGGCCTTACACTAGCCTAAGTGGCCACTTTGCTACACAGGATAGTGTACATTGTACTATACTTTGTACAGTGGTTTGACATACATACTCTGGCTACCATGTGGTAGACAGAGAAATCAGTAGGCTGGCTTCTAAAGTACTCTGAAGCCCATAAAAGAAGAAGTTATATTAAAGCAGAGAATGAAAAAGTTACTCGAAGGGAACTGATCCTCTTTTCTCTCATTTTTTTTTCTGCTAATTTTCTTACAGTAAAATTATGTTTCCAAATCTAATAACTTTTTGCTGTTGGCCTGGAAATGTACTGCTGCCTCTTACTGTGAATCTGACTTACTCGGAATAAGACCTCCTGTCATTTAGACAGGGCACTTTGCATTATATAATGTTTAAGCTTCTGCTTTGCTTTCTTTCTTGGACGAGACACTGTTCTTTGGGGAAACAAAATCATAAATTCCAATATTTGACTTAAATATTAACTAGAATGTAAAGAGCCAAGTGTGGTGGTGTATGCCTGTAATCCCAGCACTGGAGAGGCAGAGGCAGGTAGATCTCTGTGCGTTTGAGGCCAGCCTGGTCTACAAAGCAAGTCCAGGATAGCCAAGGTTACACAAAGAAACCCTGTCTCAAATAAATAAATAAATAAATAAAACATTCTTTGAATATACTTTCCACTTCAATAGGTAAATAGTTTCAGTCTCTTCTTATAGAGTATTAATTATTCAGGCCTAAACGAATCAATTTCTAGGTATAAGTTTTTTGGTAAGGCTGCTAGAGCTAACCTTTTTGGTACAGCCCTACCGCCACCCCTACCCCCAGGCCAATATTTCTAACTAAATAAGTGCTGAATACTATGGTTTGACCATTGCATGTGGAACAAGCCATGCCAGGTAAATTTAATGAACTTATTGAACAAATATTTTCACTGTATAATGTTTCACACACTGACAGAATTATAGTTCAGATTCCTGGAACACTACACCAATCCCATGCACAACTATAATTCAGATTACTGAAAAGATAAGCATCCTTTTTATTATATAAAGGCTGCTTCCTTGTGCTAATATAGAAAAGCATTTTAATCTAAAGACACTTTCAACCCAGCTTATCCCCTGTAGCCATGGGTGTGTGGTTCTTCACTTGTTGTAGAGGCATAGACGGTACAGTAGGCAGTTGGGCGGTTCTCCATGCTACTGCTAAGAGCATCTTGATGCATGATGAAAATACTATCTGCAGCATTTTCCCCATTACACCTTCCAGCACCTCTGCAGATGTGACGGTATGGGAAAAAGCATTTGAGCCAAACATAAGCCAGGATTTCCCACCATTTGGGAAAATTCCTTAAATGTGTGATGTGCCTCCTTTAAGAGCCTTTAAGAACTTTGAGAGCCTCAGATTTAGACTGAATACAAACATAATGGAGTGTTGTTCTTATTTTTTTTAACTGTTCTTTAGTCTTGGACCAAATTATATCGCCCTCTTAATGTCTTCATGATCCGGGTAACCCTGTCCGTCTACTTGTCTGTGAAGTCTACCAACCCATCCATCACCTCACTTGTTTGTTCACCTTCCTGCATGATACCTGCTGCACCAGAACTTGTTAAACTGCCCACTGTGCCTTCAGTTCCCACTGGGATGCTTCTCCTGATGCCGCAAAGCTTGGTTCCCAGTTCATAGCCTCCTGTAACTCCAGCTCCAGCTCCAGGGTATCTGACCCCCGCCCCCAACACACACACACACACACACACACACACACACACACACACACACACACACACGCCACACGTTAATATATCTTTTTAAAAAATAGATTCCTTTTTGACTGCAGTATCACCCTCACAATTCCAAGTGCAATTAGTTTTCCCTACAACACACACAAGAACTAGACACAGGCGATATAATAATCCAGTCACCAGGAGCAATATGCAGCCAGAAAATAGTCTACAAAAACACATCCAACTTTAAAATATCCCACGGATATTTTACTGCAAGTCAGTACTGACGCTGCAAGTCAGATCTCAGTGAAGCAGAAACCATTGCTACCGGCAGCACCCCTTGCCTCCCATGCAGCACCATAAATGGTCCCTTCCCGTAAAACACTCCACAGCACATATGTGCCCCAGAGGAGGACTCACATCAGCCATTACAGTGACCAGTTTTTGCTGAGAAAGGCACTTACTTGTCCCTAATCTCTGCCTCAGTGGTACAGTGCTCTGCTGGTATAGAAAGGCCCCAGGATCTGCATTACTGCAGAAATTAAAAACAAAAAGAGTCTCAGCTACACAGAGTGACTTTTTGATCAACTCCATTTTGAAAGCCCATCTTTCTGGAATCTCTTCATATTGTTTAGTTACGCTTTATGGAGACTGGAGAGAACAGACTACTTGATTTCAGTTAAAGGGTTGGTTTGTTTTGTTATTTCTTTTCTTTTTCGCTCTGTTTTATTATTTTATTATTTAATTTGTTCACTTTATATCACAACTGTAGCTCCCTCCCTCATCGCCTCCCAGCCCTTACCCCCTTACCCCACCCCCACCCCCCACCCCCCCACCCCCCCACCCCCCAAAAGGTTTGCTTCTCCTTGGCTAGATTTTGCTTTGGTCTGTGGAAAACTTCTAAATGTGTGAGAGTTCTGAATCACTGCTAACGGGACGCCCAGCTGCTCAGTCAGCGCCATGAAGGGACGCAACAGCTGAGAAGGCAGAGTGTGGAATATTCCTCGGTTTTCTAGTTACTTAGAAAAAGTTTATCCTGGAGGCTAGATCTGTTTTTAACAGGTGAGTTGCATTGTGGCTCAGGACAATTAAATTCACCGTTTCACATGTAAGTTAAATGATTTTCAGTAGATTAACAAACTGCAGGCGTTGTCAGTGTCTAATTTTAGAACATGTCTGCTGTCTCAGAGAAACTTCCAGCCTGCACACAGCTTTCTCCAGGCCTGCCTGTAGCCTCAGACACACAGCTCACCTCCTGCCTCTCCCCTTCTCTCATATCAACTAGATTTCTCTTTCTCTCACCAGCTAGGTTCAGAACTGGACTAAACCATTCCCCTTAAGAGGTGCACACCAGAAGGAAAAGCATCTCATCCCTACAAAGCACTTTACCCCACGTTAATAATATAGGCAGATAGGATTGGTTAAAATTGGCTTTTCAGGTTTTTTTTTTACATTAAAATATTTTTCAAGGCATTCACAAAATAGTCAACCGGATACTTTATGAGCCTACTTCCATAATTAGAACTCAGTTCTACTGAAGAGATGTAGGACCTTGTGGCTGTCCAAAACTTAATGTTCTAAGCAGGAAGCAGTGGTATAGGCCTGTAATCCAGCACACAGAAGGCTAAGCCAAGAAGCTCACTGGTTCAAGGCCAGCCTAGACCATGTATGGAGTTCCAGGCAAATGAGATATATGGAGGGACCCTGTTGCAAAACAGACACAAAAAGCACTACGGACAACCTTAGACCTGGCAGGGATGTTTGATAGCTTATGTTTGTTGGCAAAGCATTCTAAAACAGACGTTAGTTTTCAACAAGCAATTGATTGGTCATCTTTAGAATTTTTGAGAACCTGTTGATAAAAATAACAAGATGAACTTTCATTTTGAGACAGTGTCTTGTGCATCCCAGGCTGACTTTTGCGCTTGCTCTGTCGCTGAGGATGACCTTGAACTCCCAATTCTCCTGACTCCACTTCCCTAGCGGTGGGATTATAGATGTGTGTCACCAAACCCAGTCTATGAAGCGCTAGGGAACCCAACTCATGGCATCATGCAAGCAAGGCAAGCGCTCTTCTAACCGAGCCACCCACACCCTCAGCCTTAAAATGACAAAATGCTGTGGCTGCTTCTCAAGTGGAGTTGCATCCGTCAGAAAGCACCATTGCAGCTGGGAGTGCATTGTTGTAATTCAGGAGGAAAGAGTTTCACAAGGAAACGGAGCACAGAGTTAACATGTCCTGGTCTCTATAAGAAAAGCTTCCGGGCAGGAGAGTTTCTGACCAGCTGGATTCTGTTAACATATAGTAATATACCTGTATTAATATAAGACAATGATTTATTAATGATACTAACTTTAATTAGTATGGTGAATGTAAATCATAGGCAAGTTGTTATAAAGCTCTTTTTGTTCTCCCAAGATGAGGGACAAGTTATATACTAAAATTTACCTATTTAGGTGTATCCCGTGCGCGCGTGCGTGCGTGCATGCGCACATGCGTGGGTGTTGGTGGTGGTGGTAGTGGTGATTTTGTTTGGTTTTCTAATGCTGGGGATTGATCTCAGAGTTTCCCATATGCTGGGCAAGAGAATTCTATCCCTGAGCACCATGCCCAGCCCTTAAGTGTATATTGACAGTTGCTATTTAGAGGACGTTCCTGTGTTTATGTCTCTTTCTTTAAAACAAAAACAAAAACAAAGCCTGATGCTTGTCTCTTGGTTTTGCACTGACTATTGCTCACCTGTTAAAGTGCTATTTCTTCGAGTCTGTAGCATGAAACTTCTTAAAGGGCAGAGCCCTTACTTAAAGTTTAGCTTTGCTTTCTGACCTTGAGCAACCTCGCTTTGTCATTTTTCTTTTCTTTTCATTTTTTAAAACTGAGCTGATAATATTTCCTAGGGTTGTTAGGGGTGATTAAATCCAGCACCAATGAAGAACCTGGCATGAGAGCAACATTTGCTTTGAGCCATGGCATCTTGTAGCTCTTTTACTTTATCTGCTTTTCTTAATGGCTTTATGGTGACAATGTGTTTTGTTTTGTCAGGTTTGACAAAGCTTTGGTGGTCTACTGAAAAAACTCAGTAGGTGGGGTTTTTGTTTTTGTTTCTTTTTTGTTTTGGTGTGTTTTGGTTTGAGGCAGGGTTTCTCTGTGTAGCCTTGGCTATCCTGGACCAGGCTGGCATTGAACTCACAGTGATTGGCCTGCTTCTGCCTCCCAAGTGCTGGTATTCTAGGCGTGCGCCACCACGCCTGGCTCATTAGATGTTTATTTGGTTCAGTCCACTAAGACGTAGCATTAAGCTGTAGTTTCTCCTGTGTGCTAAAGTTCAATATGTTTGTAATTTCAATTTATATAAATAGGATAATATTTTCCTTGACTGAAGTTCAGTTTCTATCTTCGGTAGATTAAATTCTTTTAAAGTCACACATAAACTTAGATAAGTTCTTTCGCTTGTCAGCTGTATTTACACAGTTAATATACCTTATCGCCGTAAAGGAGTCATGTGCGCAGCTGGGCAGATTTGCAGGGCTAATAAACAGAGCCTTTCTCGGCCTTGGACTTTAGGCCCCTCTGCAAATGTAAACACACCTAGCTTCCTATCAGCCCTGCAGAGGGAGGTTCCTGGGAGTGAGTGGCCTTTGATGCTTTTACTGCAGCTTGCAGCCTTGACCCTGCATCACATGACCCCTTTTCCATTTGGTTTACTGTAACCTCTGCTAGGATTTGTTGATGCTCTACTGTCTATGAAGGTTGAATTTCTGCTTAACTGTATTCTGTATTATTTTAGCAGTTAACGTTTCTCTTTTGTAGCCATACAGTTATGCCTGGGATCATAAAGCTTTCTAATGGGGGCCTGGGAGTAGAGAGCCAGATGGTTCAGCCCTTAAGAATGCTGCCTGCCCATGAGAACAGCTGACATTGAGCCTCTCGCCGCTGCTTATAAGCTACAGGGGATCTGATGCCCCCTTCTGGCCTCTGCAGGCACCTACACCCATGAGGCAGGCTTGCTAATCAAAACAAATCTTTTTTAAAAAATGGTTTGGCTGGGCCGTGGTGGCGCACGCCTTTAATCCCAGCACTCGGGAGGCAGAGGCAGGCGGATCGCTGTGAGTTCGAGGCCAGCCTGGTCTACAAAGTGAGTCCAGGACAGCCAAGGCTACACAGAGAAACCCTGTCTCGAAAAACCAAAAAACAAAAAAACAAAAAAATGGTTTGGATTGGGGAAATTTTTTTATTTTGGAATATTAGCATATACATAATGATATTTCTCAGAAGTAGAATCCCAGCCTAATTATTTACCCTTCATATATGCCTTATATGTGCAACATAAGGTCATTTTAATAATTTTACACATGAACTAAGTTGTGTGCATTGATGCACAGGAGTTATGAAACCATGAAGGATCACTTGTCTTACGCTGCCTACCTTTATGTCAACTTGGCACAAGCTAAAGTCATCTGAGAAAAGGAACCCTCAATTGAGAAAATGTCCGTATAAGATCGGGCTGTGGGCAAGCCTATAGGGCATTTTCTTAATTAGTGATTCATGAGGGAGGGCCTAGCCCATTGTGGGTGGGGCCATCCCTGGGCTGGTGGTCCTGGGTTCTATAAGAAAGCAGGCTGAGCAAGCCCTGAGGAACAAATCAGTAAGCAGCACCCCTCCACGGCCTCTGCAATCAGCTCCTGCCTCCAGGTTCCTGCCCTGCTTGAGTTCCTGTCCTGCCTTCCTTCAGTGATGGTCTATGATGTGCAAGTGTAAGCCAAACAAACCCCTTTCTCCCTACATTGCTTCTGGTCCTCTTGTTTCATCACAGCCATGGAAACCCTCACTAGGCAGCTGGTTAACCGAGTAGAAGACTGTTCAGTAGTAAAGATGACAGGCATAAAATGTAGGAACACAGTATGTGATCTGTAACTGACCGAAGGATCCTACATTTGCTCCACAAAGGGAAGCAGCAGCGGGAATGCTTCCCACAAGACATCACCTCAGGTAAAACACAACTAAACGTGATACTGCCACCAACTGAGCCTAGCAATGCTACCTCCCAGTCCTAGCACCGGATACTTTTATCTGCAAACTGGATCCTGGAAGTTATCAGATGCCCCCTTTTACTTCACTCGATGACTTAAAAAAAAAAGATTAATATCTTTTTATCTGTGTGTATATGTGAGGAAGCATGTGCACCTGTGATGCAGGTGTCCACAGAGGCTTGAAAAGGCTGTTGGAGCTTCTGGAACTGGAGTTACAGGAGGTTGTGAGAGCCCACCCATCCACCTACCTCCCACCCCCCTCATCCCCGTGTGGGTGCTAGAAAACAAACCCGAGCCCTGTGCAAGAGCAGCGGGTCCTCTTGTCTTCGGAGCCCCAGCTCCAGCCTAACGACCCCTTTTTTACATGTGCTTTTGGTATGTTTGGCTATAATCACTTCCTAATTTTAAACCTGTAATATGTCCCATACCAATGTACCAAAAACAAGTGTCAGCATTTTGCGTTCGCTACCACAAGGAAGTAGATAGGTTTGTAAAGGCCCTACATCGTTGCAGCGTAGCGTTATGTAGGGTAAGTCACAGTACTTGCTGTCGTGCGCCTGTTTATGCCTTGGTATGGTAGGTAACCCAAACAGGTAAACTAATCGGATTGCCACCCAAATAGGAAATGACTATGGCTTTTGCCACTTTCTCAGGCAGGGATGGGAAGGGATAATTATAAGAATGAATATGGCAAATATGGCATAGTCATCATCTTCACAGTGCACATAGAGTCTGACGTTGGATTACCAGGACAAATAGGCTATGTATTTAACCTTAATGAAATCCCAAAGAAAATATCAATTCTCCCACTAATGACAATCAGCGGGCACTGTGCTCACGGGCTGGTTCCTCCCAAGGGCTCACATTCTACGAGATCATTATTTCAGTCAAGTTCATAGTAGTCCCCCGAGGTAGGTTCCGGAGTTCTTCCTCTGGGGGAGAAGAGTGATGGATCGGATTTTCTCCTCCAGGTTCCATGTTCTAGAACTAGGTGACTACCTTACAAAGGCCACCTGTATGTGCACTGATAAAGTGTCCTGTATGCATGAACACCACCAGGCTAGGAGCGCTTGTGGGATGTTGGATATGTTCAGTCAACTAAGCTGGAGTGGGTAGAAACCAGCCTTTTCTGCTTGAGGGCCTGGGCATCCTCCTCGGAAGGTGGAGAGAGGTGAAGTTGGAATCGTGTTGGCGAGGCTCCTCTTGGCAACACTTACTCTTCCCATGGCATTTTCTAAGGCACTGCAGAGAACATTGGTCAGGCTACGGGAACCCTGGCTTTCTCACCCGCTCTAGTGTCTCAGGACTTGGGTGATTTTCACAGGGACAGGAGGAAGGTGAGATGTTAGAAGGGGGTGACCCCTGATGGCTCTGCATTCCCCATTGATACTTCTCCTACCAGGTCAACTTCCCCGGTGGCTTTTCTTTCTCCCAAGTGGGCCGTGTCTGAAGGTGGATGCCTCTTGATGGAGGAGAGGAACACATAACAAAAAACCTTTTATCTAGCGGCCAGCTCATCTCAGGTCTTTCTTTCACAATGTGTATATTTCCTTGTCTCCCAAAGCCTTGTTGTGGCTCTGTCTCTCTTCAACTAAACTATGTGCTTTTGGCTGAGTGTGTGTGTGTGTGTGTGTGTGGTGTGTGTGTGGTGTGTGTGTGTGTGTGTGTGTGTGAGAGAGAGAGAGAGAGAGAGAGAGAGAGAGAGTGTGTATGTGTGTGTGAGAGACATTTATGAGAGTGCATTCTCACGCACACTCATGCTTGTGTATAGGCCAGAGGTCAACATCAGATGTCTTCCTTAGGCATCCTGCACCTTATGTTTTGAGCCAGGCCTGTCAATCTGCATCTCACTACTTCTGCTAGACTGGACAGCCAGTGAGCCTAAGGGGTCCGTGAGTCTCCAGCCACCACCCTGACCCCCACCCCACCCCCCTGCTCCACTGGAGTTACTGGCATGCTCCACCTTGCCTGGTTTTTTAAGTGGGAGCTTGGGATCCAAACTCGGGTCCTTATGCTTGTACAACAGGCATCTTACCAGCCGAGCCATCATCTCCCTAATCTCTGTGTTGTGTTGTCTTTAAAAAAAAACAAAACAAAACAAAAAACAAAAAACAAAAACCCTTTAATCTGCCCCGGCATTCCTCAATGTTAAGATGAGTGGGCAATAAACCTTGTAGTTGATGTTTGCCCCACAGTTTCAAGGAACTAGCAGGATGTATTAACTGTACCCCTTAACATTTTCCTTTTTATCCATTAAATAAAGGCTTAGCTGTCACTACATTGAATTTACCCACATCTACCCTGAAAAAGAGGCCTTTAAAATCTAGAGAAGCGTGCTAAAGTTGTACAGTGTGCTCAGGGTGGGGACTAATTACAAGGTTCTAAAACTCCTCAGGTGGCCGGGCTGGTGGCTGACTGAAATGCTGCTTTCCTAAATTGGGAACAGCTGGGCCATAGTGCAAGCTAGTATAAGAGTCGCCGGCTCATGTGGCAAGAAGTCTCTGCTCCTCGGAGCCTGTGTGTGGCACTTACACCAAAGGTGCCTCTCCTCGGCCACAGTAGGTAAGTTCCCCAAAGGGACCAAGAGAGCTGGTTTCTGTTGCTTGGTAGAAATTGTGATGATTGTATCAAAATATTGTTATCAGCTTCCAGCGGTAGTTTTAGGAAGTCCACCCTGCGGCCCCTTCTAACCATTTTCCAAATGAGACACAGAAAAGACTTTGTACATCTTTCACATCTTTCCACTCTGGTAGTTTTAAGCTGGTTGGCTTTGTGTGTGTGGTGTGTGTGTCTCTGGATGTGAAAGGATAGACTGAGGCGGTGTCATTTTAACTACATTGACTGTGTTGCTTTGCAGTCTGTTCATAAACGTAGTCACTAACGGGATCATAGGGTTTTTTTTTAAAAATACACAGTTAAAAACCACATTATTTTGGAAAATGCAGACAGTAACAATTCATCAATTCCCTGCTGTTTTCAATTCTTTTTACATTTTTATAGTTTTGAGAGAAGGTTTTACCCTTTGGCTCAGGCCAACCTGGAACTTACTATGTAGTCCAGGGTGACTTCAGAGTCACAGTAGTCCTCCTGCCTCAGCCTCATGAATGCTGTCATTAGAAGTGTGAGCCGTCCTGCCTTGCCATCTGATCCTTTTTCTTAGATAAGCTCCAGTCTCAGGAAGGAGGGGCATGGTGTCCAGGCCGCTTCTAGCATATTATGACTTCATAGTTAGCAACTTGTAAAATGTTTGAAATGCTAGGTCTCCTGGCTTTACTGGAAGAAATTAACTGGGAATTGATTGTTAAGATGTTCTTATCTATGCTGACATCAGCTCAAAGAGAGACAAGAGATCCAATATTAAACAATCCAGTGCTTGATAAATAAATTCAATCTCAGCAGCCCTGTCTGTGTTCCAAGGATTATCTGTGTAAAGCAGGCGGTTTGGGTACTAGCTTCCTTACTTTGAGAGCGTTTACATTTCGTTGGAATTGGACAAGCCATTTCTGACTTCGTTCTGTTTTGCTTACAGGAGGGAAGATAGCATCACCTGTGGGAAAGAGAACCTGCTTCCGAGTAGTGAACACACAGCAAGCAGATTGTTGTATGGGAGGACCAGGAACCAGAAGGCCACCCGTCTACATTTTGTATCGGCATACACAATCAATTCTAAGAGTCCATGTTGGTCTTGGATGCAGAAGGATTTAAAAGAGATAAGTTTCCACAGGCAGCAGGAGCCTTGCCATCTCCTTCGGCTCTGAAGGCTGGCAGACAATGGATATCATAGACACTGCAAAGCTTGAAGGCCATTTGGAAAATCAAACCAATGACTCCACCGACACTTACACAAGTCCTCCTGAAGCTGTGGAAGAAGAAAGCAAAAATGGCAACGGTAAACCCAAGAGCTTACCCAACGGCTTACGAAAGGGAGCCAAGAAGTACCCGGACTACATCCAGATTTCTATGCCCCCTGACTCCAGGAGCAAGTTTCCCCTGGAGTGGTGGAAAACCGGCATTGCCTTTGTGTATGCACTCTTCAACCTTGTGCTGACGACGGTCATGATCACAGTTGTGCACGAGAGGGTTCCTCCCAAGGAGCTCAGCCCTCCACTCCCAGACAAGTTTTTTGACTACATCGACCGGGTCAAATGGGCATTTTCTGTATCAGAAATCAATGGGATTGTATTAGTTGGGTTATGGATCGTCCAGTGGCTTTTTCTGAGATACAAGTAAGTATTGACTGATAAGGTGTCTGGGTTTGGGTTTGTTTTTAAAAGAGATGATGTGCCATTAAAATCATCTTTCTCGGGTTTTCTGATGCATCTAGTTTTACCTAGGCATTTGAGGAAAGAAAGCGTAGACAGACATAATTGGATAAAGTCAGTCACAGTTCCAGAAGCGTGCATTGAGTGACCATGTAGGAAAGTAAGAAGTTGTGGTAGTCCTGTGGGGGTGACTCGGCTTATCAAATTAAAGTACAGTTCCTGGCTTCCAGTAAGGTGGTGCCATAGTCCTATTCTAAATCAAGATGCTTGAAAAATGCCTTTAATCCCAGCACTTGAGAGGCAAAGGCAGAAGGATCTCTGCGAGTTCGAGTCTAGCCTGGTCTACATAGAGTGTTCAGGATAGCCAGGACTACATAGTGTCTCAAAAAAAAAAAGAAAAAAAAAGCTAGGAAAGGACTAATGATCTTCAGGCTCTCAGTAGGTACATTAGAGAATAGGCTAAGACACTAACTTATTATGGGATGGTTGGTCTGCCATAATGGCCCGCCTTGAGTTTACATCTGTTCAAAAGTTCTTCAGCCCTCTTTCCTTTCTTGTCCTTTTCCTGCCAGGCACAAGGTAACAAGTGTTTGTTTAAGAAGCTGAATTTCCAGCTGGGTTTCGGTGGTTTGGGTTTTAGATTTCTAAAGTAAACTTGTCCTCCCTGCCTTCCCGTTGGCACTGGGAGGGAGGACATGGCTCAGTCGTCCAGCCCCTGCCTCTCTCGACCTGTCTCAGAACGGTACCAAGTGGGAAGCATAAACTAGGCTTTGCAACTTGAAGCTAGGCAAAATATGGCTATTTCTGCTTCTCTGTGTAAATTCTAACTTCTGGTCCACAAAATTGGAAGCCACTCAATTCCCCTTGTCCTCTCGGTTGTCATTTAGGTATTTTCTTTCTACTGGAGCCTACAAATTAAATCCCTAAAACACAAGTCTGAACAAAATACCCACAATCTACAACTTTAAAAAAAAAAAGTGAAGTGTGGGGAACTCCCTCAAAACAGGTCCAGAATTCAAAGTCAAGTAAGAGTTTAGTGTTAGTGCTACAAGGTCACTTTTAGAAGACAGAATCAAGGTGACAGTTGCTTTGTATTTAGAATTCAACCAGCTCGCCTTAAAGACTTTCCCAAAAGCAACCCTGTATTTTTAAGCTTTCTAAACTTGCATGGCAAACTGAAGCCACCCGTAAGCAGTTTCCTTATTGTAAGTCTCAAAATGTTTCTTCAATGTATTTTGCTAAGTAGCAGAGCTATCAGTTGCCTTCTATATAATAGAAATGAATTGCTTCTGCATGTTTCAGCTACGGCATCCTTTATGATAAAGGCAAGAATATATTTATTGACCATTAGCTATCTTTTCAGGGCTTGCATAGGCTGTGGGTGTTTACTTTGTCCATCACTTTCTGTGTGAAGGTGACTCATAGTCCCATTTGTGTGAAGAGATCTTTAGTCTGGTGTGGGACTGGACTCCATCCTGCAGTCGAGTCTTCATCTTGGCCTATGTGAGCGCCGGCTGTTATGACTGACTTTCTCTTGTCATCTCAGAGTTCACCCGCGTCAAAGTCATGATCACGGACTGGGGATGTAGTTCACTGAGTGCCTTGCTTGACTTACATACATGAAGCCAATCCCCGGCACACAAAGAAAAATAAAAAGAGAGGAACAGTTAAAAAGCTATGCCCTACCCTACTCTTATCATTATACATTGATACTGAAATTTCACACTATCTACTATAAATTATGTGCAGTTATGACATGTCAATCAAAAAGAAATTATCTATTTAAAAAAAATAATCAAGGGTCACATGCCTAGGCCAAGTAGTTTATACACACTGCTAACATCTCAAACGGCACTAATTTGCCATTTTGTTTCAGAAGTAGATTTGGACCTTGTATTTTGGTACCTGGCGGAGTAATTCTCATAACCTTGTTTTTAATACCCTATCCAAGTAAGAAATCCTAGCCCCTTCCAGCCTTTCTCAATATGGCCTTTCTTGGTGCTGGTACCCAGCACACACACATGCCAGGCATGTCCTCAACCACGAGATAACTCTCAAGTCTCTTTCTCTTTCAAAAGCTATGAGGGAAAATATTCCATATGCAGTTCTTTTTTCTAGGTAAGCCTGTGGAGTGAATGTCCCATCTAAGTTAATTTTCTGTCCTGGGCACAGGATGCTGGAAGGAGTGTAATTGACTCATAGTAACATCTCCTTATTTCTTGTCCTTGTCTAATAGCACGGGGCACAATTCAAAGCAGCATTGCTGTGTGTGGGGCCTGGGGCTGAATCCCGGAGTGACTTGCTTTCCCTTAACCAAAGAAGAGCATCCAGTGCTGTTAACTGCCTATTCTTCCTCAGTACAAAGAGAGTAAAGCTAGGTTACCAAGGATGCAGTCAATAAGCATTTCCCTCTAAGGGCCTTGGTCCTACTTCTTTCCCCGCCCCTCCCCTGAAACCCTAGAATGTTCTCGAAATAGCTATTGGTGGCAGACAACTAAAATAGATATTTGTACATATTTTTAATTAAAAGTCCCAACAGTTACCAGAATTTGACATTTAAAAAAACCTTCTCATCCCTGAGGCTACCTGTTCCTCTAGAGTCTTGTGGTCAGGGATGGTTGGGAAAGTTTGAGAGCAGTGAGGACGAGCAGCCCAGTGGGGTGAATGCACTTTATGTTCTAGAGAAGTTAAAAAAGGAGCAACTCGGGGAGGGGGGGTAATACACCCCGACTCATGCCCACTTTCAGAGCCAGTGCTTACAGACATAACCACAGAAAGAGCACTGTCACCATGAGCTGGACCCGGGAGCCCGCAGACCCTTTTATAACCACGCGGGCACACCCACGAGGCAGCCATGCTGTGGGTTTGGAGGTCAGTGGGCTCAGCTTAGGCTGAAGGGTCAGAAGAGCTCAGAGCCTCACAGTGGAGGTTGCACATCCATACTGAAATTTCACACTATCTACTCTAAGTGTGTGTGTTTATTACATACCACTTCATAAACATGTGCAGTCTAGGTAAAATGTCCAGTGAAAAGGACTTTTGCCTCTATTTCTTAACCTGTTTGCCTTTTTTTTTTCATTTTCATTTTATCAAATTCTATTTTAATTTTTGAGATAGAGACAGGCCTTAAATTTATGATGTAGCTAGTGTTGACCTTAAACTATTGCTCCTCCTGCTTCTGCCTCCCAAATCCTAGGGGTTGGTTTATGCGGTATTAGAAAGCCAAACAAGGACTTTGTGTAAAAGGCAAATATTCTAACACCTAAGCCACATTCATAGGCCTTCAACTGGTACATAAAGCATACAAGACTGGATTCCATAATGAGGTATTATATACATATTCATATAAATGTATTATGTGATGTTCATATCAAGCCAAGCATGCCTCTCTTTAAACACATTTCTTTTTTTAAAATTTTTAAATTTAAATTTCATTTTGTGTATATGGATATTATGCCTGCATGTATGTCTGTTCACCACATGCATGCTGGGTACCCGCAAAGGCCATGGGATCCTTTGGAACTGGCATTGCAGATGGTTATGAGATGCCATATGAGTGCCGGGAATCGAGCCTGTGTTCTTTGGAAGAGCAGCCAGTGCCCTTAGTCACCGAGCCATCTATCTGTAGCCTACTTACTACTTTCCTCATGGCAAAATATCTACAGTCCTTGTAACTTGTTTTTGAAATACACAGTTCCGTGTTAACAGTAGCCATCTTGCCATATGCAACATCCCAGCACCTGGTCCTGTTCCTAACTGTAGCTTAGTCCACACATCCTTCCAACCACACAGAGTCACCCCAGTCTCTGGTAAACTCTAGATGTGCCCCGCTTCTCAGAGACCAGCCTTTTTCAGCTTGCCAAAGGAGTGGAGTCCTTCTGCACTTGTTTTTCTGTGACTGGCTTACTTAGCACGATGACCTCTAGATCCATCTGATTTGCCGCAAATGACAGGACTGAGCACTTTTTCTCCTGTCTGAGTAATATTACATTGTATATGCACATGATGTCTTCTTTATCTGTTTGTCAGCTGGTGGGCACTCAGGCTGTTTCCATTTTGTGGTTATCATAAACAATGCTTTAATAATGCTTCAATAAATAATAGTGCAGTCTTGTTCAGAAAGAGGCAAACGATACTAACCTTTTTACTCCTTTTTATTTTCTTTTGCCATTTAAAAATCAATAGTGAATAAGACAATAGCAAATCAATGCAGTAGTTACTTTGGACGTGTTCAAAATATAATTCTATGAAAATCTATGCGGCCAGAGGAAACAGTTCATACCTAAGCTGTCAAACTACCTCTGGATGGTCCCAATTAAAATCTTTCTCGAAACATAACTAGGGTTTAATGAGTTGTCACATTTCCCTGTGTATCCAATTATGTAATGTCACCTGATTCATTAGATTATTCCTCTATGGCCACGGTTCACTTACACCTCTGATGTGTTCTCTAGAGAGTTCCGTTAATCGTCGAGTTGACTGAAAACAGAGAGAGGCTCATTGAATTCCCTGGCAAAGGGAGATGCTTTATTAGGAAAGGAGACTGTGTAGACGCTTTGTCTTCTTAAGTTGCCCCTGTCCCCATATTCTTAGTCCTTTTAGGCCCCAAATCACTTAGTCGTAGTTCAGTTTATAAATCTTTCTTTTTGGAGATGGGGTTTCCAGTCTTACTATGGAATTATGGGATAGGAAGTTCGCAGGCCTTAAAACTATGTGAAGCTGAGCTTTATTTGTTAATTGCACTGTTTCCATTATTTTCAGTCCATAAAACATTGTCTCATATTGCATTAGGACTACAGGGGCCCCAGGGGTGGGAGCTTACACTTGTAGTTCTAGCACTTGGGAGGCTGAGGCCTAAGGATCCTGAGTTTGAGGTGAGACTCGGGTGCATAGTGTGGTCCAGGCTAATTTGGACTAGAGTGAGAGACCCTGCCCCGACCCCTCAAAAGAAGAAATTAAAATAATAACAAGACGGAAAACTGCTAAACTTGTTTCCTCCCCATCCTTATGTTTTCTTCAGGTCAATAGTGGGCCGCAGGTTCTTCTTTATCATCGGAACTTTATACCTGTATCGCTGTATTACTATGTACGTCACTACGTTACCTGTGCCAGGAATGCACTTCCAGTGTGCTCCGAAGGTAAGCCTCCGGGTCCCACAGAGGGGAATCAAGAAAGCAATTCCAAAGCCCCCGCTCTGTCACACACTGTCATAGATGTTAGCTGCAATCTAGCATATTCTCTAATTGGCTTTAGATTGAGGAAAGGCGGCCATTAAAAACTTTACATTAACAGCTGGGCGGCGGTGGCACACGCCTTTAATCCCAGCACTTGGGAGGCAGAGGCAGGTGGATCGCTGTGAGTTTGAGGCCAGCCTGGTCTACAAAGCGAGTCCAGGACAGTCAAGTCTACACAAAGAAACCTTGTCTTGAGACACTCCCCCCAAAAAACTTTACATTTACATGTATAAAGAATTTGTTTTCTGCTTACTAAATATTTACCACTCTTTGGGTTTTTTTTCCCCCCTATTTGTTTATGTATCTCAAGCATTCATTCTGTAAGGATTGTACTTATGTCCCGGCCACTGTAGAAACCAAGCACAGGCCCTCTCCTGGAGCTTATATTTTTTTCACGGAACAACAAATAATAAATAAATTCAGTATGTATCGCTTGGTGGTAAACCAGGTGACTTTCAGAGGAAAACAGTAGGTTTCTACTGTTCTACAGAATGGTCAAGAGAAGATGTTTAAAAACAAACAAACAGACAAAAAAAAAAAATACTTGGGCTGGAAGCAAGGAAGAGAGTCAGCCACATGGATGGGGTGAGAGCTAGGAGAACAACTAAGGAGCAGCAGGTAGCGGGAGTGTCAGCAGGGCTGGCCACAGGCTGCAAAGGCTCTCACTGCTGTCGAGAATGTGAGCCTCGGTGGCCATGATGGTGGAAGTGATGTCAGTGAACTCAGGACATGTCTTGCAGGTGAGGTTGAGAGGACACACTAATTCTGTGGCTAGGGGTTTGAAAGGGGAACAGGAAGGATGAATTCAGCTGACTCAGCCTTGGACATAACAGAGGAGCATTCGCTGCTGTTGAAGCTGTCTGAAGGGAAGTTAGTTTTCTCACATAGTACCCAGTCACAGGAGGGTGACTCTTCTTGCTAGATCCCTGGACACTCTGATTTATGAGGCAAAAGCTTACAGCTCATGTGCTTTCTGGGTAAGGGAACAGGGGCTAACATTAGAGTTCTGTGAACACTAAGCAGATATGAAAGGAAGCGGGGGGAGGAGGAGGGAGGGGGGGGGGGGGGACAGAGTGGTTCTGGAGCAGCCAGCCACCTCCCTTACCAAATATAGGTGTGGCTTGGAAAGGCAGTCATTTCCTAAAACCATCAAAGCAGTGAGTGTCTGTAATTAAAACAGTGTACATATTGAGTTTAAACACTGGCTGGGCTTGACTGAAACTAATTTTAGACATGAGAGTTCAGAAACGCAACGAGCGGGTCTGCGTCTTGGCTACTGAACGTATTACCGTGTGTTCCGTAGTGAGGTGGCCACCACAAAGGGGAAGGCAGAGCCTTCCAAGGAGTGGATGAGATTAGTGGGAAGGATCACTTATTACAGAAAGGCGGACTAAGTGTCACCCTTCACGGGAGGACATAAATATCCTATGGGATATTCCTGGCCTCAGACACTCCTGGTGAAGGCTCCCTGACTAAGCACCCAACAAAGTCAGGGATCAGGCCCCGTCCTCCACCCGAGAAGGAGGGAGGCGGCACTTGCCTGCGAAGAAAAGATCTGTAAAACAGACACATGTATCTCCCTGTTTGGCTGAAGGAGCTCTGTGCTGGTAGCGAGCAGGAGTCAAAGCCGCATTCTAAATTTGGCCCAAGTGCTGCTTCGATGCTTGTAGCCACAGGGCTCTTCTGTATCTACCTGTTTCCTGTGTTGGCAAGGCTGTAGAATGTCCTTCAGAGCCAGCAGTGACAGATCTGTCGGATGCCGAAAACCTGTCGCTGGGAGAGGCTGTCCCTGCCTGGAAACTGGAGAGCAGCACAACTGTCACTCAGTCATCACAGTGGCACTCCTCCCCACTAGTCCCCGCCACCCCCCCTCCATGTCCCATCCCCCGCCAACCCCCCACCCCCACTCCTGCTCTTGCAGTTTGGCCATCAGCTTCTGCCTCACCTATCCTATGGCATTTTTAAGCCCTTGGCTGACAGTTTGCTTCACCCTGCCCGCCCCACCCCCCACCCCCAAGCTTTGGGTTACAGCCAGAATGTCTGTTTGAATGTCTAGGTGAACGTTGGCTCAATTGTGAAATGATTTCACTTTTCCATTCTGTATAGGGACAGGGACATGCTGCTTTCGCATGGAAGCCTTTTGTGTCTTGCTTTCCCCTTGCAATGGCTATAGATGGCCAAAGGGCTTTTTTCCCCCCTGCTCTTTCATTAATTGAAAATTTTGTATAAGCATATTATTTGGTTTTTTTTTTCCTTTTATTGGAAATAGATTTTCTTTTCACATTACCCTTCCCTCAACCCCTCTGAATTCTCTCCCCCTCCCCTCCCATCTGGATCCACCCCCTTTTGTCTTGCAGCAGAAAATGAATAGGCTTCTAAGGCAATATAATATATAATATAATTAGTTATATATTATAATTAATATAATAAAAATAATATAAAACATAGTATGATAAAACAAAACCAAACGTATCAGAATAGAACAAAACAAAGAAACAGAAGGAAAAGAGCCCCCCCAAAAGGTACAAGATTGGTACGGGAGGGCGCTTCCCATTTCTGAGGAGAAGGGGAGGGGGGAAGGGAATAAGAGAGGGAGAGTGGGACTGGGTGGAGAGGAGGGAGGGGGCTGTGATCAGGCTGTGGTTGACTATGAGCAACTAAGACCTGAGAATACAAACTATAGGGGGACTGGGCGGGGCTGGAAGGGCATCAAATGCCAACAGTGCAGAACAGCAGAGGGACCTGATGGCGTAAGTGCTCCCACCTTCAGAACCATGGAGTCGCTGGGACAGGTGAGCAGAGGCGAAATGAATTACTGTAGTATGTCCTTTCAGTCTGGGGTGCAGTACTCGGCCGGCCATCACGCCTGCTCCTTTTTATCGACTGCATCATGGGTAGTTTCTGTACCAATCTCATGGCAGGGGAAGGGTGATGGCTGCAGATAGAGCAAATGCTTGTCTCTTTGGTATCAGGGGCCCGGGTGCTTTATATGATATAGTCCGCTGAATGCCTTTTTGAGGAGTGCCTAAAGTCAGTCATGTGACTGTCAAAAGGCCCTCCCTCCCTCTCTCTCAATCTCACCCCACCACAGGTTGGGCCCAAACTCACAAAGACCTGCCTGCCTCTGCCTGCAGTTTGAGTGCTGGCATCAAAGGCTTGTGCCACCCTGCCTGGGCACTTAGTAGCTAGACAGTAGCAGCAGCACTTCTTAGATACGTGAGAGACACTTCTCCAGCTCATCATAAGGACTCCACTCCTGGAAACTCATTTTTGTTTTGCTACCTGGGCATCTTGAAGCAAACTTTAAGGCAAAATGTGTTAGAAGCCTTCAGTCCCTCACTGTACTAATTCCGTTTTGAGTCATTTCTATACAGCGCTTATTTAAGTGCTGAGCAACTGCAGTGTGTTTGCCTTCTTACATGGGTCTCTTAGTAAGCAGGTAGCTTTGTGCATTAGGCCAGGAGTATATTTTAAATCAGGGCATTTTCTGGTCCCCTAAAGGGGGACAAAGAGTTTGGTTGTAGTTCCTTATTGTGCTAGGTGGGACTGTACTCCAGCTGCTTTAAGGCTTTCCCCATCCATCCGTGCGCATCCTCCTTCACAAACCTGTGTCCACTTGGGCAAGACATGACGGTGTTTGTTGCGCCTGCCACTCTAACCACTGGTGCGGCTGGATGCCCACAATTCAGGGACCAGCAGCACTCAGAACCAGCAGAGCTGAGTATAAAGAAAGCATGTCACAAGCTTCTCCCCAAGATCCCAAGGGACTAAGTCAGCACCAGTTCTGTGAGCCTCCTTCATGCAAACTATCACTTGGTTTCATCCTAAGTACCCTTCTCTGGCACGCTCCACTGGCTTTCTGTGTTGTCCGTCCAGCTCCTCAGCCTTCCTCTCCTAAGCTTTTATGTCTCATAGTTTAACTTACGCTTTCTTGGATGTCTCAGTTTTTTTTTTTTTTGAAGAATTTTTCATTCATAGTTATTTCTTTTTTTTCATTCTCTTAATTTTTTCTTTTTAAAATATATTTTATTAATTTATTCATATTACATCTCAATTCTTACCCCATCCCTTGTATCCTCCCGTTCCTCCCTCCCTCCCATTTTCCCCTAACTCCCCTCCCCTATATGACTGTGACTGAGGGTGACCTCCTCCCTCTTCTTGGTAGCCTGCTCAGTTTTAAGAGGATGTACATCTTTTAAACCACTGCCTGATACTCGTGCCCTAGCCTGTTACTGTTTCTTATGACATCACTCTGTGGTTTAGAGAGATTTCAGCACCCTTGACCCCTGGGTAGAACTTTGTGGTATGCTTTCCTGGTCAAAGTTTTGAAAGCCTGCTGCTACAATCCCTAACATGTCTCTTCCAAACCTTTTTAAATTATGGATGATTCCTGTAACCATGTCACCAGCAGGCACTAATGAGACTGTGTGCACACTCTGATGCTCACACTCGATGCTGCACACTTGACACAAGGTACCTATAGATTCGGTACACAGCTCAGTGAGATGGTAGTAGCCACGAATCCTCACTTCCTCCTGCCAAAAGGAAACAAAGTAGCTCTGATCTGCGTTTTATCACATAGTGATGAAGTCATTGGTTATTAGTATTTTTAAAGCTTTGCCCAAGGACGCAACACCACTAAAAATATTATTAGTAACAAGCTGAATAATTTAAAACATGTCAATAGGCCTGACCAATGTAAGGAGGAGAACCTAGTTTGAGGAGTTTCCTCTTGGAATATTTTTGACATTCCATGTTACAAGGAAAGATTTATAAAGAAGATCACAACCTTATGGCTTTTCTACATGATTTTGAGCGTTGTGTAACCTTTCCTATCTGCCTTGTGTCACTCAGCTCAATGGAGACTCTCAGGCAAAAATACAACGGATTCTCCGCTTGATTTCTGGCGGTGGACTGTCCATAACGGGGTCACACATCCTGTGTGGAGACTTCCTCTTCAGCGGCCATACAGTTGTGCTGACACTTACCTACTTGTTCATCAAAGAATGTAAGTGAACTGACTCCTATGGTGGGCGGGGTCCTGGGGCCTTGGGATGGATGGGATCCCTCCTGCCACTGGGACTGACAGTTAGGAGAGAGACAGATGTAAAGATTCTGCGCACACACTTTATCATTCCATCTAGCCATCTGTGGCCTGAATCTGGAAAGTGAAGTCTTGCTGTGGTTTGTTTCTAGCGGTTACTATGCCTCAAAACACCTCCCTCCTTCCTGAGTGCCTCTCAAGGCATAAAGTTCTTAATATCGGGACTAAGATCAGGTCAAGCGTGGTGGCACACACCTTTAATCCCAGAATTAGAGAGGAAGAGGCAAGTGGATCTTGGGACTTCAAAGCCAGCTTGGTATATATAGTGAGTTCTAGGCTATCCAGAGATAAAGTGAGGCTCTGTCTTTTAAAAAAATTTTTTTTCAAAAAGGGTGTGAAGTAGGCAACAAATGGAATGAAAATTGTATTGTAAAAAGGCCAGTACATTCTAAAGACAAAGACAAATGACCTAGCCGGGCCGTGGTGGCACACGCCTTTAATCCCAGCACTTGGGAGGCAGAGGCAGGTGGATCGCTGTGAGTTCGAGGCCAGCCTGGTCTACAAAGTGAGTCCAGGATAGTAAAGGATACACAGAGAAACCCTGTTTCAAAAAAAACAAAACAACAACAACAAAAAAAGACAAATGACCTTTGACTTTTACAGTAACTCATATATATCCTCAATTTTATCCACACCCTTGCCCTACTTTATTCCAATGTCATCTTTCATCACTTCCCAGCCTTCTCTGTGATACTATGGTATGTTGAGGAATATCTCCTCCTTAAGAAATGTGCCTAGCAAGAAATTGAAATCCTTTCTGTATTGATACACGGAGTCCCCATTATGTAAAGTCCTTATTTTTGTAGTAGTTTGTTGTTTTAATGTTTCTAGTAGTTTACTTTTTCAATTTGATCGGATAGTGCTTGGTGTTTGGTTTGTCGGTATTTGTACAGGGCTGGCCTGGAACTCACAGCCCTCATGTGACCTTTCAGAACCTCAAAACCTACCCCCCAGTGACATACCTCCTCCAACAAGGCCACACTCTTATTCATTTGCAAATAGTTCTACCAACTTTGTATCAAACAATCAAATATATGAGCCTGTGAGGGCCATTCTTATTCAAACCCCACAAGCAGAGGCCTGCATCCAGGGCCTTCCCTAACTCTGGCTTTCCTCTCCTCTTTCGACTTTTCATTAATCCAAACAGGTTGAGTCACATGTAGGGTTCTTACCACCTTTGCATTTAACGCCCAGGAGCTTCTGCGCCAATCCCAGAAATCCATGCACACACTACAGTGTATTGGGGGATGAGCTATTTCATCTCTTCACAAGCCTCAGAGACTCCCCATTAAGTGGGATTGCCACTTTTCTAATTTGTAATTATTAGTTACGGCAGCATGTTCTTTAAGGTTCTAGTTCTACCTTTTGCCCAAGAAAGTTCTATCCATAGAGGGTCCGACATTCTCTAGGCCAGTGGCACACTCTTCCATCTGTGGATTGTGGGAAGCTTACAGAGGATGGGCATGCAGGTGCTGCACATCACAGCAAAGGCACTGTGTGTTGAAAACCCTAAAGTAGTGAAAAGAAAACATCCCAGGGAACTCAGTGTCCGTTTACTTGGTAGCTAAAGAGTAAGTGATATGGCTACGATGATCCTGCTCAGAGAGGAATGGTTCTATGGCCAGCATTAATCTGAGCCTTTGACACAAACTAACTCTGCAGTGTTAGCTTCCCGCCTCCAGTGGGTGCTGTTTCCCCTCCATTTTTCTCCACTTTTATAGAAAGTGACCAGGCTATTTATTATACACAGCTCTAGTATTTGAGGATTGAGTTTTCAAACTCAGTCAGTCTGACTCCAGAGAGTATGGTCTCTTCTTCTTCTTCTTCTTCTTCTTCTTCTTCTTCTTCTTCTTCTTCTTCTTCTTCTTCTTCTTCTTCTTCTTCTTCTTCTTCGTTTTTTGGTCTTTTGAGACAGGGTTTCTCTGTGTAGCCTTGGCTGTCCTGGACTCACTTTGTAGACCAGACTGGCCTTGAACTCACAGCGATGCGCCTGCCTCTGCCTCCCGAGTGCTGAGATTAAAGGCATGCGCCACCACACCCTGCCTTGAGATTATGGTCTTAATTTCTTGGTTCTGTTCAGAAGTTTTAGAGATTTTAGGTTGGAGAGATGGCTCAGACAGTAAATTATTTGCTGTTGCAAACATGGAACTCTGAGTGTGGATCTCTGGCCCTCCTGTAAAAAACAAAAAACAAAAAACTGGATGCAGTGGCACGTGCCTGTCATCCCAGCATTGGGAATATTTGGGAATATAGAGACAGTATGGTACTGTGTGGGGAAGGAGCGCGTGGGGGGGGGGGGGAGGGAGGCAGGCACGGCGTGTCCCTGGGGCTTGCTGATAGCTAGGCCTGTTGGCTCAGTGAGTGTTTTCATTAGGGTTTCTATTGCTGTGAAGAGGCACCATGACCAATGCAACTGTTATCAAGGAAAACTTTCCATTGTGGTTGGCTTACAGTTTCATAGGATGAGTCCACTATCATCATGGCGGGAAACATAGCAGCGTGCAAGCAGATGTGGTGCTGGAGGAGCCGCAAGTTCTACATCTTGATCTGCAGGCAGCCGAAGGGGACTGTGTGGCACACTGGGCGTGGCTTGAGCATAGGAGACCTCAAAGCCAGCCTCCACAGAGACACACTTCCTCCAACAAGGCCACACCTCCTAATAGCGCCACTCTCTGTGGTCACATGAGTCTGTGGGGGCCATATCTACCAAACCACCACAGTGAGCTTCAGATTCAGTGAGAGACCCTGCTTCAAACTCAAACAGTGAGGCAAAGAACAACAGAGGAAGACGCTTGACATTGGCCCCTCCAGCTTACACACACACACACACACACACACACACACACACACACACACACACACGCATGCATGCAAAACACGCACACACATGCAAAACAAACACACAGAGAAACAAGAAAAAAAGAAACGAGCCATTTCAAGTTGTCTGGTCTTATACGATTGTTTAAGAAGTCTACTTATTGATAAATAGGGCTGTAGAAAAGCAGGTTATGACTAAGTCTATATACAATATAGTTTTCCCATGGCATGATTTTTTTAAGTTATATAAGTTTACATATGGCACGGGAAGAATTATATTTTTTCCAACAACTTTTGGTGCCAAATAAAAAAATCAGATCTTCACTGCCTAGTATAAATTCAGCTGTATCGTTGGCCTTCTATGTGCACGGGGTGCTCTGTGGTTGCACCTGTCCTATGGTCACCGTCTCAGTCATAGCTGTCTTGTTTCCCAGAGTAAGCTGAGGCTCCGGTGGGTCCTCTGGAGAGTCTGCTTCTAGAAGAAGTACTGCTTATTATATGTGATTACCCCCCTGCCTGTGGATCATTCTGGGTTCTTCTCTTGCTAGTGCTCTGGTTGAAAGCAGAGTTACATTGGAAGGGCATACTGGATCAGGACCATGTCACTAGTTGACATGACTGGGTTCAATTGCACCAATAAGCTCATGGGAGCCTGGATTCTTTAGAAACCATGCCCTGCAGAAGTCAGCTGTGGCTGTTAATACTATATGTCTGGCCTTGTCATCAATGGATTTTCTTAGTGCTTGCCACAGTCTAATGCCAACTGTGCTGGAGATCTCACACAGACAATGAGGTCCATTTTTTGTCATGTCTTTACTCGATGCTATCCCTGCTACAGTAAGAGAACAAGCGGGATTCCCATTGGCCGCTTTGTTTGTTTTCCAAAATAGCTTTTACTAGCTGGATGTGGGTAACTAATGGGGCTGAGGCAGGAGGGTTGTTTAAGGCTATGTAGCGAGACATTTTGTCAAAGCAATAAATAGCAGGAAAAAAATCTCAGTGGGTAGAGAGGGGAGAGTGGGTTGTGGTCTCAATGTGGCATCATGGAAAACACATTTTCATAGAAGGACACAGGAGGGTTTCCCAGAATCCCTAAAAACCCCACCCTCGATGCCAACAGTCATAAGATAGCCATCCGGGCCACAGTGCTCTCCCCCCACCCCCACCCCCATTTCGGCTCTGTTCCTGGTGACCCATGGTACAGAACAGCTCTAAAGCCCAAACATCCTGTGCTTTTAGTAAGTCCCCGATGGCCAACGTGTAGCAAAGTAGGTCAGATGTGAAACTTCAGGAGGGCTGGACCATGGGGCTGCAGAACGCATTTAATGAGACCTTGAGCGTTGCTAGGGTTGCCTCTGCTTTCAGTGTTCTAATGCAATAGCCACTGGACTGGGTCTGGGCCCCCCTGAGGCCCCTCCTGGCATTTAAATCCAAGGATTCCTTAAATTATCTTGGGGAATGTAGAAGCAGGGTGAAATGCTTAAGAAATGATGAGGAGCAAACTGAAATGAGAGAATCAAATATAGGGCTGTGGATGTACTTAGAATCCACAGAACTGT